>NC_143547.1:84186948-84810811 GCF_031878675.1 Megascapheus bottae
TTGAAGGCAGGAACCTTTTCAGTATTTCAAATATCACAGTGTCTACCAGATATCTACGTGTTAATAACAGCTTTTTTATAATCTTTTACCCTCAGGTAATTTTTCCTTATTATTTGCTATTTTTGCAATGTACTTAATCTGAAGTAGCAACAAGCAAAGATATATAAATGGAAAAAATTCACTACACTGTCACAGTAGGATGGCTTGCTTGGAATTTGGGTACTTACACCTTTTTATGGAGCCTGTGAGAAGAGTTATTGTCAAAAGGGACTTTGACTAGTATGTCATTTACATAAACTAACTTTAATAGAAGCAAATGAAGTAGAGGAGGGTTTTTGCATTTGATTTAAAACTCACAACATAGAAATAACAAAAAAATTACTCGAAAATAATTTTAGTAATATAGAAAGAGAAATATTTAGATATTTTAGACATTAAGATTATTTTAAGTTCTTTTTAAATATACAATAATTTTATATTTTTAAGGCAAGCTAAAAAGTCCTCTGAGTCCATCAGTACTCTATAAAAAGTCAAAAAGAAGTCAAATGTTTTAGAAGGAATTTCTCTTTGAAGAAACAATCCATTTTCTGATTCATGGCACATGGTTGAAGATATTATAAAGGGAGAGGCTACTTTTGTACACTAGTGATCAGTGAGTGAATGATAATTTTTTTCTAACTGGAAGAAAGGTCCACTGAAGTTAGATTAAAGCTCCCCTTATGGAATGTTTAGCAGGAAACTATCTATCTATCTATCTATCTATCTATCTATCTATCTATCTATCTATCATCTGTGTATCTTTGTGTCTATCGTATTTATACTATATGCTGAGTACTTTTGTGTCAGTCTGTTATAATGAATAGATGACAAGTTAGTATTAGAAATATAATTTGGATACAAATAATTCATCTAAATGCTTATACATATTTTATTTTCTTAAGTAGGCTAAAAATCTTACTTATCTTTTAAAATATTTTCTACAAGCATTATTATAACATTTGAAAAAGTAAATTCAGCACAGCCCAAGTTGAACAATTAGCTTTCCTTAAGTGATTTAGATTAATAATGCTCATTGCAATTTCTTGAGATAGGATAGTCTTTTACACTGTGAAAAAGCTCTAAGCCAATAGGTCATTTTTGTGAGTATTATTAGGTCACTTTAAAGGTATCCAACTGGGGAACAGAGCACCTCAAGGCTGTTATTATGGTGTTCCTGAGAGTCACAAATAGCTACACAGGCCTATTCACTCAAATATTCTGAAAAAGTATGTCTAAATGACCGAAACAAAATGGTTTTTGTGAGTAAGTACTTTTCCAGCATGGGTTGATTTTATTTAGAGGTCTTGTTTTTCAGGTCTTGGAAAACCTTGAAAAGCTCTTATGATTCTGGTCATTTGTGCTCAGGGTTAAATCATTGCAGGTATTATGTGCTGCTTGCCATGCCTGTCAATCAGTTGCAATCAGTAAGCATTGGTAAAGACACATTTGGTTTTTGTGATACTGGATATCAAACCCAGGGCCTTGAGTATGCTAGGAAAATGCTTTGCCAATGAAATACACATTCATCCCCTGAGAAAGCATTATTAAAAATTAAATATTTAAAAGTAAGGTTGCCATTTTAGTTTTTTCTTTGTTATCTTTGTATTTGTATTTTCTTACTTTTATTTTTTCTGACTTTATTTTTAAATAGTATTTGAAAATAAGATAAAATGTTTATTTATTTGAATTTTGAACTGTTAGAAAAAGTCTTTTGGACATGATCATTCCTGAACTACTTTGGGCCTATTGTAGAAAAATAGCATAAATTCTCCATGATGAATTTCCCTATTTATTCTTTAAATCATGCTAGATAAAAAACTTTCCATATGGTTAGGTTTCAGAAAAACTTAAGAATAATGATCAACTATCAGAACAAACTTTTGGTTTTACTTCAATGGAAAAATAGAGTAAACAGGGGGTCAACACTGACTTTTCTAGGTGAAGGCAAATGGGCTTACTGTCACTCTGTCGTCTTGTGCCCACGGTTTTACTGATGGTTAGAAGTCACAACTTGGCTCCAAAAATGTTCAGAGGCAATACTGACATACCTTCCATCTTGACGGCTGATTGTGAATCCATAATCATTGTGGTGCAAGAAACTGACATTCACGCCCACAAGAGGAGTTCCATCTATGGCCACCACTTGGCCTCGAATCACACAGGCACGCCTACAACACAAGATCAAAGGCAAATATGTATGTATGTATTCGAGTATGTAGAAACTCGAATCTAGATATCAAGTTGTAGAAACTTTGGAAAACAGTGAGGTATATATAAAGAAGCAAACAATAATTTCACTATGCTCTGTAAATTTAATAACATTTTTGGAGAGTTTTTTTCTTAACCCATCACACTTGGAATCATACTAGGTATGATTCTGAATTCTGAATTCTAAGTTCTGTATTCTGTTTTTAAGTGAACATTGAATTATCAACAATGCATAATATGAGAAAAATATTCATTCTTTTTTATTTAAAAATGTTATTATTAAGGTGATGTACTATTTCATAAGTCAAGTAATGAGTACATTTCTTTTTGGACTCCTTCCTTCACTCTCTTCCCATTTCTCCCTCCCATCCCCACCCACTAACTGTATAGTTCAATTTCAACCTAGTGTCTACTGAGCACCCCTATTGCATTTGTTCACTTTGTTTCACTTTTAAAATCCATCCTATATTTTAGAACCGTTTAGTTGTTTCTTAATATTTTTCTGCGTTTAATTTTGTATTTCCTAGGAAGACAGGCCTAGGACTATGTCTGTGATTTCGTGTGTGTGTGTGTGTGTGTGTGTGTGTGTGTGTGTGTGTGCATGCACGTATGTATAAATGCTAGTTGACAGTTTGAACTCAGCACTTTGGGTTACTGTCTCTGAGCTTTTCTTTTCCTTTCTTTCTCTCTTTCTTTCTCTCTTTCTTTCTTTCTTTCTCTCTCTCTTTCTCTCTCTCTTTCTTTCTTTCTTTCTTTCTTTCTTTCTTTCTTTCTTTCTTTCTTTCTTTCTTTCTTTCTTTCTTTCTTTCTTTCTTTCTTCCTCTCTTTCCTTCCTTCCTTCCTCCCTCCCTCCCTCTCTCCTTCCCTCTCTCCCTCCCTCTCTCCCTCCCTCTCTCCATCCCTCCTTCCCTCCCTTCCTTTTTTTTCTCTTTTTCTGTTTTGTTCAGGGCTAGTTTTCTATGATTTGGGCCACAGCTCTATTTCTGGATTTTTGGTGGTTAATTGAAGTGAACAGTCTCATGGACTTTCCAGCCCAGTATGGCTTTGAACCATGTTTCTCAGATCTCAGTTTCTTTCTTTTTTTGCCAGTCCTAGGCTTGGGTTCAGGGCCTGAGCATGGTCCTTGGGTTTTCCTCAAAGCTAGAGCTCTACCACTTGAGCCACAGCACCATTTCTGTTTTTTTTCTATGTATGTGGAACCAAGGAATCAAACTTGGGTCTTCGTGCATTCTAGGGAAGCAAGTACTCTACCACTAGGCCAAACTCTGGTCCCAGTTCTCCATTTCTTGTGTAGCTAGCATAACAGGTGTGACCCACCACACCTCGCTGAGTGTCCTAGCTGAAAAGATCCTTCTCTTCAACAAAATTAATTTTATCAGTTGATACAGATATACATTATACACAAGACTAAAATCCCTGTTGACAAGCTCAAGTTCTCTTTCCTGTTCTTCTCACAGGTGATCAGCAGTATCAATTGACTATGTACATTTTCTATGCTAAACTACTAGATTCCTTTGGAAAATAAATGAACAAAAGTGTAATGTTTAAGTTGAAGTCTGCAAAGGAAACATGATAAATCAGATTGTTATCCTAGCTTACACTTGTCTAATTAAATTTTTTTCAGGATATTTTTCTTTTAAAAATTAGTCTCAGCTGGGTGCCAGTAGCTTATGTCTGGCATGTAATCCTAGTTACTCAGGAGGCTGAATTCTGAGTATCAAGGTTCAAAGCCAGCCCAGGCACGAATGCCCGACAGCCTCTTATCTCCAATAAATCACCAGAAAACTGGAAATGCATCTGTGGCCCAAGGGGAAGAGCACTAGCCTTCAGCTGAAGAGCTCAGGGACAGTGCCCAGGCCCAGGTTCAATCCCCACAACTGCAAAAAAAATTACTCTCAGCTTTGCCAACAAGTCCTTAGGTATGGCTGTCTCTTAGGAATATAGTCAATAGAATTGTGCATTATTTTTAACTCTAGCTTGCCTGAGAAGCTGCAACAAATTCCAAAGTCTGGTTCTTAAGGACAGAGCCCTGGGCCAATTTACAAGCAGAGAACTTTTGGTGGTCTACCATTTGTAGGGCATGGAGTTCAATAAAATAATACTACCCTTGGAAGCTCTGGGCTCATTAAGGTTGAGTTCATAGGGCTAAGAAAAGTTGAACCAGCTTTTCCTAGTACATAAGTGTCACTTTTTTCTCATCCAATGTGGTTTGGGGTATTCTGGGCTGCTCAATCAGGGAATAAAAATATCATGTTATTACAAATGAGTGAAACAAAGGAGTCTATGTTTCTTTGGTTCTGGTTTACTTCACTTAAAATGATTTTTTCCCATCTTTCCATTTCCTTATGAATGGGGCAATGTCATTCTTTCTGATGGAAATCACATTTCTATTCATCTAATGAGGGGCATCTGGGTTAATTCCATATCTTAGCTATGGTAAACAATGCTGCAATGAACATAATTGTGCAGGTAACTTTAGTATGGCCTTGTTTGTGGTCATTTGGGTAAATGCCCAGAAGTGAGATTGCTGGGTTGTAGGGGACCTCTATGTTTAGTCATTTGAGGAACACCATACTGCTTTCCAGAGTGGTTGAACAAATTGACCCTCCCACCAACATTCCCTTTTGGCCACATCCCTGCCAGATTCTGTTAATAGATTTCTTGATAATGACCCTTCTTAGAACTGGGTAAAATGGACTCTCAAAGTTTTGATTTGCACTTCTTTTATGGTAGAGATGTTGAGTTTGAATGTTTTTTCATGTGCCTGGATTTTCCTAGCAGAGGATCACAATAGTTCAGTAGCTATGTATTTAGCTTATATGTACCATATAAAAAGATCCTAAGCAAAATGAACTTCAAGATGTAGAAACAGGAGGTTTTTCTTTGTGGTTGTTGCTTTTAATGTACTATGTGAAGTTATTTCTTCTTTCTTTTTGTTCCTATGGTTTATCCTCTGTTGTCACTGTGTTTAATTTTGGAACGCACTACTAAATTTTATTTCAGTCACAAGAATTGGTTCTTAGTTATGCTAACAAGATTTATTCTAATTTACTCAAAGTTTTTCCAAATTACAAGCAATTAAGTATTATACAAAGGTAAACTAATATAATTTGTTTTTACTATTTGAGTATTATGGGCTGTCAATGCAACCTTCTTCGTTCTGTGACATCAGTGGTTTTCTTGTTTCCATGTCCTGTTCCAGTTTCTGTATCACTTTGAAATCTTTATTTTTGTACTAAAACAGAAGTCATTTGAATTTTGTCAGTTTTGGATTTTGAACTAATCCTAGCAAATTTGTCCCAGGTTCTAGGACCAAGTAATGAAAATACAGAACATCTCTGGTTTCAAGAAGTAACCTTTCTGTGGCCTAGATGAGCAATCTTTTGCAAAATGTATGGAAATAAAGTAGAAATAAACTGAAAATTTACTACAAATTGCATAAATATTGCAGGGAGAGACTGAGAAGTGATTATGTTAGTGGGAGAAACCATTTTAGAAATTAATATTTACTCAATCTTTAAATGTTGTTGCCAGTTTTGGTGAGTGTGGTGGAGACTATGAGCTTACGAAGCTTCCATCAGTTAACTAGGGTAGTATTTGCAACAATGCCTTCCTAATGCTTAATAACTTTATCAGCAAGAAAATTCTGCATATTAATTTTATTTGTTTACATCAATCTGGTCATTCATTATGTCTTTTCACAGATATAGTAGGTTCAATTATTTTTGTTTTAATTTTATCCAGCCTAGTTGGCACTATCATCTCTTGCTTTATTATAAATATAGATCGGCATTTTCTTTTGCTGCACATTTATTTCCTATATGGCTTATATCCAGGATGATGAGTGACTCTCATAAAAGTCATCATTATTCTATGTATATACCTTGTATTCCCCTTTTCATTCATTCTGTATCTCATTCTGAGTAGACTTGTCTTTTGACTCCTGTTCCTTAATATTTCTCATATTTTATGAAGCACACATATTTGTGTAATAACAACTCATCAAAGTCATCATTATTCAAGACATTGTCTACCTGTTCTTCTCATTCATTTCACTTCTCATCATTCATAAATAATGCACACAGACTTGTCTTTCAATTCCCCTACCACTTTTTTTATTCCTCATATTTTATGATCCATGCCAACTTACAGCATATGATAAAGCTCCATAAAACTTATTATTCTACATTTATCAGCATTGAACTGTCTTTGTAATGTATTAGACTTTAAATGTTCTAGGATTCCCTGTATCTTGCTGCATTTGATCCCATTATTTACATACTCACTGCCATCCATTTTTCAAAAGAATAACTCTTAGCTCTTTTTATTCCTAGATTATTCGAACTTTACAAAGTACTTACTATAGTCTTTGACCAAGGCCAATTACCTTGTGTCACTATAAATTGTCTAAATTGGGGGAATGCATTGAAGTATTCATTTTAATTTGACTAACATTGTATTCCAAAATCTGCTTGTCAGACAAGTCTCCCATTTAAGAAAGAAAGCCCTTTTGAGTCTACTCCTTGCCCTAAACTGCACTCGTTTTGAGTGGTGTTTAGGAAACATTTCTATATGCTCTTGGCAAGAGTGGTATATGATGTCGCTTTATGCAAGTTCAGTGCCATTTTGTAAACTTCAGCTTGTAGATGGCACTTTAATATGTACCATTCCTTCCCCTACCTTCCACCCCGATTCACATAAACACTAAAATGAGATATTTCCACCATTTATATGACCTGTTCTGATAATCTTACTCAGGTTCAAGTTAACCTACAAATTTCATTTTTCCCAACATTAGACCTAGCTGAGTAGGGAAGTATAGATAGTACGAGGCCATCTTTGGTGTTACCCCAATTCTCTACTCTTTATATTTTCCATTATCCTTATTTCACAATCTTCCTATTTTCCATTCCAGGACTCCCAGTTTCCTTGATTTACATCTAAATTGGGCAGATCTACTTGGCCTTTCCTTGGCCTGCCTTATACAACCATTCACAACCATCTTGAGCTCTTAATATTTTATACTAATTTTCCTTTTCCTGCTACAGTCCATCTTTTCAATTTAGTAATAGAGAGAAATATTCAGAATCTTTCAAGACAGATGACAAGACCTCTGTATTTAGGCTCTCATGAAGCTGGACCTGCACCAAGAAATATCTTTTCAGTGTAATTCTCCTTTGTGTTTGTTTTCTGACTCTGTCTCTGTCTCCCTCTTCCTCCCTGCCTCCTTCCCTCCCAACCTCCTTCTTTCACTCTCCCCTTTTTGCTCTGTCCATTCCTCTCTCTCTCTCTCTTTCTCTCTCTCTCTCTCTCACACACACACACAAACACACACACACACATACACAACACAGACATACACATACACACATGCATGCACGCACACACACACACACACACACGCACACGCACACACACACACAGAGGAATGTTCTTGCTGTGTATTCTCAATGGGTTTGTTATATCCTTTTCATATTTGCCTAAGGCTCTCTTTTTTATTCAGACATGGATGGCATGCTTTACTTCCTTGAATCTTTGAAAAACAAGAAACTCCTCCTGTAGTCAGCGCAAAGTAACTCGAGCTTTGATGGGCATGTCCAATCTGACTTTAAAAACATGTATTTGGAAGATTACCCCTCACAAGTGTCTCTTTTTCTATTCCCTAGAGAATATAGGCTGTTGCCAAGCTGTCTACCTGCTGTCACTGTGCTAAAGTAGTAACCCCAAAGGAATTGCTTCTTCACTTTAACTAAATACTGAATCCACCAAGTGTTTTGAGCTTTGTCTGAACAACAGGGCATCTTGGGAGATGCAACTCAGGAAACACTTTACTGAGAGTCTTATTTGACTAACAAGCTGCTTGTTAGACAGGTCTGATGCAAAAGATCTAATTCATTTTGTATTTGCTATTTCTCATGGCGTTGTCAAAATTATTCCTCCCTTCAATCAACTCTTGGTTCTAGTCTCCTCTTCCCTTATTTATTATTCTTTTTTTCTTCTATGTCAAATCTCCAATAGTCATTCAACACCTCAGGCAACAACATTAACCTAAAGCACAAAAGTTGATTTGAAAAATAAGGATGAAAACTAAATTGCTGAAAGATGTAATTTAGTGCATTGTATTTCTGATTAAATTCTTCCCTAAGGAAAATGAGGCTCAGGGCCAGAGAAGTTATAGTTATTTGCTTTAGTTGCTAACATGAGCATAAGCAAACATTGAAGGGTATCATGCAAAATCAAAGACCTAGCCAGCAAGTGATCTAGCATGTGGGCCGGTTAATCTGTATTCTCCATTGGGAAGGAAGCACCAAGAAGACCTGGATGGAAGAGGCCACATAAATCCTTTGTTCACTAGTGTTTTAATCCTTCCCTGTAAATTACTTAATGAATTATCTCTTGGTCACATCATCAAGGGACAGAATCCTTCTGCAATAGACTGATTATTCCTCTGAGATCTTTACGTTTTATATACATCTTTTAAATTTTAATTTAAATTTATTGTCAAGGTGATGTCCAGATGGGGTACAGTTACATAGTAAGGTAATGAGTACATTTCTTGTCAAACATTGTTATCCCCTCCCTAATTTTTCCCCACTTTCCCTCCCTCCCAACCCCCTGCAAATTGTAAAGTTCATTTCTAACATTACTGTCTTTAGAGTATCACTGCTGCATTGGTTCATCCCTTGTCCTTTCTCTCACCATTTTCTTGTTCCCCTTACCTTTATCAATTCAGATATACAAGACACAGCGTACCAGAATCAAAAAGGGTGACAACAGGGGATAAACCAAAGGGGGGAAAACAAAAGAAAGAAGAAATAATGTTACATAGTATATTAAAAACAACTAAAAAAAACCTCCTGTTTCTATAACTTGGAATTTATTTCATCTTTTATTGTCATGTGTACATAGCTATTGAGCTCTAAGACATAGCTAGCAAGATAAATAAAAAGTCCATAGATTGGGAGATCTTCACCAGCCATGCAACAGACAAAGGCCTCATACCTAAAATATACATAAGAACACAAAAATTAACACCCCCCAAAAACCCAAATCTTCAAAGTAAAAACTACCCCATTAAAAGGTGGGCTAACAATGCAAAGAAAGACTTCTCTGAAGAGGAAATAAGAATGGCCAATAGACACATAAAGAAATACTCAGTATCTCTGGCCGTGAAAGAACTGCAAATGAGAACAACTTTGAGATTTCACCTTACCCCAGTTAGAATGGCTATTGTCAAGAAATGTAATAACAACAGATGTTGGTGGGGATGTGGCCAAAAGGGAACACTAACTACTACACTGTTGGTGGGAGTGTAAACTTTTTCAACCATTCTGGAAAGCAGTAAGGAGGTTCTTCAAAAGATCAAACATAGAGGTCCTCCCCTATGACCCAGCAATTTCACTTCTGTGCATTTACTCAAATGACCACAAACAAGGCTATACTAATGGTCATTGCAGCATTATTTACTATAGCTAAGACATGGTAAGATGCCCCTCAGTAGATGAATGGATCAAGAAAAGGTGATACATATAATATATATATATATATATCATATAATGGAATTCTATGCTTCCGTTAGAAAGAATGATACCGCCCCATTTATAAGAAAATGGAAAGACTTGGAAAAAAATCACATTAGATGAAGAAAGCCATAACCAAATTTTTAAAAAATGATAGACTTCATTGTTCCCTCATTTGTAATAATTAGTATATCTAGGATAGTGTCGATGGGTTGATCATATACTGAATCCCATAATAGGCAAGAATGTCAATTGTGGTAAAGCATTGCTACTTCTAGGGGCCTAGTGTGAATGAAAATACATCAAAATACTTGCAATAAAGATGTATATCATTCATTGCCATCATAGAATTAATAAAATGGTCTTTTGTTATGGGCCCTCACTCTTGTCTGGCAATTTTTTCTCATACGCTCAGTAATTTTCAGACTTTATGGTGCACCACAATCCACCATGTTCAATGTCAATATCCATGCTCAGAGTTTCTAGCTTTGTCAGTCTGGTGTGGAGTCAAAGAATTTGCATTTCTAAGAAATTCCTAAATATTGTTGGTCCTGCTGATCTAAAGGCCAGACTTTGAGAACTGTTCCTTTAGTGAAAGTAAGACAAAAGCATAATCAGACAATTAAGCTGTATGAACCCCTGGAGAAGGAGGCAGGCAGCACAAATCACATAAAGACAAATAATTTAACAAAGGGTTCACAAATGTACCATGGTGAAATTTGCGACATGAATTTTTACTCTTCCACATCAACTAGTGAAGAAAGGTTGGCAACAAGTGTCATTTGGAGAGTCATTTTGAAACTGTCATGACAAAGTGGGGGGTGAACTATAAAATGAACTATGGAGTCTCTTCAAATCCAAATATTATAAAATGGAAATTGGTTTTAACCCAATTTATCTTTCCCAAATAAGTGTCAACTTCTCTTTACTCCAATTATTCTCATTATACAGTGCTTGGACCTTTGTTACTGCACTTGTCATATGGTCTTGCCTGTCTTGGATGACAGTTACAGATTTGTCCTTCCCATTATATAGTCACTTTAGGACAAGAACTTTGTGATTTCTCTCTGTGTGTCCTTCCACGTGCGTAGAGCACACAACATGTGTTTAAAAAGAAGTAACAGAATTTTAACTTAAATGTTCTTATATAAAGTTGCAGGGTACATGCAACCTATCCTTTTTTTATAATTTTTTATTGTAATTAATAAAAGGGTTACATGATATTTGCCAGATAGAAGGTGCATTAATTCACATACATTGATACCCTTTCACATGTCTTGGTACCCATCACCCTCCCCCCCACCACCCACCCCCCGTCTTGGTTTTCCCCCCTTCCCTATCAAATTTCAAATAACCAAATACAAATAAATTCAATATATCAGATAAAAAAGTGAGATACTGTAACAACATGAGATACCCAAGAGACAGCAAAGGAGATGAAAGATAACATAGTACATTAAGGACAACAATCATTCATTATATGGCTTTTGTTTCAGTATCCTGGCGGTCCTTTCAATTAGCTTCATACTATATGGCCTTATATATCAAGGTTTTGCTCTTTTGCAGATCTCTGCTAGTAGAGCTCAAGGTTTCTACTGGTTATGACAAATGAGGGAAACCATTGAGCCTAAGTTCCTTTGAGTCTGGGTTACTTCATTTAAAATGATTTTTTCTAAGTCTTTCCATTTCCTAAAAAATGAGTCAATGTCATTTTTTCTGACAGCAGCATAGAATTCCATTGTGTACAAATACCACAACTTGTTGATCCACTCATCAACTGAGGGACATCTAGGTTGGTTCCATATCTTTGCTATGGTGAATAGTGCTGCAATGAACATTGTTGTGCTAGTGGATT
Source organism: Megascapheus bottae (assembly GCF_031878675.1). Classification (NCBI taxonomy): domain Eukaryota; kingdom Metazoa; phylum Chordata; class Mammalia; order Rodentia; family Geomyidae; genus Megascapheus; species Megascapheus bottae. The sequence goes on from NC_143547.1 coordinate 84,198,571, forward strand.
TAGTATGCCCTTGTTTCTGGATGGTTGGGTAAATGCCAAGTAGTGGAATTGCTGGGTCATAGGGGAGTTCTATGTTTAGCCTTTTGAGGCACTGCCACACTGTTTTCCATAGTGGTTGAACGAGTTTGCACTCCCACCAACAGTGTAGTAGTGATCCCTCCTGGCCACATCCCCTCCAGCATCTGTTATTATTCGTTTTCCTGATCCTGGCCATTCTAACTGGAGTGAGATGGAATTTTAGAGTTGTTTTGATTTGCATTTCTTTTATGACCAGAGATGTTGAGCATTTCTTCATGTGTCTATAGGCCATTTTTGTTTCTTCTTCAGAGAAGATTCTCTTTACGTCTTTGGCCCATTTTTTAATGGGATGGTTGTTACTTTGGAGATTAGTTTTTGGAGTGATTCAATTTTTTGAGTTGTTGATATATTTTAGATATGAGGCCTTTGTCCGTTGTTTGGTTGGTGAAGATCTTCTCCCACTCTGTAGGCTTCCTAATTAATTTACTAGCTATGTCCTTTGCCATACAAAAGCTCTGCAGTTTAATGCAGTCCCACTTATCCAGCCTTTCTCTGATTTGTTGTGATTCTTGGTCCTTACTAAGAAAGTTTCGACCTGTGCCAAGGAGGACTAGTGTATCTCCTATTCCTTCTTGTAAAGTTTTCAGTGTGTCAGCTTTTACCTCTAGGTCTTTGATCCATTTGGAGTTAATTCTAGTGCAGGGTGACAAAGAAGGATCCAACTTTAGTTTTCTGCAGGTGCTTAACCAGTTCTGCCAGCACAACTTGTTGAAGAGGCTGTCTTTCTTCTATTCTATTTTTTTGGCTCCCTTGTCAAAGATTAGGTGGCCATAGGTCTGTGGTTTAATATCTGGGTCCTCAGTTCCATTCCATTGGTCTTCAGGCCTGTTCTTGTGCCAGTACCAAGCTGTTTTGAGAATTATAGCCATGTAATAGAGTCTAAAGTTTGGAATTGAAATTCCTCCAGCGCAGTTCTTTCTGCTAAGAAGTGTTTTTGCTATACGGGGTCTTTTATTATTCCATATGAAAGTTTGAATTGTGGCACTGCTTCAGTGACAGATGCCTTGTGGTTAAGTTTTGAGAAGCTGATATTCTGGACTATGTACTATAACATTCTCATCATGAATGTTTTGCCTGATAATTGACTACTTCAGAGAATTAAATAGTAGTGTATAATTGGACAGCTGGAATGAATGGTCCTCAAATGCTTAATTTATGAATATTAGCCTTATTATTCTTTTATATATGATCATATAGTTGTCACTTGATATGCCATAATTTAAGTGCATTAGAGGTTTCTATTATCCATATTTTTAGGTTGGGGGCTTAAATAGAAGATATGTTGTTTATGATATACATTATCTAAAGCTGATATAGCACTGTGGAAACACTAAATGGTCTAACATAAACCCATTTTCATGTGCAAAAAATGTGAATGAATTAAATGTTCATGTGGAAACCCAAAAAATATCATTAGTTTTTACTTAAATATAAAGGGCTTATTGAATCCCACTCCAATGACCACCAGAACAGACAAGTAACACCTACCAACTAGGTAATGTTAAAAGCAGCTGGGAGCATTACACATCAACATTCTCAAGCTCTGGGAAAGGTGGTGCTACTGAAAATGCAGATAGCTTTTTAAGCAGAATTATTTTCCTCATGGCTAGTGATGTTTCACGTAAAACAAAATGGGGGCACTCACCCTGAGGTAGGGTGGCTATTTTCCCATCTGCCCTGGTAATTGCTTGTCAAAAGTAGGTTTGCTTTGAATGCCTGAGATCCCCAAAGTAATGGGAAAAAGATCAACTGTTTTGAAGCAATAAGAACACTGATGACACAGTCACATTTTCAGGCCTGTGTAAGTGCCAGTTTGCTTCATTTAGGCACATGATTATTTTTGTCCAGAATTTGAATCCTGAAATATTTGTCCTGTAAGCCCTTGCAACTCTTGAATAGGCTGGTCTTATTTTTCCCCTGTTTGTTTGCAGTTTTGCTTGTTCTACACATTACTCAAATGGTTTATCTTTGTAATCAGCCTTATGGGGTTTTGTTAACCTCATTAACCTCCCCTCCTACTTCTCTGTGCATCTACTTTTCAAATAATGGATAGTCATTAAATATAGGGCAGGTCCTTCTTGTTCATGATCTCTTGGGCATGAATTACTCTTCTTGATGCAGGGAGAATGTGGTTTAGCTATAACCGTCATTGTGTTCAAGCCTTGTCTTACAAATAATCACTGCTCTGAATTTTCCTAAAAATCAGAATTATTCTCAACTTCATTTGCTAATTTTGTAAAGTGCAAATAATATCTCTTTCATGTCCTCTCTCTTATCAGCTTGAAACTATTTCATAATAATAAAATTACCCAGTAAAATGACCACAGTTTGAACTGGACTCTAAAATTATTAAATATAGATTTTGTGTAAATAAAACACTATACAGATCATTATGAGCTAAATACTATGCCAGACATTCTTCATTTCATTTCACTTAATATCCATATAACCATGAGTAGGTACAACTATTAGATACACTTGTAAATTGAAGAAACTAGATTTACAATAAAAAATAAAACTAGGTCAAGATAACACAGCTAATAAATGTTAGACCAGTGGTGATCTCTTGATACAGATTCTAAAGAACCTGACTAGAAGGACCAGGAGTTCGGCCTAGTGGTAGATTGCTTGCCTAGGATATACAAAGACCCAGGTTTGAGTCCTCCATACCACATACAGAGAAAAAGCTGGAAGTGCTGCTGTGGCTCAAGTGGTAGAGTTCTGTCTTTGCGAAAGCACAAGGACAGTACCCAGGCCCTGAGTTCAAGCCCTAGCACTGACAAAAAGAAAAGAAGAAGAAGAAAAAGAACCTCAGTAGCACTGCAACTTAGACTTACAAATAGAAAAGCTCACCTACTACTCTTGTCCTACCTGTAGTAAATATTCTCCTCTATAAATCAACCAGAGTTAACTGCTGAGCACTTTCTGTGAGTAGCTGTGTGCTGCAGATGAGCTAGAAAAAGTTCTTTCTCAAGTTTCACTCAAACTTACATTAATGCTATCCTCCTTCGGGACAAAATAAGCTGCTTGAACCTGCTAGAAAGTCACTGTAAGCATATAATATGGTTGATTTAAGCCTTTTGATTGTTGATTCAAATTGAGCAGTAAGTAGGATTGATAACATATTAGAAAATACCTACTCATGCTGAGATAAGTTGTAGATAGCTAATTATAATTGCTAAGCATTTCAGAACATCTGAGTTTTAAAATATCATAAATAATCAATTGAATAACCTTTTGAAGATTTATTCTCTGATTTCTTTCATTCTGCTTTGCCCAAGAGCATTTGCAAAGAAGTTAAAGTCACACATTCCTTCTGTTCCTTAGGTGTTGACTGATGATTTCAAAAGCTAGTCAGCACTATAAATCTGGAAATCATCAGCACTTTGTAATTTTTTAAATGTGTCTTGAACATGCATTTCCTGAATTTTAGGATGAGCCCAAATAGTTGTCTGAAAATCAGAAGGTTCTGTCTTCACACATGAAACACCTTTCACAAAAATGAAATCAAAGTGCTTTATTAGCAACTATCAATAACCTTACTTCCGACTTAGGACAATAACTGAAGAGGTGATACATGAATGAAGCTGCTCAGAAACAGCAAGAAGTAAAGACAGATGGAACTACAAGAAACCATGGCCAAGTCATACTCGGAAAGCTTTCGCAATAATGGACCCAACATGTGCATGTGCAGTGACTCTTTTTGGAAAGAAAGGTGGGCACAGGGTAGATTTGAAGATTCTGGCACCTGATGAAGGGTTTCCCCAGTCATTAGTCTATTGAGTATATTTAGCTGGTATAATACATGCTATTCTTAGATTAAAAATACAAACAGTTTACAATTATCAAATAAAAGACTACTTTAACAAAGAGATTCATAAAAAATTAAACACAAAGTATATGAATTCAAATTTGTGCCTAAACAAAACTACAAATGATTATAGGCCTTTTGGGGGTTACTTGTAGGTATGTAAAACTATGTTAATTTTATGAGTGCTTGAATATTTTAAATAATATTGTATTAAATTTACTTGATAGTAGCCATTGAACTCATATCCTTGAGCTTGTTAGGTAAGTACTTAAAGTAGGTAAACTTCTAGCCCTTTTATTTTTATTTTGTTTTTGAGACAGGGTTGAGTTAACATTGCACAAGCTAGCCTTGAACCCAGGATTCTCTAGCTCTACTTCCTGAGAAGCTATAACTACAGGTATATACTACCATACCCCTGTATTTCCTTTGAATATTCAAAATACAGGTTTATATATATATATATATATATTTAGAACTGTAAATCAGTATTTACTAAGTATTCCATTTCTTCTAGGTTCAACTAATTGATAAACATCTACTATTTCTCCCCTTTTATGAATAACTGATCTAGGACTTCTTGTCATTTTTATGTCTAGAGTCTATTGTTCAGTTTGTCTCAGGTGTTCATGTTACCTCAATACACTTTTAGAGCCCAGGGACACATACAACTTATCAGTAAAACCTAGTACATAACTTATAGGTTGTAATTTCTTGAGAAATATTTGTTTTTATCTTTTCATTGCCTTAACGTCACAGGGTTGTAATTCAATGGGTTTATAAAAATCAATGCGCGGTTCAGCTTATATGGAAATCTTTTGATAAGAGTTCAGATATATTCATGTTCCAATAATCTAGCATATAAATGGATTTGATGAGGACTCTCCTCTAATGTTACCTCATCACAGAAGCTTTGCTGGGCCAGCCCATATGAAATAAATGTCCATGTTCGGTCCCTATTCCTTCTTTATCTCTTTCATCAGTATTCCTCCCTTGCTCACATTTACCTTCCTTTCTTACTTTGTGTATCTTACTGTGCTGAGCAGATAGCTCCTGTAGCCTTCAGCCTAGGACAGTGCCTACTACTGAATGAAGACATGAACCATGTGTGCATTGCAATGATTATAAATCTCAGGAATGAATTGGTTATCCAGTTTACCAAATATGACTTCATTTGAAAGAAACTGTAGGATCTACCATGGAATGATTCCAAAGTGTAACTAACAGCGTTATAAAGATTGTGGTAAATGGAACTTTTAAAAGATTTTTAAAAATTGCTTAATCACAAACACTTTAATTTGTAGAAAAAAATATAACACTAAATGTCAAAGGATAGACTTCATGCAAATGGCTAAGCACTTCTTTATCCAGATAAGCTTTGTGTTAATTTATTTCTTATTTTAACAAGTCATCAATAGTCTCCTGTGTGTGTCAATTTTAGAAGCTCTTTGTGTTCATCTGAATCAATTAGTCTCATCTCAAGGGTTATTGCTGAAAACTTCCAGGTCAGTTTTATTTCTGTAATTGTTTAATGACTTAGTCTGTTCTGCTGAAATACCTCTTGTTTGACATCTAATTTAAGTTACACATTTGCCCCATCAAATTGGTTGAATTTGAGACTCTTGAATTAATAGAACTCCAAACTCCATTAGGAACCTGATGTTCCATGAGGATGTGAACTTACTCCAATTAAAAATATTTATGTGTTTATTTGATGCAGGGCTTACCTTTGATTTTTAAGCTAATATTTCATATTTGTATGCATTATGATATATAGCATGATAATTTGATATTACAGAATGTATAATAATTAAATGTACATATTGGACTATACAGTCACTAGAATGTAAAATCTGTGATGAGGTGGACTCATGTTTATGTTTATATTTGTCCATACAATTCTTGGTGTACAGTGGGTAAACAAGAAATATTTTTTGAACTAATGAATGAATAGATCTCTCTTTAAAATATGAACCAGTAATGCCAGGCGTGGTGACTCACACCTGTAATCCTAGGTACTCAAGAGGCTGAGATCTGAGGATCAAGATTCAAAGCCAGCTTTGAAATAAAATTTCTTTGCTACAAGTGAAAAAGAAGGCTCAACCAAAGTTGATGCAGGCTTAGACTAGAGTAATTGCAGTGAAAGTTGGAATCTAACTAGGATGTGAATTTGAAGAAAAAGGCTCTGAGTTACTGGGACAATGGGGCTCTGAACAACAGATGAGATGCAGTTTTCTCCTGATTCATATATCATTAGCATTAATATGATTTAAGATGCTATTTGACTCGTTACTTCAAAATACTTCTAGGATTTCTGCATTTCCTTGAAGAATTTTATTCTCCATATCTATTTCACTTAAACCTACTTTTCTCTGCTGTTGATGGAATGTTGGTTAACAGCAGAATATCCACCTATGCTTGATACCACAAATGAATTCTAACAAACCCAAGTCTGGTTACCACACTGGTCAGAAGCTTAAGTTGCCAACAGAAGGGTTTTATATGGAAAGAAAGATTCCTAGCTCCTGTTCATCTATTTTATCCACCAGCTATTTAATTCATTTAAGTTGAGACCAGACATTTCAGAACAGAGATATGCCATCTTGGATATTGTGTCTGAATTTCTAATGCAAACAATCATGATATATAATAAAAACAAATTATTTTGGTCCACTACTTGAAGTAGTTTGCCATATAACAATGGATATTAAAAACAATGATAAAACAAATCAGACTTGGTGAATGTCTTCACAGAATCTAAGAAGAAGCCTCCAGAGTAATTCAAAGCAAGCAATGTACAACATCTTTACAATATCTCAGTGTAAACCAGGGAAGTGAAATTCAGCAATGCCACAGAAAGTTAGAAGTAAAGGAAATCTATCATCTTGTCATGTTGTTAATGCTGTATTAAATTTGGTTCCACTTCTAGAACTTTTTAAACTAAGACATTTCACTAGTTGTGGGTAGAAGGCATCATGATTGAACTCACTCAGAAGCACTGTAGTGAAATTTTAGATCTTTAAATTATTATTATTGTTTTTGTCAGTCAGAGGGATTGAACTCTGAGTCTGGGCACTATCCCTGAGCAATTTAGCTTCAGGTTACCACCCTACCATTTGGAGCCACAGTGCCACTTCTGGTTTTGTGGTGGTTAATTAGAGATAAAAATCTCATGAATTTTGATGCCCACAGTAGCTTTGAACTATGATCCTCAGATCTCAGCCTCCTTAATACCTAGGATCACAGGCCCTGCTAGATCTTTAAATTGTTATTAAGAGTTACTCTAGTTTTGGGTCATTTGAGTAAATGCCCAGGAGTAAGATTTCTGGGCCATAGGGGAGCTTTTTTGTTTATTCTTTTACCCAAATTTCCACTTAGAGGACCAACTAAAGCTACTCGCATAATCATGTTCATTGTGGCATTATTTACAATAGCTAAGATATGGAACCAACCCAGATGACCCAGAGTAGATGGATGGATCAAGAAAATATGACATATGTATACACACACACAAATATATATATATGTATGTATATATATGCAATGGAATTCTATGCTTCCATTACAAAGAATGACATCAACCCATTCATAAGGCAATATTTCTATTGGGAGAAAATCATATTAGGTCAGACTCCATTGTTTCCCTCATTTGTAATAATTATTGTATGTCTAGTATAGTCCTAACACAGGGTCATAATAGCTCCATAGCCATGTAGACATGACCATTTAGGATGATGCTAATTGGAGTGAATTCCAAGATATGGAAAGAAGATGGGGTTTTTTTTGGTGGACTGTTTGCACTTATTTCTTTGTTCTTTTGCTGTTTTCCTCTGGTTTATTCCCAGAGGTAACCATTTTTTTTATTTCAGTAACTATTGTCTTGTATTTCAGTTTATCTGATTTGTGGAAGGGAAGGAAAGCCACAGAATCACTGAGACAGAGGGTGAACCAATGTAACTGCTGATACTCACTAAACACCATGTTGGAAATGAACTTTACAACTTGTTGGGGGGGAAGAGGAGATGTGGGGAGGGAAAGCAGGAGAAACGAAGGGTAGGGGTAGGGAATACTGTTTGAAAAGAAATGTATATAACTTTTGACCCTTTGTACATCACCTTTATAATAAAAATATTGAGAAATAAAAAATAACTTACTCTAACTTGTAATAATAACCAAATGTTTGTCAACATATGCATATTTTCTAATAAAATCTGGATTTTTGTTACCATGATGGGATCTGGATTATCTGTTATCATGTTTCATAAAATATAAGATGCCATAATTTCAGAACCTCTATGTCTGGAGGTCTTAATTAGTCTAGATTGTCAAGGAGTGTTTATTAACTTATTTATGGAGGATGTACAGGTATTCAGTAAAACTACTGTTCTATTAATGTGATTTCTATTTCTTTTACAGTCATCTTTTCTCACTTTTTATACCAACATAATAAAGTTAGGAAAATGATAAGAGGTTTGAGAAAAGGCCCTCAGAGAAAGGGATCTTCACATACACACACACACACACACACACACACACACACACACACACACACACACACACACACACACATTCTTTTCAAGGAAAGCTATAGAAATTATACAGAGAAAAGTTTACAAATATAAATTCCAGCAGGGCCACCCATAACATTAAAAGTAATCCACTTGTAAGGGAAGCAATGAATGGTGTGTAAAAGGGATATAATATGTCCCATTGGAGGAGAAGATGTTCCCTTAGCTCCATAACTTTTTCCCCACATATTTTTATTGTAATTAATAGAAGGGTTACATTATATTCACCAGATAGAAGGTGCATTACTTCACATACTTCCATACCCTTTCTAGCTCCATACCTTTTATGTAATATTTATGGATCAGGGTTTCCAAGCTTTACAGGTATTTACAGAAGGAAAATAACTGAATGTTTTATGTCAGATCTTCTAATTTCTAAACGTCAGAGCAACCAAAATGCACCTGTGGGCTCGTTTTAAGCAAACTATGATAATAGACACTTGACATGGATTGATGTAGAGGTCAGCCTTTGATGATTACAAAATAGGCAAATGAGTTTGGTCAGACCTTACTGTAAGCAGTTGTACTAGCCCTGGAAGAATTTTTTTCAAATGCGCATCTCCATTAGTGTTGGTAAGTGAAAACTCTGGCTTTGAAAATTACTGCTGTCATTTAGGTTAATGTACTCTTGTTTTTACATATTTATAAAAATCTTCTACATTATTAATAGTGATTAAATGCTTAGACACTGCCGATCAATAATGCCTCTGTTCACCTATTTACATTATGAAAAAGTAATGTCATTCAGGGCATGGGGAATATGTGGTTTACTTTATAGTTATGTTTTCAATAGATTGAAGAAAAGAAGAAACTTATTCTACAGGGTAAACTGTTCGACAAAACAGTTAGCTGATTTTGATACAGCCTTCTCTGTGGTCAAGTTAAATGTCCACACTGATGTTATACCATCATAGGGCACAGTAAGTAACTGTCACATGTGCTGCCACATACCATCACAGTAAACTCAGAACAGGAATGTCTAGTCTCCCTTGGATGCACAAGAAGAACCATTATTTAGTCATGCGTGTTATTGTAACATTTGGTCACTTGTATATCACTGTCTTTAGTACCCAAGCTGTCTGATTGTGGCAATGCTCAAGATCAAGTCTATTGTGTGGACCACACTATGGCAGTAGGTAAATAAGACTCTTAGTGATTCTATACCTGCCTTTCCACCTCTCAAGTATACAGCAAAACCAAGTGGTTTGTCTGATTATGACACACAGGTGTCCTTGATCTGTCTGGAGAGAGCAGCTCCATAGTTAGGGATGTGTGAGAGCCATAGTAGCCAGTGTCTTAGAAATAATTCTTAAGCAATGAGCCTTTCAATAGGAGTCTGCCTGGTTTTAAATTCTGTCTCTGACATACAATCATGGAGACCTGAAGGATTTCATATCTAAGTTCTTGACTCCTCATCTGAAAAATGAAGTTAGTAACTATTTGTATCACGCAGTTGTGTGAGCACTAAGTTAAATATTGCCCATGAGACCTTAGGGTGAGAGCTTGGGATGTGGCTTAGTAGTAGAGTCCTTGCCTAGCTTGCATGAAGCCCTGGGTTCCATTCCTCAGTTACACCCAAATAGAAAAAAGCCAGAAGAGGGGTGTGGCTCAATTGGTAGAGTGCTAGCCTTGAGCAAAAGAAACTCAAGGACATGCCCAGGCCCTGAGTTCAAGCCCCAGGACTGGAAAAAAAAAAGCTTAGGGTGAAATTTGATATGTGACAGGTGGACAATAACAATTTATATACAGCAAAACATTTGCTTTTGTCATTTGCTTGTGCTCTACAAAGAAGCAGCAGGTAAGCCATGAGCACCACTTCCAAGTTTGTAAATGATGTCATCGTAAAATATTAAACTGAACTGGAGGGTTTTTTTTTTAATCACTTGGTTTCCAACTTTTTTATGCTGGCCCAGATGCTATTTATCTAGGATAAATTTGGTTTATGTCACCAGACTGATTGAAGGACAAGCTGAAATGGGGCAGTGGTGGCATAATGGAACAGTTAAAGAAATGCGTGTTACAATGGACATTTGCTCTGTGTGTGTGTGTGTGTGTGTGTGTGTGTGTGTGTGTGTGTGTGTGTGTGTGTGATTTGGGTCACATTATTTAGTCTCTCTGAACCTCAGTTTCCTCATATATAAAATATATCTAAAACAATTACCTACTTGAAAGGGATGCTGTGAGGACACAATGGAATACTATATGATTGCTTTGCAAAGTAAATGGCACAATATAGATGTAAGAGGTTGTAGCTATTATTATTTATATATGTGATCAGAACTGGACTTATTTTGCCCAAGGATAGCACAAGAAAAAATCCTTTTTAGAGAAAATATTGTTAGATTGCTTGTCTTTAGTGACTTTCCTTAGAAAAGGTTTGCACCTTTTTTTTTTTAACAGAATGGACTGTAATAGCTGAGACCCCTGGATGGAGACCCATAGCCCTGAATTTAAATGTGACTTACAGAGCCAAATGATAACTTGGAGCATTTTACAAAAGAATGGGAAAACTCAATCAAACCAGGAGGAGGTGAAGGGCATTACCCACCACAAGTAATAGGTTTGTTCATTTTGTAAGCGGCGGCAAGTGCTGCTGAAGCATGAAGTTGAACCACAGGGGTTTAAGTTGGTCCTGACTTTTCCAAGTTTATTGCTTAAATGCCATGCTCTGGGTCACAATGACTTGTCTTCTGCCTCTTTCAGGTCCTGACTTTTTCCCCTTATTTGAGTTCAGTATGTCATTCATCACATCTTTATGTCACAGAGATTATTGTTTGTTCTCTCTCTTCTCTCTGTTATCTGTATGACTCCCCCTTTCTTTCTCTTTATCTATTGCTTTCCCCTCTCCTCCTCCATCTAGAACCCTTAGTCTTCTGCCTTGCTCTTTCTCTGTGTGACTAAATTCTCCATTAATGGGAATAATGAGTATGTTTTATTCTCCTTTTGCCAGTCCTGGCTTGAACTCAGTGCCTGAGCACTGTCCTTGGGCTTTCTCAAGGCTACAGCTCTACCACTTGAGCAACAGCACCACTTTTTCTATATATGTGGTATCCAGGAATCGAACCTAGGTCTTCATGCATGCTAGGCAAGCACTGTAACACTAGGCCAAATTCCTGGACCCTATGTTTTATTCTTTTGGGTCCTCTGGCATACAGTACATTTCCTGTATCTAAATAATTATGTACATACATCCCATCCAAAAGTAACCTAAGAGTTATTGGAGCTGGAGAAACTTTTCAAAGTGGGGATCATTGATTCTTTTAAAAGAAGGCAAACTTTGACTAGATTCCCTGAAAGAAAAGTCTGTTCTTCTGATATATATATATATATATATATATGTATATATATATGTTATTGACATTTGTCTTTAGGGTCCTGTAAGATCATAAATGGATAGAAATAAAAATAATGAACTATTTCTTTTTGATAAGAGTTCCAGTATATAATTGAAGAGAAAGCAGTTGAGTAAAAATTTAATACATTTTCTTTCTTGTTGTGTAAAAAGTTTTTTGTCAGTTTTGGGGCTTAAACTCTGGGCCTGGGTGCTGTTCCTGAACTTTTTAGCTCAAGGCTACCACCCTACCCCTTGAGCAACAGCACCACTTCCAGTTTTCTGGTGGTTAATTGGAGATAAGAGTCTCATGATCTTTCCTGCCTGGGCTGACTTTGAATCTCGATCCTCAGATCTCATCCTTCTGAGTAGCTAGGATTATAGGCATGAGACACAATGCCCAGCACTGTATACAAGTTTTACCTATAATTTTCACTGATACCAACGTAAAGTCTTGACCTACAAAGATCAAGGTCAAGAATTATGTACCTACCAGGTTACAACTGGTAGGATATAGACAGAAGCTTCTAAGCAGATATTTTGAAGCTGTGAAAGAAATTCCTATTCACAATTGTCCAGGAAACTGGTGGAATAATTTATGTAGTGAACACAGAGTGACAGATGAGAAATGTTGGCTTTAGCATCTTATCTATATGTGCTGATAATTAGTAAATAATACAATTGCTGTAGGTGAAGCATTAGATACCAAGAAACAAATTTATGTTATATTTCAAATAGTGAGTTCATTCACTAAGAAAGTTCTTTGCTCCACCGGGTGCAGTGGATCCTAGCTACACAGCAGAGCTGACGATCATGGTTCAAAGTCAGCCCAGGCACTAAAGTACATGAGCCTCTTATCTCCAATTAATCATTAAAAAACCCAGAAGTGGCACTGTGGCTCCTGGTGTAGGGCGGTAGCCTTGAGCTTAAGAGCTCAGGGACAACACTCACACCCACAGTTCAAGATCTATGACTATCAAAAATAAAAAAAACTTCTTTGATTTCATATCTTTTGTGACAATCCATGCATTTGAGCTTTCCTCAAACAGATTCTACATGTATTTCATAGTAGCACCTCAAATTCCCACAACTCTTTCATATGAAAACATTGTTTTCCAGTCCTGTGGCTTGAACATAGTGCTTGGGCACTGTCCTTGAGTTCTCTATCACTTGAGTCACAGTACCACTTCCGGCTTTTTCTTTGTATGTGGTATTGAGGCAAGGAACACAAGGCTTCATGCATGCTTAGCAAGCCCTCTACCACTAGGCCACACTCCCAGGCCCTGGAAACACTATCACAGAGCAAAATTTAAAATTTCATTTCTAAAATTTAATACTTTTTCAAGGAGCTCAATCAGAAGTGAAACAATAAATTTGAAAATGATGCCTCCTTATTTTGTCATTAGAAGCCTCATGTGCAAAATATAAACAAATATATAATTTATAATCCAGAATCTATAGAAATTGTATATTTTCACAACTCATCAATAGCACCTTAGGCAATGTAAGAAATTCTAAGAAAATATATCAGCATAGGTTGTGTGCAAAGGGGAAGGAATCTGATTTCTGTAAGTTGTCTTCTTTTCACTGATAAAACACCATCAATAAAGTACTAATGGAAGTAAACATACCTGCTGTCAAATGAGATCTCTGCAGGAATGACATGAGTACTGTCTTTGCCAATGAGAAATTTAATTCTATCATAGAAGAGTCTTGAAGTGTGTTGGGAGAAGAGTGGCTGGCTTTGCTGAATGAGATCAAGAGGATCTGGTGAACCCTGACATAGAGGGCTTACATAACAATTGCTTTGTTGACAACAGTCAGGATCCACACAGTCTGTCAAACCATCTGACAAAATAAAGCAAACAAATCAAATATTAGTATGAGGTTTAAGATTAGAAACAAAATAGTTTGAAATATGCAAGATAGAGAAACATTTAAATATAAAATTAGCCAATAATACTTTGAGTTTAAATTCTGTTAAATTTGTGTTTATTCAATTTTATTTGATACCTCAATGAAATTCAAATTGTTTTGTTCATGTATCAGGTGTTTTAAATTCTCTGTTATTTAAATTCTCTGCTAGAAAATATAATTTATATAGCTATAATTTAGCTTTCAGGGAGATTATTCTGTTAGATAATATTCTTTAGATGTTTTCTTATTCAGGGAGACCATTCCTTATAAATAAATATATTTGTGATTTTTAAAAAATTCCTCACACCTAGTATATCTTTGAGCACCCAATTTGAATTTGCATTGTGTGCTTTAAAAACTCCCACTATTATTGTATACTAGTAACTTTCAGAATCGATGCTGAGCTTATTATGCATGCATATACTTGAGCTCCACAGAATTAGAATTTCTGTAGAGCTGAGGATCATGGATACTTTATCTTGGTGATTCTGAAGCATACTAAAGTTGCAAAATTACCATAAATTAAAACAAGGAATTTGTATCTAATTGTACAACTACTTAAAGATAACTGAAAAGTAAATAGATAATTTTTAAAAACAGAATTTGTTGAAGCAACTACAATTTACTTATAACTCAAAGTAGATTTCTGGTGTGATTATTGCTAAACCTGAGATATACGAGTGTGGCAAGCTGCTTTCATTTCCTTGTCCTTCATCCTTTGCTCCAGATTCCTGAATCAAGTGGGGAAAAACACATAAAAGCTTTTACTCTCCACAGAGGACTGCTGTAGGGCTCAAGAGTTATGTGAGGAGGAGGAGGGACTATTGAGAATCTAATAGGTGCAAAACATTGTGTTAGGTGTTTGGGGAGGTGAAGAGAGAAAACGATTCCCTGCCCACTGTTTTTTAGGAGCTCAGTGCTTCATAGCAAAAATAGGTGTGTAATCAGATGAGTCATAACAGTGCAAATATAAGAAGAGCTCTAAGACGCTTGCATGCAAAGAGAAGTGGTTGAGTGATTAACTGAGCATATGGACACTTCATTCCATACCCAATGAGCAAAAAACCATTAAAACCTTTCCAGGGTCCTTAAAGCAGGCAAGTGGCTCTAATTTAGTTGTTTAACAAGGGTAAATATGAAGATGCTAATCTTCATAGCTTGCAGTGGAATAGGGAGTTTCTGATGGATCAGTGGCTCTATAAGTCTGCTGATGAAAATTCCAGGTTCTGGTTTCCTGCATCTCTTTTGCTTGTTCTCTCTCCCCCACTTGGCTGTTACTGTTGAGGGAAGGGGGAGGTGTACCACAGCTGGGGGCAATGAAAGCTTGCAACACTAAGACAGCAGGCAGGAGTAGGCATTTGAAACTGTAGCTCTAGGGCACCTAGGAAATATTTTTCCCCACTTGTGGTCCTTTCAAATTCCCTGTACTATAGACAGTACTTTGATTTAAAATGCACTTTGCTTCTTTCTTACTTTTCCTGTTTGTTTGGCATGTTTTTGCACTGGTTTCTATTTCTTCAATGTACATATTTCTTTTTCAGTGACGACTGACTTTTAAGTATGGATTTATTGCAAAAAGAAGTTCTTCTTTCCTTCTGTTTCTACCTTCATTCAGGAAAACATATTAAGAGACCTTTCTTTTTTATGGATTTTAGATGCCACTACCACCTCTCCCTCCAATATGTTATTCTCAGCCTCTTATTAGCACATTATCTCTTTACTCTGCTAATTAAACATCTGGATGCACTGAAAAGCTGGCAAAACTATCAGGCTGATTAGAAGAGTTCTCTGATGTCTGGAATTGTCATAGAACACACTAAACAATGAAAAGCTGTGTTTCAAATGGGCAGTTACTTTTAGTCTAAAATCAAATCCTAATTTTAAAGAAATATTAATGGCCAAATAATTTTAAAAATTGGACCCTAAAAGTAAACACAGACAATTTAAAATTGAGACTAACTCTCATCTATATACGTACTGGAGAGTGCAAGATAATGTTTCATAAATTTCATAATTAGCCATTATTCAGAGCTGGCCCTCTAAAACCTCTACTTTCTGAGAAAACAACAAGACTTTTCTTGAATCTAGAAAGGCCACATTCAGACAAATAATGACATGCAAACTGAAATTATAATTCATAGACATACTCAGTACATGGATAAAGATCTCTTAACCAATTATCACATTAGGTAACACACCAAACAGTATATCTAGACTGTTAGAAAGACGTGCAAATGATAGTCACACTGGATGTGTATTTTTTTCTATCAACAGTTCTTTTATTGTTCTAAATTGGAATTTGTGGCACCCTACTGACAGTCAGACTCAGAGTATAAGGTATAAGCATCTCAAATGTGAACTGATTTTGCTTTTTTTCTTTTGAGGCTCTTCTCTTAAAGGGAATAAAAATAAAATTTAGCTTGATAGGTGGGAGTTACACTGTGTTGAGAGATTAAATATTGGATTCATAGGTCCTAGCTTGGCCAAATGATATGAGACTATGTCAACTGGCTCCATTGGTGCTGACGAAAAGTTAGGACACTGATTTTTGATATGTGGTTAAGTCATCAGTATTAAGCTCGTGCCTCTTAAATGTATTCCCTTGGAAAAAGAGAATGGAAAAAGGGACAGAGGAGTGTAAGAAATAAAAGCAACCACATTTTCCAAAACCTGACAGGAGTTTTCTTCCATATTCTTTAGGGCCAGCATCCATATTATCATCTTGATTTAAAAGAAATAGTGGGAAAATGATGAATAAATACAGCAATGACACTCACCAGACACTACGTTGAAAATGAACTATACAAATTGTGTGGAAGGGAGGTCAGGAGGGACAAATCTGGGAGAAAAGAGGGAAGTGGTAACACTGTTCAAGCAGAAATGTACTCACTACTTGACTTAGGTAACACTAACCTTTCTGTATATCACCTTTACAATAAAACTAAATACATATTAATTAATTAAAATAGCCAAGCACCAGTGGATCATATCTGGGATCCTAGCTATGTGGAAGGCTGAGATATTGGGATGAAGGTTTGAATAAACCCAGGCAGAAAATATCTCTTTTTTAAAAGAGCTAAACTTTATGGCATATGTTTGTAATTTTAGCTACTAGGAAGGCTAACATAGGTGGACAATATCCAGGCATGGTCCTGGGCAGGAAAAGACATTGGTAGGCTATAGTAAAGATTTTGAAACCACTGGAAGTGGCTCTGTGGCTCGGGTAGTAAAGCGATATCCTTGAGCTGAAGGACTCAGGAACAAAACCCAGACCAAGAGTTCAAACCTCAGGACCGACAGAAAAAAAAAGATATTGGGGGCCAGGAGTTTGGCCTAGTGGTAGAGTGCCTGCCTAGCATGTACCAAGACCCAGGTTTGATTCCTCGGCACCACATACATAGGAAAAAGCCTGAAGTGGTGCTGAGGCTCAAGTGGTAGAGCTCTAGCCTTGGAAAGTCCAAGGACAGTGCTCAGGCCTTGAGCTCAAGCCCAGGACTGGCAAAAAAGTTAATAATTGCCAGAACAAGGTACTTCTACATATCATCTCAGCTAATCTTGGTAACAACTTTGCTAGGGAGACACTATTTTTTCTTGCTTGTAGAGCTTGAGTTCAGGGCCTAGGCATTGGCTCCGAAGCAGTTTTGCTCAAGGCTAGTGCTTTTTCACTTTTAGCCACAGGGCCACTTTTGATTTTCTGGTGGTTAGTTGGAGATAACAGTTTCACAGACTTTCTTGCCTAGGCTGGCTTTGAACTATGGTTGTCAGATCTCAGCCTCCTGAGGACTACAGGCATGAACCAATAGTGCTTGGTGTAGGTAGATATTCTTAATTTCATAAATAAATAAAGGAATGCAAAACATGATTGTGCAGCCTTAAGTAATCTGGGAGTCAGAAATCTGTAGTGTTCTGTTTGCAAGTCTCATTCAAACAAGCAGTGAATCTTTTTTTCTTTATTTTTTGTCTTTATTTAAATTTTATTATCAGGTTGATATATAGAGGGATTACAGTTACATTCATAAGGTAGTTAGTATATTCCTTCTTGAACATTATTTCCCCTTCCCCTCTTTTCCCCACTCTTTCCCCCTTCCCCCTCTCAAGTTGTAAAGTTCATTTCTAACATATTGTCTTGTGAATATCATGATTACATTGGTTCATCCTTTGTCCTTTGTCTCATTGTCTTGTTTTTCCCCTTCCTTTCCCTGATTCAAATAAATAAATAAATGTGTATACAACACAATAAATACCAGAGTCAGATACAGAAGCAACAGAGGATAAACCATAAGGAGGAAAAAGGCAAAAAAAAAGAGAAAGAGAAAATAAGAATGAAGAAGTTCACATAGTATATTAAAAACAACAACCACAAGGATAAATCTCTTATTTCCCTATTCTGAAGTTCATTTCACTTAGCCTCATCCTATGTGCATATATATATGGCTATATGCACATAGATTTTGAGCTACTGTACTCTTCAATCAGTGAATCTTATTTGTATTGACCTAGCCTGTAGGATTTCCAAGTGACTGACCACATGAAAGTTATTTAAAGAAAATGAAATAAAGTAAAAGCACAAAACAACAACAAAATACTTTGGTTTCAATCTTGACTTTACCACTTAAGATCTACATGATCATTATTAATTCCACTCTTGATTCTTGATTTCTGCATCTATAAAATGTGAGTAACAATAATAGCTACCCTACAGAGTTATAAGGATCACATACTTCAATAATAATAAAGATAACATTGAATGTATTTAGGATGATACGATTATAGACTGAGAAACATTATGTTTAGAGAGATAAGCAAGAACAGAACAAATACTCCAAGGTCCAGGGACATGAGTCTTGGGAGTTTCTGCCAATGGCCTACAATGTTCAGTCTCACTTTTACTGAAGTTGTCTTAAGAACGACTGAAGGACATTCCATTGTTTACAACATGTGGGTAATTTGTCAGGTGGCTATAGTCTTATAAGACACTTATTAGGCAGACATTAACACTACAGAAACTTTTCATTCTTTGAAATTCTCTGATTCAATGCTTGCTATATTTGTGTAGGAACTAGATTGAAGTTTAACATTTATGTAAGTTGTAGAATAGATCCTAGTCTGCCAAACCTTAAACTTCTGTTTGTATAGCATTTGCTAATTTGCCTAGATTGCAAGAACATGCAATGAATGCATGTGGTAATCAACTTTTCAGTGATACCACCTTCTTCCATTTGCATTACATCACTTTATTTCAGATATTTTCTCATTCATTTTCACTATTTTAAAGTTACACAGATGACTGTCAAGTATTATCAGGGTTGGTTGATAATGTGTCATACCAAATGAAGGTGATGAACTCAGTTATATAGTAGACTTTCCACACTTCACTTTCAACTGGTAGCACATTACAGTTTAGGTTCTCATTAACCAACTGATATCTTTAATAAAAAGATTGTTTGGAATTGAGAAAGAAATGGTTAGACTGGACTGGAATAGTGAGAACATGTATTTGACTATCAGGTTTTTTATTTATCTTTGCCAGTCCTAGGGCTTGAACTCAGGGCCTGAGCACTGCAAGAGAGTAAATAACTTGCAAATAGCTATTACTTTTAATAAATGGTGCATTTTTTTTTTGCCAGTCATGGGCTTGAGCTCAGGGCCTGAGCACTGTCTTTAGACTTTCTCAAGGCTAGAGCTCTACCACTCGAGCCTCAGCACCATTTCTGGCTTTTTTCTATGTATGTGGTACCGAGGAATCGAACCCGGGTCTTCGTGCATGCTAGGCAAGCACTTTAACCACTAGGCCAAACTCTCGGCCCCATAAATGGTGCATTTTTATGAAGAATGATACTAGGAAGATCATTCTCTTTTGGATAATTTGCTTACTGATTTTGCCAATGAGTTAGAATGGAAAGTACAGAGAGAGTTTCTGGAAAAGAAGCTTGGACAAATATGTGACAAATGTTTACAAATTAGAGCAAAATGTCTTGTTGATATTGATAAAACCCTTTTATTATATATTTCAACTTCCTAGTCTTTCTAACTTCATAATATTTCCATAGCATCAGAGACCATTAGAATGAATAAAATGGAATCTTTATTGATGGTTGAAGATATTACAAAGCTCATAATATTCCATGTGATTTGGCCT
Source organism: Megascapheus bottae (assembly GCF_031878675.1). NCBI lineage: Eukaryota > Metazoa > Chordata > Mammalia > Rodentia > Geomyidae > Megascapheus > Megascapheus bottae. Next base: position 84,218,412 of record NC_143547.1, read on the forward strand.
TTGTCCCCTTCTGTATACTAACACATCCCTAACTTACTATGTTCTAGTAATAATGACTTCCTAGAAGAGCCTAGTGCATTTCACCTCAGGACATTTGTGCATGTTGTTTCCTCAGTGTTGAACATTCTGAATAATCTCCTGAACCACTCAGACGTGATTATGTCCTTTGACATGTATGCCTCCCTCATATTTTTATAGCATTATTCAAAATTTTAAAACAACATTTGGTACAAATTCTTACTTAATTTGTAGTTGCTAGACAATAAGCTTTATTGAGACAGAAGTTGCCTTGTTTACAATTTTCTTCCCAGTGTCAAGCACAAGTCTTTGTATGGAATATTAACGAATGAATGGGAAATCAGGTACTCAGTGTGAAATGTGTGAGTGAAAGGTAAACACTGGAGTTATGATTTGAATCAACACTATGCAATAAAATAATAAATTTCCAAGTTAGGAAAGCTCTAGTATTGTGATATCTAAAATAGTAAGCCACTATCCTCATGTAGTTATTGTGCAGTAGACAGTTTTAATAAATCTTAAATACCCCCATGTGGTGATTGGTTATTTTACCAAACAATGGAACTTTTGATATCTCCAAATGTTTAGATATTGGTGATCTATTAATTCAGCCAAACATATTTAATATGTTTACTTTTTTGCTATTTTTTTTCTACTGGGCTTATTTAATTTTTTTTCCAGTCCTGGCTTGTGCTCAGTGCCTGAGCACTGTCCTTGGCTTTCTCAAGATTAGAGGTCTACCACTTGAACCACAGGTCCATTTTGGGCTTTTTCTATGTATGTGGTACCGAGGAATCAATACTGGGCCTTCATGCATGCTAGGCAAGCACTCTACCACTAGGCCAAACTCTCAGTCCTGGGTTTATTTATTTTTATGTTTGAAAACTGCTTTCCCATGATCTGCCATTTCTATTTTCTTTTCATTACATTTGAGTATTCTTTCACCTTTCACTCATTAATCCAATGGAAACATTCTGATTTATTTACTTCTTTAGGCATGAGTTAAATTTCAAGGTTTATTTTGTAGTGCTGGAGGTAGAACCTAGGGCTTGTATAGAGAAGCATGCTTTATACTACTCTAAGTTACATGCCTAATCCCTGATTGTTTTCTTAATATCTGTCTCAACAGTTTACCTCACAATGCGTGTGTGTGTGTGTGTGTGTGTGTGTGTGTGTGTGTGTGTGTCTGTCTATCTGTCTGTCTGTCTATGCACAAGCAAATGTGCTAAGGTCTGAATGAAAACTTTATTCATTTTAATATGTGTGAGGTTTTGGTGATAATGTTGTTTTTTGAGAGTTTGAGTCAGAAGTATTTCTTAGAAAACTAGTGACTACAAGCAGACACTAGTCCCCCCAAAACTTGCAGCCCCAAATACATAATACTTCTAGGAAACTGAGACATGGGTGTAGTAGAGTAAAAATAGTAGAAAAATCTCAAAAATAGTGTGGTGATCACATTTTTAAAACCAAAAATTAGCACAGATAACTGAAAAATGCACATATGGGTACCATAATGTTAAGTCTCCTTTAGTCATAGTGGCAGGTGCTTGTTGGCTAACAGGATACATGAAATCAAGGCATTTGATGGGTTTGTGACTTCTATAATAATTAGTTGCCTGTCTGCCTGCCTGCCTGCCTTCCCTCCCTCCCTCTCTCCCTCACTCCTTTCCTTCCTTCCTCCCTCCCTTCCTTCCTCGCTCCCTCCATCTCTCCTTCCCTCCCTCCTTTCCTTCCTTCCCCCTTCCTCCCTCCCTCCCTTCCTTCCTTTCTTCCTTCTTTCCTTTCCTTCCTCCTTCTTTAGTTCCTTTCTTTCCTTCTTCCTTTCTCTCTTTGTTTATCTTTATGTATTTATTTATTTTTATTGTCAGAGTAATATGTAGAGGGGTTAGAGTTACATTCTTCAGGTAGTGGGTGCATTTTTCTCAAACATTGATACTCCTTCTCATGTTTTTGTCTCCCTTTCCCTCCCCCACCCCTTTCCGATCATTTTGTTTTCCCCCCTTCCCTTCCCTATTTTTGTCTTTTATTTAAATAATATTCTCTTTGTGATAGGGTCATGCTAACTTCCAGTTCATAATAAAGCCCAAAATGGTCTCTCGAACTCACAATCTTCCTTCTTCGGTATTCTAAGTGCTGAGATTACAACTGTGTACTCTCATGTCTACCTCAGTAATTACTGTTCATGCTAAGGGAGTTTTCATTTTTGCTTGTTAAACAAAATTCAAAGATGAGTTATTCTGCTTTGTTTCAGTGTTCAAGGATCTCTTAGGTAGCTTTTACAGAAGTTGTGTCACCCACATATTCGATTCAGCCTAATTAGTTACTAAAAGTCATAATGCATTGAATCAAAGTGTAACTAAAGTCAAGGCTACAGGAAGGAATAGCAATGCTAATGAATATTCAAAGCTGATTAAGATGCAAAATAATCCTAACATGCTTTAAGTATCAGTTATAATAGACAGTAATCAGGTAGCAGCCACTTGAAATAACTGCTTGAAACTGATAATTTTTGATTGGAAGATTTCTTGAGAATTGCACTTTAAAAATTAAGATGATATTTTTTTCAAAAAGGTTCGATATACACTTTCTGATTTAATTAAAATATACATATATCTACAAACAAGCATGAAAATATTAATAATATTTAGCTAAATGAATCTAGACACTCTGGTAAACTAGCTAAGATCACCAAATGCAAAAAATTCAGTGAATTCTTAGGAATAATATAGAAACATTATAAGAATGTAATTATTGGTCTAATATCTTATTCATAGGGGTAACAGTTGTTATTCCTACTGCCTTCCTGTTGCAAAACAGAATTGAATCTACATTTATCGATAATATCACCTTAATCCTACTAAGGGAAAAATGGTAATTGAAACCCTCAAGGTGTTTTCTATCAGTGTTCCCTAAAGCAACACTCGTAAAACCACAAGTTGCTATCAGGTCTTTGGTTTTTAATTTGCATGCTGATATACAGTTCTTAAAGGGACTATCAGGGGTCAATGCACATTCAGTAAAATCTTCCATATCTTTTCTTTATCCATATATACCATAGATACAGAGAACTGGTAACTTATTAATTCATTAATATTTAATTTATCGGGGAACATTTCAGACTGCCTTGAAGTGACTTTGAAGCCAAGAAATGTTTGAAAATTAAATATTTAATTGTTTAGTAGTACTTAGAAATTTAGATTGGCTGAAACCAAACAGAGTCAGGAATTATAACTAAACATAACCTTTGAATCTATAATCAGCTCATAAATTTCTATTTTTACAAAAATGAGGCAGATCACCTATATCATACATCCTGGATCTATCTTTTGATTGTTTTATAATCTTGAGCAACTAACTTAACTTTTCTGTGTATCAGTTTTCTCATTTTCAAAGTAGCCCCAATCCTACACCATTAGAAATTAATATGAAACAATTCATATTAAGGGAATAGCACAGTGCTTGGTACGTAGTTAATCCTGAATACATGTGAAGTACTGCCATTATTAATTGTAATAAGCATATAACTATGCTTGACATATACCAGGAAAAATGTAAAGTCTGAATATAATTTACTGCTTGTTTTAAGCACCAGGGTATACTCTAAGTATTAAGTTTCATGGGAAGTGTGGCTTGAGTTAAGAACTATGGACAGTGAATTGATGCATGCAGAGTACAAAAGGAAGTGGAAGAAAGAAAAATACTTATCTTGTACTGGAGAGCTGTAAAAGCTAAGTAAGTAATCACTGCATATTTCATAGAAAAATCTTGCTCTAGCTTCTCAAGTGAGGTTTTCAATTTATATAGGTGGGAAATGGTCTCTTCAGAAAATCATCTAAGTTGTGTGTGTGTGTGTGTGTGTGTGTGTGTGTGTGTGTGTGTTTTCATGGTATCATTATCTTTTAAGTGGTTTATTTGAATTATCTAATTTAATACTTATAACTGCCTTATTAAACAGTTAATGCTATTATCAATCCCACATTAGTTTGTTCTAGTCAGAGTAAGAAAGCAACTCTTAACATTCAATTTAGTGCTTAAGCCATAATTGTTTCATTATTAATTTAAGCCCCATGTTTAGATTCAAATTACAAGGAATGCAATTGTCTCAGCAATATAGAAAATTGAGGAGTCAAGTTTAATCATCTACTTCATTTTAAGACAATAAATCTTTGAGCAGAAAGTATGAGAAAAGAGGTGATTTGGGCTGATTTGAGGGTTGATTGTAGAATGTAAAAGATGCTTCAGACAAAAGCCATATAATGAGTGATTGTTGTCCTTAATGTACTATGTTATCTCTCATCTCTTTTGCCGTCCCTTGGTTATCTCATATTGTTATAGTATTTCATCTTGTTATCTGATATAGTGTATATATGCTTATTTGGTTATTTGAAATAGGATAGGGAAGGGGGGAAAACAAGATGAGGGGCAGGAGTGGGGGGAGGGAAATGGGGTCCAAGATATGAGAAAGGGTTTCAATGTATGTGAAGTAGTGCACCTTCTATCTGGTGAATATAATGTAACCCTTCTATTAATTACAATAAAAATCTATGGAAAAATAAAAATAAAAAGATCACATTGAAAAAAAAACATGCTTCAGTTAGCTTCACTGTAACAGTAGTGGCTACTTTGTGCCTTCAGAACTGCATGTGAGTTTTATAGTATCATGTGCATGAAAACTTGGTATCATAGAACAACATGACTAAATAGTGTTCATTGGATCCTAGGAAAGACAGAAATGGGGGGGGCAGAAAGAAATTTAGTATAGGCCCCAAAACTTATATGGATAGGAGGAATTTTTTACTGCTTTTTTATAACGCAGAAATGTTAACTATTGATTATAATGGTGTATGATATGTTGCAAGATAATGAGAAATGATTAATATTTGAGAAGATGGAAGTGTTTATTGCCTTAGTTTTATTATTATGCATCCTATACTGCTATTGAATTGTCATAGTGTAACCCACAAATTGGTACACATACTGCCTCAACATAACAATGCATAACACATCATGTGGATGTTTTCACTGAAATATAAAAAGTTACTGTGTTTTAGTCAGGTTCCTGTAAATGATACTGGTGCTAAAAGGTAGAAACACAAAAGGGAGCTCTACATAGCTGAGAACAAAGAAAACATTTTGTAGTGCATACAGTATAAAATATACTAACATCTGACAGCTTGAACAGTGGTACATTAACCTAATGTGTTATAGTTAATCCTGTATTGGTTAGTGAACTCTAATTGAAGCTTTGGGTCTGCAACGTTCTCCCCAGGTGACCTTGTATAAGTCATTTACCAAGCCTACCTAGAGCCTTTGGTTTCCTATGTATAAATAGGGAAAATAATAATACCTATACTTCATATCGTTATTGTGACAATAAAATAACATATAAGCAGACTTTGAATAATACCTAGCTATAATAAATATTCAATAAACAATATACTGTGCTATACTGAGCTATACTTTTTTACTAAAGAATTTATTAACATTGATTTTTACATCATATTTCAAATGATGTGTTTAACAAACAAGTGTTCAAGAAAGGAATCTCTATAAACAATCACTGGCACTTAGATTTTAGAACATAATTAAAATTAGGCTGAGGGTTTCTATGTCATAGATACATATTAATCTATCTAATAAAACATTATGTATATAGAGTCATAATTTTTCATGTCTATGTAGTTGTGTTTATATTTCCAATACAATGTCCATAGCATTGGGTACGCAAGTATTAAGTCCTCGCTCTTGTACTGTTTTTGATCTAATAGCCACATATTAAGGATACCATGTGAATTTTGTTCCTTTGGTCTTGACTTGTCTCACTCAACATGATTCACTCCAGATTCATCCATTTCCCTGCAAATGCCATTATTTTATCTTGATTGTTGGCTATATATTTTCTTATGTTGACATTTTATAAGTGACTCACCTCCATCATTGTCCAAATTATCACCACAAAGCATTTCCATGACAATATTGCAGCCTGTCCCACTCCAGCCCACCTGACACACACAGTGCCAACCATTTTGATCCAGGGTGCACCGCCCATTTCCGAAGCAGAGCCCTGGGCAGCCATCTGAAAAGACAGAAGACACTAATAATCAAGAAATATCAGAAAGAGATTGGCTAACACTGATGCATCTGCAAGACGAAGGGATGTAATCAACTGGAAGGATGTAATCTACTCAGATGAGATATTAAATAAATGGAAGAGGAGCTCTCTTACTCAAAAATTCTTCCTAGGGAACTTGTTATTCCTTACATTGCAGTGCTTTCCCTTAGAAAGCCCATTAAGCCTTATTAATTCTAGCCCTGATTCCCAAGTTATGGCTCCAATAGGATAAAACTATGGTGGTGACAAGAATTTTTCCCCCAAAAAACACGTCTCCTTATCTCAATCAAAACTGGATGGATAATGCTGGGTCAATGAGTTTGGAAAACATAGCTATTTATATGAAGAAAATCTCTCTACTTCTAGCTTATACTGATTCTTTTTTTGGTGATGTATTGCTTCAGGACTTAGGAATGATGGCATATAGTTTAGAACACACCATTATGCGTTTGCTCATATGGTTCCTTAGAAATGTGCAGCAAATACTTTTCATCTATTCAGATTTTCATGATTATTCTTGCTCTGAGAGCTATGCATGGAAAATATTTCTATGGTTTATCTCACAGAAGCCAGTATAATAATATGCCTGTAACAATAATATTAAGTGCTCAGAAAATGTTTTATGGAATTAAAGCTTGCCAGATTTAGACTTTCAGAATTATGCAGAATAACGCAAAAAAGTATTTTCAATAGGAAACCATAATGGACTTTTATTTATCAACAACAGTACCAGCACTCAAACTGGTCTCTCTTTAGACGTTTAGTTTCTTCTCTAATAGCTCTGAAAATACTTGACTCTATAAGTAGCTAATGATTAGGGTCTAAAAAAGGGTTAACTGCACATGTATCAAGTAAATAGTGGCAGATGAATGGAGATAGCAACCACAGCAAATATCTTCTGAGTATTTTTCCAGTAGATCTAAAAGATTAGACCTAGATTTTTATTGGGGATAGTCCAATCAACATTCTTTTCATTTTCTGTCTTTGAAAAAAATTCAGAAGAATAAAACTGCAGAAAAATGAGCTTTAAAATCTGTAGAAGTAACCCAATGTTCTTCCAAATAGTTTCCTAAGCAATTATAAACAGGCTAGAGGAAAAAAAAACCTTTAAAATGACAGATGGCTTACTAGAAAATATGAAAAGTTTTATGTGCATAATTTCCTCAAGTCATGACTTAGAATGAACATACATAGACTATAAAAGGGAATTTATCTAGTTCCATTCTATTGGGTATTCAATGGAAAAGAAAAAATTAGAGATAATTTGGGACCTATTCAGCTTCTGGAGATAAGATGATGAAAGGCTCCAGGGCATCTAACAGACCATCCTTTTCTTTGTCATAGGCAGAGTCCTAGAGGGATAGAGGATGGTATATTTCTAAGGGGATAATTCTTATGCCCTTGTAAGGATTTAAAGTCTTTGTATATAGACTTAAGTATATATTATAATACTAAAGAAATAGTTTAGCTAGCAAGCTGAACTGTTGGAAGGTTCACACATACACATGCACACACTCTTATAGAGAGAAGAAATAATCGTTCTTAAAATTGCTTACAAGTCCATTCTATACTATAGCAGTCATAAATATTGGACTTGGAAAAAGAACCGATTATCTTGTCATCCAATTATTATATTACAATTTGGACAATATTAAACTTAAGTAAAATTGCCTAAAATTGGAAAACAAAACCAAAAAGCACAGACAACAAGAAAAATAAAACCAAGACACCACTTCTTCATTATGCCTATACACTGCGTAAAATATATCTTGTTGCTGTAAAACTCATGAGAAAAATGTCTTACCTCGAACAGCATCTAAGTAGTGAGCTAAAAGGGAAGAAAAGTGGAATTAAAAGAATTTCTTGAAGAAAAAAACTATGAAACATATTCTCATGTTGTCTGGGAGAGTCACTTCTGAAACACTTTAGCTGAAAAGTTTGTACACAGGCCTGTGGAGTTTGTAATATTTTCTGTGGGAAGAATATTAATGACCTTTCTACCAGAAACTCTATTAGGCTTCCTTACAAAGTGTCATATTGCACTAAAAGTATAAAATCGCATTTTTACATTTCAGTAATAACTTATTTGAAAGAGCACTAGCTTCCACTTCTTAGTGGTAATATCTTTCAAAGGTAGTTCTGGAGTAAACTACCTTTGGTAATCAGCACAATATTTAAGTCTTGTTATGTGAAGGCAAAAAAAACATATTGGAGTACAGTAATGTAATTATTTAAGCTGCATCTGAAGCTCAGTTCTCACCACATTTTTTATGAATCTTAAATATTTTCCAGTCACAGAAGCAGACTAACTTTACATTTAGTAAGGCAATATATTAAAATTACATATTATACATATTATAAGTAGCATACATTGCTTTAGTAGGTTCCTTTCATTATAACATCATACTTTCACCTAAATATGAAAGCTGTACTATAGTCTGGGGGTACAAAAGTTTCAGAAACAATAAACTGTGAATCCAGAAGCTCACTGAGGCCTTTGCTCTACATGTATTTACTGTCTAGTCCTAGCCTGCTACTGGAACATTGCAATCCATTTTCCTTATTCAAACAGTGGTAATTGTACTTGTCCATTTATACATGGAAAAACATTTCCTGGCAGGTCTGTGTCAAGGGATTTTTTTGGAAAAAATATTTTCTTGTAGAAATCTAAGTTGTTTCTCATGTCTTTTATAAAGAAAAGATCAAAATGGTAGAATAATTATTAGCTAGGCTTTCCCATTGACTACAGACTGATCACCCAAGCAGTGTCCTGAAAAATGTGTGAAATTAATGACAAAGGGGGAGAGAGGATAAATGTTTCTGAACAAATGTTCTATACCACTGAGTAAGGATAAACAATTCAACACAGATGTTCTATTGATGATAGGTCAGGAGTGTCTTCTTCACATACATTAAAGACAGACTCTAATGATATCAAATGGCTCCTCTTAAAGTAGTACCATTTAATGAAATTGCCTTTAAGTGCTTTCAAAGGAAACAACCTTTACTTTTCAACAGGAAAAATGGACAGTGAATATTACCTTCACAACAAAAACACTTCTCTTATTAACTAATGACACTATTCCAATGAAACCTCTTTCATTTGTGTAACTCAAAGCAGTGGAAAGCACAAAACATGAGGAACACTGAAGTGATGAGAAATAAGTAGAATGCTATTAACAAAAGAAAATTCTCAGTTCACACAACTTTCAAAGTTAGACTATTCTACCTATCCCATTCTTCTTCAATATCAAATATGACTAATCACAACTGCCAACTAAATCCCTAGGCTGCTCTTGCTTCTTTCCCCAATTTAAATTGGCCAAAGAATTCCAGTACTTACCAATTGTGCAGTGGTCACCTTCCCATCCAGGACTACACTCACATTTTCCATCTTTGCACTGACCATGCTCAGCACAGTGAGAAGGACAGGAGCGCTCCTCACATGTTGGTCCTACCCAGCCTTCTTCACATTGACAAATTCCCCTTGAACAGACTCCGTGGCTACCACACTCCATCGTACAAAGCTCTGTGGAAAATTCAAAGAAGTTGTATTAACATATATCATGAAAACCAGAATGCATCCCTTCCAAAAGACATTGCAATCTATACATATCTGTACATCTGGAACAAAATGATTGTGAACATTTAATGCAAACAACATATATCTAGCATAACATAAACAAAAGGAATTTGGTTAAAAATGGTCATATAGCTACATATAAAATATACTCTGACTCGTTCAACCACTATTGAAGGCAGTATGAGGATTCCTCAAAAGACTAAACATAGAGCTCTCTCTCGTATGACCCAGTAATTCCACTACTTGGCATTTACCCAATCGTCCAGAAACAAGGACATAATAAAGCCACTAGTACAACGATGCTCATTGCAGCACTATTTACAATAGCAAAGATATGGAACCAACCCAGATGCCCTTCAGTTGATGTGTGGATCAACAAGATGTGGTATTTATATACAATGGAATTCTATGCTGCCATCAGAAAGAATGACATCACCCCATTTGTAAAGAAATGAAAAGACTTTGAAAAAATCCTATTACGTGAAGTAAGCCAGACCCAAAGGAACATAGGCTCAATGGTTTCACTCATTTGTAATCATTAGTACACACCTAGGTAGGACTCTCCTAGGAGAGGATTATAATAGTTCAAAACCTACGTACATAATAAGGTCATATAGGATGAGTCTTAAATGAAAGGGTCTCTAGCATATGGAAATAAGAGCTTTATCTTGAGTGATTGTTTTTCTTAATGTACTATGTTATTTCTCTTCTCTTTTCTTGCCCTTTGGTTAATCTCATATTGTTACTGCATTTGACTTTTTTACCTGGTATATTGCATATACATTTATTTGAAAAAGGAAAGGGAAGGGGGGAAAACAAGATGATTGGGAGGGGGTGTGGGAAGGAAATGGAGACAAAAACATAAGAAGGGGTATCAATGTGTGAGAAGTAATGCACCCACTATCTGGTGAATGTAACTGTAACCCTTCTATACATTTCCTCGATAATAAAAAATAAAATGAAAAAAAAAAAACCAGAGATAAAACCCCTCAAAAACTGGAGTTGGGAGTTTTGCCTAGTGGAAGAATGTTTCCCTAGCCTGCATGAAGACCTTGGTACCATATACATAGAAAAAGCCGGAAATGGTGCTGTGGCTCAAGTGGTAGAGCTCTATCCTTGAGAGAGCCCAAGGACAATGCTCAGGCCCTGAATCCAAGACCCAGGACTGGAAAAAAACCTTCAAAAACTCTCTCTCTCTCTCTCTCTCTCTCTCTCTCTCTCTCTCTCTCTATATATATATATATATATATATATATATATATATATATATTCTCTGCTCTAAATTGCTTTCAAGAAGTCCATAGAATGGTAATGGCAATTAATGGCCAGAAATGGAGGGACCATGCAGCAAAAGGAAAGGGTGACATTGATCAAGACATATTACATTCATAAACTGCTTTGTTAAATAATAATTCCTTTGTACAACTACTTAAAATGATAATAACAATAAATAAATAAAAGAAAATGAAAAAAAATAGCCTGGCACTGATGCCTTAGGCTTACTTCTGCCTTAGGCTTACTTCTGTAATCATAGCTACCTAGTAGGCTTAGATCTGAGGATCATGGTTTGAAGCCAGCCTGGGTAGAAAAGTCCATGGGATTCTTCCTTCCCCTTTTCTAGTGATTAGTTGGAGAGAAGAGTCTCTTGGTCTTTAGTGGTGTTTACTCCCGAGGCTGGCTGTGAAAGTCAATCTTCCGATCTCAGCCTCCTGAGTAACTAGGATTACAGGCACAAAGCCACCATGCCTGGTTTGTCTTAACACCTTTTATTCTCTTGTTAGTTCCTGAAACATTCAGAGAACATGGAAGGACACACTCTTGGGTATACATTTTCTTTGTGTGTTGGTACAAGTCTTGGCAGCTTGAACTCAGAGCGAGGCACTGTTCTTAAGCATTTTTTGCTCAAGGTTAATCCTCTACCACTTGAGCTACAGCTCCAATTCTGGTTCTTTGGTGGGTAAATAAAGAGAAGAGTCTTTAAAGTTTGGATGAGTAATCCCAAAATGACTTTAGTTTTTCATTTATATTGAATTAATCAAGTGATACGTTGCTTGTGATTGTTTACTCTTGACCATTCTGTGTTTTTTTTCTGAGTTAAAATAAAACGCCAGTGTGGATGATGTGAAAAAAAAGAAAAGTCCATGGGATTCTTATAAACTACCAGAAAATGACAGAAGTGGTGCTGTGGCCCAAGTGGTGGAATGGTAGCCTTGTGCAAAAGAAGGTCAGGGACACTAACTAGGCCATGAGTTCAAACCCCATGAATGGGAAAAAGTGATCATTACTAATGCTACAGAGATTTGATATAATATAAAAATCACTGAGGGGAAAATGTAGTAATAGTTCCATAACTTCATACAGGATTACAACTTTAATAATGGGAAAGAATAGCTTTCTCTCTTTCCCTTTTTGGCCAATATGAGGAATTTACTTGAGCCTTGTGTTCTTGCTCAACTTGCTTGCTCACAGCTGGTTCTCTGTCACTTGACCCATATCTCTAGTCCAGCATTTTGTTGATTAATTGGAGGAATCTCACAGACTTTTCTACCCATGCTGGTTTCAAATCCCAATCTTCTAGATCTCAGTCTCCAGTATTGCTAGGATGAAAGCTGTAAACCACTAGCACCTGGCTAGAAAGAATAGCTAACAAGTGTTATAATATTCAAAATGTAAAGCTCCCAGTGATAGTACTTAAGTGGTTTCTCTGATGACACAATAAATATTTGCATTTATTTTAAGCATCTAAATGATTCCTGGTTGATTAAGGTACACAGCCTTCTTAACCTGAAATGCTATTACATATGTATCCAAAAGGGTTGTGTCTTGGCTCTTCTTAAGTTCTCTCCTTTGGATCCTTGACTTGTTGATGAGAAATGTTAAATATTAGTAAAGTCATAACAGCATAAAAATAAAATAAAAGTTAACAAGACTGTTTTGTTATCTAATTCCATTGCTAGAGGAGAAAAGCGATGAAATCTTTGAGCTTTAATGGTTATATATCCCTGAAGTAAAAAGAAAGAATTCCAAAACTAACTTTTTTTTTACATAGCCTCAAATTCTGCGATGGGTTTTCTATTAATATAGAAACATTCAGGTGTAATGACATTAGTAAATTCCATGGGTAGTAGTGTGCTTTTTCAATAAGCGGCATTGGTTCTTAAAGGCAAAACTGTGATTATAGGTTTTATTAAATCTGGATCAATTTGTCCACTAATTTCTTTCCAAGTATTCTTTTAAAGTTGAGGCATAATACAAAAGGAGTAAATTTTAAATGAAGTTACCGAAATGGTTGATACCCTCTGCTTATTTGTCATGTGCAACTTAACATTATGCTTTGAGTTGTGTTATATACACAACAGAAAGAATAATGTTTAAACCTAAAATGTCTGTCAAACTGATTTTATATGTACTTAGAGGTAGAACAGGAATTCCTTAAAATTAGATATATTAGTTGGGGCCGGGAGTTTGGCCTAGTGATAGAGTGCTTGTCTAGCATGCAGGAAGACCTGGTTTCTGTCCCTCAGTACCCCATACATAGAAAAAAGCCGGGAGTGGTGCTGAGGCTCAAGTAGCAGAGCTGTAGCCTTAAGAAAGACCAAGGACAGTGCTCAGGCCCTGAGCTCAAGCCTAGGACTGGCAAAAAATTAGATATAAGAGATAAAGGACAGGAAAAAATAAAAGTTTGTCTTAAAGAAATTGATAGATAATACTATTATTAATGTAATGGGAAAAGGCTGAGGTGGTAATAAGAGTTGAAGACCACAAACAGATTAATATTAAGGTGTGTCTAGAGAGCACAACAAATGAAAACATTGGGTTTAAGCACTGGGTTAGTGATACTGAAAGGCTAATGCTAGAGATATAAAGCTGATGGAATTCAACTATTTTCACATATGAAAATGATTGACATCCTGAAGCAGAGCCTGAGCAATAAGTTCAGAAATATTCTATTGATTTATACACTACACTGTTATAAGCACACACAATTAATATTTGTCCATTATAAAGAAAATACAAAAAATGTTCAGAGAAAAGAAACAGATAACATTCAAGGAAAATGAATCTGTGGGGGGGTATTTTTGAATGGATAACAGGACTCTCCTCCTCTTCCTTTCTTTTTGCAGTGATAGGATTTGATCCAGTGTCTCATATTTTCTGGGAAAGTACCCTATCACCTTAGCCAAATCTCCATTCCAGCTGGCTTCTTCACCTCTCTTAGTTTCTTGGCTGGCATGAGGTAAATATTCCTTTGCCAAGCATTCCAGTCATGGATTGATACATCTGATACCATAAGCCAAAGCAAATCTTAAAAAAAAAGCATGAGAAGGGGTACCAATGTTCAAGAAATAATGTACTCACTACCTGATGAACGTAACTGTAATCCCACTATATATAACCCTTGATAATGAAATAAAAAAAAACAAAAGATGACTTTGTTTGTATGCATATATATCTATATATGTCTATAAGTAACTATAGACATATATATACACATATAGAGTTATAGATAGATATATATCAAACTTATAAGGCTCCAAATCACTAATCCTGGACAAACTTTTCCAAAGAATATTAAAAGAGGGAACCCTTCATGATATACCTTATGAGGTCAGTATAACCATGACAAAAAATTCTTACAATGATATTTTAAGGAAAAAAGTACTAGCTTGTGAATAGAGATACAAAATCCTCAAAGTATTAATGTAACAAGTTTAGTATTATATAGAATAAACAATTTCATGGTCAACTTGTGTTTATTTCAGGAATATAAAACTGGTTTAACATTTGAACATTAATGTAATTAAATATTTCCAGAGTAAGAGAAAAAGAATCATACAATCCTATCAAAGTATTGATAGGACATGAAATAGCCATTCATAATAAAAACTTTAAAAAGCTAAGATTAAAAGGAACTTTAAATCCCAGAGATTAGCTACAGAAACTTGCAGGAAGCCTAACGTCTAATGGTGAGATGATGAGGCAAATATACCCAGACATATACGTGCACCACATAATTCTTTTTTTCACATATTTTTACTGTAATTAATAGAAGGGTTACATTATATTCACCAGATAGAAGGTACATTAATTCACCAACATTGTTACTCTTTCTCATGTCTTAGTACCACATAGTTCTGAAGGCCCTAACCAGTGAAGAAATATCAGAAAAAGGAAGACTTGTAAAAATGAAAAAGGAATAAAGTTGTCACTATTCAAAGTGTACTATATGACAATCCTCCAAATAATTTTTTTGCCAGTCCTGGGGCTTGAACTTAGAGCCCAGGCTCTGTCCTTGGGTTTTCATTAGGGCTAGTGCTCTACCACTTGAGCCACACCACCACTTCTGGTTTTCCTATGTATGTGGTACTGAGGAAGCGAAACCAGGTCTCTGTGCATGATAGGTAAGCACTCTAAATATTAGGCCAAACTCCCAGCCCCCCTGCAAAGACTTTATGGCAGCAAATTATTGGGAATAATGTACTAATTTTAGACAAAAGTAAATATATATTTCTATACATTAGCAGCAAAATGGAAGAAATTAAAAATGCTATTTACAATTATACCATAATTTCATGTACCTACTAATAAGTCTAAGAAATTATGGATGAGACATATGAAAACGTTTAAATTGATATGAGAGAAATTAGAGAAGTTCTGAGTGAAAGCAAAGCTGTATCACGACAATGGTTTAGAAAAAAATCACATTTCAAAAATGTCAGTTTTACAAAAATTTACTTTATTCACTGCAGCAGCAGCTTTATGTATGTATGTATGTATGTATGTATGTATGTATGTATGTGTAAATATGGATCAGCTAAAATAGAAGCATAATAAGGTGGGATAATATACTGAAGTTCATAGAAAACTTACTGAAAGTTATATTAAATTAGTAGGTATTGACACAAAAACAGAACAAAGCTATTTACATTTGATTTTTGGTGAATATTTCATCACAACAATCAAGAAAAGAGTTTTGGGTTTGGTTAAATGATTTTGCGATACTGAGTATATATAGTCTTAGGATAGGGATTTTTTTTTTCAGTTGTGGGCTTGAACTCTGGGCCTGGGCATTGTCCCTGAGCTCTTTAGCTCAAGGCTACCGCCCTACCCCTGGAGCCCCGATGCCACTTCTGGTTTTCTGGTGATTAATTGGAGATAAGAGTTTCACTGACTTTTTAGTGCCGGGGCTGGCTGGCTTTGAACCGTGATTCTCAGATCTCAGCCTCCAAAGTAGCTAGGATTACAGGCATGAGTCACTGCGCCCAGTTCATGAAAATATTTTAAGAGTATTCAAACATTAACTATAAAGATAAATGGCAAATTGATCTACATAAAAATTAAGAAATATTTACCAAAACACAGAAAAAAGATAATGTGATATGGTGCCAAGATACATTGACAGCCCATACAACTAAGAAAGTTTATATTTGAAATATACCAAGAATATCAAATTAATAACAAAGATACTTGAATTATTAGAAAGGTGGGTAAGAAATTTAGTCAGATACTACCTAAATGAGGATAAAAGTAAATGGCCAAAAACAAATGGGATGTGCTTAGCATAATCCCTTATCATGTAGATACATATTAAAATAATACTATAATGCTATTGTATAGTCAGACAGCAATGACTAACAAGAGTAATAAGCATTGGTGAAAATGTGAGGACCAGAAAGATCACAAATTATCTTCAAAATTGGAACAACCACTTTGGAAAACCATTTGAAATTATCTGCTAATGTTGTACATGTACACTGAGTAACTCAGGAATTATGTTTCCTAGCATTTGCTCAATAGTAAGTAAGCAGGTGTTCATTAAAAGACATACATAAAGTGATTGTCATAGAATTATATGTAGTTATATGTCACAGACAATAAATAAAATGCACAGCAATAAAATGAATAGCCAATTATACTAGTGATATGAAAAATAATATATCATATTGAAAATGAATGATGTATAGCAATATATCCTAAAATGGGTTAATCTCAAAAAATAATATCAAGGAAAAGAAATCAGACATAAAAGTCATACATCCTATACTATACCATAAAAAATTTCTTAAAGAGCCGGGTATGGTGGCTCACACGTATAATCCTATTTGCTCAGGAGGCTGAGATCTGAGAATCGGGGTTCAAAGCCAGCAAGGGCACTAAAGACCAAGAGACTCTTATCTCCAATTAAGCACTAGAAAATGGGAAATGGAGCTGTGGCTCAAGGGGTAGGCTGGTAGGTAGCCTTGAGCTGAAGAGCTCAGGGACAGCACCCAGACCCAGAATTTAAGACACATGACCTCTCCCTGCCCCCTCAAAAAATTCTGAAACAGTAGGCAAGTTTTACAGACCAGGGTAGTTATCTAGGAAAGCAGAGAACGGAAATTGTGAAAGCGTACCAGAAGGACTTGTGTTGGTAGTGTATTTTAACTTGGGCTTCGTTAATAGGTCTTTCACATTTTTGTAACTCATCGTTCTATATGTTTATCTGTTCTATTTGTCCCTGTATATATCATATATTTTAATAAAATGTCTTCATTAAAACAAAGAGAGAACTACTAAAAGAGCAGCAAAATAATAATGTTGCTTCCTAACTGGAAAAGAGGAAAAGTGATAGTTATAGCTCATCCAAAGAGAAGGCAGAAAGGAGTGAAAGTAGATGAAATACCCATTGTAGGTTAGTGGCACAAAAGAAGATGGTAGGTTAGAAATGTAAATACATTAGTATTCCCAGTAAATTAAAAAAAAACAATTAAACTTACAGTTCAAAAGAGACAATCTGAAACTGAAGCTCTTTCTGTTACACACAGACATATTGAAAATATATGAACAAAGTGAGGTTACTAATAAAAGAAGACATATAAGCATATCAAACAGGGAAAACTTGAGGGCATTATAATATTGTCAAAGAAGACTTCAAGGCCTACAGCATTTCTATTGATAACAAGTCATCATATCATGATAAAAGGAATAATTCACCAGGAAGATGTAATAATCCACAGCCTATGTAGAAAATATAAAATATCTACGAAAACACAGAAAATATAGAATGCCTTACAGACTTATACAGCAAATAGAGGATTCACTAAATTCACTATAAGTAATAAGATTATCAGTGAGAATAATATAATGTACATACAGAGAATCATATATATGTATGAGTATATATTGTGTATTCTTTTAGAAATCACAGAAAGTACCCAGAAAAACTGCAAAAAGGTTAGTCCAGTAGCTGGATACAGGTGGCTCACTCCTAGCCAGGATGTCAAGATCTTAGAATAGTACTTTGAATCAATCTTAGGCAGGAAGGTCCAAGAGAAAGTTATATGTAATTAATCACCAAAAAAAATAAAAAATGGAGCTGTGCCTCCAAGTGTTAGCACATTAGTCTTAAGGAAAATAGCTGGGGAACAGTACCCATGTCCTGGAGTTCCAGCCCCAAATGTCAGCACACACACACACACACACACACACACACTCACACAGTGTCGTTCATAAGGCATTCCTTAACAACACGTCAGCTTCCAAAATATTAGAACATACTAACTCAGCAAAATGAAATAAAAATTAGAAATTAATAAACAGATTTTAAAAATCACAGGAAAATAGGGCCAGGAGTTTGGCCAAGTGGTAGAGTGCCTGCCTAGCATGCACGAAGACCCAGGTTCGATTCCTTGGTACCACATACATAGAAAAAGCCAGAAGTGGTGCGGTGGCTCTGGATAGTACACTAGCCTTGAGGAAAGTCCAAGGACAGTGCTCAGACCCTGAATTCAAGCCCAGGACTGGCAAAAAAAAAAACCCGAGGAAAACATTCTTTAAAAACATACTTTGAAAAGCCGCGGAAAGCCGCGAAAAGCGTCAGCTGGCGCCGGCTGAAGCCGCGAAAAGCAGCTTGAGCGGGTGCCGGCTCCACACCGGGAAAGCGGCGGCGGGCGCCAGCTCTAATCCACGAAAAGCGGCAGCAGTGGAGGGCGCCAGGCTGGGAGCCCAACGGCTACAGAAACCTGCACAAAACCGGGCCAGCAAACTGCGGAAGCAGCGGAAACCCAGACGGGGAACCAGAACAGCAAGCAGCGGAGCCCAGACGCAGAACACAGGCGGCGGCGGCAGCGGAGACCCGAGGGGAGTGAAAGACTCCCCAACACCGTGGAGCAGCCGCAGACGGACGCAGAGGCGTGAGTAATACAGCGCATCCCCAAACACATCGGGAAAGCGGAGCGGGTGCCAAGCAATAGAACTTAACTCAGACCCCAACACCCCGCCCGAGAAAGACTGGCGGGAGCAGGGGGGCAAGGAATTTAGAATCCTGTCCCTTCCCTCAACAGCCCCCTCCCTCAGGCCATTGACTGGAGATTGACAGGCGGACTACCTAAGAACCAGCACCCCACCAAGGGAGGCGGGGCTGTCCCAACTCCCACCCGCCCAACGGGCTCAACCCCCAGCCCTCTGACTGGAGACTGACAAGCGGGCGGACCCTAAGACGCAGCACCCCACCAGGGGAGGCGGGGCTGTCCCAGCTCCCACCCGCCCACCAGGCTCCTCTCCCAGGCCACTGGATCTGGAGAGTGGAGGGCGTTGGGACCCTGCCTTACAACAGTGGGTAGGGGGTGCGGGTAAATAGGAGCCAGCATCTGCCCCCCCTCAATTCCTAAGCGGGGAATCCTCCAGCTGGGAATCCTGAGCAAGACACCACCGAGGGGCCCCCCCACAGTCACAGACTCTGACAAAGCAGTGGAAACACAGCAGGGATCTGAAGGGCCTACCAGCAGCCAAGCTCCCCTTCTGAGAACCAAAAAGGCATGGCTCCGCCCTTGG
Organism: Megascapheus bottae; assembly: GCF_031878675.1. NCBI lineage: Eukaryota > Metazoa > Chordata > Mammalia > Rodentia > Geomyidae > Megascapheus > Megascapheus bottae. Next base: position 84,237,938 of record NC_143547.1, read on the forward strand.
AGCCCACGTCCCCAGCTGGGCCCCGCCCCTGGGAACAGAGGGGGTCTCCTGCTGGTCCTGCTGAGAGCCCCTGAACTCTCAATCCCCAGACCCTTGGCTTGGGGCCGCCCCTGGAAGCAGCACAGGAAAACGTCCGCCAACCGCACTCAGACAGAAGCTCGCAGATCCATCCCATGGTCCACTGTGAGGCCACTGGTTGGGCTAAGAGCTAGTCGTGCAGCAACACATAAGTTTTATTCTAATACCTTCCAAACTTTGTACTCAAATATGCTACCTACTTACCCCCAGACCTCTCTCATTCTATTTTTCTATCTCTGGACCTCTGCTCATCTTTCAACCCTTATACTGCATGGATCTACACTTGATGGCTGTTGAGCAACACTGTATAACTAGGTGTTTAATTATTCTCTAGGCTCAGAGGGACTTAAAGACAATAGAGATTGGATTGAGAGGCTTATTGTTTTGGGTATAAATCACTTATCAATGGATGTATTAGACTGGTCGGTAACTGCACAAACAGAAAGAGTGATAACACCAATCAAAACTTGTGAACATCTAGAGTCTGCCGGCTATAGAGGTCTAGGTTGGTTATATCTGAAAAACTATAATCGTGTTTAGTATTAATCTTGCTCCCATTTTCAAATGGGCAGAAGAAGAAACTCAAGAAAAATGTCAAATCAAGAAACAACATCCCCCACCCCCCTCACCCAATGTAAACAGCCAATGGAACAGACACTGGCAAACCTAGAGGAGAGTCTTCCAAGTGCTATACAAATGCAATTGATAAACATCATTAATTAAAAATGTGAAAATATAAAGAAAGAGATAAGGGAGGAAGCCATAGCTAAACAAGAGGAAACCATAAACAAGGTGATAAGTGAAAAAGAAGAAGCCATAAAGGAGGCCATAATAAAGGTTTTTCAAAGAAAGATGGATGAATTCATAGAATCCACAAATAAAAAGGTGACTGAACTCCAGCAAATGTTCAAAGAAAATAAAGCTACTGAGCTAACCACTCAAATGGAAATCAAGGAGCTAAAGAAATCCATACATGATCTAAAAGAAGAGATGCAAGGCATCAAAAATGAGCAACTAGAAGCAAGGGAGATGAAAAATAAAGTAGATAGCTTTGATAGCAGGTTAGACAATGCAGAGGAGAGAATTTCCGGGGCTGAAGATAATTTAGTTATTATAGAGAAAGAACAGAAAATGAGTCAATCCAAATCTAGGAAAAAATGAGAGAGCGCTTCAGGAGGTCCAAGATACAATTAGGAAGCCTAATTTAAGGCTAATTGGTATTGAGGAGGGTCTGGAGAAAGAGGTCAATGGTATTGGAAATATACTTCAGGGAATCATCTCAGAGAATTTCCCAAATATCCAGAAGGGCAGGCCCATCCAGATACAAGAAGCTTTTAGAACCCCAAACAGACCTGACCAGAAAAGAACATCCCACCGCCACATCGTAATCCGAACTGGATCAATAGAAACCAAAAAAAGGATCCTAAAGGCAGCCAGGGAAAAGGATTCAGTAACCTATAAAGGAAAACCAATCAGAATTACCCCAGATTTCTCAGCAGAGACCATGCAAGCAAGAAGTGACTGGAAGCATATATGTCATGACCTTAAGTCAAATAACTACCAACCAAGAATACTGTACCCAGCTAAGCTCTCATTCATAACTGAGGGAACAATAAAAACATTCCATTCCAGGGAAAAGCTGCAACAATATGTCGCAACAAAACCAACAATACAGAGAATTCTGAAAGATGTTCTATACATAGAAAACCAAAATAAATGCAATATAGGGAAAGAAATGGCACCTAAACAGCATACCATCTAAGGACCACAAGAACTGTCAAGACACAGGCCCAAATAAAAGCTTTTAAAAATGGTAGGACCTAATAAATATCTCTCAATCCTAACTCTCAATATCAATGGATTCAACTCTCCAATTAAACGGCATAGGCTGTCTAGTTGGATCAAAAAGCAAAAGCCATCATTCTGCTGTCTTCAAGAGACACATCTTACCCAAAAAAAACAATCATCTTTTGAAATTGAGAGGTTGGAATAAACTCTATCAAGTTAACGGCCCCCATAAACAGGCTGGAGTTGCCATCCTCATATCAGATAAAATAGACTTCAAACTAAAATTAGTAAGAAAAGACAAAGAAGGTTACTACATACTACTAAAGGGATCTTTCCTCCAGGAAGACATAACGATCCTAAATATTTACACACCCAATCCCGGAGCTCCAAACTTCATCAAGCAAACTTTACTTACACTGAAACCATACATAGATCGGAATACAGTGATTGTCGGTGACTTTCACACACCACTCTCACCTATGGACAGATCAACAAGGCAAAAACTCAACAGAGAAACCTTAGAACGGAACAACCATATAGACCAACTAGATCTAACAGACATCTGCAGAATATTCCACCCAGCAACAACACAATATACGTTTTTCTCAGCAGCACATGGAACATTTTCCAAAATAGATCACATCTTAGGCCATAAAACAAACCTGGACAGATTCAGAAACACTGAAATTATTCCATGCACACTCTCAGACCACAAAGGCATCAAACTGGAACTGAACACACATCTCCACCAACGAAAACCCTGTAACTCATGGAGACTGAACAACACATTGTTGAATCACCAATGGGTCATCGAAGAGATCAGAACAGAAATCCAACAGTTTATGAAATTTAACAGTAAGGAGCACACAAAATACCAACTCCTTTGGGACACAGCTAAGGCAGTACTCAGAGGAAAATTTATAGCGCTGAGTGCCTACAACAAGTTGGAAAAATTGCAAACCAACAAGTTAATGTCTCACCTTAAGCTCCTGGAAAAAGAGCAACAAACCAACCCTAATCCCAGTAGAAGAAAGCAAACAATTAAAATCAAACACAATTAAATGATTTGGAATGCAAAAAAAACTATAGAAAGAATCAACAAAACAAGGAGTTGGTTCTTTGAAAGAATTAACAAAATTGACAAGCCCTTAGCAAATCTTACCAAAAAAAGAAGAGAGCATATCGAAATAAACAAAATCGCAGATGAAAATGGTAATATCACGACAGAAATTTCCAAGATCCAGAATATCATGAGGGAATACTTCTCAAACCTTTATGTCGACAAATTTGAGAATCTAGATGAAATGGATGAATTCCTAGCCAATATTAACATACCCACACTGAACCAAGAAGAACTAAGCCAACTCAACAGGCCTATTTCAAGCTCTGAAATAGAAATGGCAATTAGAGAACTTCCACCTAAGAAAAGCCCAGGGCCAGATGGATTCACAGCTGAATTCTATAAGGTCTTCAAAGCAGAGCTCACACCAATACTCCTGAAGCTCTTCAACGAAATTGAAAATGAAGGTTCCTTACCAAACTCATTCTATGAAGCCAGTATAACCCTCATCCCCAAACCAGACAGAAATTCATCAAAGAAAGAGAACTATAGACCTATATCTTTGATGAACATCGATGCAAAACTTCTCAACAAAATACTGGCCAACCGTCTACAACAACTCATCAAAAAAATTATACACTATGATCAAACTGGATTCATCACGGGGAGGCAAAGCTGGTTCAACATACGCAAATCAATTAATATAATTCAACACATCAACAGGAGCAAGGACAAAAATCACATGATTGTCTCAATAGACGCGGAAAAGGCATTTGACAAGATCCAACACCCCTTTATGTTAAAAGCTCTGGAGAAACTAGGAATCCATGGAACATTCCTCAATGTAATAAAGGCTGTGTATGAGAAACCTACTGCTAGTATTACACTTAATGGTGAAAATCTAAAGCCATTCCCTCTAAAATCAGGAATGAGACAAGGATGCCCACTCTCTCCACTCCTCTTTAACATAGTACTAGAATTCCTAGCCAGTGCAATAAGGCAAGAAGCAAGCATAAAGGGGATCCAAGTAGGAAAAGAGGAAATAAAACTATCCCTCTTTGCAGATGACGTGATACTGTATTTAAAGAATCCTATAGACTCTACTCCCAAGCTCCTTGAGCTGATTCAAAACTTTGGAAGTGTAGCAGGCTATAAAATCAACCCTCAAAAATCAACTGCCTTCCTTTACGCCAACAGTGAGAGGAACGAAGCAATAATCAGGAAAGAAACTCCTTTCACAATAGCCTCAAAGAAAATAAAGTACGTAGGAATTAGCTTAACTAAGAATGTAAAGGACCTTTTTGACGAAAACTTTAAAACCCTAAAAAAGGAAATTAAAGCAGAACTAAGGAAATGGAAAAACCTCCCATGCTCCTGGATTGGAAGAATCAACATTGTGAAAATGACAATCTTGCCAAGAGCTATCTACAAATTCAATGCAATACCCATCAATATCCCAATGGCATTCTTTAAAGAAATAGAAGAGGCAATCCAAAATTTCATATGGAATAATAAAAGACCCCGTATAGCAAAAACACTTCTTAGCAGAAAGAACAGCCCCGGAGGAATTTCAATTCCAAACTTTAGACTCTATTACAGAGCTATAATTATCAAAACAGCTTGGTACTGGCACAGGAACAGGTCTGAAGACCAATGGAATAGAACTGAGGACCCAGATATTAAACCACAGACCTATGGCCACCTAATCTTTGACAAGGGATCCAAAAAAATAGAATGGACGAAAGACAGCCTCTTCAACAAGTTGTGCTGGCAGAACTGGTTAAGCACCTGCAGAAAACTAAAGTTGGATCCTTCTTTGTCACCTTGCACTAGAATTAACTCCAAATGGATCAAAGACCTGGAGGTAAAAGCTGACACACTGAAAACTTTACAAGAAGGAATAGGAGATACACTAGGCCTCCTTGGTACAGGTCGAAACTTTCTTAATAAGGACCAAGAATCACAACAAATCAGAGAAAGGCTGGATAAGTGGGACTGCATTAAACTGCAGAGCTTTTGTATGGCAAAGGACATAGCTAGTAAATTAAATAGGAAGCCTACAGAGTGGGAGAAGATCTTCACCAACCAAACAACAGACAAAGGCCTCATATCTAAAATATATCAACAACTCAAAAAATTGAATCACTCCAAAACTAATCTCCAAAGTAACAACCATCCCATTAAAAAATGGGCCAAAGACTTAAAGAGAGTCTTCTCTGAAGAAGAAACCAAAATGGCCTCTAGACACATGAAGAAATGCTCAACATCTCTGGTCATAAAAGAAATGCAAATCAAAACAACTCTACGATTCCACCTCACTCCAGTTAGAATGGCCAGGATCAGGAAAACGAATGACAACATATGCTGGAGGGGATGTGGCCAGGAGGGATCACTACCACACTGTTGGTGGGAGTGCAAACTCGTTCAACCACTATGGAAAGCAGTGTGGCAGTGCCTCAAAAGGCTAAACATAGAACTCCCCTATGACCCAGCAATTCTACTACTTGGCATTTACCCAACCATCCAGAAACAAGGACATACTAAATCCACTATCACAACAATGTTCATGGCAGCACTATTCACCATAGCAAAGATATGGAACCAGCCTAGATGTCCCTCAGTTGATGAGTGGATCAACAAGTTGTGGTATTTGTACACAATGGAATTCTATGCTGCTGTCAGAAAGAATGACATCGCTCCATTTGTTAGGAAATGAAAAGACAGAAAAAATCATATTAAGTGAAGTAAGCCAGACTCAAAGGATCTTAGGCTCAATGGTTTCCCTCATTCGTCATAATCAGTAGAAACCTTGGGCTCTACTAGCAGAGATCTGCAATAGAGCAAAATCTTGATACATAAGGCCATATAATGTGAAGCTCATTGAAAGGACCTCCAGGATATTGAAACAAAAGCCATATAATGAATGATTGTTGTCCTTAGTGTACTATGTTGTCTCTCATCTCCTTTGCTGTCCCTTGGTTATCTCATATTGGTATAGTATCTCACTTTGTTATCTGATATATTGAATTTATTTGTATTTGGATATTTGAAATTTGATAGGGAAGGGGGGAAAACCAAGACGGGTGGGGGGAGTGGGGGGGGAGGGAAATGGGTACCAAGACATGCGGAAGGGTATGAATGTATGTGAATTAATGCACCTTCTATCTGGCAAATATCATGTAACCCTTTTACTAATTACAATTAAAAAATAAAAATAAAAATAAAAAAAACATACTTTATGGGCCAGTAGTTTAGCCTAGTGGTAGAGTGCTTGCCTAGTATGCAGGAGAACCCAGGTTCAATTCCTCGGTATCACATACATAGAAAAACCAGAAATGGTGCTGTGGCTGAAGTGGTAGACCTTGAAAAAGTCCAAGATCCCAAAGTCAGTGCCCAAGCCCTGAGTTCAAGGACCAGGGTTGGCAAAACATACTTTGTAATAATTCATGAGTTACATGTAAAATCACATTGAAAATTAAGAATGAAATAATAATGAAATGCTTTTTACAAAACTTGTGAGCTGCAGCTTAATAAAAGGAAATTTATATCCTTAAATGTACTTAATGGATAAGGATGAATAAAATCTAGTTATCTAAGTATCCAACCGAATGAGTTATGAGAACTTTGTATAAATCGATAATGGAAACAATTATAGTAAGTGTAAAAGTTAACAAGATTAGAAGCAAATGATAGAAATAATCAACAATATCAAAATTTAGGTGTTATAAATAAAAAATGAAGAAACTTCTAGCAAGGTAGATCAAGAAAATAGAAGAAAGAAAATGATAGTGGTGCATATTTAGGACCTAAACTAAGAAATAAATGAGGATAATACTAATAATTTATGCCCATGAGTCTGAAGTCTTACACAAAGTAGGTATTTTTCTTTTTTTTGCCAGTCCTGGACTTGAGCTCAGGGCCTAAGCACTGTCCCTGGATTTTCTGAAGGCTAGAGCTCTACCACTTGAGCCTCAGCACCACTTCCAGCTTTTTTCTATGTATGTGGTAGTGAGGAATCGAACCTGGGTCGTCATGCATGCTAGGCGAGCACTCTACCACCAGACCAAATCCCGGCCCCAAGTAGGTATTTTTCTTATTGTAATTTATTGTCAGGGTAATGTATGGAGGGGTTACAGTTATATTAACTAGATAGTGGGTACCTTACTACTTGAACACTGAAAGTCTTTCACATTGTACTTCAGAGGAAGTACAAAACCCGAATTATATATCAAAGATATTGAAGCTAGCCCAGATGGCTGTATAGGTATATCTTGCCAAATTTTTAGAGGAAAGATTATTTCTAGTTCAGATTGCACCTGAGAATTATAACACTCTTATAATTTGTTGCAAAAATGTAATAAAAATGGAGAGGTTTTTTTTTTCTTTCTTTTTTTTTTCAAATAGCCCTATCTCATGACTACTATTGGAAAATAAAATAACTGAAAAAAAATCAAAGAAAAATGTGCAGACACACACACACAGTTCATATACCACAACAGAAATAAAAAATTCAGTGAGATAAATGCCAAGTTTTCTTTAGAAATCTATTAATGTACAGAGGGGCATGGGTTGGTACCATATGTTAACTATGGTAAATAATGTGGCAATGAGCATGGCTGTGCTGGTAGGTTTAGTATGACCTTGTTTCTGGACATTTGGGTAAATGCCAAGGAGTGGAGCTTTCTGTTTAGTCTTTTGAGGAACCGCCACACTGCTTTCCAGAGTAGTTGGAGGCATTTACACTCCCACCAAGAGTGTAGAAGCATTCCTTTATGGCCGGATCCCAGCCAGCATTTGTTATTGGATTTTTTGATAATGGCTATTCTATCTGGGGTGAGGTGGAATCTAAAGATGTTTTTATTTTCATTTCTTTTATGGCCAGAAATGTCAAGCATTTCTTCACGTGCCTATTGGACATTCCTATTTCCTCTTCAGAGAAATCTCTCCTTACGTCTTTAACCTATCTTTTAATGAAATGGTTGAGGATTTGATTTTGAGAGATTTAATTTTTTGAGTTGTAGGTATATTTTAGATATGAGGCCCTTGTCTGTAGTATGGCTAGTGAAAATCTATTCCCACTCTATGGGCTCTCTGTTTATGTTGCTGGGTATATCCTTTGCCATACAGAAGCTCTGAGGTTTAATACAGTCCCATTTATCCAAACATTCTGTGATTTGTTGTGTTTCTGGGCCTTTATTAAGAAAGCTTTGACCTATGCCAAGGAGACCTAGTGTATCTCCCATTCCTTCTTGTAAAGTTTTCAGGATTTTACCTCAAAGTCTTGGATCCATTTGGAATTGGTTCTGGTGAAGGGTGACATATAAGGGTCCAACTTCATTTTTCTATGACTGTTTAACCAATGTGCCAGAACCATTTGTTGAAAAGGCTGTCTTTCTTCTATTCTATTTTTGTTGGCTCCCTTATCAATGATTAGGTGGCTATAGGTCTGCAGATTCTGGGTCTTCAGTTCGATTCCATTGGTCCTCAGGCCTGTTTTTGTACCAGTAACAAGTTGTTGTTTTTTTTTTCTTAAAGCTTTGTAAAGAAGGTGTGATATATATATATATATATATATATATATATATATATATATATATATATATAATGGGATTCTATGCTGCCATCAGAAAGAATGACATCGCCCCATTTGTGAGGACATGGAAAGACTTGGAAAAAATCCTATTAAACGAACTAAGCCAAACCCAAAGAAACATAAGCTCCATGGTTTTCCTCATTTGTAATAATTAGTATGCATCTGGGATTTTCTTAGCAGAGTAGCTCAATAGCTCAAAAGTTATGTGCATATAGCCATATAGGACAAGCCTAAGCAAAATGAACTCCAGGATAGGGAAATAAGAGTTTTATCTTTGTGGTTGTTGTTTTTAATGTTATATGTGATGTTATTTTTTTACTCTTGGTTTTTTTTTCCTAATGGTTTATCCTCTGTTTTTATTGTACCTGACTTTGGCACTTTGAGTATTGTATGCACATTTATTTGTTTATTTCAATCAGGGAAGGGAAGGGGAAAAACAAGATAGGACAAAGGCCAAAGGATGAACCACTGTAATGATACTCACAGGACAATACATTGGAAATGAACTTTACAACTTGGGAGGGGGTGGGGGAGGGAAAGCGAGAGAAAAACATGGGAAGGGGTAACAATGTTCAAAAAGTAATGTACTCACTACCTTATGAATGTAACTGTAACCCCTCTGTACATCGCCTTGATAATAAGATGTGGTATTTGTACACAATGGAATTCTATGCTGCTATCAGAAAGAACAACATTGCCCCGTTTGTTAAGAAATGGAAAGACTTAGAAAAAAATCATATTAAGTGAAGTAAGCCAGACTCAAAGGAACGTAGGCTCAATGGTTTCCCTCATTTGTCATAATCAGTAGAAACCTTGGGCTCTCCTAGCAGAGATTTGCAATAGAGCAAAACCTTGATACATAAGGCCATATAGTATGACACTAAATGAAAGGACCTCTAGGGTATAGAAACAAAAGCCATATAATGAATGATTGTTGTCCTTAAGGTACTATGTTATCTCTCATCTCTTTTGCTGTCCCTTGGTTATCTCATATTGTTACAGTATCCCACTTTGTTACCAGATATATCGGATATATTTGTATTTGGTTATTTGAAATTGGATAGGGAAGGGAGGAAAACAAGATGAGGGGTGGGGGTGGGGGGAAGGAAATGGGGATCAAGACATGTGAAAAATTATCAATGTATGTGAATTAATGCACCTCCTATCTGGCAAATATCATGTAACCCTTCTATTAATTACAATAAAAATATGAAAAAAAGAAAAGAAAATCTATTAATATAATCCATCAATGAATTTATCCATTGTATTCTAATCCATTTCATGATTGATGAAAAATATTTTCTTATTATATACAGAAAGAGCACTGTAGAAATTTTAGTAGACATTTATAAGGTCTCTTAACAAATAGGACTACAAGGCTACTTACGGATCATAAGAAGTGATTTATAAAAATACTATAAGCATTATAGTTGTGACAATGATAGAGACATGACCCTTAATCTAAGAAGAAATACTATAATTAATTTCTGATTCTAATTCAGTATTATCCTGCACATCTTAGCCAACATCATAAAGTAGCCACAAATATAAACTATGTAATATCAATAAATGGAGAGATGAAACAATGTACATGTAAACTATGAAAATCAGAGCAAAGTTTGATAGATGCAAAAGCAAATTAAAAATTCATCAATACCAGGGCCAAAAACATGAGAAGGAGTATCAATGTGCAAGAAGCAATATACCCACTACCTGACAAATAAACTGTAACCCCTCTATACATTACTCCAACAATAAAATAAAATAAAAGGCAAAACACTTCAAAAATGTATCAATGTCAACATCATCAGCATTCCTTTATTTCAGGCACAGACTGTTGTAACATGGGGTATTTGTTCGTTATTTATTTACTGCCAGTATGGTAACTGGAACTCAAGGCCTCAAGTTTGGTTAGCTTGTTTGATCAGCTGGCACTCTACCACTGACTCTTGTTGATTATTTTGGCAATGGAGTCTTGGAGACTGTTCTGCCTTGGATTGCTTAAACTACAATCCTGCAGATTTTAGGCCCCTGAAGAGCCAGGATAACAGGTGTGAGACATCAGTGTCCAGATTACTATTTTGTATTAGCATCAATTTATTGGGCAAGAGGGTTAACACTGTGATATGTCCATGTGTGTGTACATGTACCTTTATCATACTCAGCCCCTTCATTCATGCCTCCTTATATCCCCACTATCCCTCTTCTCAAAACAAGTTTCACAATTAAATTTTAACACATGTACCTAAAGTATGTTGACCTTATCTACCATTCTTCATTTTCTTTGTCCACTCTCTCCACTCCCAGTAGTACTCACACATTGAATAGGACCTGGTTTCAGTGTGTGGTGATTATTCAAAGGATGATATTTTTTACACATGCACATCCTATACTTTAAACAGATTAAACCCCTTCATGCTTACTTCCTCGGTCTTCCCTATTTCATTTTACTAAGCGAATTTCAAGGTATAGAGTTTTGCCATCTCCATCCACACATGCAAAGCATTTTAAATAATTGCTCATTGTCTAAAATTCTATTTTCCTCTCTGCTCCTAATATTTCAAGTAGCCCATAATTTTATACATGTCTTCTCTCTGCATGTATGTATACATGTGAACCTGTGTATGTTTACACATATATGTATGCATATTTGTCTTTTGGATCTCTTTCTGTAATCTCAATATACTTCCCTAAAATGATGAAATCCAGTTCCACTCATTTCCAAGCAAATGACATAATATCATACTTCTTTACGTATGGATAGCACTCCATTTTTATAGGTGCCATGTTCTCTGACGATCATTAATCATTTCTAAGGTATCAGAACTGTTTACATAAATTAGATATTGGGAAAAGTGATGCAATAAAAAGGGCATGCCAGTGCCTTTATTCTATATTTTTAATTAAAAATTTCTTCTAAAGGTGATGTGCAGAGAGGTTATAGTTACATTAAGTCAGATAATGTGTACATTTCTTTTTGACAAGTGTCACCCCTTCCCACATTTTCTCCTACTTCTTCCCAACTAGACTCCCTTTACCCCCAAGTTGTAGAGTTCATTTCAAACATGGTGACCTCTAATGTATCTTGATTTACAGTAGTTAAGTTATATACTCAAGAGTAGTATTGCTGGAGCATATGGAACTGCTATTTAGTTTTTTGAAGAACTTCCATACTGATTTTCATAGTGGTTGCACTAGTTTGAATTTCTACCACCAGTGAGAAACTTTGCCAGTATTTGCTGAAGAACATGTGATTTTAAAAAGATTTCATTTACAATACTAGCAAGTCTAGAGAAAACGTCAATAGCTTTTTATATTAATTTTTAAATTATTATTGAAGAACACATACAAAAAGTCATTAAGTTGAGATATACTGCACTGTGTTCATAACTCACAAACTTCAATATCATTAGGGTGTCAACTTTCCTCTGCTAGTTCTATAAATTCCATCGAATTTCAGTCAATATTTTATGTTTCAGAGCTTAAAAATTGTATCCTAAGATGGAACAGAAAAGACCAAGAATATTCAAGATTTTTAGATACTGCGTATTAATTGGTATGTTTGTCTTACCCTATATGTTCACCAATTGAAAAAATTTAATGTATTTGTATAGTGTAAAAACATTTGTTACCTTGAATAATGTAGTAATATACCTCCATGAGGATAAATCCAAGAAAGTCATTCATTCGGAGATTACACATATGCAAAATAATAAGATATTTTACAGTTACATATATATTTGGAAGAGCTTAAATATATAATATGATTAAATTTAGGATAATACTTTCTTAGAAAAAGGTCATAAATATGATCCCATGACAACTACCCTCATCATGATATGTTGTACAGATATATTGAATTTCAATACTATGCTCCATAATGTACATAATAGGAGTTATTAGTAATAAAAGCATTATTGAAAAACGATGCAAATGAGCTTTTATATTTGTTAAATTTTAAAACAAAGCAATATGTTTATCTGCATGGTTATTTTGTGTACTTAAAATATGTAATAACAACCTATCAGAAACCCAGAAAAAGCAAGAAACAAGTCTTTTATGGGCTGGTGACTGAATAAAAACAGAAATGACTTAGCCTAACTGTAGCATTCCTCAATTCAAAGCAATTCACCGACAGAAGCCAAAACCACAAGCCTGATTTACAGTTTCAGAACCACAAGGATCCAGGTGGGAAGCAATATCCTCAAAAGCAAGGGAATCCTTTAAGAAATACATTTCTACAAATGGAGCAGCAGATCTTCAATATTGAACATTTTTCATTTTGAATTGTGTCAATATTTCTGCAACTGAATCCAGTTTCAATGGGAGTTTCTGAACTGATTCTAGGATGTTTTTCAGTCTCAATATTTTTATGATCACCACTGGGTTTGCTATGGGGAAAATACTAATAAAAAACAGATGTTGGCAATTATATACTTTATAAACATGATGAAATGGTATTTGTTGTAATGTATTTGTCTCATGAATAGTTCTTTAGTTCTTTCCCATGAATAATATTTTCTATGATTGAAAAATCATTTATATCACAGACTAAAAAGTATGACAAAGAAATTTTAAAATGCAAATATTCTGTGAAAATGTATTGGACAAGAATGTGAATAAATATAAGCAAACATTTTAAAGTTCTATTGACACATTTTTTTTGCTGGTTCTGGGACTTGAACTCTGGGCTTTAGTGCTATCCTAGAGCTTTTGGTGTCAAAGCTAGCACTTTAAAACTTGAGCCACAGCTCTACTTCCAGTTCTACACTACCACTTCTGTATCTCATGGCCTTTCTTGCACAGTCTAGCCAGGAACTACAATATTCAGATCTCAGCCTTCTGAGCTGCTGGGATGACAGTTGTGAGCCACTAGTGCCTTGTGAGGCATTTCATTTTTAATAAGCTTATGCATATCAGCAATGAGCAATATTTTTATGAATTAGACTACCATACAACTGTAGCACTTATTTTTTGCATCCTGACAAAGAATAACTTGATAAACATTAAATCATTTAGATCTGTTTCTCTGAGTTTTATTTTTCAGACACAGAATATTTTAGTGAAGCAAAGTTTATTGTTTTACATTTCATCTGCACTCAATATTGGCAATTAGATTGTGTATACATATAAAAATCCAGTCCTAGAATACTGTATTCTAAAGAATGAAATAAATCTCTGAAATGAAAATTCATGGAAATTAAAGACTATTAGTTTGTCTGGTATCGAATCAGTTAAAAACTAAGACTATGAAGTGGGGAAAAGGCAAAACAACAAGAATTAAGACTGCATAGACCTGAGTAGAGATGCTTTTTGTCAAAATTTACTACCATTTTTATTGGGAAAAATGAGATCCTTTTATTGTTTTGTGTGATTAATGTGAAAAAAGGCAATATTTGTATTGGAAAATGTGAACTGTGCCAATCTGAGCAGCTTCAAGACTAAAAATTTTGCCAGCATATTTTCCAGATTGGTCAGCAAAATCAAAGAAGTCAACAAGAATAAACAGAAAGTTTACATAGTACCCAAACTGGAGTGAAATGTATGCATTACTTCACTTATCTAACTGTAATCCCTCACTACATCAACTTTATAACTTATAATTGATTACATGACACAAAAAACGAAGTGGGGCCTAATGGGAGGTGTTTAGTTCATTTCAGGACTGATATCCAAAAGTATTGGTATGATATGGTGCCTTGCCATTTGTCTAAAAATGGAACCAATCAGCTGTGGACTGAAACCTCCAAAACCTTTTTTCTTTATAAGTTATTTCACGTGTCTGCACAAACAGCATGGTACAATAGCATACACAATGTTGAGCCACAGGTTCTTGACAGGTAAGAGTAATAATCCCAGAAAAAATGCAATTTTTGAAGGTCCAGAATTACATTGACTTTTGGCTTAATGTTTTATAGATTTGTTATCACATATGACCTTAAATTTCTTTAAATTAGATTTTCCTTAACTATGAAATTGGTAACTATTCTTTGGTAGGTGTGAAAAGCCTGACAAGTCAGAAAAGGACTATAAATGGTTTACAAGCTTTTAATTCAATAAAATAGTCAGCTGGCTTTTCACAGTACAGAATCTTTTTTGCCATGAGTCTTGTTTCCTCGTTTGCTAAATAAAATGCTCTCTTTCTAATTTAGATGACACATTTTACATAGATGAAATTATAGACTGAAATGATGTATCAATACCTTGATTATAAACCTGTAAATTAATATGACAAGTAGAAAAGAAATGTAAAACATAAACCTGACACTAACCCTGATCCAAGAGTATCTTCAACTGCAGAGAACATTATAACTACTTTCTCAAAATGATTATAATTTGACAGGGTAGCCTCAAGATTATTAGGGTAAAACCATAATCCTTAAGGAGCAAATATTAATTTCTGAAAATATTATATTTCACCAGTAGTAGGCCATATGATGTAAATTGATTTGTTTAGCAATGCAAAGCTTTTGTTTGGTCTATCCACAGTTTTTCATCTGTACTTAAAAATCATTATTGCTACCCATCCTCAGCTTGTGACCATCAAAATAGAAAGCTTCACTGCTTATGGCAGTACAAACTTATGTCCTAGTCCTTGATAAAATATTAGCTTCACTTATAAAACTATACAACTTACTACTGAAATACATTGTTACATCTTGCTTAGGGGGCATATTTAAAATTATTTCTTGGTGAGAAACCTACTCTTTGTATAGTGTTTAGCAATATTTTTGCTATGATTTTTATAATGTTAAAACTGCACTAAGTCAAATCTTAGCTTTTTCCTGACTGATATTTGACGTGTCTCTCCTTCCCAAATTTTGACATTACTTCTTTTCTGCAAAATGAACTTTTGTTAATCCCCTTGATACACACCTAAATTTCCTGCATAGTGGTTTTGTAGGACAATAAACATCTCCATATCATACACAAGTGTCCATATTTCCAGAGGCTCTACAGAATGAGAGATCTGCACATATCTCCATGTCCCCAAACTCATCTGATGCATTCTTCAGTGATGAAGCAAAGCTGTTTGTTACAAGGACACTTCATGCAGAATGAAAAATTTGCTTTAAATGTGAAAGAGCTCACAGAGTTTTCTCCTCCTCCCACCATTCGACACTCTTGTTAACAGCTTTCCATGCTTTATAAAACAGAATCTCAATAGAATGTATGAGAGGCAGTACTAGTGATCACAAGGGAACTTCTGCAATGGTGGTAGGCTGCTGAGGGCTGTGGTAGGGTCCTGCATCCTTAATGCAAAAGGTGTGCTCACGAAATTACAAAGGCACAAAAAGAAGCTTTCTGTCAAAGACCTTGAACACGAGCTGCATGCATATTTACCACGTTGCCATCATCGCCCAGCAGACCATACATCGACAATTTATTTTACTACTATAAATAAATATGACAAGAAGAAAAGAAATATAAATAACCCAGGGTCAACAAAATATTCCTCAGTACGCTGAAGACAAAGGCATATATATGTGTGTGTGTGTGTGTGTGTGTGTGTGTGTGTGTGTGTGTGTGTGTGTGTGTGTGTGATCTTATGTAGCATTTGAATGTATAAGTTTAAGGGAATTTAATACATTTCAATATATAATTTTATTGTAATGCAGTCACTAAAATAAAGGCCATGTTTACTTGTACCATATAGACTTCTTTATTTCCTGAGTCAGACTTTCCTTATGTATTACAGGCAATCCCTGAATTCCTAAATCGTATAGGCTTGCTCAGATACACATTTTTGCCCCAGCTCCCTAAATTCTGAAGTTACAGGCATGCAATACTATATTTGGCTGTAACTTGAAGAGATATTTTGTTTATTTCCTTAAAGGATATCACAACTATTTTTTCTTTTCTTTTTTTCTTTTATTGCCAGTAGTTGGGGCTTGAACTCAGGGCCTGAGACATTGTCCTTGGGCTTTCTCAAGGCTAGAGCTCTGCCACTTGAGCCACAGCACCACTTCCAGCTTTTTCTATGTATGTGGTACCGAGGAATCGAGCTGGGTCTTTGTGCATGTTAGGCAAGCACTTTACCACTAGGCCTAATTCCCTGCCCCACCACCATTTTTTCCTAAGGATTAATAATGAATAAAGTATTGAACTTAATTTCTGCTCCATTCTATGCCATCAACAACTTGCTGATGAGATTATATTATACAGTAAGAATACCTTAGTTATATATAATAATATATATAATAATATATATATAATATATAATAATATATAATAATATAATGTAGTTATATTTAAACCCTTGCCTTACAATTTTATAATTAGCAAGCTATACATTTCTACCTGATATGGAGACTAGTGCATTAAATTCAACATGAGTATAACCTAGATTTTAATTTCTATTCACAAATTAGTTCTTTCTCTTGGTTTCACTATTTTTTGTTAATGTTAAAATAATATGACTGGCTTCCAAGTTTAAGAATCTTGGCATTATTCTTTCCAGTTTGTTTTAACTTTGCTTTTGTTTTTAACTTTCTGTTCACTCTGTATCCCTTCTACACTCTCTCTGGAGAGCCGGTATAACATGTTGATTATGATCTTGAGCAAGTTACTAAAACTTCCTTTGCTATCGTTTCCTTCCTATCTATAAACAGTCATGTTACAGGATATACATAAATAGATAAAGACATAGAAAAATATCTATCTATATCTATCTGGATATGTACATATCCCTGTATATATACAGATACATATATGTCATTTAATAAATTGTATATACATATATGTATATGTATACATGCATATATATTACTAGGTACATGGTACATGAGTTCATTGTTACTGTTAGTAATATGATGATATCTATCTTTAATATAGATATCTATTTCTAATATACTTTAAACCTAATTTAAAGAAATTTAAGGTCATATGTGATAACAAACCCATAAAACCTTAAGCCAAAAGTCAATGTAACTCTGGATCTTCAAAAATTGCATTTCCTTGGATTATTACTCTTACCTGTCAAGAATTTGTGGCTTACATTGTGTATGAGGCTGTATCATGCTATTTATGCAATCAACTGAAATAATCAGCTTATAAAGAAAAATGTTTTGGAGGTTTCAGTCCATAATTGATTGGCTCCATTGCTTTTAGGCAAACGGCAATGAGCCTTCATTTTTTTGGTCTTGTGTCTCGTAAAAGCCTTTTTATTGGTTTTACAAACACTCAGTTTTTATTCAAACATTCCCCAATGAACTATATACTAAAATAATGGAATCTTAGCAGCTGGGAAAACTTGGAAATTCATGGAGTCAACTCCTCATTTTCCTATTGAAACCTTATTTGTATTACCAGTATTTCCACCAATGTTCAACTATTGTTTATTTTGTTAAACAAACTATTCCAGTTCTAGTTTATGGAAGCATATGAAAAATTTGATTTGAATTAAACTTTACTCTCCCCTATTTACTCCATTAATTGTTCTTAACTTTGTCATTTAGATCTACCCACAACATAGAATGTTTTCTCTAGTATTGGTCAGCCACTATGATTATGGAAAATAGCTACTTGATCTCATCTGTTTTTTCTTCTTTTGGCTGTCCCCAAGTTCTATAAATGTTGCTCATATTATATGCTTTAGTTTACCACTAACATTTTTGGTTGCTCTTTTCTGGACAAAGTACAGTTCTGAACAAAAAAACATATAAAATAGTTTACAGCTTCCTATTGCATACTGATGACTAAAATCCTCACCTGACAAATCTAAACACTTACTACCCAAGCCCCAGTCATTACTTTTCTTAGGCTTTCATTATTCTACTTTCATCTTGTTATAGACAAATTTTATTGCTTGCCTTGTCTTTCTTCAATGTCTTACCCACACCCTATATCATTAAGTGGACTTAATGATTTAATTTATAATTTTATTCCAAGTCAGTAACTAAAATGATCATGTTAAGGGATACACACACCCCCACACACACACACATATACATACATAAGTTTGCACATATATATGTGTATATATATACACTTGTATATATTCTGTACTATGTACATAGTAAGCTCTTTGTTACTGCTAGCAATTATGATTATGTCCATTTCCAATATGCATATATGGGCCTTCATTATCTTTTGTCTTGTGTTCCATAAAAGCCTGCTTACTGGTTTTACAAATGCTTTTTTCTCTCTCTCTCTTCTTTTGACAGTCCTGGGGCTTGAAATCAGGGCTGGGCTCTATTCTTGGACATGTTTTGCTCAAGGCTAGTGCTCTACCACTTGAACCACAGTATTACTTCTGGCTTTTTCTGTGTATGTGGTACTTAGGAATGGAACCCAAGGCTTCATGTGTGCTACATGAGCACTCCACCACTACGCTATACTTCCTGTCCTGCTTTTTTCTCTTTTTAAGCATCATATGCATCATCTATATCTATATGTTTATCTATCGTCCGTGTATGTATTATATTCTTACTGCAAGTTTAGGCAGCAAGCAACCATGTCACAATCTTTTTATCATTCCCATACTTTCCACATTTCAATTACATGATAAACAATGAGTATTTGTAAAATTACCTCATTAATTCATTTAGCTAATGTTCTATAGCACCACATGTATTCCACCTCCTTTCCTGCATTCTTGTTTCCTTTCAACTTTCTCGGTGTGAATCAAGGCTTAATATATGTCCATTAAATGAATTACTGATAAATATAAAGAGAACAAAATTTTCCATCTTGGTGACTTAGAAAATTTGGGTATCATCAAGGGAAATTAGGAGGTTTATAAGGGATGTTGATTGTTGTGAGAGTACCATTTGGTTTTGGATATATTCAATTTAAAGTGCTGGTGCAGTATGCAGACTGATAGGTATCTTCTAAGATAAGATTCTAATATCGGACTTATACTTGTATATGAGAAAGCTTCATGCAAGGTGCTGCTGTGCATACAAAATGAAAACAATACAGGGTAGGTGTGGAGAAAGATGGCACCTGAGAAAAGGCCTCTGAAAATATATCTCCCACAGAAATACCAATATGAGCAGCTATTTGTTAAAGCCAAGGAAATCAGGTGAGATATAACAATGCATATTCTGAGGATATAAAAGCAGATAGTTTGAAGAAGGAAGGAAGAAAAAGGTTGCTTGTGTCACCTTCCCCCCCACACAGACACACATATACTCTGCCTCTGCCAACTTCAAGCAGCTTTGTGGAGAGACAAATCTCTTGCTGGGAGGAGGAAAAGGAAATTAAGTCTCGGCTTTAGAATTGACACCGAGTACTATGCCCACCCATGTGAAACAGTACTGGTCTTTGCTTCTAAGACAGTGTCTAGTGAATGTACTTCTGGACCCAAACTGGCTGGCTAACTAAGGGCCTGTTTCCATCACATCTCTCCCAGCCTATGGAATATAGCATAGAGCAGCGCTACAAATGATGTGAGCTAGAATAGGAAAGTTAGTACAGGACTAGTGTGTTACAATGTTGTGTTGGATCTATTGTGGTGAAGTCTATCACTCAGAACCAGGCGCATTCATAGACCAGACTTTACAGATAGAGCTCTACTGCCTATTACCAATTAGAGGCCTGAAGTATAGTTGAATGGACTTGTGCTTTGGCAATCATCACTACTAGCTGCTGTTCAGGTGCAGGACACACTACTGACTCTATATATTCATGTGGCTTTGAGAATCAGGTATTAGCCTTGAACAGTGGCTTTCCCATTTCTCTTCTAACCTGAGTTAGCACAGAGCAGAACAGAAGTTCAGCACCTGAGGAAAGTAACGTGTGTCACCAATTAGCAGACAAACAGAACAAAATGAATACCAAGAGTCTGAACCATGACTTATTTGAGAAAGGTAGGTCTAAAGGGCTGAGGGTGGATCGATGGAGAGGAGTGGTGGGCAAATAGAGTCATAATACTCAATGGACTCACATGAAAATGCAACTAACATATCAAGGGAACAGGTGGGATTAGAGGCAAGGGGAAATGATGGAATGGTTGACATTGATCAAGATGCATTGTCCATACAAACTGGCGTGTTGAGTTGAAAACTGAATAAAATGTTAAATATAGTGTTATTCAGCCATATAAGGATGAAGTCCTCTTATTTGCTAAAATGTGAATGGTGCAAAATTCATTATGTCAAATGAAAAAAATCACAGCAGAAACAGTAGCAGTGCATGAAAATGGAATCTGAAAAACCAACTTCCAAAGAGATTAAGAGGACAGTGGAGGAGTTTGGCCTAGTGGTAAAGTGCTTGCCTAGCATGCATGAAGACCTGGGTTCGATTCCTCGGTATCGCATACACAGAAAAAAGCCAGAAGTGGTGCAGTGGCTCAGGTGGCAGAGTGCTAGCCTTGAGGACAAAGCCCAAGGGCAGTGCTTGGACCCTGAGTTCAAGCCCCAGGACTGGTAAAAAATAAATAAAATATAATAAAATTACATTTAAAAATAAAAGAGGACAATAGTTATCACAAGTGTAGTATGGTAGAGGGAAGAAAAGTGTGAAGACATTGTTAGTCATTTAATAGTGTGTTATAGTTAGATGTAAGAAATTCTGGAATGCTACTTGCACAAAAGGATGATTATCGATATAACTGTCATGTATGTATGTGTCAGAGGAAAGGATTTGAACATTTTAATAGAAATTAATGCTAAAGATTTGAGGATACATATACATTTACCTTGATTTGAACATAGAACAATATATGCAAGTATTAAGCATTACCCTGTAAACATGCAAAATTTAATATGTTAATCAAAAATGGAAGAGTGTCACTACTTAGGCACTTGTCTGAGAATAACACCACAACCAAATAACATAAATATGGAAATAATCTATGTATCTATTGTTTGATGGCTAAAGAAAGTATGTGTGTTTATTAAAGTGAAAAATATGTAAATACACAATGGGATATTAATATTAGGCCTTCTAAATAGTAGTGTTAAACGACCACCACACTCAACTTTATTGGTTAGGGAGAGGTCTTGTTATCTTTATCTGGTCTGAACTTTTATTCTTTCAATCTCAGCCTTCTACATAGCTGGGATTATGGGTTTGAGACACCATTTCCAATTAATTTTCTGTTTGATAGTAAAAAGGAAGCATGTGATTCTCCATCTGTATTGTTACTCAATGAGTACTTCATTTTAAAAAATTATTTGTCAGAAAACTTTAGAATGAGGCCTTAGTAAATTCTTTTTAGCTTTCAAAGGTAAGTTATGGTAAATTACAACCTCTCAGCTATTTCCAAGCTACCAATAAACACACTAGAATAAAACACTATTTTTTGGAAGACAAAAGTATTATACTCTTTTTTTTTGCCCGTCATGGGGCTTGAACTCTGAACCTAGACATTGTTCCTGAGCTCTTCAGCTCAAGGCTTTACACTTGAACCACAGTACCACTTCCAGTTTTCTGTGATTAATTGGAGATAAGAGTCTCATGAACTTTCATGCTGGGCTGGCTTTGAACCACAATCCTCAGGGCTCAGCCTCCTGAGTAGCTAAGATTACAGGCATGAGCCACCACCATCTAGCAGTATTATACTCTTTTGATGTGTGCTTTTTACATTTTAAAAACACAAACACCAAGATCATCTCAAGTTTAAAGGAGAGGATACCTTTTTTCTACTCCAGTTTTAATCATCTCCTTGGAATTTTTTTCATGATTTTGTGGTGCTGGGGATAGAAATCCAGGGCCCCACACAAGCTGTTTACTACTGAGCTCTTTTCTAGCATTGTATGAATCTCTAAACCAATCAATGCAAGAATTGCTCCAGTCAGTATACAGATATGTGTCTCAGTTGGTTGAGCACTAGACAATGACTGAAAGCATCAGATTACGAGAGAAGAATGGATGAATACAGTGATAACAATCAATGTACATATGTGAAAACATCTAATTAGACGGGATGGTGGGGTTGGGAGACATGTGAACTATGAAAGGGTGACATTGATCAATATACATTGTAAATACAAACTGACATGTTGAACTAAAACCTTTTCACACAATTACTTAAGAATAATAAAAATACAAAACTATATTAATTAATGAAAAATTAAAATAACCAGAAAGAAACATTAAAATTAAAGCCAGGGGTATAGATTTCAGAATTTCTGAGATTAAGTCATAAGTGCTCTCTCTGCATACACAAATGTAAAGTGAAAGGATGGAATGTTAATTAATTTGATTGTAATAATCACTCCATGGTATGTATGTACGTAATCACATTATACACCCTATATTTGTGTAATCTTATTTGCAAATGAAATCACAATAGCCTTGGAACAAAAAAGAAAAAAGAAAACAATTTGTAATCAGAGTGATCCACTAATAAGTTTCAGTTATGTGACGTACTCTTCAATATAAAAGAAAATACAGTCTCAGTTGAAAATTACCATATTCACAGAAAAAAATCAAATATGCTGAGCATTTACATTAGAAGTGGAAATATCCCCTTAATCTTTTTCATTTTAGCATCTAAGTCCAGGCTAAGGTTTATTTGGTTGGCTCTGATAAAAAGTAATGAAAGTCCAAACTCTTATTTAGGTTTTAATATATTCAATTGCATTTCAAATTGCTTTAACAAGCTTAAATATTAAAACAGCTTTAAAAATGAGCATATAAAATAAACAAATCATCTTTATCATGAAAGTACTTTGATTTTACTTTTCCTGCACATTTAAATGATGACTCTTTTAGAGTTATCTAAACCCTGTAACTGTCAAAATCTGAACTTTCTACTTTTTAATAAAAATGATTTCCATAAAGATTAGAAATTAATCTAACCTGACTCTCAAACTTAATATAGTTTAATGCTGGAAGCTGTAAAAATTCACCTATCTCAGTTTAATAAAGAAAGTTTTTTTTTTCAATTTAAAGATACATTGCATTTAATAAGCTTGCATGATAATTTCAACAATGTTCATGGGTTCTTTAAATTGCTTTCCTGCTGTGTCCAGGATGCAATCCAATTTCATTTTTGAGCAACCAAGTTAAGAAAAGGTTTTAAAATTACAAAGTGATTTCTGAGTGACACAATGTGAAATGATTAGGAGCTAGCCAATCAGATTGCTCTGATAACTGACATAAAATAAAAATAGGTTTGTACATATTGATATGAATGTAAGTTATGTCTGAATTTTTTACATAATTAATGATATTTTCTCTAAGTATTATTCTTTTCTTGTGTGCCAGACCTGGGCTTGAACTCAGAGCCTGAGCACTGTCCTTGGACTTTCTCAAGCCTAGAGCCTTGAGCCTCAGCACCACTTCCAGCTTTTTCCCATGTATTTGGTACCGAAGAATCGAACCTGGTGTTCAGGCATGCTAGGCAAGCACTGTACCACTAGGCCAAACTCCTGGCCCCAGTATTATTCTTTTTTAATTTAAATTTTATTGTAAAGGTGATGAATAGGGGGTTACAGTTACATAACTAAGGTAATAAATACATTCCTTTTTGAATAGTGTTATGAACTCCCTCATTTTCTCTTATTTTGCTCCCCACAATCTCCTTCCCTACAAATTGTGAATTTCATTTCCAACATTATGTCTAATGATTATCACTGTTAAATTGATTCAACCTTTGTCCCACTGTTTCTGGGATTACCCTTTGCTTCCCCAAATCAGATAAAGTTATACATAATTCAAAGGGTACCGAAATCAAAATGAGAGGTTTATCTATGTGATTGTTGTTCTTAATGTACTATGTGAAGTAACTTCTTTTCTCATTTCCCCCTTACTGTTTATCTCACGTTGTTACTATATCTGACTTTGGTACCTGGCATATGGTATATACATTTATTTGCTTATTTGAAACATGAAAGGTAGGGGGAAAACAAGATGAGTGGGAGGGGTTTGGGTGAGGGAAAGTGAGAGAAAAACATAGGAAGGGGCATCAATGATCAAGAAGCAATGTACCCACTACCTGATGAATGTAACTACAACCTCTCTATATACCAACAATAATATAAAATAAAGAAATGAAAAACAGTGACAACAGGAAATAAACTAAAGGAATAAAAGATCTGAAAAACAGTATACTAGAAAACCTTCATTTCCATTTCTTAAGAGTTCATTTCAATAAACATAATTTTATATGGTCACATGCACATAGGTTTTGAGCCATTGTGATTCTGTCCTAGGATTATTCTTTGTTCTCACTGTGTTATGCTTTGAATGCTGTTTAATCATGTCCAAGTGTAATTATTTGTCATTTACTATCCTGTGCATTAAATTGTAGATTTATAGGTGTATTCTAGTTATTACATATGAGGGAAACCATGCACCCTATGCTTGTTTGGAACTGGCTTACTTAATAAAATATTTTCCACATCTTTCCATTTCCTTATGAATGGTTCAATGTCATTCTATCTTATGGAATCATACAATTTCATTGTGTATTTACACCACATCTTCTTGATCCATTCATCCTCTGAGGAGTATCTGGGTTGATTTCATATCATAACTATGGTAAACAATGCTAGTGGCTTCAGTGTGTCTTGTATTGTTGCCATTTGGTTTCATGCGCAAGAGTGAGATTGCTGAGGTTCATAGGGAACCTTCATGTTTAGTCTTTGGAGGAACATCTATGCTGCTTTCCAGAGTGGTTGAACAAGTTTACATTCCCATCAACAGTGTAGTAGCATTCTCTTTTGGCCACATCCCTGCCAGCACCTGTTATTATTAGTTTTACTGATAATGGCCTTTCTAACTGTTGTTTTGATTAGTATTTCTTTTATGGCCAGAGATGGTGAATATTTCTTCATTTGCATAATGGACATTCTTATTTCTTCTTTGGAGAAATCTCTCTTGAAGTCTTTACCCCATTTATTGATGGAGTTATTTCTTTGATGATTTGTTTGTGGGGGGTTAATTTTTTGAGCTCTAAGTACATTTTAGTTTTCTGTTTTTTCTTTTATTTATTGTAAAGGTGATGAACAAGGGAATTACGGTTACATAAGTAAGGAAATGAGTATATTTCTTTTTTTTTGGCCAGTCTGGGGCTTGAGCTCAGGGCCTGAGCACTATCCTTGGACTTTTCTCAAGGCTAGAGCTCTACCACTTGAGCCTCAGCACCACTTCTGGCTATTTTCTATGTATATGGTACTGAGGAATCGAACCCGGGTCTTCGTTCATTCTAGGCAACCACTAGGCGAAACTCCCAGCCCGAGTTTTTAAACACTTCAGATATGAGGACCTTGTCTGTTATATAGCTATTGAAGGTATTTTCCAGTCTGATGCCTTTCTGCTTGTTCTGCTAAATAAGTCCCTTGCCATGCAGAAACTCTTCAGTATAATGCAATTTTATTTATCCAGTCTTTCTTTGATTTGTTGTTTCTGAATCTTTATTTAGGAGGTCTCCACCTGTGCTGAGGAGGCCTTAATATTTCCCCTAGCTATTCCTGTAATGTCTTCAGGGTATCTAGTCTTGCATTGAGGTCTTTGATCCATTTGGAGTTGATTCTGGTGCAGGGTGACAGATAAGAATCTAAGTCCTTAGGATTCTTTAAATACAGAATCATGTCATCTGCAAAGAGGGATAGTTTTATTTCCTCTTTCCCTACTTGGATCCCCTTTATGCTTGCTTCTTGCCTTATTGCACTGGCTAGGAATTCTAGTACTATGTTAAAGAGTAGTGGAGAGAGTGGGCATCCTTGTCTCGTTCCTGATTTTAGAGGGAATGGCTTTAGCTTTTCACCATTAAGTGTAATACTAGCAGTGGGTTTCTCATACACAGCCTTTATTACATTGAGGAATGTTCCATGGATTCCTAATTTCTCCAGAGCTTTTAACATAAAGGGCTGTTGGATCTACTTCCAAGCTCCTTGAGCTGATTCAAAACTTTGGAAGAGTAGCAGGCTATAAAATCAACCCTCAAAAATCAACTGCCTTCCTTTACACCAACAGTGAGAGGAACGAGGCAATAATCAGGAAAGAAACTCCTTTCACAATAGACTCCAAGAAAATAAAGTACCTAGGAATTAGCTTAACTAAGAATGTAAAGGACCTTTTTGATGAAAACTTTAAAACCCTAAAAAACGAAATTAAAGCAGAACTAAGGAAATGGAAAAACCTCCCATGCTCCTGAATTGGAAGAATCAATATTGTGAAAATGACAATCTTGCGAAGGGCTATCTACAAATTCAACGCAATACCCATCAATATCCCAATGGCATTCTTTAAAGAAATAGAAGAGGCGGGGCCAGGAGTTTGGCTTAGTGGTTAAAATGCTTGCCTAGCAGGCATGAAGACCCGGGTTCGATTCCTCGGTACCACATACATAGAAAAAAGCCGGAAGTGGTGCTGAGGCTCAAGTGGTACAGCTCTGGCCTTGAGAAAGTACAAGGCCAGTGCTCAGGCCCTGAGCTCAAGCCCAGGACTGGCAAAAAAAAAAAGAAAGAAAGAAATAGAAGAGGCAATTCAAAATTTCATATGGAATAATAAAAGACCCCGTATAGCAAAAACACTTCTTAGCAGAAAGAATAGCGCCGGAGGAATTTCAATTCCAGACTTTAGACTCTATTACAGAGCTATAAGTCTCAAAACAGCTTGGTACTGGCACAAGAACAGGCCTGAAGACCAATGGAATAGAACTGAGGACCCAGATATTAAACCACAGACCTATGGCCACCTAATCTTTGACAAGGGAGACAAAAAAATAGAATGGAAGAAAGACAGCTTCTCCAACAAGTTGTGCTGGCAGAACTGGTTAAGCACCTGCAGAAAACTAAAGTTGGATCGTTTTTTGTCACCTTGGACTAGAATTAACTCCAAATGGATCAAAGACCTGGAGGTAAAAGCTGACACACTGAAAACTTTACAGGAAGGAATAGGAGATACACTAGGCCTCCTTGGCACAGATCGAAACTTTCTTAATAAGGACCAAGAATCACAACGAATCAGAGAAAGGCTGGATAAGTGGGACTGCATTAAACTGCAGAGCTTTTGTATGGCAAAGGACATAGCTAGTAAATTAATTAGGAAGCCTATAGAGTGGGAGAAGATCTTCACCAACCAAACAACGGACAAAGGCCTCATATCTAAAATATATCAACAACTCAAAAAATTGAATCACTCCCAAACTAATCTCCAAAGTAACAACCATCCCATTAAAAAATGGGCCAAAGACGTAAAGAGAATCTTCTCTGAAGAAGAAACAAAAATGGCCTATAGACACATGAAGAAATGCTCAACATCTCTGGTCATAAAAGAAATGCAAATCAAAACAACTCTAAGATTCCACCTCACTCCAGTTAGAATGGCCAGGATCAAGAAAACGAATAATAACAGATGCTGGAGGGGATGTGGCCAGGAGGGATCACTACTACACTGTTGGTGGGAGTGCAAACTTGTTCAACCACTATGGAAAACAGCATGGCAGTGCCTCAAAAGGCTAAACATAGAACTCCCCTATGACCCAGCAATTCCACTACTTGACATTTACCCAACCATCCAGAAACAAGGGCATAATAAACCCACTAGCACAACAATGTTCATTGCAGCACTATTCACCATAGCAAAGATATGGAACCAACCTAGATGTCCCTCAGTTGATGAGTGGATCAACAAGTTGTGGTATTTGTACACAATGGAATTCTATGCTGCTGTCAGAAAGAATGACATCGCCCCATTTGTTAGGAAATGGAAAGACTTAGAAAAAATCATATTAAATGAAGTAAGCCAGACTCAAAGGAACTTAGGCTCAATTGTTTCCCTCATTTGTCATAATCAGTAGAAACCTTGGGCTCTACTAGCAGAGATCTGCAATAGAGCAAAATCTTGATACATAAGGCCATATAGTATGAAGCTAATTGAAAGGACCTCCAGGATATCGAAACAAAAGCCATATAACGAATGATTGTTGTCCTTAATGTACTATGTTGTCTCTCATCTCCTTTGCTGTCCCTTGGTTATCTCATATTGATAGTATCTCACTTTGTTATCTGATATATTGAATTTATTTGTATTTGGTTATTTGAAATTTGATAGGGAAGGGGGGAAAACCAAGACGGGTGGGGGATGTGGGGGGGAAATGGGTACCAAGACATGTGAAAGGGTATCAATGTACGTGAATTAATGCACCTTCTATCTGGCAAATATCATGTAACCCTTTTACTAATTACAGTAAAAAAAATTCAAATAAAAAAAAGAATCTAAGTCCAGTTTTCTACATGTGTGTAGCCAATTCTGCCAGCACCATTTGTTGAAAGGCTTTCTTCAATTCTAGTTTTTGGCTCCCTTATCAATGGTTAGGTTGTCATATGTCTGTGGGTTCATTTGTGAGTGTTCAATTCTATTTCATTTGTCCTCAGAACTGTTCATGTGCCAGTACCAAGCCGTTTCATAACCACAACTTTGTAATAAGACTTTGAAATTTGGTATTGTTACTCCTCCAGTTCTGTTCTCCTTGTTAAAGATTGTTTATGCTATTGTTTTTGCATTTCTTTGGTTGTGTTTTCTTGTTTTTCTTTTTATCAGATTTGATAAGGGTCTGTCAATTTTGTTATTATTTTTCACTGAACCAAATCTTTGTTTTGTTGATTATTTCTATGTTTTTTGGTCTCTAATTCTATTATTCCATATGAATTTTTTGGATTGCTTCTTGTACATCATTGAAGAATGTTGGGATTTTAACACATGTTTCATTGACTTTGTAGAGCTTTGGAAAGTATTGACATTTTCAAAATGTTAATTTTCCCAATCCAAGATCACAGGAATTTTTCCCCTTCCTTAAATCTTCTTTACTTTCCTTTTGCAAGTTTTGCAGGTTTTCATCATAGAGGTCCTGTCCATGTTTGCTTAAGTTAATTCCTATGTATTTTATTTTTTGAATCTCTTATAAAAGAAGTTGCTTTCTTGATTTCACTATCACTCTTCTCATTATTGACATGCAGAAAAGATATTTATTCTTGTGGGTTAATTTTATACCCAGCTATTTTTTCAAAGTTTTGGATTAGCTTAAGTGAGAAGAATCTATTGGATTCTTTAAATATAGGATCATGTCATCTGCAAAGAAGAAGAGTTGTATTTCATTTTCGCTATTATAATCCCCTTCGTGTTTGTCTCTTGCCTTATTGCTCTAACTAGGAAGTCCAATACTATATTGAAGTGGAATGGAGAGAGTGGACATCCTGGTCTCCTTCCTGATCTTAGTGGAAATAATTTTAACTTTTTACCATTTAATACAATACTGACTGCGGGTTTGTCATACACTGACTTTTTTATGTTGAGTACTGTTTTATGGATTCCTAGCTTCTCCATAGATTTTATCATGAAGTGGTAGCCCTTGTCCTTGCTCCTATTGATGTGTTGAATTACATTAACTGGCTTGTGTATATTCATTGCATCCTGCAATGAATCTTGTTTGATCATAATGTGTAATTTTTTGATTAGTTGTTGAAGTCAGTTGGCCAAAATGTTTTTATGTTTCACTTTTATAGGTTTTTTTTATTATTGAGATAATATATAGAGGGGTTACAGTTACATTCAGCGGATAATAGGTGCATTACTTCTCACACATTGATACCCCTTCTCATGTTTTTGTCCCCATTTCCCTACTCCCCACCCTCTCCCCATCATCTTGTTTTCCCCCTTCCCTTTCCTATTTCAAATAAACAGATAAACCCATATACCAGGGAACAAAGTCAGATACAGTAATCACATGAGATTAACCAAAGCGTTGGTCAGAATCTTATGAGAAATTTTGCACTGATGTTCATCAAAGAGAGGGGGTTATTATTCTCTTTTGGAGATGAGTCCCTTCTGGTTTGGGGATGAGCATTATGCTGGCTTCATTGGAGTTTGAAGAGAATTGGAGTGAGTTCTTCATTGAAGGCTTTATAGAATTTGGCAGTGAAACCATCAGGTCCTCGGTTTTCTTTCATCACTTATCATGGGTCAATAATTTGGTTTAAATATTCTTGGTTTAGTTTGGGTATATCAGTAATGGCACGGAATTCTTCCATTTCCTTTGATTCTGCAATTTTTTAGTATAAAGACATGCAAAATATTCTCTTATAATGTTCCAAATATTGCTCGTTTCTGTCACGATGTTCTCAATCTCATTTGTAAGTATATGTCTTTGGCTGTATTTTCTTGTTTTTTGTCAGATTTGCTAAGGGTCTGCAAATTTTGTTAATTTTTTTCAATGAACAAATTGTTTTGCTGATTTTTCTATGTTCTTTTTTGGTCTCTAATTTTATTTCTGATTTAATTTTAATTATTTGTTTCTGTCTACCTCTTTTGGATTTGGCTTGTTGCTCTTTTTCAAGGAGCTTAAAGTAATCATTAAATTGTTGGTTTGAGAGTTCTCCAAGTTGTTGATGTAGGTACTCAGAGCTATAAGTTTTCCTCTGAGTACTACCTTGGCTGTGACCCTGAGGAGCTGATATTTTCGTGTTCATTTTTGTTAAAGATAATAAATGTATAAATTTCTGGTCTGATCTCTTCAATGACCTACTGGTAATTTAACAATGTGTCATCGAGTCTCCATGAAATAGAGAATTTTCTATGGTGGCTTTTGATATTGAGCTCTAATTTTATTCCATTGTAATCTGACAGAATGCAAGGAAAATTTCATTATTTTTGAATTCACTCAGATTTACTTTGTGACCTAAAATGTGATCTATTTTGTAGAATGTGCTATGTGTTTAGAAGACTGTATATTCTGATGCTCCAAGGTAAAATATTCTGTAGCTGTCTGTCAAGTGTATATGGTCTACGGAATTAGTTCTGAGGTTTCTCTCTTGAATTTTTTTTTCAGATTGACCTATCCAGAGGTGACACTGATGAGTTAAATTCACCAACAATCAATAGGTTTGCATCTATGTGTGTTTTTAAGGTAAATAGCATTTGCTTGATGAATTTGGGTACCCTGGCATTTGGTGCATAAATATTTAGAATTGATATTGCCCCCTGTAGGTG
This sequence comes from Megascapheus bottae, assembly GCF_031878675.1. Taxonomy (NCBI): domain Eukaryota; kingdom Metazoa; phylum Chordata; class Mammalia; order Rodentia; family Geomyidae; genus Megascapheus; species Megascapheus bottae. The sequence continues at coordinate 84,269,344 of NC_143547.1, forward strand.
AGATCCCTTTATTGGTATTTAATATCTTCCTTTTCTAAATACTTTTCATTGTAACAATCAGCATTCTATCATTCTTTTCAATTCATACTTTTCACAAATATTTGTCTGTATCGTAGGTTTTCATTGTGATAATTGGTACAAATATAACATCAAACACAGATATAAGTTAGAAAATCTAAAACAAAAACCACTCGAATTACTACAAATACAAAAAGTACTATAAAGGAGTAGTCTATAAAATGACCATGTAATTTAACTGTGGAATGTGAAGTTTTTTTTCACTACTTTCAAGTATTGAAAGAAAATAATGGATATAATGAGTCTGAAACAGTGGATGATAATGAGGTAGAACTATATAAAATAGAAAATTGGGGGTCAGAAAATTCAAGGCCTTGTATATCATGGTAATTGTTTTTACTTAATTATGGCAGCAGTGGGAAATATTAAAAGATAGTAGAAAGTAACAAAAAGCAGATTTGCATTAAAAAGTTCTTTGGATATACTTTAAGTGTGGGGTAGAAAAGACAAGGTTTGAGATCATTTAGGAAATTGGAAGTCTGGCAGGATAAAAATGGTCCCTAGGAAGGACTCAAGTAGAGACAATGGAAATAAGGGGCAATACATGTATTGGAAATATTTTAGGAAGTCAAATTAGAAGGAAGCTCAGAACAGGTAAGGTGATGCCATGAATGATGTCTAATTCCATCATGGGCAAGTATAAATGGTATGATATTTTTTATCACTATAGACAATGCTGAAGTGAAAGCATATTGGCATGGGAGGGATTTTGATTTCAAAATTAGGTATGTTAACCTGAGATGGCTGTGAGAAATCCAAGTGAAATTCTAGGTATGGAGATGGAATATATAGTGGCTATATTTGTGGTTGTTGTTCAACCACAAAAAATAGTAATTGAAACCAAACTGTTGAGTAAGATGATGGATGAATGAGGCTTAAGACAGAAACAATAACAGTTAAAGGTCAATTTGAAACAGAAAAGCCAGGGAAGAAGAGGAACAAAGAGTCATCATAAATATTAGAGGAAAATACAGAGAATGTAGTAGCATAGAAATCAATGGAAGAGAGTTCTACAATTGTGAAATATGTGGTTATTCTAAATGTTACTAAAAGTCAAACAGGATGATTGCAGTGTTCACTGCACTTAATAAAATGCTGATCTCTGTTTTTGATAGAATGAAGAAGATAGAAGCCAGGGTGAAATAGGTTGACAAATGACTAGAATTAATATATTAAGGATAAGAGCATCCAGGTTTCACATAGTCAAAGAAGAGATTTTCAAATACATGAATAAGTAGGAAATAAGATTCCATGATTTTCTGTTTAATTTGAATTAAAGATAGCAATGGGAACACATAGTTTTTGATAGATATAGATAAATATAGATGTAAGTGGACATATTACATATATAAATGTATATTATTGCTTATTCCTGTTCACCATGCATGCCTAAAAGTAGCAATATCCTATTAGTAAAAGCAAACACCTTATACTTCAAATTTGGCTTCTAAATACCAGTCTATCAAATGATATCAGGATCCATAGATAAATGCCTGATTGAAGGGATGGGGCAGAGAAAATACAAGATTAGACTGGAACATCTCACTGTGACAGAGAGTAAGGAAGTGCTTAAAGAAAGTACAAAAAATGTATATATCAAAATAAATAGATAATCTTGTCATCATGGCACGGTAGAACACGGCTGTAAACCTAGCTACTCAGAAGGCTGAGACCGGAGGATCAAGGCTCAAAGCCAGCTTGGGCACAAAAAGACCTGAGACTCTTATCTCCAACTAACCTCTAGAAAACAGGAAGTGGAGCTTAGCTCAAGGGTTGGGAAGTAGCCTTGAGCTGAAGAGCTCAAGGACAACCTCCAGGCCCAGGGGTAGGGTGGTAGCCTTGAGCAAAAGAGCTCAGGACAGTACCCAGGCCGAGTTCAAGCCCCATGAACCACAAGAAAAAGAAAATATATGAGATGCCATGTTTCAAACAAGTACATTAAGTAAATGAATAGCTTGAAACTTTGACAAGTAGTGGAATATTTACAGAACTTGCAAGTTTCACCTTACAAAACCTTTGCGAATTACAAATTGAGATGAGGAAATACATTGAAGAAGTGTGGTCGATTCTATCTTAATTAAAGCATCAAAGTCAGCATTATTAATAGTGGAACAAATCAATAATGAGTACCATTTGATAGACTATAATAAGATGAATATACACTGTTATATATTTTTTGCCATTCCTGGGGCTTGAACTCAGGGCCTGGGAACTGTCTTTGGACACATTTTTCTCAAGGCTAGCGCTCTGCCACTTGAGCCATAGCACCACTTACGGCTTTTTCTGTGTATGTGGTACTGTGGAATTGAACCCAGAGCTTCATGCATGCTACTCAAGCACTCTATCACTAGGCCACGCTCCTGGCCCTACACTGTTACTCTTGTGATAATTTTTGTGAAAGATGGACAATCTGAATCTAATAATGAGTAAGATTAGAAATTCTTGAATGAAAGGGCATTTTTTCTCCCAGTCCTGGGCTTTGAACTCAGGGCGTGGGCACTGTCCTTGGGGTTTCTTAAGGCTACAGCTCTATCAGTTGAGCCACAGCACCATTTCTGGCTTTTTTCTTTTTTTCCGTATATTTTTTATTGTAATTAATAGAAGAGTTACATTATAGTCACCAGATAGAAGGTGCATTACGTCACAAACATTGATACCCTTTCACATGTCTTGGTCCCCATATCTTTCCCCTCACCTTGTTTTCCCCCCTTCCTTATCCTATTGCAAATAACCAAATACGCATATATAAAATATAAGAGATTACAAGGTGAAATACTATAACAGTATGAAATAACCAAGGGACAGCAAAAGAGATGAGAGATAACACAGCACATTAAGGACAACAATCACTCATTATATGGCTTTTGTTTCTATGTCCTGGAGGTCCTTTCATTTAGCCTCATCCTATATGGCCTTATGTATTTAAGTTTTGTTCTATTGTAAATCTCTGCTAGGAGAGTCCAAGGTTTCTACTGATTATGAGAAATGAGGGAAACCATTGAGCCTATGTTCCTTTGAGTCTGGCTTACTTCACTTAATATAATGTTTTCTAAGTCTTTCCATTTCCTTACAAATGGGGCAATGTTGTTCTTTCTGACAGCAGCATAGAATTCCATTGTGTATAAATACCACATCTTGCTGATCCACTCATCAACTGACGGGCATCTGGGTTGGTTCCATATCTTTGCTATGGTAAATAGTCATTTCTGGCTTTTTTCTATGTATGTGGTAACGAGGAATCAAACCCAGGTCTTCGTACATGCTGGGCATACACTCTATCAGTAGGCTAAACTCCATGCCCCGGAAGGGCATCTTTATAAAGTATCTGGTGTGCAATCTTCAGGAGCATCAGTTGTAGAGTCAAAAGAATGATTGAGGTAATATTGTAAGATAAAAGAGACTAGAGAGCTATGAGAACTGAAAAAAGAATGTTTAATCCTAAACTAGATTCATTTGTAATAAAGGATAGGGACATTATCAGGACAACTGACAAATTATGAATGGAATTTGAGCCTTAGACGGTAGTATTCTATGAACATAAAATTGTAGGTTAGTTATATAGAATAAGGCCCTTGTTTTTCAGAGATGAAGTAAATAAATTGGGGAAAATGGGCCAACAATAGGGTGATAATTCCATAAATGTATACAGTGTACTTTAAACAATGTCACCTTCTTTATTATATAGTTCACTGAACCCCAACTTCTAGTCTTCTTTCCAAATGGCATTTGATCGGTTGATTATGTTATTTCCCCAGTATCCTCTCGTTTACCTGGTATACCCTGGTATCCTCTCTCTGATTTAGGACTTTCGTTCTGTCCATGAATTAGTTAACAAGCTCTACTATGTGGTCCCATCATGATGTTACTGCCTTGCTACAAGTCTAGAAGCAATGGTTCTTTATGCATTGTATCTGGGAAAGTTATTAGTAAAAATATACTTTTCCCATTTTTAAGTTGATTATCTTAGGTATTTAGATATAGTAATGGAAAGTTAACTAAAATTGTGAGAAGAAAGGACTGGTAATGTTATACACTAACTATGACTTTTCTCCAGTAGAACTTCCTTGTTAGTTATAGGCAATGATGACATTGAATGCAAAAATTATTTAGTTTGAGCTTTGAGAGGGAGACCCAATGAGGCAAGATATTTGGATATATTTGCAAGATTGAGATTGAAAGACCATTTGTGTGGGAACTTTGAAGAAATAAGTTTGCTGTATTTCTCTCTTAAAGAAAATCCAACACATAAATTCTGTAATCTTTACTGATAAAAAGGCAATGAAATGTTAACTTAGTAAACTTCCAAGTTGTCAGAATAAATCAAAACTTAAATAATCTCCAAGCTGAAAATTTCACTCTCCCTACTAAATTAAATTAATGTTCCCTAGTTTATCATTTAGAATCATCAATCAGGACTTTAAAGTATTGCCACATAATCACATATTTTTGGTCGTGAAGGACCTACCTATTCTGTGTCATTACAAACAGATTAAAAATATTGATTCTATAGTAAAAACAAACAAAATCCTCTATCCCACAGTGCCTGATATCCCAGCAAGCAAGACACTATTCCACTGCAGTGCAGATAACATTTCTACCAGAGCAGTTTCATTTTTTTCTATTTAATTAGACTTTTGAAGAAGACTTAACTGGAATTTTCTGTTGTCAAAAATGAAGCCTATTGAAAGGAACCTTTTGCCAGTGTATCAATTTTCCCCATAAATTTTTCTTCCTTTCTTCTATTTTTTTTGCCAATCCCAGGGCTTGAACTCAGGGCCTGCACACTGTATTTAGGCTTTCTCAAGGCTAGCACTCTACCACTTGAGACACAGCACCGCACCACGTTCTCCCTTTTCTATGTATGTAGTACTGAGGAATTGAACCCGGGTCTTCGTGCATGTTAGGCAAGCACACTACCACTGGGCTGAACTCCCAGCCCCCCATAATTTTTTTTTATTGTAAAGCTTTTATTATTTTCATTATGAAAGTTTGGGGAACATGAGCTAATGAAGCACTGCTAGCATTTGAAAACAGTGAGAATTTGAAGGAAAATTTGTTTGCTGAATGAAACTAGAACTGATTCATAAATATATAAGTGAACACAGTGGAGTTGTATGCAAATATATATAAATACCTTAACTGAAATACTGTATTTGAAATGGAGACTTTAAAAGGTATAATACCTTAGAAAAAAATCTAACTCAGTTCACCAAAATACATACCAGGAAACTGGCACTTGAGTGTAGATGAATAAAGATAGGAAGGTGCAGAGAATGCCAACATAACATTCGATGTATATCCAATGAAATTAAGAAAATTGAGGGGAGGGTTTGGGTTGAGAGTGAAGGGGGACAATGAGGAAAGAGGTGACACTGATCAAGATGCACTGTATTCATAAACAGATTTATTAAATGGTAAATCTATTATATAACTTATTAATGATAAACATATAATTTAAAAATCTCAAGCTCATTCTCAACCAAGTAGGTACAAAGTTCAATGACTATTGTCCTTATATGAAATAGAAAAGTAGTAGAGTAGTAGAGAAATCCTTGTAAACACACAGGATTGGAGCCACATTAGGATTACAAGAAAAAGAATACTGGCAGCCATCAGAAGTTGGAGTCACTCCTGATAATTCCTCGATTTCAAACTTCTTTTACTCAAATCTGTGGTAGTATACGTTTCTGTGGTTTTAAACTATGTCGTTTGGCATAATTTGTACCAATGCTTTCAGACAACTCATATACTAAGAATTTCATTTAAGCATGTCATGACTCCAATGAAGTTGCCAAGAGTACACCGTGCATTTGCAATCCACATGTCTACTTACATTAAGCAATAATGATGGTGCTAGACAACTGCTAACACTTAGTGAGAATTTTAGAGTTGAGGCATTATACTAAATAATGTGAACAAATTATTTTCTGTAGTCTTAACAGCTTCATAATAAAAGTACTGTTAGAATCTCATATGTCATAATATGAAATTTGTTTACTAGCTCAATCAAATTTTAAAAAGGAACCAATGGCTCAGGACTGTACTCATCGATATTCAGGAGACTGATATTTGAAGGCTTATGGTTCACTAAATTCCATCGCCAAAATAACCACCAAAAAGCACAGGCAAGAGTACTACCTTAGCACAAAAGGGCATTGAGTCAAAACATAACAAAACAAAGCCCTGCAATACCACACACACATACACACATTTGCAAAGCTTAATCTAAATTCAGACAGTTCATTTCTATATGTGTATATCACAACAAAAGAGTAGTTTTTCAAGAAACATTTCATTTTGAGTGACTGGAGTTGAATAAAAGAAAATTAACTTCTGCAATCTTTTCCTTTTCCTAACCAAAATTAACTTGCGATGTTATTTTTTAATGAAAATGTTCTTTATAAAACTTAAGCTATTTACTATATACTATGTGCAAAGGGTACTTTAATGAAATCATTACTCTTTATGAAGTACTTATTTCTTTTTATTACTATAAGATTTTAGCCTTTTATGTGAGTGTACTTTTCCTTTCATCTCATACCTTTTTTGTTTACATTTTATCTCTTTTTTAAAACTGTATTTTATTTTCTGGGTAACCTGATGAATTAATCAGGTTGTGGGCACATTACTTCTTGAACAATGATACCCCTTCTCATGATTTTGTCCCACCTTCCTTCCCCCTTCCCCTCCCAATCATGTTGTTTTCCCCTTCCCTGACCTATTTCAAATAAACAAATAAATGTATATATAATATACCAGGTAGCAAAGTCAGATACAATAACAACACGAGACAAACCTAAGGGAGGAAAAAGAGAAAAGAAATAACTTCACATAGAACATTAAGAAAAAAATCCCATCCGCATAGAGAAAGAAGAAATTAAACTATCCCTATTTGCAGATGACATGATCCCATACTGGAAAGACCCAATAAATTCCACTTCCAAACTCCTAGAACTGATAAATCACTTTGGCAAATTGGTAGGATACAAAATCAACCTTTAAAAATCAGTAGCCTTTGTGTATGCCAACAATACACCAACAGAATGAGAAATCAAGAAAATGATCCCATTTGCTCCCCAAAGAATAAAATATTTAGAAATTAACTTAACCAAAGATGTAAAGGAATTATTTAATGAAAACTATAAATGCCCAAGGAAAGAAATTAAAGATGATATCAGGAAATGGAAAGACATTCCATATCCCGTGCTCATAGATAGGGAGAACCAACATAGTGAAAATGGCTATTCTACAAAAATTGATATGCAAATTCAATGCAATCCCCATCAAAATCCCAAAGACTTTCTTTACTGAAATAGAAGGTGTAAGCCAAAGGTTCATATGGAACAACAAAAGACCTAGAATAGCCAAAGCAAATCTAGACAAAAAAAGAGCAACACCAGACTTCAAACTGTACTATAGAACCATATTAACAAAAACAGTATGGTATTGGCACAAAAATAGACCAGATAAGAGCAAAGGAACAAAAGGTGCATGGTATCCTTTATATGTGGATATTAGATCCAAACAGTACAAGAGGGATGACTCAATATTTGGGTACCCAAAGTTATGGACATGGTCTTGAAGATATAAACATAATTATATAGGCATAAAAATCTATGATGGGATATATATGCTATAGACATAATGTTTTATTATATAGATTAATATGTATCTATGACATACAAACCCTCAGCTTCATTTTAATTATGTTCTAAAATCTATGTGCCAGTGATTGCATATAGACATTCCCTTCTTGAATACTTGTTTGTTAAACATGACATTTGAAATATGATGTAAAAATCAATGTTGTTAGGGCCGGGAGTTTGGCCTAGTGATAGAGTGCTTGCCTAGCATGCATGAAGACCCGGGTTTGACTCCTCGGTGCCACATACATAGAAAAAAGCCGGAAATGGTGCTGAGGCTCAAGTGGTAGAATGCTAAGCCTTGAGAAAGTCCAAGAGCAGTGCTCAGGCCCTGAGCTCAAGACCAGGACTGGCAAAAAAAATCAATGTTGTGAAATATCTTAAAAGAAAAACAATCACAACGATAAACCTCTTGTTTCCATATCCTGGAGCTCATTTTATTTAGTCTCATCCTATATGGCCATATATACATCACTTTTAAGTTAGTGACATCTCACACCTTTGTACTAATTTCTCTTGTAAAATTGGATATTTCATATAATTTAGTCAGTTCAATGGAAAAAGATATGGTAATCTGTTCCATTTCAGACTAGCAGTACATCAACAATAAAGATACTGTCCTCTGCCTGGATATTTAGATTGTTCAACTGTTTCAGAAGAGCCTTCAGCTGAGGCAATGCCATTACCTAGGCATTATCTCTTTATCATTTTTTACTTCATAACCTAGCAGCACCACTAAAGAGTTTTTAGAATTAGTCCCATATTTTAAGTATCTATATTTGAGATGTCTTTTAACCACATTCACTTTATTCCCTAAATTTCAGTGCTTTAAGTGATAGAGTATTTTGTAAAACTAATATTCTGAGCATGGTAAAAATTTTAAGATGTTGGGAGCAAAAACTCTACTTTGGGTGCAAAGTTAACGTGTGAGAATCAATAGCTCTAACTGGGAATCCCAGAACAGCTAATTATTATCCATGTGAGCCTGAATATATTATCTAGCTTCTCTGAGTCTGACTTCATTTACAAAATTGTTGGTAGTTATTACCCTCTATAATTTATGGAGCATGGAGAATATGATGTAAATATGTAAAAATATGTTGAAAATTCAGACAGTGAACCAGTCATCTTTAAATATAGGAAACCATGAGCTTCCATGATGGATAGACATAGATTTTAATCCTGAACCAGTCACATATAGCTGTGTAAATTTGGAGAAGTACTTCAAATCTAACTTCCCAATTGGTTCAAGAGATTATGCTCCTGAATTATTAGATAATATACCTACCTGGGATGGTTGTTTTAATAGACATCCATGGAGGTATTTAATACTCTGGTTGACACATATTATTTCCCATCTTCCTTCTTATGCCTTTTCTATTTCTAAAGAATATTTCTAGTCCTAGCGAAAATGTGGCATTCCATTTAAAACCAATTGTACATTTCTGTACATGCGACTCTTAAAAAAAAACAAAAACAAACAAACCCGAGGACAAAGCCCAAGAACTGCTGTGAAGTCGATATGTCAGACTCTAAACTTTCTAAAGAAAAGCAATTGGAGACCATTGAGAAAGGAAGTTGCATTTCAGAAAACTGGCCTTTAATATATAGAACACAAGTCATGAAAGTGTTCTCTAAAGGTTTTTCTTTTAATAATGCTAATAAAAAGGGTGAATTTTACTACTTTTGACTAGGTGGCTTTATATGTATAGTGATAGCTTTTTTCTTTTCTTTTGCTAGATCCACCAGAAAGTTTTACCTTAAAAAATCACATATAAAACACTTTTGTTTTCCTTTGGTCTATTCTCTCAAATAACTCCAGGTGGAATCTGTAGATCCTCTTGTTGTATATCAAGTCAAGGGGCTAGAGAGCTTTGGAAGTGAATTCCATTTTCTAATCTCCAGTATCTTATTCCAATATAGAAAGAACAGCTCTCTAACATTTACAAATATCCTTCTGGTTTTGCTTTGCCAATTTCATTTTCAGTAATGTTTGCTTTTCAGTATTGTCTGTATTTTCAGCCTCTGAGGACTGAAGTCACTTGTCCAGGAACCTAACAATGATTTTTAAACTTGATTTTTTCCCTAATGAAACATTATTAATCCTGGGAGTATTTACTGTAATATAGTGCATTGGATAACATGGAACATGATCTACTGTTCCACTGGAATGCCAATGTCATGCATCATTAATAAATGCACATTTCCCATTAAGTATGAGGCTTTTAATTAGCATGCATATTTTTGTCACCATATATCAAACCAAGCTGACTTTTTCTCATCTCATGTTGCTTCTGCTGACTTGGGGCGTTGAACTCTTATTGTAGCAGTGTATATTAAAGCATGAACTTTGTAGACTAATCAAAGGGATTTTCAGAATCTAAACAACTATTCAGTTTTCTCCAAGCCTTACCATGGTGCTTTTAGATAAGACAATATGTTGTTAACCTAAACATAGTGTTTACATTATACAGAATTTTGGAAAGGATGACCCCCAAACTATCTGCTGGGGATCCAGGTCAAAATGTGGATCTGTCTCTATTCCATCTACTGAATCAAGATGTAAGATGTAGAATAGGTATTTGAGGATTTCCTTTAACAACTGTGTAGGTAAATTTTCCATGTTTATAAAACAGAGGAGCCACTTTTGCTTTTCTGCTTTCTTTTCATAAGACCTTTGTTATCCTCTTAACTGCATTCTTTCTCAGAGTAAACTCAAGCTCCTTAGCTTTTTATTTTTCTCTTTTCAGAGCACAAGATGCACTTGCCAGGCAAGTGCTCTTCCACTGAACTAAATCCCAACTCCAATCTCAGTCTTTTATGATAACTGAAGATCTCTCCATGTTCCACTTAGAAGCCAGGAGTAGGAATAAGCAAATTTTAGTCTCTATTTTGCCACTTTTCTCCTAAGTGGAATTCAATAATTCTTAGTATTTCTAACCTTTAGTTTCTCCAAATTCAATATTCTGCAAGAAAGAGGAAGATGCCACAAGGTTAGATGAGATAGGTTAGATGAGTTAAGGTCTGATGATTTGGATATATTTCCATCAATGCCCCAGCTCTAGCAAGTAGATAGTTCAGAAAGAAGACAGGAAAGTAAGATGAAGATGTCACTACATTTGGAGGAGTAGAATGAGCATGAGTTTTAGAACCAGGCTTATGGCTTAGAGTGTAGCACTAATATACTGACTATGTCATCTTGAACAAATTTTACTCGAGCAAATTATACCTTTTATGAACATAGGAATATATATATATATACATCATGGAATATTTGTGATTGTTAAAGATATAGTTATAGGATGGATATCAGCAGTCAGTAACAGGTGATTAATGTGATAGATACGATAAAGAAGAAAAGGAAGAGGAAAAACGGGGTGGCTTTAGAGAAGGTAGTAGGAATTTAGCATCCTAGTTTTGTTTATCTGAAGGCAAAATTGTGAGGGTACATATGAGGTGAAAGGGATTGTTCTGTTACTGTGGATACAATGGTGTTCTTCTTTGTGATAGCCTATTTACATTGTGTGTGTGTATGTATGTGTGTGTGTGTGTGTGTGTGTGTGTGTATACACAGAGTGGGGATTTGGATATAGCAGGAAATCATATATGGATAGGGGTTTTCTCAGATGGCAATAATCATTATGAAGAAACTAGTACAGCGTAAAGGAAACACAGGTTGATGGACAGTAGGGAGTTGCTACTTTATATTAGATTAGGCAAAGCCTAATAATTTATCAGTTGAACACAGGGTCTTACATCTACTGGGGAGGAGCGGTCAACTGAGTAAGTAGGAAAGTTCTGAGCTGAGAAAGTTTCAGAGTGTTGAAGAAGAAGGTGTCCAGAGTCTACAACATGTTGCTGGATCAGAGTGAAACAGAAGATAGGATAGCATGAGTACAAGGGAATGAGTATAAGGGAAATTATGAGTATAAGGAAAGCATGAATATAAGGGAAATTGTGGAGTGGGAAACAACAGACTGAGTAAGGCTGTAGGTACAGTGGTATAGAGTTCACATATATTCAGAGTGAAGTAAAAAAATAATGAAAGATTCAACACAGAGGAGTGGCATGATCTGATTTACAAAAGATCACTTCTGCTGCTATACTCAGCCTAGATTCTGAGAAAACAGTTGGAAAGAAAAAGATCAGTGAGGAGGCTATTGCAGTAATCCAGGCAAGAAATGGCAGTGGCCTAGGATTGTAATTGTAGCAGTGTAGCTGGTGAGAGGTGGCCAAATTCTGGATATATTTCAACGATGAAGCCAGTTCATTGTGTTGATTGACTATATGTAGACATGAGAGATAAATGATTACTCTGTAGTTTCTGACATGCACAACTAAAACAGTGGTGTTAAGTTTCCTAAGATAGCAAAAGACTGTGGTAGAAACATGTACATGAAGGATAATATATACACATCGGTCCAGACAGTTAGCATTTAGTGGGTATTTCCTGTGTGAGGAGCCCCGTAGTGGGAGCTCTGAGATTTTGTTAGTAAAGTGCTTTTGTTAGTATTATAAGGGTGCCATGGAACATGTCTTTAGTTTTAGTTGGATGCATGCAAAATTATTTGGGGAATAATATTTTCAGTCTTTTGACATATAGGAAATCCACATTCAGGGTTAATATACATCACTTTTCAGCATTCCAAAGCCATATTCATTATCTTGGAACTTCAGCTTTAACCAAGGCAAATGAAAACTAGTACAAGTTGAGGGACTGCAACTCTGCTATTTGCTTACTCACAGTGATGCCTTACCATCGCTCCAGTAACTGCCTTAATTGCTTTCTGGAAATAATCCTACCCCATCTGTTGGGATGTTTCTGAAGCATTAAGTGCTTCAGGAAAAAGAGCTTCTGTGCTTTACAGTAAGCACACCGCCATCAGGAGCCTCACTGGCTGTTTTGTACTTCAGTTTGTGCTGCTTCCCAAAGAGCGGAATGAAATGCTATTGTGTCATTTAAATCTAAAGAAGGCATTTGCACGCTGATGATGTTATCTGAAGTCCTAATTTGTGCAAGCATTGATCTGCTTTGAGCAGAAAAGAAATTTCATCTCAGGCAAGGAGGACTGAGCTCAGATTAATAGTCAGGGGAAAGGACTGATGCACTGGAAAGGGTAAAATTTTTTTTTAATTTTAGGATGCTTTATCCGATTTTCTTCCCAGATTTATTTCTGCTCCAATGAAGAATATTCTTTTTGAGCTAAATCCAATTTGTATATAAAAATACACACCCATATTGATTTCACTCTGGCTCAAAATGGTATTTTTGCAGTGCAAAAATTTAATCAATACAATCTTATGAGTTGGACTGGTAATGGTAAACATACTAACAGATATTTCATTTCATGAGGCCAAAGATCTGGAAATTGATACTACTGTAAAGGATTACTCATTCACCATTGGGTATAACTTTGTTTACCCAACCATGATATAGGTGTAAAGCAGAAATACAATTATGCTGTAGCCAACACACAAGGGGTTTTTGAACAGTAGAACTTGCCTTCCTCATTTCCCCTAAGGCTCATAGATTGTACAAGTTGGCAGATCAAATAAGGATATTGTGGGAAATCATTTACAATAAATGAAAAAAAGCATAATCGCAAAGGGTGGAAAATTAGACTGACATAGTTGTTGAAGAAATAAAAGTCTCTAAGATCAACTCGTTAAAATTAAGCTTTTAGAGAAAATAGATTTTTCAGATCCTTGGTCCAGGGCTGTTCTTTTCTCTCACTGATATATTTAAAGAATTTGGTTTAGAACAAGGCATGCTACAATAGAAGCGGTAAGACAACAGCAGCCAAAGATTCGAATAGCAGTCGACAAGCTTTCTGATATGCTTAATCCAAAATGTGGCAATAACAAAGGAAATGCTGCCTCATTTCTACTATACTCAGAATGTGAAATTAATCAAAAGCTACAACCCTTGCCAGGTGCTACTACTCACACCTATAATTCTAGATACTCAGGAGGATGAGAGGTAGGGATTGTGGTTCAAAGCCAGCTAGGGCAGGAAAGTCTGTAAGACTCTTATCTCCAATTAGATACCAAAAAAGAAATGAAGCTGTGGCTCAAGTGGTAGAGTACCAGCCTTGAGCAAAAAAAGCTTAGGAACAATGCCCACACCTTGAGTTCAAGCCCCAGGATATTCCCTCTCCCCCCGCCTCTCTTCTCTCTTTATCTCTCACTGTTTCTCTCTCACTCTCTCTCGTTTTCTCTCTGGTGTATTCTGTGTGTGTGTGTGTGTGTGTGTGTGTGTGTGTGTGTGTGTGTGTGTGTGTGCGTGAGAGAGAGAGAGAGAGAGAGAGAGAGAGAGAGGAGAGTGTGTGCAGAGACCTGGACTTCCTCTGCCTTGTATTCCTGTAACCTCTGGTTGTCCTCATTGGAGTAAAGTCAAGTAGGAAAAAAGTATGTGTGACCACACAAAGGCTTGAGAATGCTTTGAAGTATTTTTCAGTTATAATACAGAAAAAAGCAAAAAATCTCAAAGGATTATGACCCTTGAATATAAGATTGACATTGTTGAGAACCAGTGACTCATGCCTGGAATACCAGCTACTCAAGAGGTAGAGATGTGAAGATCCCAGTCTGAAGACAGTCCAGGCAAGACTGATTCCAAGACTCTTATCTCCAAGTAATCATAGAAAATGCTGGAAGTGAACTGTGGCTCAAGTAGTAGAGTGCTAGCCTTGAAGCAAAAGGATCTCAGGGACAGCAGCAAGGACAAGCAAGGACAAGAGTTCAAGCCCCAGGACTGGCAAAAATAAATAACAAGATAGTGCCGGTAAGTTGTAATTACTGTATATAAGGTATGTTATCTAAAGATAATAGCCAATATTTCTTACAAGCAATTTAAAAGCTTTCTCTCCATAGCTCACAGTGCTTTTCGGTATGTAGCTCAAGTTAACATAGAAATAAAGTAACTTCAGTAGATAGATGATAGGGAGAGATTTTTGTTTTGATAATTGGGAATTAGTAGCCTACAACTAATTGTGCAAAATCCTCCAGTACTTTGATTGTAGTACTTCAAGCGCCCTAAAAAACTGACAATGTAAAAGATTAAAATAATACTTCAAAAATGAATATGTCAAAAATTACTGTCTTCCACATAATAGAGATTTGTGAAAAGACTAGGTCTTTTTGAATTAACCTGCATTGATAATATGAGGGAGTTTATTGTGGTATTTCCATACACAGTATACTTTCAGGTTTCACTTTTGAACGCCAGAAGCCACTAGAAGAGAAATCATAATTTTAAACTTCCAAATCTCATTCTCTTGGAAACTATTTTGTACCAAATAAGTGTTATAATAGAGAAAAGCTATTAATTTTACCTTAGTTTTCTTACCTTTTACAAGTTTTATATTGTTTACTGCCACCTAAATTCTTTGATAAGAACAAGCATTGAATTTGCTGGGCACAGTGGCTCACACCTGTAATCCTAGCTACTCAAGAGGCTGAGATCTGAGGATCAAGGTTCAAAGCCAGCCCGGTCACTAAAGTCCATGACACTCTTATCTCCAATTAACCACCAGAAAATTAGTAGTTGCGCTGTGGCTCAAAGGGTAGGGCGATAGTCATGAACTGAGGAATTCAGGGACAGTGCCCAGGACTAGAGTTCAAGCTCCACAACCGACCAAAAAGAAAAAAAAAGAATAAGTATTGAATTTATTCCTACTAAGTCTGTGTAATCACATACCAATAAGAAAAATATTACATTTTTGTGGTCCTTACTTACTGAAAAGAATCACTAGTCTGCCACTGGGGCTAATGCTTATAATCCTAGCTACTCAGGAGAGTGATGTCTGAGGCTCACAGTTCAAAGCCAGCCTAGGCAGGAAAGCCTGTGAGACTCTTATATCCAATTTACCAACAAAAAGCAAGAAGGCAAGTCGTGGCTCAACTGGAAAAGCATCAGCCTTGAGCGAAAAAGCAAAAGGAAAGCATGGGGTTATGAGTTCAATCCCCATTATTAACACACAGATACAGGCACACACACATACAATCACCTAGATGTACCTTGAATGACTCATGATAATTGCTTTGCAGGAAATATTTGCTATCAGAGAGGCTCTAAGTTACTGTGTAGAAAAATTTAGAAGTATTATATTAGTTTGCAAGCATGTATATTACTCATCAATTTCAAAATAATATAATGAAATTATTAATTATTAAACTTTCTCATCTACTATATAATTTTTCTTCTTAGCATTCTAGCAAACATAAAGATTAGTTTTACCTCAATGAAGAAGGAAATGAAACTCAAAGAAGTGAGTTATCCAAATAAAGTCATGGTCTAGTCAATAGCAGAATCAATATAGTTTAAGTAATGGTTGTCAATGCCAGATATGCACATTATATTTATCATTGAACTACATATCCACCATGTTTCGGAAGGTGATGCCCTTACCAGCATATAGGATGGTATCATCTCAACTCAACGCTTTGAATCTTACAAAGAAAGCATGGGAAAAGAGCACAGATAATTGTATAAAGCTCTATCATGCTGCCACCTAGAAATGCACATAACAACTGTTCATATTTTATAGGCCAAAACAAGTCAGATGATCATTCTTATGTATGTACATTGCTCCCCAAATGTAAAAATAATTAGAATCTTGATAGATATTAAGCAATGACAGTATCCTAATCTGCTTATTTTGACCCTAACTTCTTTGAAGCTCCTAAATACTCAGTATTTGTTGAACTCTGTTCAGCTTTCCCTAATATATATAGAAACAGTTATAAAGAACAAAAATTTTTATGCAGCATGTCTTGTTATAAGGGCTGACTTTACATGATGTGCAGTTTTTTGCAATAAAAGTATATATATTTAAAAGTATATATATACATATATATATATATATATATATATATTGACTAGTCTGCACTGTAAAGCTAGAGAGGTGCATCCTAGCCTGCAGGAGTAGGCTCACTGCCTGTCCAGATTTCTTGTTTCTGACCATGCAGCTCCCATAGTTGACTCTGCCTAGAGGTGTCAGTAAGAACCACAGCCTTCCTGTCATTACCAAGGGCTTCCTGGCCATCACGGGCTGTGCATCTCTCATCCCAAAATATTTCCCACCCAGAAACAACGTCACATGGAAGACGAGAAGACAGGCCAAGGGTTAATGCAAGTGCGGAATGAAGAATTTTCACCGAGAGTATTAGTTTCTGCTGGGCCAACATAAATCTGGTACTACCATTCTGAGTCATCTATAGAATTTGAAGTTGAATAAGCAGGAAAAGTTTTTCTGTAAATTATTCCTGTATAAGTAGGACCTAGAAGCTTTAAAAATAATGCCAAGGATCTTCCTCACCTGTGGAAGTGTGTTTTTGTATTTGCTTATCGGGGTTCATTAAAATTCTGTTTAATATTTGTAAAAAAAATTATGCCAAAGATAATAGGATCAATAATTCCTTTCAGGATCATGAGATAAAATAGAATCTAAAATGGGATCATATCACAGGATGACCCATTCTGTGTCTCTTGTTCTATTCACTTAACTGGTTCTCCCACTGATATACAGAATATTGTGACTTTTCATGTCAGAATGTATTAGGTGCATAATAATGCTATCTGTAATGAATGCTAAACCACAAGTGCGCAGCATGGTTTAGAAACTAATTTTTAAAGGAAGTACACATTTTTAGATTCATTTTGAACCCCACAGCTGCTTCGTATCACTAGGCAATTTTACTTGGATATGAGAGTAAATGTTTTAATATAATATCCCTGTAAGTTTTCAGTTTTGTTAAAATTTAAAATATGATTTACTCAAAAAATGAAGATACTGTCATTGGATTACAGCTAGAAGGAAAATGATCTTAAGCATGACACAGGTCATTTTGTGTTATTGGCTTTTAGTTAAAACATTTTCAAACAAAACAGAAAATTTTATTTTCAACAAAATTATATCAATTTTTCAGGGGTACATCTTTAGGCATAGAATAAAAAGTATTAGAAAAATGAACTCAAAGAGTATGTATGAGTGGATGTATACATGTATGTGCATGTGTGTGGGTGTCTGTCTGTGAATGTGTATTGGTGATAAATATAAAACAAGTGTATGGAATTTTTCAAACTATATTAATTCCATCTCGTTCTTTTAATCACTTTAAGTTGAGGATCTACACAGAGCCTTAAAAGCCATCCTGACTGATAAAGACATCATGTCATAAGCCTCTGTTAGATTGGGTATCATAAAAATACTGATACAGGGCCGGGAGTTTGGCCTAGTGGTAGAGTGCATGCCTAGCATGCACGAAGACCCGGGTTCAATTCCTCGGTACCCCACATACATAGCAAAAAGCTGGAAGTGGTGCTGAGGCTCAAGTGGTAGAGCTCTAGCCTTGAGAAAGTCCAAGGACAGTGCTCAAGCCCTGAGCCCAAGCCCAGGACTGGCAAAAAAAATACTGATACATTCATTACTGAAAGGCATCTGGGTTGGTTCTATATGTGAGCTATGTTAATTAATTCTGCAATGAGCATAGTTATGATGGTAGTATTATTGTGGCCTTATTTGTAAATAGGTAAATACCCAGAAGTGGGATTGCTAGATCATTTAGGAAACTTTATACTGCTTTCTACAGTAGTTGAACTGGTTTACAACCCTACTAACAGTGCAGTAGTGTTCCCTTTTGGCCACATCCTGCCAGCACTTATATTATCTGTTTTCTTGATAAATGCCCATTCTAACTTGGGTGAGGTGAAATCTCAATGTGGTTTTGATTTGCATTTCTTTTATGGCCAGAGATGTTGAACATTTCATCATGTGTCTATTGGCTAAGATATGGAACCAATTCAGATGCCCCCCAGGAATTGAAAGGATCAAGTGATCAAGAAAATGTCACACACACACACACACACACACACACACACACACACACACACACACGATGGAATTCTATGCTTCCATCACAAAGAATGACCCATCCCATCCTAAGGGAATGGAAAGATTTGGAAAAAAATCATATTAAGTGAAGTAATCCAGACTCAAAGAAATGTAGGCTCCATGGTTTCCCTCATTTGTAGTAAATAGCATAAGTCTAGGATAGCTCAATAGCTACACACATATGACCATATAAGATGATGCTAATGGAAATGAACTCCAAGTGATGGAAATGAGGTTTTTTGTTGTTGTTATTGTTAATGCTGTTTTTAATGTACTTTACAAAGTTTTTTATTCTTACTTTTGGTTTATTTGTATAGTCACTGTTTTTGATTCTGATACCTCATGTCATATATGTATATATATATATCTCTCTCTATATATATATGATTTGGGGAAGAGAAGGGGAATAACAAAATGGTGAAACAAGGACAAAGAGTGAACCAATGTAACAGCAATACTCACAAGATACTAGGTTGGAAATTAACTTTACAATTTTGGCGGGGGTGGGGTGGGGAGGAGGGAAAGTGGGAGTAAAAGAAGGGAGGGGGCAACAATGTTCCCGAAGAGACATACTTATTACCTTACTTATGTAACTGCAGCCCTCTGTACACCACCTTTACAACAAAATTAATTAAAAATTTAAAAACGTCTGAAATATATTGCCTGGGTGGTATTCTGTAGTGTAAACATCTGTGGCAACATTTCCCCAAGGAAATAAAACCAGAATTCCTCCTATTCCTGCAGTGTCAAGTAAATCATGATCATAGAAGTATGGTAACATTTGCCATTCAACAAATTTCCAGAGAGGAAGAGATTAGTTTTTGTATGTTTGAAATGACAACTGTCATTAAACTATTCACACACTAAGGCTATTTTTGTTCAAGATGTTCAAATTATGGAAGTAGAGAGAGGAAGAAAATCTTTTAACGAGATTCCTCCCTTTCCTTCTATCCTTCTTCCATTTAATCTACCCTTTGATGGATCTGTCTGTCTGTCTCTGCCTACCTATCTACCTACCTACTCACCTACGTGTGTATGCACATACATTCATACATATATACATACATACATATCTATCATTGTCTATGAAAGCACTTAACATCAATTTAATGTTTACAAACATATGTAAAGACTTTTGTAGTATAGTACATTTTTAATTCACCATACAGGAAATTAGTTAATCTACCATCCCTGAAATCTATTTGTATGACCATCACAAGAAAGAAAATAAAACCTATATTCCATCCTATTGACTACATTTTGTTTGTCTTTACCTTCTATAGTCTGTACCAAGTGAAGGTCTTAGCTGAACGTTCCCTTTTGGTGCCTAATGAGAGGTATTATTTAAAATAAGGTTGCTAAAGAAAAATACTGCCTGCTAAGAAGATCAATGCATTTATATAGAACTTTAGCCTCTGTATCACATTTCATGACTCTAGTCATGTATTTCACCTTAAACCTTTCCTGTCCTCTAGGTTTAAAGCATTAAGAGGATGAAAAAAGAAATGACCAAGGATTACAAAGAAGTTGGAAAAAAATCTGTGAAAGGGAAATCTGTTGATCCCAGCTTGCTTGATTTTAATGTATCTATAAGCTCAATTTATTCTTAAAGGAAGAGAAGAATTATTTCTTGGATTCCCTTAAAGCAACAATTAAGAACAACCATTTTCCTTGAAAATCTGTGAGGAGAGACACTAAGAAATGGAAGACTCAAGTGTAATATCAGTCAGGTAGTCATAAAATAGTTAAATCTTCAGGCCGGGAGTGTGGCCTAGTGGTAGAGTGCTTGCCTAGCATGCATGAAGACCTGGGTTCAATTCCTCGGTACCACATACACAGAAAAAACCTGGAAGTGGTGCTGAGGCTCAAGTGGTAGAGTGCTAAGCCTTAAGAAAGTCCAAGGACAGTGCTCAGGCCCTGAGCCCAAGCCCAGGACTGGCAAAAAATAGTTAAATCTTCAAATTATATGTATAGTCTTGAAATCTTCCCATCGCATCTATTCCATTCCTTTTACCTGATAGCATCATGAAAATGCTTTCTTGAATATTTTGTCCCCCTTCAGTCTAAGTGGCTGTAACTGAAAGATACCAATAAATCCAGGACAGTATACTATTGCTTTTCAAAATAACTGGTAACACATGAATTATACAAATTATAGAGATTTGATATGACAGTGTCATGCCTATATATACATTTTTACATGTGGATTTTTTCATATATTTTTATTGTAATTAATAGAAGGGTTACATTAAATTCGCCAGATAGAAGGTGCATTAATTCACACACATTGATACCCTTTCTCATGTCTTGGTCCCCATTTCCCTCTCATGCCTATATATTTATATATAGATATCCATATAGCATTTATCGTGACCATTCTAATTACCTCTGTCCTCATTCATCCTCTTCTGTCTTCCCCCTTCCAATATAGTTCATTATTTCTCACCTCAGTATGGTTCTAATATCTGTGTCACTTGAGTCTCCTTCGATTGCATTTAATTGCACCTTCCGATTTGGTGTTTCTGAAGATATTATCCTCCTTCAGGATCAGAAGTTTACTGGCTCAATAGTGTATGCCTACTTAAAGTTTCATCATGGCCCCCAATTGGGCCTCTCCCTGGGTAGCTGGATACTCAGAATCCAGTCTTGAGGACCCTTCTAGTACCTATGTGAGACTTTTTGCTTGGTGAGAACTGTGTTGCCAATGCTTGTTGACTTGAGGGATGGCCAAAATACAATTGTTTTCAAGGTCTGGCCATTTATGGTCTGTAGATGGAGAAGGGCTGATATGGCCAAAGTATGATGCCCTTCACCATGTGGAACAAAGTTAGGGTGTAAGATAAAGAGGATTAAGACCTAGTCTGGAAGTCTTCACTTTAATCTTTAACTCCAGACTCCACAAATGCTAGGAATGGCTTTGTCTGTCCCTATTATACCTGAAAAGTATGCCAGCCTGCATTTCAATCTTTCTTGTCATCCTAGTATGTGGAATCTTAAGATCAGCTACAAATTAGCCATGAAATACATAATTGCACCCAATAAGTTAATATATCCACTAACCAGGAAGCTCCATGCTATGCTAACTCATGAAAGCAATTTTCTATTTTTCTACTTGTAGGTCAAGCATATAAAATAATACTACTAAAATAAGGTGGCTGCTCATGGGATTAAATTCAGGAAGACAGAAGCTGGTTTTTTTCAAGCATTTTAGAAGTACTTAGCAGTAACTAGAAGACAGAATCAAGGATACAGACTAAGAGGAATTGATCATGCCTCAAACTGGAGGTGATCTGACTGAGGCTATAAAAATAGAAAGGGTATAAATATCATAAAGAAGTTGAACAGAAACAAAAAATTGGGGTAGGAGGAAATGGCAGAAGCCAAGTTGTTCAAGATCCAAATCTATAAAATCTGTGTCCAGAGTAAGTAAATTGTGTGTCTTGGCTTCCTTAATACATTAGTCAAATGCCCCAATCCAGGAAATTATGATAAAGGCATTTTAAAAAAAACCAAGACCCAGTCTCTTAGCTAAGAACAGGCAAAAGATTTAGTATCAGGCTGGTAGATATAAAATATGCAAGGTTTTGCTTAGAAGCTATCTTCTCAACAGAACTCTTAGTTCTATTTGATTTACAAAGGAAGAAAAAAGAAACGTGCCTTAAAAATAATACAAAGATTTGTGCTTTTTATAATATGCTGTTTTAGGCATAGGACAGGAAAGCAGTTACATGAATGTTAGTTGAGGTACTATTTAATGCACAGACCTTTGGGTGTTTGCATGAAAAATGTCTTTGCTTTAACCTGCAAATTAAAATGCTGTTAAAAGTCACAGTTTACTTGTTGGTACTTAAATGTGGTCTCACTCCTTAAATAACCTACAGAGTAAGTAATGTATTAATTAAAAAATTACTACTTGAGCCGGGAGTTTGGCCAAGTGGTAGAGTGCTTGGCTAGCATGCACGAAGACCCGGGTTCGTTTCTTTGGTACCACATACTTAGAAAAAGCCAGAAGTGGTGCTTAGGCTCAAGTGGTAGAGCTCTAGCCTTGAGGAAAATCCAAGGACAGTGCTCAGGCCCTGAGCTTAAGCCCAGGACTGGCAAAAAATGACTACTTATTCCAGGCACTTCATTATTGAGTGAACTTTAACAAACCACTTATTTTCTGTGCCTTGTTTCCCTCATCTGTCAAATACTAATACCATTTTTTGCAGGATTGTTGTATCCTATGTAAAATTGACTGAGAAGTGCATTAAAAAGTGAAATGTCACACCAAGGTAGGCTTATTCTATGGACACTTTGTAGAAGTAAGAAAATAATGATTATGATCGGATATATTTGTATTTGGTTATTTGAAATTGGATAGGGAAGGGGGAAAACAAGATGAGGGGTGGGGATGGGGGGAGGGAAATGGGGACCAAGGCATGTGAAAGGGTATCAATGTATGTGAATTAATTCTCCTTCTATCTGGTAAATATCATGTAACCCTTCTATTAATTATAATAAAATTATATGAAAAAAAGAAAATGATTATGTATGAATTACCACAGTGTCTTATTATTATTCTCTTTTTATTTTTTATTTGTGACAAGTATACTACTATCACAGCTACTTGACTGTTGGGTATATTTTCACCTCCGTGTAGTCTGGATGAATTCTGTAGGGAAAAACTGTGTACTGAGAATCTACTAGAGCCCTACAACAAATATTGTTATATGTTATAACATTCTATCCTCAAACAAATTGTTGTGGTATTATTATTCTTTAGAAATGATAACATAAACAATCCCTTGCAGTGATTAGCTGCCAATACGCATATTGGAATTCACTTTTGATAAGTAATAAAAATAGTTTCAGTAGAACATAAAGTGTTTCTTTATCCTTGTAACCATGACAAGAATTAAAAGACTGTCTATGCTATGAATTGCCAAAATTTGGTCATGTCTAAGTGTTGTTGGCAGGCACCACTCTCTCAGTTGTTTCACTGGCCATCTTCATGGCTGAACTAACCACATATCTATCTGATCAATTGCACAGCAACTGGCTATTAATATGACCATGAGCCCCAAGTTAACCACAAAGTGGTCAATTTTAGGTTATGTCTAGACTTCTTATATGAAGTTGCTAAGCATCTCTTTTCTGTATCCTGAGATAAAAGCCAATAGCCTTGAATTAAAATATGTTAAATACCAATTAGTTATAAAAAGTATAGAAGCAGCATTCTTAACATGCTGTATTGTTTCACTTGTATTGCAAGTTCCATAAACATTCGTTATTTTTTATACATATCCAATTTTCAGAAACTGCCAGGGAATCTGTCCACTTATAGAGCTTTAAGAACATATTTTACAAGTATTATCAGTGCTCTTTCTTTTTTGCGGGGGGGGGGGTGAAGGGGATTGGTTAACCGAAGGTATGACTCTCACAGATTTTCCTACCTGGGCTAGCTTTGAACCATGATCCTCAGATGTCAGTTTCCTGAGTAGCTGCGATTACAGGACTGAGACACTAGTGACTAGCCATAGAAATAAGTTCTTAAGGGTGTTTGGACACCTCCAAAATGACAGATAAAGTGACTGAAGACTACATATGAATATGAATCAAGCTGAGTATAGTGACACAAGGCTGAAGCCCCAGCTACTCTGGAGGCTGAGATATGAGGAACATAGAGCAAAGCAAGCCAAGACAGGAAATTCTGAGTCTCTTTTAAAAAATAATTTACTGTCATTTTAAAGGTGATGTACAAAGGGATTACAATTGCATGAGTCAGGTGATGAGTACATTTCCTTTGGTACAGTGTCATCTATTTTCTCATTCTCTCCTAGTCCCTCCTTCTTATGTCTACCCACAAGTTGTATCATTCGCTTTCAGATGTCCAGTGAGCTCCACTGCTGAACCTTTTCACTCTTTTGCCCTGGAGTTCTGCACCCTTCTCTACCCCTTTGAAGATATACATGTGAATATGCTATATACAAAGAAAAGAATAGAGAATTATCAAAAATTAAATTTGTTTTAAAAAAGAGAGAACTCTTGTGCTTATTCTTTGTGACTGTTTCATTTTTGTAAGGGTGCTATGATAGAAATAGGTTATATCAAGTATGAGACTTTGAAACAGCAAAAGAGGATTGGCATTTATTATTTCCATTGTATCTTTAGCACCTAAGCACGGATCCTACCAAATATTTGGGAAATATGATGTGTCAATGAAGGACCTCACATTGATTATTGAGTTCCTATGTAACATATTCTGAATAATTTTAGGGATTAAAAGAAGAAAACGATGTTCCTATTTGACAGGGAGAGATTTTTCAAGGGAACATATTCAGGATCCTCCTTTATTCTCCTTTTGGCTCCTTGTACAAAAGCAAATTGTCCTTAGAAAAATGCATGATTTCAAGAGTCCTCAAAGTATGAACATAGGAACTTCCATTGCTAATGTGATCCTTAGTTCTAAACTAGAATTTCTAAAATCTCTGCTGTTATATCTATTTTTTAAAATTGTATAAAGTATTTGCACATTGGGATTTCCTTGTGATATATTCATCCATGAATATGATGCACTTGATCAAAAATACTTTTTTATTCTTCTTTAGGGATGTCATTTTTGAGTATGATTGCTGCCTATGGTAATTAAGTTCCTTTTTTGAAAAGTGAAATTGAGTAGTCCGTCATTTCTCCCTGTACCTTAAGAGGTACCCTTAAATACACATCAGGAAACCAAAATAGCAAAAGGTAGCTTGAGACAAAAGGATACTAGTGAATTTCTAATAATCTCTCCCTAATTTTTATAGCTGACTAGATAGAATAATAGCATACATGAAGAAAGCGATATATATGTAATAAATGTAGACTTTCCGGAGGTTTATTTTTAAGGTAACTGGAGCTGAGGCAAAGGGGAATTGAGAATTGACTAGCTATAACAGAAAGGAAAGGGGGCAGGGAAGAGATAATATTTCTGACTCTCCTGCCAGTAATATCAAGCAGCAAATGATCAAGTAAAGGTTGGCAGGCTAGCCTCTGCCTTGCAGGTTGCCTGGTTGTAACTCTAATACCTTTGACATATCCTATATCTCAAATCAATGAATGACTGCATTAGGCCCTTCTAGTTCAGTTTGGACTAGTTCCAAAAACCTAGGGGTTTCCATCCTGCTGCCCAATGATTTTTACTTGAAATTCCTTTGGGACTTAAATTAAGCTTTTCTTCCTGTTATGATGATGATGTTTCTTTTTTCCCAGAAAGGATGTTGGTTCACCAGTTAGCTTCTCCCCTGAGCTCTTTTATGAGTCCATACAAAAATTCCTGGACTTTGTAATTTCACTGGAAGAGGCTAGCTGCTGTCATTGAAATGAGAATGATGATTTAATAATTAAAGGGAAGGAATTGTTTGACTATTATCACAGCTTTCTGGTCCTTAAGAATTTCTTATCCCAAGTTGTTTCATCACAGGAAAGTAGAACTATAAAAGAAAAGCAAAAACCCGATAGAAATGTGACATCCTAATGTATTTAAGTCAGGACTACGAATATTTTGCCCTGTGGATTTATTCCTATGTTGGGGAATTCTGTGATTTTTCTATTCTACCCATCACTTTCCTACTTATTCAGTGAGATATTGTCAGCATTTATGTGCTTGGATTAGGATGAACTTTATGGAATCTATTGGTTATACATAGTCTTTGCTTTTTTGTCATACTCCAAATTCATACAGACTCAGATTGCTTCCTAGGTCTTTATCTTGTTTCAGGACCTGTACTTGCAAGCATCAGTACCAAACCCTTTTATGTAGTCAGGTTTTATAACACATTTTTATATCTGGTAAAGAAAATCCCTCTTTCATTAGTATGTAGACTTTTATATTTTTCTTCACAGGTTTGTATATTGTGTCCTATTTAATCCTAAGACTTTTCCTGCTTTTGTAAGTGTTATTTTTTAATTGTGTTTTCTGATTCTCTCTGCAACCCTGTTGTTCCTACCGTTTCTAAGTTTGGTCTAATTATTTTTCAATGCTAAATGCCACAACTATCTGTTTCAATCATTTCTTTCCAATTTTCAATTATGCATCCGAGTCTGAATTTTTATTTGTGTTTTTCTTTAATTGCATGCTATTATAATGAATCACAAATACATGTATAATGTCAAACTTTCTACTGTGGATGGAACAGTATTCCACTATGAGCTGCCAGTCATCATTGTTCTTCCTCCAGAGAAGAATCCCTAATAGCAGTTCAATAAGTATTCTTTTGACATGCCTTTCTAAACATTTGTGTTAGCAGAACTACACAGAAATACATAACGAGTATGTGGGTATGTTTTATGACTGATTGAATATTGTACATATTTTTATAACTGGGAAAAATCTCCAAAGCATATTAAGTCCATATGGAACTAACGCTCTCTTTTAACTTCTATAGCATGTCATCATAGTTTCGATCTGTTCTATAGATTAATCATAACAAGTAGAAATCTAGATTTTGTTTAGAAAATGCCTAATTTGTACATATACCAGAATTTCTACTTTTTTCTTAGAAATGAACTTAATGGAATGAATATCACATACACCTTAAAATTTTATAGATACTGATTAGAAGATGTACCAATTTATATGTCTAAAGAAAATAAACTTGCTTTACTGTGCCCTTGACAAATGTGTCAACATGAGAAAAAAGTCTTTTCAAAATAATCATTCTCCTAGTAGCTGGAGAAGTTAGTATCCTTTCCAGTTTTTTTTTGTGCTAGTCCTGGGCTTGAGCTCAGGGTCTAAGCACTGTCCTTGGACTTTCTCAAGGCTAGTGCTCTACCACTTGAGCCTCAGCACCACTTAGGAATCAAACGTGGGTCTTCGTGCATACTAGGCAAGCACTCTACCACTAAGCAAAACTCCTGGCCCTCCAGTTGTTTTCTTAAAGACTATGAAATAAAGTTAAACAGATTTCAGTATACTTCATATTGAAAGGGGTAACATTTAAAGACTACAGTTGCATTAGATACTTTATAAGTACAGAGAAAATGATTTAATGAAATGATTTTGAATGACTTTAAGACCATCAGGCAACATTTTTGCATTAAGAAAACTGTCTATGTTGTTCCTAAATATTTATAGGGAAATAAAAAGTTTATGTCCATACCTTCTAAAATAGAAATGTCATTATAGATGTCACTATAACCTATTTAGAATTTTAACTTATTCTTTTCCCCAGTTAAATTCTCCGATTTATCCAACATTTCCTTTTTTATTTTATTTACTTCTTTTCATTCTGTTTTTAAAGAACTGAAGACTTGGTCACCGTGCCCTGTCTGAATTTTTTTCAGATACTTTCAGAGTATTAGTAAGTCTTTTTTGAATCATTTTTGCTTTGAATACATAAGGGGCTTTAACCTGTCCTGAAGGATTATTTTGTACAGGATGTTGAATTACATTGCTTTCTATGTTTCAAATTCTATGATCTTCTAATTCAAGATGAGTAAGAAGCAAAAACTTTCTCAATTTAACAAAATCTGCTGCTGATATTTTGGTGTCTTCCCTTTAATCCTGTATGCCATACAATTTGTCTTGATATTAGATATACATTACTAGCTGAGTTTTGGTATTTCTATATCTTTTCTCATATAGGTTAAAAATATTTGGTGATAATACGGATAATCTGTTCAATGTCCATTACACATATGCATAAAATGTCATGACAAATGCCATTTAAGTGTACAAAAACTGACAAAGCCATAGATGGCTGCACAATATTTCAAAATGCATCCAAAATTGCCTCATTTAAGTTGTTGCTAATATCTTCTTTCTCTGACTAGTTGCTGTAAGCAGCGAAATTGTTTAGAAAGACTGTATAGATTATTATTACACTTGAATGTCACATTTCCTCAAGGCATAGGATTTGCCATATGGTGAATGCTTAATATATGTTTGTTTCTTTATACAGAGCCTGAGTCAAATTCTCTCAAGGGCTGAAATCATTATTCTGTATTATGAAAATAATTACCATACACAATTAGAACTACAACAAAATAAAACCTAAAATATCAGCATCATGTCACTGAAGAATAAATAACAGAAGAAGTTATGTAGAAGGAAGAAGCAGATTATACCTTGTCACTCCATCTGACAAAGGGTTTCAGAGACTCAATGAGATAGAAGTAAAAAAGAATAGAATTACAGTCTTTGTATTGACAGACATTTCAATTCATATAATAGAGAGATCCAGATAATGCTAAAGATTTCATAAATCCCTCTCATTCAGAAATAGTTGGAGATGAATGATTTAACATGTATTGATTTCATTTTTTAAGTATTTGGTCCTAATACTAAAAATAAAGGCACTTTTGTAAAAGCTAGTTTATACTAAAGAATAGTGTGGTCACAAACTGGTCACCCACATATTTAGTCTTAGCTATTTAGGAGGCTGAGATCTGAGGATCATGTTTTGAAGCTAGCAGGGCCAGAAAAATCCGTGAGACTCTTTTTTTTTTTGCCAGTCCTGGGCTTGAGTTCAGGGCATGAGCACTGTCCTTGGACTTTCTCAAGGATAGAGCTCTACCACTTGAGCCTCGGCACCACTTCGCATTTTTTTTCTATGTATGTGGTAGCAAGGAATCAAACCTGGGTCTTCAATGCATGCAAGGCAAGCACTCTACCACTAGGCCAAACTTCCAGCTCCACCAGACTCTTATCTCCAATGAACCACCAGAAAAGCTGGATCTTAGGCTGTGGTGAAACTTGCTTTTGCTAGCCTTGAGCACAAAAGCTCAGGGAGAGTTCCTAGGCACTGAATTCAAATCCCAGGACTAGCACACACACATAAGAATAACCTGAATAAATGAAAGACACAGGTAAGTAAGGATATATTTCAGTTTGTATGTATTTTAATTTGGAATACTTTAAAAAATACCTTCTATTTTATGTTCTTAGAGTACTCTTTGGGTTATGTCTGGCAGTATGTATTTAAAGGAGTGAAGTAATATCAGTTAAATATCTAGTTACATGTGTCAAAATGATTTATGACATCTTTATTTCATTGGTAGTGGTCATGGTGCTTGAACTCTGGGTCTGGGCACTGTCCCTGAGCACAACAACTCAAGGGTAGGAGTCTATCACTTTGAGCCACAGTGCCATTTCCAGTTTTCTAGTGGTTAATTGAAGATAAAACTCTTATAGACTTTTGTGCCTGGATGGCTTTGAACAGCAATCCTCAGATCTCAGGCTCCTGAGTAGCTAGGATTACAGTCATGAACAACTAGCACAAGGCTATCTGTATTTTTTTTCCATTGTATAATCATAACAAGAAGTCACCTCCTAGATAATTACAGCTCCTTTTCAAACCAAATCCAGTAAAACTGATAACATTGTATTGGATTGTATGAAATATCACATCATATATGTCAAATATACAATTTTATACAAATATGTAATATGCAATTTTATACATGGCAATCTAGTACTAAAGGAGGAGGAAGAAGGGGAGGCACTAAGCTTGTCCATTTCCTAAGTCTAGAGTCTCCTACTGCTTTGGCAGAATGCTTACAGGTCAAGTCTAATGGTAAGATATACAAGTCCTATGCTAAATGAATCTTTCCCACTGATATGATAACTGAGTAAAAGGGGAGAGATCCAAAGTAGAAGCTAAAACAGGGTCTAAAACCCTGGGTGTAATTCAGTTTTAAATGGCATATGTTTTCCTTTCATTGACAATCCTTGCCCTTGCCAAATCAGGATGACTGACACCGTTAATTTGCAATTTCCTACATTTCAAGAGAGTTTTTTTCCTTCTTTTTGATTGTCATATAATGGTTTACCTAATTATATTTTCAAGTTGCAATTTTTGATGTTTAATTTCAAAATCAATTTAAGATGTCTCAGGCTCCATTAATACACTGTGATATTGCTTCACTCATTTTCTAGCAAAGCACTTACTTTAAAAATGCATCATTCTAATGATTTTAAATTACTCTATAGTGCACATACCAATTTATAACTATTACAAAATTTTACATTTTTCCCAAAGCACTTCAGTTTTAAAGATGTTCTCTTTTTCAGGATAGAAGTAGAGTTAACTTTAAAAAGGACATGGATACAATTTAGAGTCTTAAAATTCGTTGTTTTCTCTAATATAAGTAAACAAAAACTCACATGTTCAATGAACACATAAAATGAGCTTTGGATGAGGACATTATTATAAAAACTTTCTTTTTATTCAAACTAATGATAACGTTCCTTATAAATAGGCAAAATGGATTGAACACAAGTATAGCCATACATGACTGTATGGATTTATATGGAAATGTGCACAGTTATGCTGGCAAGGCAGAATTCTTTTCCTTCCTTCCTTTCTTCCTTCCTTCCTTCCTTCCTTCCTTCCTTCCTTCCTCCCTCCCTCCCTCCCTCCCTCCCTCCCTCCCTCCCTCCGTCCATCCGTCCTTCTTTCTTTCTTTCTCTCTCTCTTTTTTTCTTTCTTTTGTTCTTCCTTCCTTCCTTCCTTCCTTCCTTCCTTCCTTCCTTCCTTCCTTCCTCTTTCTTTCTTTCTTTCTTTCTTTCTTTCTTTCTTTCTTTCTTTCTTTCTTTCTTTCTTTCACTAAAGCACTGTACTATAGATAGTGGAAGGGAAAGTTCTAGGAGGCAAAGTTACCATGTGATCAGTACCTGGATCAAGGTTAGAGACACTATATATATTATCTCATTTAATCTTCACCCAAACCTTGCAAGGTAGTGTTACTTATATTTTTCAGATGTGATTGAGTGGTGTAACATTATGAGGCAAATACCAAATTCTAATTTATCTCACTCCATAATTATCATTCTTTTTATTTTACCATGTTGAATGTTTTTAGTAAATCTGAAAGGATGACTTTTGAAGAATTTATACCTTTCCTCACTGCAAATAAAGCTTATTTGCTTGCTTACTACCCTTTGCCCCTCAGTTGACTATTCTTACAATTGCTAAAATCATGATTGATATTTAAGTTCACATCTACTTTCTAAGCAATAAAAAAGACTTCCAATGTTAAGTCTTACTGTGTAATTAATTTAAATCTTGAATAAACTCGTTGCTTTTGTGTAATATACACTATTTATTTGGTATCAATTATGTTATTATTACTAATAACGTAATATTTGGCCTTGAGCTTAGTTTAACTTTATCAGCATGATAACCTTCAGTTCCACACATTTTCCTTCAAATGACAGGCTTTCCTTTGTCATTGAGAAGTATTCCATGTTGTGTATGTGTGTGTGTGTGTGTATGTATAACATGCACACAATATAAATGTACATATGTATACACACATATACATATAGAAACATATATAGAATGTCACCATATGATCAATATAAAAATTAAAGGATATTTTAGTTTTCTGTGCAAATCTTAAACAGAAATACCTTCTGATTTTAATACAACATTTTATTATCATTTGTCCTTCTCTTGACACTGGGAATCACGTAGCTAATCACACTGGTGTTTTGTAATCATTGGGAAGAAGCTAGAAAGCTATGCTGAAAGTTGATGTTTTTTTAACCATGGTTTCCTTAAATGATGGTTACACTTCATATCTTTCTTTGCAGCTAGGTGTGTTCATATGACTAAGTTATTGGTGAATGAGATATAAGTCAGTGCTTCTAGCAGTAGTTTCTGTGAAGTTCTGATAAGAGAAAATAGAAAAACCACTCCCTTTCCTTCATCTTACCTAGAATGAGAATGGAATAGCAGAAGCACTGGCTAGTACTGTGTAGTACAGAAACAAAGACCCCCCCTTTTAGACACTGTAGAGTGATTAACTGGAAAGACCTTCATTTTCAAATATCAGAGAAGGTTAATATTGTCTACTGGTAAATTTGTTTTTCCTGAGAAAAATTTATATTTCAGTCTTGTTTAAGCCATTTATTTTTTTTCCTTCAGGAAAGTAATTCCTGTTGTTGAAATCTGGTCTTACCTTACACACAACTAATATGCAAATTCTTGATTTGATTCTATAGTGAAGACTAGAACATGAAGTAAGGCATTGAAAAGAAAGAGCAACTACTTTTGGCCAACTTTACAATAAAGCATCTATCTGTGTTCTACAAACACAGGAAGTAATCCCACTTTAGTAGGGACAAAAGAATATAATAACTGTAGAATAGAAAGGATTTTCATATTCTCTAAACTTAATTCAGCTTTCCAGTGTCTGAAAATGAATTTCCTTGAGACAGCTACTAATTTATCTCCCACTTACAAAAGATTTGTCTTTGAAATGTGTCTTTACAATGAGAATTGAAATATAATGACAATAATGGCTAGCATTTATTATTATGATTTAGGGTCTACTATGAGAGAATCACTATGCTGGATGCTGCTCATATATTATGTCATTTAACCCCTTACTACTACTTGACAAGATAAGAATAATTGCTCCATTTGCAGGAGCTCAGAGATCCAAGAAACTTATTCAAGGTCACACAGTAACTTAGAAATTGAGCTAAGATTTGAGTTTCATTCTGTCTGAATTTTTTGGTGCTGAATCTCTGGCAATTTGCATAATATTCTGATTGCTAACAAAAAGATCTTGGGATCCTTTCCTGTACATTGTGCACTGCCAGCTTTCTAAAGAGTCAATCGAAATGTTGACAATGGAAAAGTACCATCTGTTGAATTTGAACATATTTCTGTGAATTGTATAGTGAACAAAGCATCTTAATCATAGATCCTAAGACTTGTTCCTCCTATTAAATAGGTACATATTAACTGTGTGACCAAATGTAAGTCATTCAAACTTTCAGGGACTCAGTTTCCTGATCTCCACACATAGAGGCTCTAGATCCAAAATCTCATCTAGTGACAGTATTTCCACAGTTATGCCAATAATTCTGCCAAAGAATAAATGAACAAAAATAAGAAAAGGAAAAAGCTAATAGTATTTGGAGTGTCTGAACTTTCATTGCCTAACTTATTGAATTCAATTTTAAAAATAAATGAGCCTAGCAAGAAGTGTGGGAGGCTTGCTTTCATTGTTGAAACTGCCTTCTCTTGACTCAGTTATTAACCTCATGCCTTTGAGTGCTATGGTTTCAAAAGTATCTTTTCAGTAGTACTCAATACATTTCTGCAATGCACATTAGTGAAACTGCTCTGCTAGCATGGAGTGAGCTTTTCTGTTTGTTGAAATCGAATATAGTTAACTGTACCTTAGTGAAATGTATGCTTGATTTGAGTGTAACTTAGATTTTTTTCTCAACTTAGAAAAATGCTAAGTGATGAAAATAAATTCAATGGTAAATTTATCTTGTGAACTTAGTTTGGAAATATATAAAATAGAATCCATAATGATTGATATGTCTAAGAATATATGATGAGCCAAAACTCTGCCTGGATACTTGATCCATCTGCTGATTTGAGTGACCTAAAATCTTGGTAAGAATTTACAGTGAGCAACAGATGTTGCCTAGTCAACTTTAGGCCTATACAGGATTAAGTATCTATATTGGGAATTGATCTAGAAAGAAAAATATGTCATGCAGAACTGGACTAAAAGAAATGATCTGTTTCAGGCTTGGGTCTATGTGGATGTTAAACCAGCCAGGTCTGTATGAGTTTAGTGATCTGAATTTTCCCTTAGTGATTTCCATGTTTGTGTGGTCCTAAAAACTGTCACCCCAGATTTTTTAAAGTTTATCCCAATATTATACTATTTGAAAGTTCCTGGCAGAAGGAAATGTAAATCTTCCCAGAAGAATAATTTCTTCACATAGCACTTAGGAAGAATTCCAACTAATTTCAGCAGCTCAAATTAGAAAAGAATAGAAACAAGAAAGCAATTCATCAGCACTTCATGAAAAACAAAAGACCATAGACCTAGACCCAGATATAGGTTACAAATATCAATATAGGTTACAAAATAACCATGTTAGTATATTTTGAAGAAAGTTAATCAAAAATACAATTCTGGAACAAAGAGTGACCTAAAGATAATGAGACCCATATATTTTCAAAAACAAAGAATAATCATTGAAGCTGGGAGTGCTGGCTCACACCTGTAATCCTAGCTATTCAGGAGGCTGAGATCTGAGGATTAAGGTTCACAGCCAGCCCTGGCACAAAAGGACCTGAGACTCTTATCTCCAATTAATCTCTACAAAATGGGAAGTGGGGCTTGGCTCAAGGGTAGGGTGGCAGCTTGAGTTGAAGAGCTCAGGGACAACGCCCAGGCTGAGTTCAAGCTCCATGATCCAAAAAAAAAAAAGAATAATCATTGAATCTACAAATTCAATGGAAGGGTTACAGAGCACAATGAGCCACAGCCTAAGAGAAGGTTAGTGAGCTAGAAGACTTACATGAAGCAATTACTTCCATAAAACAACACACATGAGGGCCGGGTACCACATACATAGAAAAAAGCCAGAAGTGTTATGACAATCTTGCCAAGAGCTATCTACAAATTCAACGCAATACCCATCAATATCCCAATGGCATTCTTTAAAGAAATAGAAGAGGCAATTCAAAATTTCATATGGAATAATAAAAGACCCCGTATAGCAAAAACACTTCTTAGCAGAAAGAACAGCGCTGGAGGAATTGCAATTCCAAACTTTAGACTCAATTACAGAGCTATAATTATCAAAACAGCTTGATACTGGCACAAGAACAGGCCTGAAGACCAATGGAATAGAACTGAGGACCCAGATATTAAACCACAGACCTATGGCCACCTAATCTTTGACAAGGGAGCCAAAAAAATAGAATGGAAGAAAGACAGCCTCTTCAACAAGTTGTGCTGGCAGAACTGGTTAAGCACCTGCAGAAAACTAAAGTTGGATCCTTTTTTGCCACTTTGCACTAGAATTAACTCCAAATGGATCAAAGACCTGGAGGTAAAAGTTGACACACTGAAAACTTTACAGGAAGGAATAGGATATACACTAGGCCTCCTTGGCACAGGTCAAAACTTTCTTAATAAGGACCAAGAATCACAACAAATCAGAGAAAGGCTGGATAAGTGGGACTGTATTAAACTGCAGAGCTTTTGTATGGCAAAGGACATAGCTAGTAAATTAATTAGGAAGCCTACAGAGTGGGAGAAGATCTTCACCAACCAAACAACGGACAAAGGCCTCATATCTAAAATATATCAACAACTCAAAAAATTGAATCACTCCCAAACTAATCTCCAAAGTAACAACCATCCCATTAAAAAATGGGCCAAAGACGTAAAGAGAATCTTCTCTGAAGAAGAAACAAAAATGGCCTATAGACACATGAAGAAATGCTCAACATCTCTGGTCATAAAAGAAATGCAAATCAAAACAACTCTAAGATTCCACCTCACTCCAGTTAGAATGGCCAGGATCAGGAAAACAAATAACAGATGCTGGAGAGGATGTGGCCAGGAGGGATCACTACTACACTGTTGGTGGGAGTGCAAACTCGTTCAACCACTATGGAAAACAGCGTGGCAGTGCCTCAAAAGGCTAAACATAGAATTCCCCTATGACCCAGCAATTCCACTACTTGGCATTTACCCAACCATCCAGAAACAAGGGCATACTAAATCCACTAGCACAACAATGTTCATTGCAGCACTATTCACCATAGCAAAGATATGGAACAACCTAGATGTCCCTCAGTTGATGAGTGGATCAACAAGTTGTGGTATTTGTACACAATGGAATTCTATGCTGCTGTCAGAAAGAATGACATCGCCCCATTTGTTAGGAAATGGAAAGACTTAGAAAAAATCATATTAAGTGAAGTAAGCCAGACTCAAAGGAACTTAGGCTCAATGGTTTCCCTCATTTGTCATAATCAGTAGAAACCTTGGCCTCTACTAGCAGAGATTTCCAATAGAGCAAAATCTTGATACATAAGGCCATATAGTATGAAGCTAATTGAAAGGACCTCCAGGATATTGAAACAAAAGCCATATAACGAATGATTGTTGTCCTTAATGTACTATGTTGTCTCTCATCTCCTTTGCTGTCCCTTGGTTATCTCATATTGTTATAGTATCTCACTTTGTTATCTGATATATTGAATTTATTTGTATTTGGTTATTTGAAATTTGATAGGGAAGGGGGGAAAACCAAGATGGGGGGTGTGGGGGGAGAGGGTAATGGGTACCAAGATATGTGAAAGGGTATCAATGTACGTGAATTAATGCACCTTCTATCTGGCAAATATCATGTAACCCTTTTACTAATTACAATAAAAAATGCAAAAAAAAGCCAGAAGTGGTGCTGAGGCTCAAGTGGTAGAGCTCTAGCCTTGAGAAAGTCCAAGGACAGTGCTCAGGCCCTGAGCTCAAGCCCAGGACTGGCAAAAAAAACCCAACACACATGAGCAAAGAAATCGAAAATAAGAAAAGTTAAAGATGTGGAGATTTGAGAAGGGCATTCATAAGATTTTTCCAAAAGAAGAGGAACCAAGATTCAAAAATATAATGACTGAAATTTTTCTATAATTTGTCTCTCACAAATATAAAACAGGGTAAAAATAATTCACAGTGAAAAATTTTTAAGAAAGGGTATTGAAATGTGAATTCAAGTGCTGGCCTCAATTTTGAATCACAAAAAGGAAGTTATATTGCCTCTTACATAGAATTCCTTCTTTTACCTGTAAAATGAAGAAATAATTGCACAACTTATACTTCATGGACATTATAACCACAAGAAAAATTTTTCCTAGGTTACTGGATTTATGGTTGGAAAAATAAAAGGGAAATTCTTTGTAGTTGATTCAAGGACCTATTCAGAGTCTTTGTGAGCTTGACCTTATCAGATTTCTAAATGAAAATTTATCATCTTTATTTTACTGAAGAACTAATCTCCATTTTAGCCCTTTCACTCCGTGTTCCCATGATTCAGAGGCATCTGTATGTAACTGAGATCTTTGTAGGAGTCTTGGGGATATTTTGTATAATCGAGGTTCAAATCATGTAATCCCAGTTCTAATAATGTCTCTACATTCTGGCCATAATGAAGACAAAATACATCAGTAACTAGTTGAAGAAAAAAGACCTATCAGATAAATGCACAATGTTTTTGTTACAAAAATGCTACTCTTTATCTGCTTTTGGGTGTCATAAATGTGATACTTTTATACAATTTCATTCATTTCATTTTGGCTTACATGTGTGGAAAATTTTTACTCTTACCCATCTCCATGTCCTGGGAAACTAATATTTTTGTACAATTTAATCCTGGCTTCTTTCTACCTATCTTTTCAATCTCTGCTACCAAATCTTTCTACCTTCTCACTTGTCAGAAGACTACAAAAACTATAAACGTAGGAATCCATGGGCTCGCTTTCTTCTAAGGGCCTTACATATCAGGACAAAATTACCCTTTTGATAAATCTTTTTCCAGGTCTACTTAAATGCCAAGTAACCTATGCACCTGGAAATCAGAATACGAATTTGATCAAAACCAGGAATGTATTCAGTAATGAAACAAGATTTGCTTGCTTCTTTTTGTTGATTTTGTTGATATTTCCAAATGTATTCCTTACTCCAGTGTATTTAACATAAATGAATGGGCATCTTCACATTCACACTTAACTTACATTGTCTTACTTCCCTATTGCATTCTAGTTTAAATATGACCTTGGCTTGAAAAAACAAATTTTTTGAAGCTTTAAAGTCCTGAAATAGTAGTGTTAGCTTGGGTTTACAGAGCAGCATCTGCAAATTTACTTCTTACTTTAGACTTGTCAAATTGTCAAAAGTTTCACTGTATTTTTTGCAATGCTGCCTGCTAATGATGGCATAACAGGTGTGGTATTTATTGTCTTGGAACAAAATGTAATAGATGTCTTTTGAATTCATGAGATATTTGATGTATTTTAAATCACAATAACTGCAATATTAGGGTCATTAAACTAGCTGATTTAATGAAAATGAGAAGATTTTAAATTGGGAGGTTTTTTTGTGCTTAGTTTCTATTTTCACTCAAGGTAAAAAAAGGCTTGGGGGTGACAAACCATGTCTGAGTAGGATGTGTTGCTAGGAAATCATTATAATGGTGTGATTTTTTCTATTTCATATCTACATTCCAAAGATAGCTTTGTGGATTCAGACTTACACACTTAATTTGGCTTGGTATTGTCTTAAGGATGCTTTTGTTTTTCCTTTTCTGAGTTTATCAATGGCCTTCATTTATGTCAGTAATTTAGTGCTAATATGTGGACCTGACTTTATAGTAGTAATATACTTACTATGCTTCAAGCCGAATTGGTTGTATTTAATCAATCAACAGATATTCCTGAGTGGATGAAGAATCATTTAAAACAAATTTCAGCACAGGTTGTTATACCTTGACCATCAAATCAAAGATAATTAAACCTACATAAGAATTAGTCATAAGCATTTTGTTCTTAATTTACAGTACAAAACACTATAATCCTTCCTCCTCTAACATATTTCAGTGACTACATTTCTATATTTGAATTTTTCTCAAAGTCCAGGTAATCTATTTCATTATGATGTATTAATACTCTTGCTAACTAGTGGAAACACTTTTTTTATATTTAGCCACTCTTTCTATGAAATCTGGGATGTGTCAAGAACTTTAGAAGGGAAAAGTACCTGACATCCTAGGTTCCTAATTTAGCTATATCAATGTCTTCTTTTCTACTGAAGATTCTATATTACTGTAATTTTATAGGAAAACAGCTTGTTCCTTCAGTGGTATGATTCATTGCTGTGTAGTCACTCCTGCAGCATGTGCATAAGTCTGTTAGCACATATTGGTTGTTAAGAGGATGTTTAGGTGTAATACTTCTATACATGGACACAATGTACCCTAATTTGATTTACCCCTCAATCACACTCCATTAAAACAATTTCAACAAGTTCCATTGTTGCATTTTTCATGCAGTAATATAAAATACTTGGGCAATATCCACGTTCTTCCCCATTTTTACTAAAGCTTCTTTATTAAGTACAATATATGGACCTGCTGTAATTGGAATATGAAGAGAAAAAATACTGTGCACACAGGAGTTATTTTAAAAAGGTATTAATCAATTCCTGGAAATCACTTGAAAGTGATTCATTGTATGTGCTAGACATATAGAGACAGATGAAAATCTTTTGATTATTGGCACTTTCAATAATTGGAGAAACCAACATTTTTAAAAGCATATGGTCTTTGTATAATCAAGGAAAGTTTCCCTAGCAACAGTAATTATAAGAACCTCTTACACCTTCCTCTTTTAATTATCCATTTTATTAGCAGGCACATATCACCACCATTAGGGAATACTTAACATAATGAGACATCTTTGTAATGAACACACACACACACGCATGTGTATGTGCATATCTCCATATATAGAGGTAAATCTTTAAAAAATATGGTCTATATATCAATGTGTAAATGTCCTTCTAATGAGAATACAACTATTTGAATTAATATATTCTCCCTATGAATAGTATGGAATTAAGAGAATTTATATACTTTATCCACAAATCATTTAACAATCAGTTTCAATTATCCACTATACAGGATGAAGAATCGTAGATCTTAATGTCTGGAAAGACCTCAAGGCCCTTTTTGGCTTGTCTTCTACCATTTCACAAATGAAGCAACTGAGAATCAACAAAACTAAGTGAATTACTCAAAGTGTTATGAATATACACAGACACATAGACATACACACTGTCATCTGGTTGATCAAGATGGATGAAGGCCATAGAATGGTTTACAAACCAACTATTTTCACGACTGATGTCTTTAGAAATGAATTCCCTTAGCTGTAGGTTACTCTACATCTTCTATTGTATATGAAAGAGCATATTGAGAAACATGCAAGTTTCCAATGCCTTGTATCTCCCTAAGTGATTAATCCTCTAACATACTGACATGAGAGAAGATTGTGGAAGATGAAGTACAGAGGCAGCTTTTCTATGTAAATGTTTGCCTCCCACGAAAATTGTTGCCCATGATTCATGACAACATCCTAAGTCACTTGTAGCATGCTGTATTATAAAGATGGGGGAGAGGATCTGAATTCTATTCTATGTACACACTACAGACTGTGGGACCGGAAGAGTCTAAACTTTACAAAAGAAAGATAGTAAAATATTTACAGTGCTGATCTCAGAGGCTAGAACCAAATACCCTTAGAATAGGCTAAATGTATTAGATTTTAAGGTGAAAAGTTTAGGCTTTGAGGGAGAATGATTTGACCTGTTATATATGCAAATCAAAATCATGGTACAAGCTTCTACTGTGCTCCTTTTGCGGTATTTTTTTTGCCAGTCCTGGGCCTTGAACTCGGGGCCTGAGCACTGTCCTTGGGCTTTCTCAAGGCTAGAGTTCTACCACTTGAGCCACAGCACCATTTCTGGCTTTTTTCTATGTACCGAGGACTTGAAGCCAGGTCTTTGACCGAGGAATTGAACCCAGGTCTTCGTGCATGCTAGGCAAGCACTCTACCACTAGGCTAAACTCCCAGCCCTCTTGAGGTATTTTAAACGATTACTACATTAACCTTTATGACATGTCATGAGACTGCCAGCTTAAAGAAGTCTATCAAGTATCAATTTATGGATGCCAACAGCACTCGGTGTACCTAGGAAAACAGTGAAAACAATCAGTAAACTGCTCCTTGGTATCAGACAAGCAGTGTTAACATGCTAACAGCTAAGCTTACAGGAAGAAAATGATCAATGGCAAAGATCATATCCACCTTTGAAATGACATGATCCATTATGAGAATCAGATGTTAAATTGCTTCCTGTACTGAGCACACTCAATTAAAAGTCTGCACAGGGAGATCATCTAGATGGTTAAATATGCTCTGTGGGAACAACCTTTATGGAGCTTAAGAATCTCAGGACTATTCCTACCATGACACTTGAGATTTGGAAGGCATTTCCTTTCCCTATTTTTCAATTTAGTAATTTTATTAAGAAGCTGTTAGTATGAGAGGCTGCTAAGTTTGGGATCATACATACCAACCTCTTTGTTTCTATGAACAAGAGATGCTTCTTGTGAGCTTTTTGTATTGAATACCGAATGAATGGATGTGGCTGTGATTCAGAATTTGAGGACTAAAGTTTATCATTCATGCAATTGGTATGTGATGTCATTCATCTCCTTCTCATTAAGTTAATTTATTCACAAGAGTTCTGGCTCTCCACAATGGTGTTCATTGCAGCACTATTTACCATAGCAAAGATATGAAACCAACCCAGATGCCCCTCAGTTGATGAGTGGATCAACAAGATGTGGTATTTGTACACAATGGAATTCTATGCTGCGGTCAGAAAGAATGACATTGCCCCATTTGTTAGGAAATGGAAAGACTTAGAAAAAATCATATTAAGTGAAGTAAGCCAGACTCAAAGGAACATAGGCTCAATGGTTTCCCCCATTTGTCATAATTAGTAGAAACCTTGGGCTCTCCTAGCAGAGATTTACAATAGATACATAAGCCCATATAGTATGACCTATAAATGAAAGAACCTCCAGGATATAGGAAGAGAAGCCATATAATGAGTGATTGTTGTCTTTAATGTATCGTTATCTCTCATCTCTTTTGCTGTCCCTTGGTTATCTCATATTGTCACAGTATTTACCTTGCTATCTGACATATTGTATATATGCTTATTTGCTTATTTGAAATAGGATAGGGAAGGGGGGAAAACAAGATGAGGGGCAGGGATGGGGGGGAAGGAAATGGAGACCAAGACATGAGAAAGGATATCAATGTTTGTGAAGTAATACACCTTTTATCTGGTGAATATGATGTAACCCTTCTATTAGTTACAATAAAAATATATGGAAGAAAAGAATTCTGGCTATCTTATTTCGGTCTTCTTTTGGAAGGGTAAGAGTGTGAGGCTTATATGAACCCTAGATAGAGAATGAAATAATAGATTTGATTCTGTTTGGAGGTCTATGACTTTTTACTAGTTGTTTAGTATCTCTGGTTCTCAGATTCCTCTTATTTAAAAAAGTCATATACTACTTCTTCAGTATTCATTTTCTAACTCTTCCTGCCAGACTCTAGGGTCTTATAGTACAGAAATCTTTATTTTCTCTTTAGTATGTATCCCAAAAGCTTAACATGTGGCACACAGTAGGTACTTAAAGAAAATGTTCTTCAATAGGTGAACATTCATAAAGCAGTAATGTTAGATTCTTGTAGTATGTAGAAAAATCCCAGTGTATAAATCAGAATTAGTGCAACTCCCTGCCTGCATTTATATCTACATAGTCACCAAGTTGTTCCTTAAACTCTATTGCACCTGTCCTTTTTCTTTCCCTCTACAATTAAGATCCTTATTTTAAATCATTTTTTCATCATTTTAAAATAGGTTCTCAATCCATTTCCAGTGTTCTGGGCTATGCTGTAGTATATTAGGTGTCATGGAAATGTTGATTATTCACCTTTCGGACATTTGAAGGAATCTTAAAAAAAAGTGGCAAAAGGAAATTTGAGAAATAACTACAGGAGAATACAAAATTAGGACAAAGGTTCAAATACAAACATCTCCAACAGTGAAAAACAAAGACAGAACAACAAATAGGTGACAGGCAAATTGCAGTAAAATACTCAAACACATTGAATTTGCTTATGATTTACCATGACATATGCATCACAATTTAAGAAGTTCTACCTGAGGGGAAGGATTAGAGGAAGGAAAAGAAAGAAATAAGTCTAATGTACCTGTGGAACAGTCAGATCCAGTCCA
This sequence comes from Megascapheus bottae, assembly GCF_031878675.1. Classification (NCBI taxonomy): domain Eukaryota; kingdom Metazoa; phylum Chordata; class Mammalia; order Rodentia; family Geomyidae; genus Megascapheus; species Megascapheus bottae. The sequence goes on from NC_143547.1 coordinate 84,312,626, forward strand.
CTTGGGATCACAGCTGCATACTCCAGTATCCAAAAGAAAAGTCCCATGTCCTGAGCACTGTTCTTGACAAATAGGAAGTGGAGTTTCGCAGTTGACTCCTCCCCAGCCAGTAGAACAATGGCATTCTCCTTTTACACAGATGCCATGGCTGGAACACATTGGATCTAAGCAATCCTCTGAAGGTTCAAGAAAAGAGAGAAGAAAGGTTAATAGGGAATAGGTGTGGGATAAAGGAACTGAGATAGTCACATTGAGTTCCGATAATTATATCATTAATGTTGGCCATAATTAGGCAATAAAAATGACTCATAGAAGCATTGTGTCCAAACCAGAAGATTATTATTACTTAAAAATTTGGTAGGGGGCTGGGAGTTTGGCCTAGTGGTATAGTGCTTGCCTAGCATGTATGAAGACCCGGGTTCAATTCCTCAGTACCACTGTACATAGAAAAAAAAAAAGCCGAAACTGGTGCTGAGGCTCAAGTGGTAAAGCTCTAGTCTTGAGAAAGTCCACAGACAATGCTCAGGCCCTGAGCTCAAGCCCAGGACTGGTAAAAATAAAAAATAAAAAATACGGTAGTATATCATTAAGTTTACAACCTAAATTTGGAATACAGTCATATATATGCTGTGTGAGATTGTGAACAGTTCGCCCACACACATGAGTGGGTGGACCAGACCCTCGAGTCTGAACTGCTCAGCTTTGTAAGAACAATCACCAAGATTTTCTCACGTCATTCTTTATCTGTTTTGAAATTCGAATGAGGGCATTCATTTTGATATGTCTAGGAGTTTATTTAAAAATTTTAAGCTTTGATTATTCCAAGTTATTGTGTGAGGTGAGTAGTGTCGCATGAAATAAAATTTACATGTTTATTATAATCTCTCATTTGTTCCTTAGAAACACTGGAAATACAACATTTTAAACTTAATTTAAATTTTCTTTTCTTTATGTACTCTCTATCAGGACACTCTGAAATAGTTTTCAATGTCTTACAAAGTCACAGAACCAATTCCTTTTACTTGTGATTTTGTGAGTCTGGAAAATTTTGTGTATATTTTAACAAATGTTTGAGTTATTTGAGAGGCAAGTTAAAATGCTTATTTGGAGAAAGAGTGTTTTGTGCTTTTGAATAAGTAATGTTCTATGAGAAGTGGGAAGGTTGACTTCCACATTTCTGGTCTTCCTATATAAACAAGACTAAATAACTTATTACAGTGAAGATTATTCATTAAATTACTTTTGCAGCAATGGAAATAGAATGACAGCTTACTTGCATTTGAGGCTTCTGTAATTTTAGGATGTGGCTTGTTATCATGGAACAGAGTAAGTCTAAGTGAACACTATTGCAGTTAAGGTCATTTTGCCATTACATTTAGCCTAATGTCTCAGGGTCATTCACACATTAATATTTCAGCTAATCAAAAGATGAGTATCCAGAGGTGCATCTAATTTTGGAGGGGAAGTAAAATCCAAAGTATGGACTGATTTTTAGCTGAAGTACATGTTGCTATATTAAGGTACACCATTTTTACTAGGTAAAAATAATATTTAAGCCAGGCACAGTGGCTCATGCCTGTAATCCTAGGTACTCAGGAAGCTGAGATCTGAGGATCATGGTTCAAAGCCAGCCCGGGCACTTAAGTCCATGAGCCGCTTATCTTCAATTAACAACTAGAAAACTAGACGTGACAAAGTGGCTCAAGGGTAGGGTGGTAGTCTTGAGCTGAAGAGCTCAGGGGCAGAGCCCAAACCCATAATTCAAGCCCCAAAACCAGGAAAAAAGTATAATATTTAATTTAATATGAGCTAATAAGCCTGTCTCATTGTATTTTCACATTAGTCACATTTATATGGTCTTACTGAAATTTGAATCAGAGGCAGAAATTGAAGACACCATGTATAGATAGATATGTGCTAGATATAAGAACATAGGATATAAGCTGTTTGGTGATGATTGATTGCTACCATGTAGTGATATGGGCCCATAATACAGATTTACTACTGATAGACAACTCAAAATAGCTTAATATGATACTTTTCTGTTTTGAAATTTGGGGAAATCAGTTACATTGAACAACAAAAATTTTTTTAAAAAGAGCCTTATATGTGCAGCAAAAAATACCCGTCCATAGGTCTAGTTAAGATCCCTGGTTCCTGATCTGTGATATCTTGTTTTAAATACTTTTTCTGTCCTATGTGTAAATATTATACTCTTAAATAGGATAAACAGTCTTCCTTGCTATGTCGGCTGTTTTACAAAATTTCCTCCATGCCCCCAGAAGAAAATACTTCAAGCTAAATATTTTTGTGACTGATTACAAAATTAAAATTAGAAGTATATAATAAACTAGGTTACATGATTTCCATTGCAAATTATAGATATTGTTTGGTTTACTGTGCATGTTCACACAGATTTAAATGTACTATATCAATATAACAATTGCAGTTTTATTACCACAGAAATAATTTTCCAGTAAAGACTTAGGAAATCTAGTAACTTGGTTAGACCATATGCCATTCATTGGATTAGACAGAGTTTTCATAGCAAAGTCCTCCTGCTGTTAATTGGAGGTGGAAAGCTGAAGTATTGCTTATTTGTGGAATTGAATGAGATTAAGTCCTTTGGAATGCTCTGTAATAGTCTTGATGAGCAAACCTTTAAAGAGCAATTATAGTTCATTTTCAGCAGCCTCTTTCATGAACAACAGTTGTGATGAGACTATCTCCCATGATAATGGTTTAATATTATTTCTGAAATCAGTCATATTTGAGGAATGTGGCATAAAAAAGGTCTGATTACTAGCAAACTTATTTTCTGATGTGTCTCTTCAAATGATAAAAACTAATGCCATTTCAAAATATTTTTACAAAGATTACACTGGGTTGAATAGAATATAAAGGCACTGCTTTGAAATTCAGTTAAATGCCTGATTCTTTGGCATGGATGTTGTTTCAACATGAGGTATATAAAAATAAATTATATATAGCAATAAGAGTAGTAATTACAAGCCACTCCCAAAGAAAACATTGGCAAAATAATATTTTTTGCCACTCCTGGGGCTTGAACTGGGCACTGTCTTTGGACACTTTTGCTCAAGTCCAGTGCTCAGCCATTTGAGCTCCAGCACCACTTCTGGCTTTTTCTGTGTATGTGGTATGGAAAAATCGAACCCAGGGCTTCATTTATACTAGGTGAGCACTCTACCACTAGGCTATATTCCCAGCCATGGCAAAATGATTTTAAATGTGTATATAGCACTATTTTTATTATGTTCTTCAAAGGGAAATGTTGCATAACTCATTCCTTAATAATGAAGGGATGTGAATTAGCAGAAAGATTACCTATATGGAATTTCCCAAGATATAAAACACTATTATACAGACAAGTACCAGTAGTTCATGCTGGTAACTCTAGCTACACAGGAGTCTGATATTTGAAGATCATTATTTAGAGAGCCTGGGCAGGAAAGTCCAGAAGATTCTTATTTCCATTTAGGCACCAAAAAGCCAGAAGTAAAGCTGTGGCTCAGAGGCTAGGGCACTATCCATGAGCAAAACTGCGCAGAGACAGCACTTAGGCCATGTTCTAGCCCCAGTATCGGCATGGGCTGGTGCGTGTGCATGTGCATATGTGTGTGCACATACACACACACACACACACACACACACACACACACACACACACAAAACCCAGTCTATTTGAAAGGAAAAGGAACATACTACATCACTGATGTCACAGTTGCAATCTCATGTACAATAGAAATGGTCCAAAGAGACAGGAGGGTGCCTGATTCCATTCCCTTATTCCTTATAGTAAGTAGATGTTTTACTGTATGCCAAAACCACATGCAGCTCTACTAGAATTACAGAATGACACCTTGTAAAATTCAGTGAGGCAAAAGCCTGAAGCAATAGATTGAAACTGGTTTCTGACCTTCCTCACATATTTCTCCTTTGTATCCCGGTACACAAATGCAGACTCCCATGATGCAGGTGCCATGGCCAAAGCATGTTGGGTCAATGCATTGCTCTTCAGGAACATCACATTCTGGCCCTTTCCATCCATTCCGGCAGACACAATGTCCTTTCTCATATTCGCCATTTCCACCACACAGCACGGGGCATGAATCTGCAAAGTGGCAAATGAATGTGTAATGTTTTCATAATGATTTCAAAATTTCAAAAAAAAATTCTTTTGATTCATGTATACTATTTCAGGCAAAATGACACTCCTTCTCTCTTAGTATTAACGAAGCACCTATTCATAATTAAAAAGTTTTCCTCTTACTGGAGTGAAGATGAAACGATGAAGAGATCCTGAGTGGAGAATAAATAGTTTCTTGTAATTCCACTATACCTTTAAACAATTTTAGTTATTACTATTATTTTTTGTGGAGGGCTTTCTCTGAGGACTTTAAAAACTGATAAATGGGCTATTCATATTATATTGTTCTTAAAAAGTTGTGTCATTAGGTTTATAGTGGATAGATGTCTACTTCCATAATCTATTGTGCAAAATTTTATTAGAAATACATATTCTAGTTTGCTCTTGTATGCCTGCATATAAAAACCATAAACTTTTTGAAGACAGAGGCTCTATACTCTAATTCAATTGTTAAATACCAACTATGAACTATGTACCCTCCCACCATTCCTCAAGATTTGTCTTGGTGCTGGAAAGCAAGCAAAAGCTTTAGAATTCTCTGGGATTTCTCTAAAGAAACCACATGTCTGCGAAACTTGAGATTAAAGTAGTTACAGACTGGAAACATGAAAAATGAAGCGAAAGGATGTCTAAAATAAAAGCTACAATTCTAGATGTGTGATTTGCCAAAAGCATTTCAAATATCTAAAGGGGCTGAGGGAGGAAAAGAGAATGTGAACAATATTGACATACATTCCATCTGTGAATGAAGATGGCATATGAAACTCATTGAAATCTGTTGAATGGTAAGGAATAGAGGGATGAGGAAAGTGAGAGTTGGTGAAGGCGTTTTTCTGGTTAAAGCACTGATGTGTGTGTGTGTGTGTGTGTGTGTGTGTGTGTGTGTGTGTGTGTGTGAAATACCATGATGAACTCACTTTGAGCAATTAAGTTACACTTCAAAATGAATGACAGGAGGGCTAGGATGTAGCTCAGTGGCAAAGCGGTTGCCTAGCAGGTGCAATGTAATGGGTTCAATCCCCGGCACCAAAAAAGAAAAGACAAAAAAAAATACAGTTAACAAAATGAATGACAGGAATTGAATACACTTCCTGTCAGGGTGTAGGTATTAGTGGGAGGGGAGGATGAATAGAGAGGGTGAAGATGGATGAAGGAGGAATATGGTCAAAATATTTCATGCATATATGTGAAAATGACCCGTCATTGAGATTGGTTTGGAAAAGGCAGAGGAGGATGAAGGAGAATGACAGAGAGAGTGAGTCTGCTCAAGGTACATTATATGCATATAAATATATGTCAAAAGGAAACTCACTGGACAAACTAGTTAATGCTCAATAAAAATAGTTTGGAAAATACAATGCGAAGCAGTTAATCAAAGAAAACTATGGGGAAATGTAGAAGATAGTAAAGTTTGTTAAGTTTAACTTCTGCATTTCAATTTTTTACCTTCTAGGCTACTTACCAATTTGCTGATTAGTTATCTTTTCTGGACCCAGTCATTGGTATAAGTACTTACCAACTGCCCACTTTTAAACAAAGTTGATTGTGTTTTAATTTAGGGGGCAAACAGAAGCATTATGTAGTGGTTGTGTCAGGCAATCTAGATTCACATCTCAGGTATCAAGTAACCATGGAGGAGTTACTTCTCTTTGATCGTCAAAGTGGGATCATTGGGGATCTACATCATATGATTTTACAAAGTCAGAATTATAAAAGGCAATTGAACACGTTTAGAAAAGTCTTACATAGGAAGTGCTCAATTTTGGTGGTGGGGGTTAGGGATATTGCTACAGCTGCTTCCAGTACTAATATTGTTAGTAATAATGATTACTAAAATGACATCTATTTCCCTAAAGCAATCAAAATAACTTAGCAACATCACCTCTAGCACAGTCAGGTCCAAGGAATCCTGGGAAACAGTGACAATGGCCAGAAATACACTCTCCATTTCCATTGCAATTGGTGGAACAGTCATCCATTATTTCTATTAATACAAAGAGAAAGAAAAAAATGAGCAAGGCTTTAGGCCAAAAACTCAATTTTTTTTCACTTGAAGGAATTTTGCACCTATATAAATCTCGTCTTCGTCTATCTTCAGCACACTTTCTGCTCAAAATCAGTTGTGGAAGATTTTTGTAAGATATACACTGCTGGGTATTATGCAAAGGGTCATGGACTTGACAAGTCAGCTATTAAAAGAACTGAAAGCCAACCTCATATTTAAAGGGTACAAAGGTTCTAGATTAATTGAATTAGGAGGCAATAAAGTTAAAATACATGAAAGTTAATAACAGATTTCTCAAAACCCAATAGGCTTAAAATGAAACAGAAAACACAAAGACTACTGTTTATTTTCAAAGTTAAGGTATAGAAAATAAAGTTTCTTCTTAGCAAAGTGAAATATTTAATCAAGTTTCTTGACAGCTTAAATATGATAATCAGTATTATAATTTCATTAATACATGAAAATTGAAGGCTTTTAAAGTAAGTTTTCATACTAAAATCTCCATCACCTAAAAGCATTAGAACCTAAGTATTTTGTTGAGAAATGTCCTCTTGACTGTAAATGCTTATCAATTCTTCACCATTAATTTCATTTTAGTTCATAAGAACATAGCTTACAGTGTAATAATGTGGAAGGTTGAAGATAACCAGAGGTAGAGGTAAGTATAGTGACAGAAGATGTTAAGCTCGACATAGTAACTTTTCTGAAAATGTGTTCTTCTACAAATATCACATTGAAAATAAACTATAGTTTAAAATTGTATTCTGGTATGATAATGCTCAAATTGTAAATTTATAAGCCATGATTGTTGCTATGATTTATTTTTTGCAGGCTTTATTTTTAGCATGCGAGTGTGCCAGTGTGTGCATGCATGTGTGTGTGTGTGTGTGTGTGTATGTGTGTGTGTTCATGCACACTCAGACATGCAACCCCATATGAGTTTTATCCTATTCCATTATTCTTTTCTATAATTTTAGCATATTTAGCACTTTTGGACTCAGACTTTCGAGCTTTGGCTCATTAAATTCATGCCTCTGCTATGTGCCCATTTTTCCTTCATCTAATACAAATTATTTTCTTCATTAAGTTTCACTTGAATACTCTATCCAATCAGAAGGAAAGCTTGAAGGAGGTGATCTTGGCATGCAGTAGTAACATCATCTTTTATACTACAGATCTACTGAATGTATCTCTGAGGGATGTAGCCTGATAATCACATTCTGACACAATGTTATAAGGTAACTTGCAAGTGCTCACTGTATGAGAACCAAAGCTTTAAATAATGTGCAACACAGAGAACAGGTGATTCTATATGTTGTAGTTCTGCCTTGGGCAGAATCAAAAGCAAGAGAAAGTACTATCTCATTCACTTGGGGGAATCCTTAGAAACATGAGAATGAATCCATTGGCTGCATGGATAGCTACCTTAATCATCAGTCAGAAAAGATCACTTTCTCACTTTCATGTGAACACATTGGATCATACGTTGTAAGTCTATGATAGCTGATTTGTCTGATCAGTGTTAGAAAATTAGACCAGATAACAAGTAAAACATAGTACTAGACTAGCTGAACTATTACTGGATTAGCCAGAATGTGACATTAAGAAAAGTGCCAATCATTAACTTATTATAATAATTATTTCCAGAAAAATATTGTTATTTAACAAGTTAAAAAAGGTATAAAAACATCTTTTTTTGCTTAGAGATGAAGTGATTAATTTTCTGTTTTCTATTTATCTAGAGTCCTTAAAGCAAGTAGTAGTGGAGGTTTCTAAATCTATATCTGGATTCTCCCTGTCCTGAATGGGTAATAAGAGGACATGAAGGAAGCTTTCAAATGTCCATAGAGTTGAATTTTACTTTAAGTGAGAGCCTATTGACAATGTTCTAAAGAATTTGTTACTTTGAAATAGTTGTTAACTAACATTTGGTATAAAATAAGTTTTAAAAACATCTACATATTAGTGACCTATCTAAAAAGCAATTTCTGGGTATTTACTGCTATACAGAGCTTAATTCCAATTATGCAAATGAGAAGAAAAGGAAATAAAAAGAGGTTTAGGAAACTGTCACCTCCATTGGGTATCAATAATATATTAAGACAGCCTGGAGAGTCAAAGAGGCAGATAAATATAGTAGAAAGCAGAAATACCTATTAACAAAAAGGCGTTTCTGTTTAGCTTGGTCTATAGTACGCTTTGCCTTCTATCTTTCAAAGCTTATTTCACAATCATTTCTCAGATTCTAGTTCATTATTGTTATTATTGATTTTGAAGTGACATGCTTAAAACCCTGTTTATATAACACAAGAAAAGTATTCACATATATGTGACCTTATGTATCTAGGTTTTGCACTATTGTAATGGTGATTAGTTTTGCTTCTGGCAGTTTTTCTTATAGGGGAAAACAGATAAAGGTAACAGGTAATTTTATGGAATGAATATAGTCTATTGAGAATGTGCTTTTGGGGCCGGTAACATGTCCTGGTGGTAGAGTGCTTGTCTAGCATGCAGGAAGACCTGGTTTCAATTCCCTGGTACCACATATTTAGAAAAAGCCGGAAATGGGCTGTGGCTCTGTGGTAGAGCTCTATCCTCAAGAAAGCTCAAGTACAGTGTCCAGGCCCTGAATCCAAACCCCAGGACTGGCAAAAAAAAAAAGAGCGTGTGCTTTGGAATCAAACATACTGGATCTCAGATCTAAAGTTTGTTACTTGTTGATGGATAGAATTTGTGAAATTTACTCTTCCCAAGTCTCTGTTTCTTTATTTGTAATATAAGAATCATTCTTCCCAAGTCTCTGTTTCTTTATTTGTAATATAAGAATCATTCATGTAATCTCTAGGGATTTTGATGAGAAAATCCAGTAAACTAGCTGAATGCAAAATATCTGGCAGAGTGCTTGAGAAAATATCTCTCCCTATGTGGCATACATTATCAAGTCATGGAGCGAGTTGCCTGTGATTATATATATATATATATATATATATATATATGATTATATATGCCATTTAACATTAGCAGTAGTATTTGTTAATTCTATGTTCATCCTCATAAGTAGTGGGTGAAATGTAGGTACAATCCACTGGCTTTAACATTATGAATGAGATGAATGATCTGCATTTAGAACACATTCACAAAATCCTTTATTTAATGAAGTACATTAGCTTCTTTTCACTTATAAATAAACTATAAGAATAAAAATGCTAAAGGAAAAAATTTAATATAAATGATGTGAATGCCTTTGATTATTTTTAGAAATTTATTTGATTTTCTTTAAATGGGACAGTAGGAGAAATGATTCTGTTGCTTCTAATATTAAAAGGACAATACAGAATAAAGGAACTGCACCACAGAAGCAAGAGTAACTGTTTATGAATCTGATAGCTTGATATTAGGATAACAGAAATGGATCTCACAGTTACTAAACCATTTGGGATGAAGTAAGATACAGGAAGAAGTTCCAAGCCTATGGATTTTCAAAAAGTTAATAGTGTAGTTAGTGATTTTAACTTGAGCTGAGATGTTACATAAAAAGTGTTTACAAATATTTTATATCTTGTAGTTTCTCTAATTTCTTTGATGAAACTATCTCTGATAATTTAGTGTCATTCATATTATCAAAATTAGACTTTGATATTTTCAGTATGATATGTTCCATGGATATACTGTGTGTCAAAAGAGTGACATGACTGAATATTTTAAAAACTAATTTAACAAACAAAGTCTTTGTCTTTTGAAGTCAGAAGATCAGTGGAATTTTTCTTTGGAGGAAAAAAATCAACAAATCATAAGTACAATTTTACTGCTTTTCTGATTACAAGAAAGCTTTTAATGATCTTACGACTGGGGTACTGTTTTCTACTCACTCAGGGTCTTCAGCATCAAATAAAAATAGAACATAATTGTTATAAGGAGCAGATGGTAGATCTATTAACAGACAACACATCTTCTAAACATATGGCTGAGCAGGTTAACTAAAGGATAAAAATGGTGAGATCTGTGTAGAAAACTGACAGCTGTAAAATATTTTCTTTCTTTTAAAAGACATGTATTTGAGGAAAATTCACACAATATAATACTGTGTCTATGAGCTGTTTACCCTCAGGACTCTAAAATTGCTAAAGAGCTCAGCTTTATTCACAATAAGGGTCATGGAGAATGAATTTACCCCCCAAAATGACAAAAGATTGAGATGTCTTTGAATAACTAGGGTGACAGTGAACAAAAGTGTGTATCGGCATTGTATTTGTAAAGAACACATTTTAAAAGGCCCTGAATATACTGAAAGAGCCATTGTGATGATCAAACTAAAAAAAATCTGCAAGAAAGGGCTTTGAATGACTCAAGTTATTATCCTTAATATTTTTCTCTAACTACTTTTATGTGGTATTTTGATGCCTTAATGGATCTAGAATCAGTTGTTCTAAAGGACTGCATTGATGTAGGTTTTGTTTTCTATTTTAAAAGGTATTTATTTGCTTTTTAAATAATAGAACTTGAATCAAATGGGCTTCTCAAATTTGTTCCTTTCTCCAAATTATTTCATCTATGTAGCCTTGGTAATATTATTACCCAAATCATTATTCATGTTGAAAACATATAAAAAAAATAAATGGCAATTGTCCTGGAATAGCAGGAAAAAACTGGAGAACTTTATAAAATCGTAGAAAGAAAACAAAAAAGAAAGCAAAGAGAAAATAGTATAGGGAATTTTCAATGTTTCCTCAGTTTTCCTTGTAAAATAGAAAAATCGGGATATTGGAAAATAAATAGGAACAATAAAAATTGTAGGCCAAGATGATATGAATTTAAATGAATGTATCTATAAAAATCTGTCAGCACATAAACAACATCAATGAGAAACATAACACTTACCTATCCTCTGTAATAACTTTAAGGTCAAATGAAAAATAAGTTTAAATAGCACCTGTATTATTTTTCCTCATCTGTGTCTGTTTAGAGTTATATTCTAAGTGCAATCAAGAGCCAAAATAGCTTACCAATTGCTGTCGTTAGCACAAATACTTGCTCCATCTTTTTTCCATCATTGTAAAATGCCAGATACCAAGGCCCTTGATCCATATATTCTATGAAACCTGTCTCTTGGAGCGAGGTTAAAATTAGGTTCCTAGGAGAGTGCTGGGTATCATCCGATCCTTTAGAGTCCTGCTTCACCAATTGTTTTCCATCCATCAGCTTCACAAAATCAAACTATAATAAATATAAACACAAATAGAGATCTGAAGTAGCTTTCCTTTTAATTAATTAATTTTGTTGGTCATGGGACTTGAACTCTGGGCCTGGGGCTGTCCCTGAGCTCTTCAGCTCAAGGCTACTGCCCTAGTCCTTGAGCCACAATGCCACTTCTGGTTTCCTAGTGATTAATTAGATATAAGAGTCTCATGGTCTTTAGAGCCCAGGCTGGTCTGAATTTGAACCATGATCCTCAGATCTCAGCCTCCTAACTATTCAGGAGGCTTCAGCCACCTAGCCCAGCTTACTTTTCTTTTTAGACTGATAACCATTTCTAATTTCAATAAGTTTATTCAAAACACCTTTGCTTTGGGGGTCTGCAAAGTGGGCTAGGTTAATGAGCCATAAGTATATTTAATCTCAAAAGCCTTTATTAATTTTGAAAAAGTAATGCTATTTTTAATAAATATTATTCAAAATGGTTGCTTATAAACAAAAACATCTAAAAAGAAGAAAAAAATATTTATTATTATGTAACAGTAACTTGACATTTTACTGAAGTGTGTAACAGATGAAATTGGAATAAATGCTTAGGAATGCGACCTTTACAAATTAAAATCAGTTTTACTTTTTAAAATAAATAAACAGCCAAAAATTTAAGAACATTCATCATAATTTACTGTCTTTGTGGTTACAGATCCAAATATTCAAAGGACTGGTTTTGATCTAATCAGCACGTTTCTTTGCACATTCATCTCTTAAGTGTTACATTTGAATGGCAATCTGATTTCCTGTCTATTCTTAGCTGGAATGTAAGGGTTTGGCTCTTGTCATGTCTGCCTGGGAAAAAAAGCATAGGCTAGATATTTAATTCTTTATATACCTCTTAGAGAAATCAAAATTCCAAATAGTTTAATGTAGGAAAGCGAAAAGGCTAGTGAAATAAGAAAACCAAGGTGGCTAAGGTTTATAAAAGGGCTATGTAAACCATGGAAGTTTTTCATATTGGAGTTATGAACTATTGTTCATAAAAAAATTTATACCTGTAAGACACAACCTGCCTTCTCAACTCAATTCCCACAACTGTCTGATTGATGTGCACTCCTTCATTGAACAAGCAGGTGAGGATATACTGAACCACTGAAGAGAGGAAAGGCAGTGAAGCTAAGATGAAAGGGCTGGAAACTCCAGATCATTCTGTTTCAGGAAGCAGGGATTGAGTTTCAAGTATTTTCTTAAACCTGTTTTCCTGAAACTGCTCTGGTAAAATGTATTTTTTATTTCTCCATACCATCTTTATTGTTATTAGTTTGAGTGTATTTTGGAAAGTTCTTCGTTGCAAAGATTTTCTTTTTCTGCTATCTGTGACTCCTACAGCACTTCATAAATCACAAATTGAATTGTTCAACCCACCATCCACTAAAGGAGTTTAAGAAAATACCTATTATATCAAATACCTGAGTGTGTGTAGGGGGAATGTTTCTTCTGCCATAAATTCCCAGAAGAGAGTCCTTGGCTAAAGAAATATTGAATTTCAGATATATAGGATGGTGAATAGTAATCTGGAAACGCCAGAATAAGCCAGGTGGAATGGTCTGCATAACCTGTGCACCAATGTCGACTTCTCCCGTGTCAATTGCTCGTCCCTTCTGAAACACTGGTTTGAAAAGCAAAGAAAATTACATTTCAGATTGATCTTACTTTATATAAAGCAACAGTTTCTTTTTCAACTTTTCAAGAACAGATCCATGAAAACCACTTACTCAGCTTTTTCTTCCTCCCCACACCACCCATCTTTCAAGGTCTTGTCCAAATTAAATAGCTTCAAAGGAGCCTTCTCTGACCAAGTACTATGTCAGATTCTCCTTTTTCTTAAACTTCTATCGCATTTATTTCAATCAAGTTGATTCATTTTAACCATTATTTACTGAGTTCTGTGTTGGTAGGTACAAGAGTTACAAAGATGAATAAGATGCAGTTTGCTCTCAAGGAGCTTTGAAAATCACTGAGGAAATAGGATATGTATACAAATAACCACACTATGAAGAAAAATAAGTTCTCTGGGTATCCAACAAGTGAAAGTGTTTGTTGAAAGGATACTCTTTGTTCCTGTCTTTTAGTTACCTTTTGCACTTTTCACTATCTAATATAACATAAATCTTCATTATTTATGATTCACTGTATTTTCCCCAATAGAATGTAAGCATTATGAGATGGAGGACTATGGCTACTTGTTTCATTCTTCATCTCCAGAATCTAGAAGAACATAGGTAAATGCAGGCAAATAATAAAAGAGACCCATATATACATATTTAATTAATGAATCCAAAAATTATTATAGGGCATAATAGTGGACATGCATTTTACATGCAGAAGGTCAGTGTATCAACAGAGCTTCTGGAAAGGTCAGAACATGGAAATGTAAGTTTGAACTAAAATGAAGAGGAGGGACAGTGGAAAGTTAAGGGGTAGGCTATTTGTTTACACAGATTGAGTTGGACATAGGGATGGTAAGAAATAATAATTTCACATTCTGCATTTCCTTGGATATAGAAAGGATTTACTCAGAAAATGATAAGAAGCTATTAAAGGTTTTTAAGAGGGACTATTGGGGTTGTACCTCAATGGCGGAGTACTTGTACAGGATGTCCAAGGCCCCAATTTTGATCACAAGAAATAAAACTTTTAGATACATTGGAGGAAATAATTTTGAGGCCAAATATGGGATGAATTAGAAAACAGAGCTACAAAAAATAGGAATTACAGGATTCAACTAGAAGGACACAATGACCTGAATTGAAGGTAAGGACAAGTAGCTCATGTAGAAAAGGTACATTTCAGCAAAAAAAATAATTTATGGTGAAAGAAACAGGAAAATACAAGAAGCAATGAAAGGAAGAGTCTATAATAGCATTTCTCAAACATTAATGTGTATAAGAAGGGGGCCTTCTTGTTAAAATACTGAATTTGATTCAGTAGATCTGGAATTAGGTATTTTTTTCTTTTTTATTAAAGAATTTATTAACATTGATTTTTACATCATATTTCAAATGACATATTTAACAAACAAGTATTCAAGAAGGGAATCTCTATATACAATCACTGGCACTTAGATTTTAGAACATAATTAAAATTAGGCTGAGGGTTTGGACATGTTATTGGAAATATAAACACAACTACATAGAGTTAGGTATTTTTTGAAAGTTCCCAAGTGAGTCTCATCTTGCATGATCCATACCTCAAATTCTAAGAAGCAACATTCTAGAGGACTTAATGTGTGACAATTAAAAGTGAATCAAAATTGCTCCCACAATTGGGGTTTGGACCATTTAGACAGGGCTGATTGCAAAATAAGATACTCGAAATGAGTAAATATATGAGGGGTGTTGAGTTTTGACAGTCACAAAATTTTCTTTATTGTCATATTTTTAAATTATTTATGTCCTCATTTAGCACCTATTTCTATGGAACCCTTTGTTATCTCATAGTAGGGAGAAAAGTAATACAAATAGGAAAAGAGAGAATTATATTGCCTTGATTTGAAGCAAGGAGGATTATACCTCAGGAGGGTAGTTCAATTTGGCCTCATTCCATACCACCTTGGTATTTTTCCACCATCAACTCTGTCTCCACACCACACAGTTTAAAAACACACATGGTCCCTGTCCTTTGTGTTCACGCGATATAAAATTAACAGCCCATTAAGAAACACACCTGCAGTGACTTTATTCAGAGGCCAATGCCTTGCAGCATGTAACTCCCTAAAATACCTCCATTATTGCTTTTTGTGTTAAGGCCAAGAGTAATAACTATTTTAAGAATGTTCACTGTTAACTGTTAATAATAGATTTCAAATGCAATTCTGAACATAATTATGTATTACAGGACACATAATTTTGTAGAATTGACATTTACAAGAAAATACGCCCTTTGAGATAATAAATGACCAACTGAGGACCTTATTTTTCATTGAAAGTTACTTTTATCCATGCAAGACAGAGCAATTTGGTCCCAAAAGGGTTGATTATACACTTAACTCTTAGGGTCCTAGAACTGAAAAACAATTCCAATGGGCAGAAGTTTAACAGATTTTTGTAAAGACACTTTTGTTCTCAATTTACTGTTCAGTTTATTAAACTATCTTCATTAGAGTGTCTTAAATGCACCATTTTATAGTGGAGATAATGCTGTAGAGCAAGGAAAATACTGTAGGAACAACAAAGCATACTTTTAGGTGCTTAGAACCGCTTTTAACAAATAAATATTTTTGTTTTTAAAAATCTGGGCAAACAGACTCAAATGAACATAGGCTCAATGGTTTCCCCCATTTGTCATAATCAGTAGAAACCTTGGGCTCTCCTAGCAGAGATTTACAACAGAACAAAACCTAGATGCATAAGGCCATATAGTGTGAGCTAAATGAAAGGACCTCCAGAATATAGAAACAAAAGCCATATAATGAGTGCTTGTTGTCCTTAATGTACTATCTTATCTCTCATCTCCTTTGCTGTCCCTTGGTTATCTCATAGTTACAGTGTTTCATCTTGTTATCTGATATATTGTTTATATGGGTTTTTGCTTATTTGAAATCAGATGGGGAAGGGGGGAAAACAAGATGAGGGGCAGGGGTGAGGGGAGAGAAATGTGGACCAAGACATGAAAAGGGTGTCAATGTTTGTGAAGTAATGCACCTTCTATCTGGTGCATATAATGTAACCCTTCTATTAATTACAATTACAATAAAAATACATGGAAAAAAATCTGGGCAAAACAAGATGATTGGGAGGGGGTGAGGGAACAGAAAATGGCACAAAAACATGAGAAGGAGTATCAAAGTTTGAGAAGTAATGAACCCACTACCTGATGAATATAACTGTAATCCCTCTATACATTACCCCAACAATAAAATACAATTAAAAAAATAAATTGAAACTTAGCCTTAGTAATGGGACGACAGACAGCAGTTAGAACCATATGAAATTGTGAATTGTGAAAGTGTTAATTGTGTATTATACGACAGTCATTGAGCACAAATGTTTTTGTGTTTGTTTTGGCTGATCCTGGGACCACTTGATTCACAGCTCTACTCCCAGCTGTGTAGTGGTTAATTGGAGATCAGTTTATCATGGGCTTTCCTCCTGGGGTTGGCTTTGAACCTCAATCCTCAGGTCTCAGCCCTCTTAGTAGCTAGCATTACAGGTGTGGGCCACTGGTTCCCAGAACAAATGGACTTTTGTATTGCGAATTACCCCTGTCTTTTCAAATTTCAGTTTAGAAGGGAAGCTTACATTTTAAACTTTATGTGAAATCTTCCTATTTTTAAAGATTGATCCAATTAAAATAAAACAACATAGACCAAGCATCAGAATCTCTAGTGTGCATTCAGTTTACATTTGATCCTGAAACTGTCACTGTATGACTTAGAATCTTTATTATTTTTTGATCATTCCATATTTTCATTTTTGGGTGCTTTGTTCAGTTATTTAAAAAGACAAATCTACTATATTCCTTTTTTTTTGCCCATCGTGGGGCTTGAACTCAGGGGCTGAGCACTGTCCTTGGGCTTTTTTTTCATTGCTAGCACACTGCCACTTGAGTAACATCAACATTTCTGGCTTTTTCTAGGTATGTGGTACCGAGGAATCAAACCCGGGTCTTTGTGCATGCTAGCCAAGCACTCTACCACTAGGCCAAACTCCTGGCCCCTGTATTCCTTTTTAATACTTTTTTATTCCCTGTATATATTTTCAATCTTATAGTTTATGCCTATCTTTTAACTGTGATTATTTTGTAATATGATATTTTGTCTGATAATACTACTATTTCAATGGATCTGATTTCTATGACTTATAATTTCTTTTTTGGGGGGAGGGAGTTTGGTCGTGGGGCTTTGACTCTGGGCCTGGGCGCTGTCCCTGAGCTTGTCAGCTCAAGGCTACTATCCTACTCCTTGAGCCTCAGTGCCATTTCTGGTTTTCTAGTAGTTAATTGGAAATAAGAGTCTCATGGTCTTTAGTGCCTGGGCTGGCATTGAACCATGATCCTCAGATCTCAGTCTTCTGAGTAGCTAGATTACAGGCATGCACCATTGTGCCCTGGCTAATTTCTGTTGCTAATCTCCATGATGCCTTCTTATTCCTTAAATATCTAGTTGTCTTTGTCTCCATATTTGTCAAATATATTTATATTTGGAAGGTTTACTTGCTATAGTAAGTTATGTACTATGTTATCTCTCATCTCTTTTGCTGTCCCTTGGTTATCTCATATTGTTACAGTATCTCACTTTGTTATCTGATATATTGGATATATTTGTATTTGGTTATTTGAAATTGGATAGGGAAGGGGGGAAAACCAAGATGGGAGGTGGGGGGGGAGGGTAATGGGGACCAAGACATGTGAAAGGGTATCAATGTATGTGAATTAATGTACCTTCTATCTGGCAAATATCATGTAATCCTTTTATTAATTACAATAAAATATATTTTAAAAAATATTTTATCTACTTGTCTCAGGAGGAAGATGGAAAAAAAGTACAGATCTACCTTTATCCAAGATCAATGTTTCTGATTTATTGAACCATGGAGCATGAACTGTAAGAACCATAATTAATAGGTTCATTTTAAGGTTATAGTTTACTAAGAAAGAAATCTCTCCTATCCAATACTTTATGTGTTATGTGGGTCTAGGCTTTTAAATTTCTATGTCCCTTACCAAATTTGGCCAGCAAAATGAAAACAAATAAGTGGTGAAATTGAGAAATACCCTCAATGCCAAAGCAACTTCTTTCCTACTTACTATGTTCATTTGATGTATATTCCTTCAGTTTTGCCCTAGGAATTATTTATCCTCTTACTAGTTTTATATTTTAAAGCATTTTTGTTTTTATTGTATTTAAGTTTATATATGTATATATATATACACTCTCAAGCATATAGATACAAATAAATGTATAAATATATTGTACCATCAAAATAAATAAATAAAAACCTGGAAAAAAACTGGTTGATGGTTATCAACTAATATAGAGAAGTCTTTGGGAATTTTGGACTATGTTTTCCTCTATATTCTATAGCATTGTATGTTGAATATTAATGCTACATAAATGTTCACTAAAGTCACTAATTCAAAAGAAATTTAAGAAGCTGTGTTGCATAACTTTCCTGACTACTATTATTATTGTATATTTAGAGCATACATGCATAAACCATTTATGAAAATTCCTTGTAAATATGATGATCCCACCTTGGCAAACTGTACATTAAAGTTAAGACAAGGTAGCAGGGTGGCTCATGCCTATATTCCTAGCTATTCAGGAGGCTGATATCTGAGGATCAAAGCCATCCTGGGAACTAAAGAATGTGAGACTCTTATCTTGCATTAATCACTAGAAAATGAGAAGTGGGGCTGTGGCTTTAGGGTAGGTCAGTAACCTTGAACTGAAGAGCTCGGGGACAACGCCAAGGCCCAGCGATAAGGGCAGTATCCTTGAGCTGAAGAGTTCAGGGACAGCACCAAGGCTCAGAATTCAAAGGCCAGAACCCACCATAAAAATGGTAAGAGGGGGTAGATGAACAGAGATAACAACATAGGAATGAGCATGTGCATCATAATTTAAAATAGCAAACCAATTTACTTGAAGAAATTTGATATTAGAGAAGGAAAATTCTACTAATTATAAGAAGATGGAATATTTTTCAACCTCTAACCCTTTAGGGCTTTTTCCTCTGAAAAGAAGGTATTTCCTTGTTAGCAATCTATACTACTAAATAGCATGCCCATTTTACTATCTCTCAAATTAGTTACAAATACTTAAATTATGATAATTTCAGTTGATAGTCCATATTTTTTTCTGATTGTAGCTCCAAAGTGAAAAAACTAAAAGAACATCACATGCAAGAAATCAATAAAAATATGATTTTGGAACTCAAATGTGAATTTGAATTTGTTTGGAAGACATTTTATATAATTATAAGTAAGTGAAATAGATTTGGTCCTTTCTTTATAAACTATCAACAAGAGCAGTAAGGTACACCTTTTTTTTTTAATATTCACGTTAAAAGGCCCAAGAGGACCTATTCTCCAACAACAGAATACTTTTCCTTGTACAAATTTGGAATAAAATTCAGAGAGCCATGAATCATATCACACTGTGCAGTGCTATAGTTATCACAGTCTTACCAATATCCACCAATTTAGTCTGAACTAAACACTCTATTTATAGGTTACAACACAGGCATCAACTGCTGAGCAGGAAAAACCAATGGCAGATACACTGTGTTGAAGGATGGTACACTAAGTGGTGGTAGCTTTGTTCAAAACAAGAAGGTCAAGCTATCTGGCAGTTAAAGCATGAAGCAAGGAATTGATGACAGACACTGTAATAGGTATACCCCTTAAATTGATATTTCCTATATCTACACCTAAACACACTTGGATACAACTAACATGATCATTTTTCTTGCCAGTCCTGGGCTTGAGCTCAGGGCCTGAGCCCTGTCCTTGGGCTTTCTCAAGGCTAGAAGTCTACCACTAGAGTTCTACCACTAGAGCCTTAGCACTATTTCTGGCTTTTTTCTTTGTGTATGGTACCGAGGAATTGAACCCGGGTCTTCATGCATGCTAAGCAAGCACTAGATCTACCACCCGGCCCTAACATGATCATTTTAACTTTGTCATATCCATTGGGGTTAGTAAATATATTCTGAACATATATTCACACATATTTTTTCTATTTAATATGATTATATATGCCACATTAAATGACTGTACACAAAACTCAAACACTGGTAGAATACAATGATATGTAGTCATTAAAAAGTGCCATTGATCAAGATATATTGTATTCATATACTCTTTTGTGAAATGGCAAGAGGGGATGGAATGCAGGAGCAAATGAGGTAACCCAGCTCGAAAAGAAATGTACTCATTTAATGGGGACCAAGACATGTGAAAGGGTATCAATGTATGTTAATTAATGCCCCTTCTATCTGGCAAATATCATGTAACCCTTTTATTAATTACAATAAAAATATTTTAAAAAAGAAATTTACTCATTATGTAACTATAACCCCTCTTTACATCAACTTTACAATAAAATAAAAGTGGCAAGTGTTTTGTACTATGACCTAAAGGTAATAATAAAAATTTTAATTAAAAAAAGCCTAAAAGTAAGTGACACCTCAATGAATAAAAAAGCAGAGTTTATTACTAGCCAGACACTTGTGGCTCATGCCAGTTATCCTATATATTCAAAAGGCTGAGATGAAGAGGACTGAGGGGTGAGGCCAGCCAGAAGAGAATTCTGCTAGTCTCCAAGTCCACGTAAACAGCAAGAAATTCATGTCTGTAGGTTTAAACTCCACCTACAATGAAGAGTCCATTATAAGGTAAAAATGACTAGGTTAAAGGCTATGATATTGTCCATAACAGCAGCATGAATATTCTTTTAAGGGTATTTGAAGATTCCACGAAAGATACAAGGTACGTCATCCAAAAAAAAGTAGAAATGTGTTATCACTGTCTTTATTCTTCATTTCATCCTATACCATGTTCAAAATCTTGAAAAGACATTGTTATGGTCTTTCAGTTGAAAGACTCCTAGTATATGTGTCTCACAATTTAAGTTCCATTTTCTTTATGGTCCTTCAAATATAATACTAGTTTTACAGTAACAATTTTTCATGAAATTTAGAATACCAGTTCTTGGAACAAAGTAGTATGTGAAATCAACCTATATTCTCTGTGATCAAATGCTATAAAGATATTGAAAAGGAGTAACGAAAATCTACCATTTCTATCTATGTAGTTCATATAATTCTTCCTATAAGAACTATTGAAGTAAATCATGCATTCAATTCTCATTCATTTCAGTACTTGGAATTGAAATCAGATCCTTACTTCCTGTCCGCCCACTTTTTTTTTTCTCAATTCTTGGGATTAAAGCCTGAGCCTTGCTCATCCTAAGCAAATCTGCTCTGTTGCTGAGCTAGACCCAACTCTCAGTTCTTCAGGAACAAATGCAGATGTCTATCAAACATGTTTTCTGTATTCACTATACAGTCTAAAAGAATGAAAGGAAATAGGATATTTGCATATAGTAAGCACTTGGTACTACATGAATGAACTATCAAAGCAATATTGAAAATTATGCTTGTATTTGCTTATTTGAAATTGGATAGGGAAGGGGGGAAAACAAGATGAGGGGTGGGGGTGGGGGGTAGGGAAATGGGGACCAAGACATGAGAAAGAATATGTACCTTCTATCTAGCAAATATAATGTAACCCTTCTATTAATTACAATAAAAATATATGAAAAAAAGTAATTTTGATAGTCTATTTTGACATTTCAGTGGAAGGGTTGAAGTTTTACAGTTCTCATACGATCTACTGACCATTCTGTAGCAGTTTCAAAAATTAATCTCCAAATACAAGGCTCTTCCTACTTGATATACAATCTCACACAGTGTCCTAGTGTACCACACAAATTGTAGAATTTGTGTATACTGATTACATGAAATAGTATCTTTGAACTTCCTTGATGAAAACCAAAATTGATAGAAAAATCAAATTCATTATCACATTGTTATATACTCAAGTATTTGCTTATAGTCATGAGCAATGTAGGAATAAAATAATTTGCTAAAAGAAAATAACATTGACATGTATAAAAAGTTAATGAAAAAAGAAATTAATAAGTAAATATGGACATAGTCAATACAAACCTATCTAAAAACAACTGAGTAAACAATTTCTAGGTTGCAATGCAGCTCACTGGTACTGGATATACATTCATCCAGCATTTAAAGAAACAATTGCATGGTGATCTACTTATAGATTTGCATAATAGGGAACTGTAATACTCCTGTATGTCACCTATATATAGACAGAGGAAGTAGATAGTAAAGAAAAAATGAAGGAGGGGGTGACACTGTTCAAAAGGATATGTACTAATTTCCAGATAGATATAGCTGTAACCCCTATGTAGATTACCTTTACAATAAAAATTTTTAAATCTTAAAAAAGTAGATGGTAGAGGTATCTAGAAGTATCAGCTGTCCTAGTTTGCCATACTTCCACAGCTTTGCTATCTACATTTAGGATATTAAATAATGTCAAGTTAGCACTTCTTTCTAACAAACTCCACTGTAGCTACTACCAGTATCAGTAGTTTACATACAGGTATCACTTATTGATCATTTAGTATGTTTTCTTTTTCTTTTTCTTTTCTCCCAGTCCTGCTGGGGCTTAAACTCAGTGACTGGGCACTGTCCTTGATCTTTTGTGGTTAAGGCCAGTGCTCTACTACTTGAACCATGGCTTCACTCTCAGGCCATTTCCTTATAGCCATTAATTGGAGATAACAGTCTCACAGACTTTCTTGCCCAGCATGCCTTCAAACCCCTTGAGTAGCTAGGAAACAGATGTAAACCACTAATTCCTATGAGCTCCTGCATCTTATTTTTAAAACATGCATTGCCTCTTTTATTCAATGTGTGTCATATGATTTGATGTCTCAAAGTATCTCTGAGGGCCATTTCTCCTCTTAGCTTCTGCTTCCTCTGAGACTTCAGTCCTTTCTCAATGTCCTTTCTTACTAGCATCTTCAGTCTCTCTATCAAGCTTCCTATTCTTTGTTCTTTGTCTTCAACACATCTCTCTTCTTTTGAAAGAAAATAAAATAACTCGTTTCTCTGTCTACTTATCATTCTATTTTCTCCCTCACTTCCTTGCCGAACTGTATCTATCTGCTGCCTCCATTGCCTCACGATGCGCTTATCATTTAAGCTATTATCATCTGCATTTTCCTTCTACTATTTTTCTATTCTCCTAAATATGTACACCTTAAGGTCACTGGCATTGAATTATCTTGTCTTTTGAGGCTTAGTTCAAACCACTAAAAGGCAATCATTTTTATGTCTTTTCTTTTAAGCCTCTAAATATCTAATCATCTTTTTTTCTACAAGTTGTTTGCATGCTATTATGTATTGTGTGTATACGAATGCTTGCTTCTTCTATTTCTCCTATTTAATTGGGACTTACTCAAGGCCAATAGACAAGTCTTCCGTTGTTAACTTTTAGTGAATTTTGTACAGTTAAAACTTGGGTGATAAAACACTAAATAAAAATCATGAATTTACGTGCTTCAGAATCTCAAGATTTAAATTTTACATCCCTTGCTGTATTGTTTATTGTTTTAGGGGAGGGACATGCTATGACCATGAATCACTATTCTGTCCACCCAAGATTTCAGTTTCCTCCTTCTCCAAGAACAAAGAAAGCTAGATTGTATCTGTTCTGAATAAATTCCTACAGTAGACTACATAAAAGAAATAGGAAAAGACAACTCAATGACAGGGAATATAAGTGGCACAAGAAAGCTGCAGAGATAAAGCCACAGACTTATTATTACAACTGTTTAGGCAAAAATGGCTACTTGATTCTTATCTGTGGGACTGTCATTTATATACGGAGAAAATGTACAGTTGTGCAGTAACTCGTGGAACTCTAGAACTTCACTTTCAAGAGTAAATGTCCATTAGATAAAATTGTCATTGTCTTTATAAAATTGCTGGTAAATATTTGAACTTACTCCAAAAATAATACAGGTTAAAAGATATAAGTGGATACTAAACAAAATCTAATGTACAGATGGCTCATTAATTTCCACAATGGTTTGGACCCTCCAAAAAAAAACCCAGCGTACTTTAGGAAAAGACAATCCCACAATTATAGAAGGACTAATCTAGAAAGTTTAATATACCATTTTGTAACATACCACTTCTAGCATTCTTCTCACATGCACAATACTAGTCTCAAGACAGACTTAACTTCTTAAGGCACAGGAGAGATGTGTATTTGTATATAATAAGTCAGAATTAAAGTGAAATAAGAATAAAATGTTAAACATATATGACCAAGAACATTTAGCATTAATTTTTTATACAATAAATAGGTTTGCCTTTTAGCATAGGAAACCCGTTCCATAAATCTGTTTTAGAAGTCAGGTCTCAGCTATGCTTTAAAAAAGCTTTTGTTAAAACTGAAGTATATTGATAAAGTGATTTAATATAGTTGAAAACAAGCTACAGCACTCTATCTGGGCCCTCTGAAACCCTGTGTTAGAGAAATATCTATATAGAATTATAGGAAACATTTACTGTAATTTCCCATCAATCTTTAAAAATAATAATGTTAAGCTCCCAACAATGTTTTCTTTGTTAGTGCATTGCTACTATTTTATTCATGTGGTTTGCTGTGCTTGTATGAATTATTCCTGATTCTGTTGCAATGTCCCAGACTCTTATACCTCTTAAGTAAAAGATACTGAAACTGTGGGCTGATTCAAAGGGTAGCCACGTGCATTTTAATATCTACATGTCCTATGAACCAATATTGAAAGACCACAGCATTATATTGCAGGACCATGTTCCATATGAATGCACAATTATTGCTTAAGTGAATTGATTCAGTTCTTTAGTTTGGTACCACAAAATGAATTTTTGCCTACTGACTGAGTCTATGAAATGAATATCTTCGAGACTGAGTAAATTTAAATGTTAACCTGTATTCAAGGTTCACAACCATCATTGCATATATTACTCTAGCTGTATCTATGACTCATTTAAAATATAACTACCATGAATAGAAAAAAATAAAACGAGAAGAAAAACACACAGGTACACAGACACACATGCACACACACACACACACACACACACACACACACACACACACACAATCACACTTTGTCAAGAGCCCCAAGGAAAAGCAATGATAAATGGTATATAATGGTATTCAATTTTCAAATTCTAATGTATGTGTGTGTATGTGTTGAGTATGTGTGAATATATATCTTTTATTTTGTAGAGTAGGGAGAAATCTCAATGAATAGAGATCTTAGGTGTGACATGTAAGATTTACACAGTACTCTTGAAGGATATACTTTACAACTGAATGCACTGAAATATTTCATCAAAATAGCTGTCACTTAAACAAATGACATTGAGAAAATAATTATTAAAAATAAAGAAAGGGCCACAAAATGGGCTGAATTAAAAGCATGGCACAACTATATTCCATTATAGCTCTACATATAGTTCTGCCAATTATCCAAGGCAAATTACTCATCCTTCTTGTATTTTCATTTCCAGTTGTAAAACAGAGGTAACAATAGCTGCCATCCCATGAAACTATTATGTGAATAAAAGACATTAAATTATTTTGAAATTGCAAAGGCTGTCTAAATGCAAGTTGTTTATTTATAGATGCACCAGAATCCAAATTTATAAGGCAGAAAGGTGGAAATGAATTCTGTGAATTACAACAGAATTGGCAGCAAGTACTTCAAATGGCAAATTTGGTTTACAAACTTTGAAAACATACTTTTTCAACTACATGCATGGAATACATGCCTTTTGCAAGATAGGTCCATTTTTTACTTAGATTGGCTTATTGCTCTTAACTGTAGAGTTCGAATTCACTAACTCATGAAAGATGCTGATGGAAGGAAATAGATAATCCCCTTTCTAGTCATTATCACCTTATGTTTGTCACAGCATTCAAAGTTGCTAAGAGAATGAATGACATAGAAAGAAAAGGGGAAGGAAATGGCAGGAATATACTCTTCATCTGATCTGGAGCAATCTCAATTTTATTTGTTTTATCTTTAAATTGCAAAAATCTGGATAAGATTTAATTTGTGACAAAGACTTCAAGGTCCATTGTATGCTCTGAAATCTTCTTTATTTTTCAAATGGGAAACTGGAATCTAGGGATATGAATTTAGAGTCACTATTAAGTATTGTCTAAAGTTTCTTTCAAGACGAAATACAGAATGTGTCATATCAATCAACAGAGTTGTTTACACAGTCATCTATTCAGCAGGCATAGACTAGAAAGTGTCAGGTTTTTTTCTACAACTTTGTTGAGAAAGTTCTTGTAGAATGAAATTCAAAGAAAATCCACTTTTCCCCCAAGGCCAGACTTTTGCAAAACTCTTAAGGAGATAAAAGCTGCCTTTAGTATCCTTCATTTCTCTTTCCTCACCACCCTTCTTTGTTCCTGGTGTTCTATTTTGGCATCTATTCAGTAGGAATTGGGTCTTCAATTACTCAATAAATTTCATCCTCATTCAGATAGGTACTGAAAATACTGGATTTCCCTGAGCACTACACTCTTGAAGAACAATATCCGGTAAGATATTGCTTTACATTGTGTGTTCTCAGAAATGGTTTTGAGAAAACAGACAGCAATGTACAACAAGCACATAATAGACCCTTTTCTACATAACTTGAGTGATAAGGCTGTCTATTCTTTCCCTTAACTCCTGTAAAACTCATCTGATGTTTCCATTTCCACGTTTTGCCTAAACTTGCTGAAGACATGATATGAACCTTCCAATTTCCTCTTCATTATCTCAAGTTATGTATTAAATTTAACTTGTTCTCTTCAAACTAGCTGGGGTAAAATGGCTGAACATTTTCAACTAAGAACGATTGAAAATAATTCTCCCCGTAAATCTTCCCACATTGAACTTCTATTCTCACCATAAAAACAATTACTTGTAATCTACCCATTGCAATAATCTAAATAAAATCGGTTTCCTTACTTGTTCAGCTATTGTTTTTGATAATTCCTTATTGAGGACCTCTTCAGTCATTTATATATTTAAACGTTTTTACAATGACATGTGATAAGCATGACACATGGAGCCAAATGTGCTTGGTTCTAGTCTCAGTTCTTTCTGAATGATGTTGACTATTTGAGGCCTCATTATCTTCAACTTTAGATAAGGAGGTTAGATTCCATATTGTTTAAGATTTCAACATTCTATATATTTACTTGTTGATAAATCACATAGTTATATTTAAATTTTTGTTTATAGGTGTTACCTAAATGAGGGGTAGGAGATGAACTTGTATTTGTTTATATCTCCTCTCCTGTTCTGTTTGAAGTAGTTGTATAGTGCTTGCTCTTTCAGTGGCAAGAGTTACAAGGCAGTTAGTGGCTTTTTCGAAACAGCACGTTCCATTGAAGAAGTCTTCACTGAACAATGACAACTTAAATATTTCTGCTCAAGTTCAGTATATAGTTGGAATCTATGCCTTAAATTTTATAGTATTCTTAAAATTGGTAGCATAAAATATCAATATTTTATATAGTTAACTTAGTGATGACAGAATTCTTCTACACCTAATGAGAGATCCACACAATGACTGTGAAAGGGGAACTAATTTTTTTATTTTTTTCATATATTTTTATTGTAATTAATAGAAGGGTTACATGATATTTGCCAGATAGAAGGTACATTAATTCACATACATTGATACCCTTTCACATGTCTTGGTCCAAATTTCCCTCCCCCCACCTATCCCCACCCCTTATCTTGTTTTCCCCCTTCCCTATCCTATTTCAAATAACCAAAAACAAATATATCCGATATATCAGGTAACAAAGTGAGATACTGTAACAATATGAGATAACCAAGGGACAGCAAAAGAGATGAGAGATAACAAAGTACCTTAAGGACAACAGTCATTCATTATATGGCTTTTGTTTCTATATCCTAGAGGTCCTTTCATTAGCGTCATACTATATGGCCATATGAATCAAGGTTTTGCTCTGTTGCAAACCTCTGCTAGGAGAGCCCAATGTTTCTACTGATTATGACAAATGAAGGAAACCATTGAGCCTATGTTCCTTTGAGTCTGGCTTATTTCACTTAATATGATTTTTTCTAAGTCTTTCCATTTCCTTACAAATGGGGGGATGTCATTCATTCTGACAGCAGCATAGATTTCCATTGTGTACAAATACCACATCTAATTTTAGAAGAATTTGATTTTTAAAAATATCTTCTATAGGCCAAGGACAGTGCTCAGGCCCTGAATTCAAGCCCCAGGACTGGCAAAAAAAAGTAAAAAAAAAAGTCTTGAAAACAAAGTTGCAAATAAGTATCAGTATCACTTTTCCCTAAAACACTACAATCCAAAGTAAACAATGTATCCAGGACATCTTCAGCACATTTGTACATCCCTCTAATTAAAAAAATGCAAATCTACCCTGAAATATATCTATTTTTTTTAAAAAAACTTCTATTTATTCATGATCTGATGATAATGAAAATTTAAAATTTATAAAGTTTAGGGACCCTAGAACCCTGTGAGCATTATGACTGGCTGCAGGAATTTCAACTGGTGTTTGAATAATACTACCACACCTGGTTGTGTGGGTGTTTTTCGTCTAAAGTAGACACATAATTATGAGTATTTGATCTTATGCAGTAATCCTGTCAAAAGACAGGAAGAACCCCTATATTTATTTAACTCAGTGATTCCCAGTATGTATTCTAGATGGATTATTGAAAATGTCTATCTCAATATTTTATGTTTTTTTTGGTTTATTTTTCCATGACTCCCTTAAGAAAGCCCTGGACAAATCTGAGCCTATAAAACTGAAATTGGGGAGAAACATCTTCAGTTTAGCTGTGTCTATCAGTTGATGCATTCCTCCCTACATTGGTACTAGAATATTAATAATTTAACATTAATTGTTTAATATGAGATATCATTGCATGGGCCTTTCTTTATCCATTGCCCTGAAATCTGCTGGTTGGAATCAGCAAAAAATGATAAAAAAAATTGGTAAGTAAAGAGAAAACACTATTTCCCAGGACTATCATAATACATAAGAAAGTTGATACTATTTGAAAACAGAATGTTTGCTACCTAACAGAATGTCAATGAAGATCAAGGCTCAAGGTAATTTTAAGACTTTTTTCCTAGTAATAATTATTGCTTGATTAAATAATGTGCCAGGGGCTGTTATAGATATGCTTCATATGTAGTGTATCAATTACTTCTCACCACAAGCATACAAGACATGAACTGTTATTGTCTTCCTTATATTACAGGTGAATACACTGGATCAATGAGGCTGTGCCAATTACTTGAGATTGGACAATCAATAAATGACACAGACAGTATTCAACACCATGTCTATTTGTCTCCAGAGTCCAGGATCATAGTCATAATGCTATATAATTCCTAATCTTTAGGGGACTATGAAAACAACATAGAAACAAATATTAAGTTCTCAGTTTCATATATTAGGCTGCCTGTTTCTAGCAATGCAGTTGTATGGTACAAGTTGCTTAGGAAATCATAAAAGGAGTCAGTTAATTTGAAAATATCCTTACACTGCATTATATCTTCTCAAAGGTATAGTTTAGTATATATCTGGCATTATAAAAGAGGAGTCAAATTTTTATTTGAAAAGTAATATGTAGTAAAGACCTAATATAGCAGAACCATGATGTGCAGCTATAGTGAAGGTTCTGTTTAGACTTTCATAAAAAATGAGTAGAAAGTAACACCTTGGTATAGATGGCATCAACCCATAATGGCTTTTCTTAACATACTCACTTGAAATCAGTCTGCCCTGTTTGTTGTTTGAATTGAGCAGAAACATAAAACAGTTTTCATTTATAAAACTTGTGACAACAAATGAAAAGCATAGGTGAATAAAATTGCTCTAAAAATCTATCAATTGACTATAGGGCTTTGTTTTCTTTGTGTAAAAGGTCTCTCGTAGACTTATCATCATCTGCTATGTTGATTTCCGTATGCAATTGAACCCTGAACAACACAGAGATTAGGGCAACACTCCGTGACAGCTAAAAATCTATGTAGTATTTATGAATCCTCCTATATTTAACTACAAATAGCCTGCCACTATCTAGATGATGCCACTATTGATAACGCAAACAATTGATTAGTACATATTTTGCTCATTATAATCATTATATATGGTGGGAAATATGCAGTGACAGTGGGAGATTAATTGTTATTATGGTATACAATCTACTGGAGAGAAAAAGTTCAAACAAAGGTATTTACACTCACACCATATTTTAAGATGATGATCAGATCACTTGAGTTTGCCACAGGAGCTACAAGAGGTGGCCAGGAAGTTACCACATTATTATAGCACGCAGAATAGTTATTTGCATGCATTTTAAAATATTTAGTTATTTTTAAATATTTCCATTTAAAATTATTTATTTGCATGTTTTGGGCTGGTATGATGTTTGGTCTATATGTATTTGTATATACTTAAATTTAATGTTTTAAATTTTCTAATAGACTTTTGCATATTAACTATCATATGCATCCATTAAGGATCTTTTTTTATTTGGGGGTATTTCTATGATACATGTTTCATCTGTGATATTTTTTGAAACTGTCATGAATCTTACAAAATATCTCTATATTAGTGAACCCACACAATTCAGTTGTTGTTCTTTTTGTTTTGTTTTTGTGGGTCTTTGGGCTTGTACTCGGCCTGGGTGCTGTCCCTGAGCTCTTTTTTTTTTGCCAGTCCTGGGCTTGAGCTCAGGGCCTGATCACTGTCCTTGGACTTTCTTAAGGCTAGAGCTCTACCACTTGAGCCTCAGCACCACTTTTATCTATGTATGTGGTACCAAGGAATCGAACCCGGGTCTTCATGCATGCTAGGCAAGCACTTTAACCACTAGGCCAAACTCCCGGCCCCCCTGAGCTCTTTAGTACAAGTCTAAAGCCCTACCCTTTGAGCCAAGCCCCACTTCCCCTTTTCTAGAGGTTAATTGGAGATAAGAGAATCTTGGGTCCTTTTGTCCCCGGACTAGCTTTGATCCTCGATCCTCAGGTCTCAGCCTCCTGAGTAGCTAGGATTACAGACGTGAGGACCCGCACCCGGTTGTGTTTTGTTGTTTTTTTCAATCCTGGGGCTTGAACTCAGGGTCCTGAGCACTGACCTTGGGCTCTGTCTCAATTCTAGCACTCCACCACTTGAGCCACAGCACCACTTCTGGCTTTTCTATGTATGTGGTATCAAGGAATCAAACCCGGGTCTTCGTGCATGGTAGGTTAACACTCTACCATTAGGCCAAACTCCTGGGCCCCACAGTTCAGTTTTATGTCTTTCAATGGGCAACTCTAGTACAGAATTTGAGAGTAACGTCTTCAACAAGTCCATTGGTTTCTAACTCTGTGACAAAGTGCAGCTCACTTGACCTTTCTGTACCTTTGTTCCTCATTGAGAAAACAATAAAAAAAAAAAAAGACTGAAAAGTAATCTTTGTAATATACAGTATCTGGAACAATTCTTGGAATGTAATTTAATCCATTTTTATTATCAACTTACTTTATTGAAAGGAATGATAAGCTATTTAAATTTATCTACAAAAGATAATATATTCTAATAACTATGTGATGACCCTTTTCTGTCTTGCATTTATCATTTTCTTAAACAGATATTTCTGATTTTCAATGTGAATGACAATTTAAAATAGCTATTACGTCTTCAGATAAGGAGGAATCAAATAGTAAGGAGAAAAGTAAGTGAAGGAAGTTGAAAGAAAAATCTAAGTATATTCAGATCCTCCCCTCTTCCACCTCTGACCCCTTATCCTCCCCTCAGATCCTCTTAATAATAATAACAAAACCTTCAGAGAACATTGATGCAGGGTAGAAACAAGTATTTTCAAATGAAATGTAAAGCAAATAGCATTATGAATAGAAAATTAGAAGAAAACCACTAATTTCCCCTGAACCTTAAGCATTAATGTTTACTGAAGCATAAACTAAAGCAAAGCTAATTTTTCACAAAAAACACATGAACCTCTAAAAGAACCCCTGACAAAAATAGAAAAGGAAATACCTTATTTGAAATTTTGATTTTAAAAATTGTCTTTTTAACCCTACAACCCACCAAGATTCATGAGTAAAGAGCTTGGGTTTTTCGTTTATTCATTTGTTTATCTTGATCCTTTAGAATACCTAAGAAAACAATGGCTCCTATTGGTCTTAACTTTTAGTTTTTAAATTGATTTTGTGAGATTTTATAGAGGTTGAGTGACTCTGCAAGGAATTGTATTTCAAAAGAAGCCAAAAGAAAATATGTGGCTATTTTCCTTGTTTGTGCATTAAGACTAAGATCATTCAATGTGAATAAGAACTTGGAAATGGCTATTGTGACATTTATTTTAAACAAGAGCAGTAGTTCAACCTCGTGTTGATTAAATTTATCAGTACAGAGTGATCTTTTCTGAACTAGGAAGAATTCATGTTCTCCAATAAGAGAAAATAATTTTTTTTCCATTTTGACATATACATTCACCCTTACATTAATTGGAAAATGCTTTTTCATATCATAAACAGGAGAAATTTCTGTATACCCTTTGCACAATGTTGCATATATAAATGCTGCTTAGACCAAGACAGCTTAATGAAAATCCCATGTTGCTTCAGGGTAGTTAGTTACATGTGAAATTCAATTTCCATTGCATTCAAAATTCCATTCCGTAAATATTTAATTTTAAAATTGCAAATATATTTGCAAAGTTTAATTGGCTTATATTCAAGGCACTGGCGGAAAAAATTGCTATTACAAAAATAGATACATTTCCATGTATCTATTGCTCATATACAGAACTTCTTTTAGCTGCTCATAATCTTTAATGTGAATTAAAACAAGTATGGCCCTAATAATCAAATTAGAAGAGAAGTCAATAACCAATCAATCTTTTTTTTATCACGGTACCTTTTTTCTCTGATTTGTCGGAAACCTTTCCACCAATTGGAGAGTAAGTGGTATCCATGGAGTCCGTCCCTGTGTTCCCATTGCTAATTCCATTTGCATAAATCTGTCCAACTGGTTGCAATTGCCAAGTCAGACCGAACAAATGTACTGCTGCAAGAAAATAAGCCGCATATTAACTTTATTTGGAATGACTGAGAACATCCCCACATGAGTCTGCTTTTTGCACAGAAAAGTGTTATGACCACATATCTTTTAATAAGGTCAAGTGAATAGGAGTCTATATTTCTATCACACATATATCTAATTTTTCAAGTAGCTGGTATTTAAGCTTTAGGTTAAACTTATCTCTGAAATAAGACTGGAGAATTGGTTAGCTACTTATACTGAGATTGGATTTGGTTCCCCATTTTCCTTAGTCATGTAACTCACATTTGCATATGGAAACTACTGCAGAGTACGGTACACAGGCTGTCATAAGAACACAGGACAACTTGCTTCCTCATGGATCTGATTCCATTCATTTCAAGAAATATTTCCTTAGTTTATAGAATGAATAAAATCTTACTACCTTCTGTAGGTATTTTAGAAGCCTATTAGGGAGAAATTTTGCAGTAGTAAAAGTGTAAAATAACCATAGTATTATGCAGAATAACTGGCATAAGATAGTTTGCAATTTCTATCACAAAATTAAAAAGTACCTATTATTGGTCAGTGTGAAAAAGAAAAGAAATGGGCCCATTTTTCACTCTTTTTTTCAGTCGTGGGGCTTGAACACTGGGCCTGGGCCTGTCCCTGAGCATTTTAGCTCAACGCTCTACCACCTGAGCCAGAGAGCCACTTCCGGTTTTCTGGTTAATTGGAGATAAAAGATTCATGGACTTTCATGCCCGGGCTAGCTTTGAACCGTGATCCTCAGATCTCAGCCTCCTGAGTAGCTAGGATTAGAGAGGCATGAGCCAGCACACGTACACTGTTGGTGACAATAAAAAGCTGCAAGTGACTTTTGGGAGGCAATGTGGCACTATTTATTAAAAAAGCCTTAAAATTTGAATTGCCCTTTGAGCTAACCATTCAATTTCTACAAACTGTCTATTGTTA
The DNA here is from genome assembly GCF_031878675.1 of Megascapheus bottae. NCBI lineage: Eukaryota > Metazoa > Chordata > Mammalia > Rodentia > Geomyidae > Megascapheus > Megascapheus bottae. The sequence goes on from NC_143547.1 coordinate 84,346,675, forward strand.
CATTTGAGATAATAGTAAAAAATTATGATCAATCTACATATTCATGGAGAGGTTTAATTAAATGACTTATAATATATTAAATAATACAAGATTGTATGACGATTAAAATCATATTTCAGATGGCCATGTAACAATACGGGAAATATTCATACTAGATCAAATGAAGGGCTCTTGAACACTGTGAATATTATTAATGGAACCTTGCATGCACGTGTGTGTGTGTGTGTATGCACACGCATGCATGTGTGTGTTCATATCTAGAAAGAATATGCTAAGAGGCTATAGACCAACACACTGATGGGAAGTTATGGAGGATTTACATTTTCTTCTATATGATTTCTTTATTTACTCTATTTTTGTACTATGAATATATGTAATGTCTACCATCTGAGGTGAATAATACCTTATTTTAAAATAAATTGTTTAAAGGAAGAATATGGTAAATTTGGCTGGGCTGATCAAGGATGGATTTATGTTTGTAGAAGAATTAAAGGTTAACTTTCTTTGTTTGTTGGCCCTGAGGCATGAATTCAGGGCCTGGCCATTCATTTTCCATAAGCTTGTTTACTAAAGGCTAGTACTCTACCACTTGAGCCACAATGCCACTTCAGGCCTTTTCTGAGTAGATTTTTTAAAGATGAGAGTTTCACAGGCTTATTTGCCTGGATGATTTTGAACCTTTATTCTCAGTTCAAAGACTCCTGAGTAGGTAGGATTACAGGTGTGAGGCAAGAGCACCTAACTTTAGAGTTAAACTTTTAAGGTAGCATTTGATTTTTCTTAATCACAGTGGTGATTTAAACAAAATATAACTTTTTAAGTTATAGAATTACTAAAGCAAAGGAAGATGCTGACGTTTGGGAAGCTTAGCTATATGTAGGTGGTAGGAGTCAAGTCCAAAAGGAAGGATTTGAACCAAATTATAAAGAATATTGAGTGTCACTCTGAGATATTTGTATTTGATTCATTTGGTGACAGAGGCATTGTTGTTTTCTAAGCATGTCAGTGATATGATTCATTTTCTTTAGGATGATTACTTACATAGCAATGGGGAGACATTGAATGTATATAGACAATCAAAAGGTACTATAGAAAGATAGGCCTGAACATAAGCTAAAGAAACAAATTGGTATGGTACTAAAATAATACAGCTGTGAAATAGAGTCTTATTTTGGGAAAACCACAAGAGTGCTACAACTATGTGCAGTGAGATGGCAGAGATTCAAGATGAATTACACAGATGCAATTTCAGGATTTGACAACAAGCTGTGTGTACTTATGGTGTATATGGATATATCTCATATGCAAATAGATGTGCTAAGGGAGGACACAGGAAAAGTGAGAGAAAATGCCTATTTCAAAGTAGTTTATATATTTTTAACATTTTTAAATTGTTATTATAATGGATATGTACAGAGGGATTATATAACTAAGGTAAAGAATCCATTTTGGGGGGCAATGTAACCCCTTCCTTTGCTCTCTCCCAGTTTTTTTCCTTCCCAGCTCCACCCACAAGTTGCATAGTTCATTTTCAATGTAGCGTCCAGTGAGGACCCTCACTGCATTTTCTCACTCTTTGTCCCTCCATTTCTGGGCTTCACCTTACTCTCCCAAAGACAGATAAACAAGCAGAGCAAAACAAAAACAGGAAAGAAAACATTTTGTTGTCATTATCTGGAGTTCATTTTGATAAATATTATTTTATATTATCAGATGAATATGTTTTTTGCATTTGATCCTGCCCTAGGAGTATAAAATAGTTTATATTTTAAGTCAGACCAATTTAAAGAACAGTGAAATAATTGATAGATTTAAAGTCTTCACATAGTCTAAAATTGTTGGGGCTGGAAATGTTCTTTATTGAGTGATGAATAGTAGAAGCATAATTTGATGAGAGATTAAAGGAATATATCGAACAACTCTGAAGATGTGGGTTTGCATGAATTTCTGGGCTATCTAGACAGGTCTTATAACTAGAGGAGATCTGGAGTTTGGATAAATCCAGAAGATCCCAAAGTTGCATATGCATGGGGAGAACAGTTGAAGTAAGGAGTGATGTCACTGAAGCAACACATTAGAAGAAAACACTGCTTAAGGCAGAAGCTAGAGAAATCCTCTTATTTGTTTTCTCATTATATTTTTTCCAACATCAACCAAATCCTTCCAAAAGGCAAAAGAGTGAATCCCCTCTTAAAAATAAAAGTGAAATACTCTCATGTCTTTCTAATTCCATGGCAGACTAAAAAGGAACAATGTGCATTTCAAACACTCACTTATAGTATATGAATTAATGACTGAGAACAGAGAAGCTAGCCAGATAGTCTGCTGAAAATTATTCAACATTTTTGATAAAGATGCATTTATTCTTACAGACTGATTTGCTGAATGATAACCCCTTTATAAAACTAAACATAATAAACACATAATTTAAAAAACTATAAAAATCTATGTTCCATGTAAAAAAAGTTAAATACCTGCCAAATAGAAGCACTACCTATATACAGTTTGAAAAATTAACCAATTACTTAACTCATTTTTAGGTGTAACTAAAAGAGTGTTCAAGCACCCATATTTGAATCTATCCTTAAAACTTTGAGGTATTTAATTGGTTCCTACTTTTATTTTAGACTAAGGCCAGTGCAGACTGATGAATGTTATTTGCAATTATTAAAAACTATTGAAACTGAAGGATTGTGGCTTTGAGTAAAATATAGCATAGCATTATTAATAAACCTGTTAGGACATTGCTGAGATTTCCTTGCTAAAGGGTTCAGATTTGGTTTAGCATATCTGTCTTCATTAGAAATGTTTACTTGTATAATAGAAATTGTGGTCTATTCTGACTCCTGAAATTAATGTATTATGCATATTACAAACCATATTAAGATATAATTCATTTCTTTGATTCAAGTTCTTTTGTGAAACTAGTGGGGACATATGTAACAAAAAATATCGCTGTTCTCTTCAAAAAGACCTCAACAGCTATTTTATAGACAGTATTTTAGTTAAACCATTTTCCTGATGAAACAATTAACTGAGAAGAAGTAAATGTGGAGACTCATTTCAAAACACATAGGTAAGAATTAATTCTGCCATGAAATGAAATAGAGTGCTTCCAATCAACTAAAGCAGAGAAAGTATAGGGACATTTTTAGTAAAAACACTCTTTGACAGTGGTCTGAAGCTTTACAATCTTTCAGTTTAATATATTCTTCACTGGAAACAAACTGGAAGGTATGTTTGGGTGAATACATAATGAAAGTTAATTACTTGCTACAGATGAAGGGTACCATTGCAAGGTTACTGGCCTTTTCTGTCTTCTAAATTCAATTTCCATATGCTGAGCTGTGAAAGAAAGCCAAACCTTTATATGTAGAGTAGACCATGTTTACTAAAGAACTCTAGAGTTTTATTACAAAGAATAATAGTTTCTCCATACTAAGCCAATAAAATAAAATTATGTTGAACTATGGGATATATCATTGCATTACAGAAATACAAAGTAGTAGTTCCCCCATAGGGATTATTCTTTGATTTTTTTAATGAATGTTGTCAGAATATATGCCAAACACATTAGGAATTTACAGAATAGAGGCAAAGGAAATAGTAAAATATTCAATTGCTAGGATAGCTTATGTACTGGCCAACCAGCAACAGATATCAGGAATAAATAATCAATCTAGACTCATTAGTACACACTGGTTGGCTGTCAGCATTGTGAAGGAATAAATATATGGCACTATTAACTTCTAGTGAATCCCATTGTAGAGCCACACTAATAAAGTATAGGCATTATGAGCTAGTTAGAATTAAGAGCAAACTTAGCAATGAATAAACAGAATAATGTTATGTTTTATTATATTCATATACTACTTAAAATATTGTTGAGAGTCTTTGTTTTGTGCTATTAGTAGGCTCGAACTTGGGTCTCAATAGGATTCCTTCAATTTTTGCTCAAGGCTGGTTTTCTACCACTTGAATCGGGCCTCTACTTCCAACTTTTTGGTAGTTAATTGAAGAGGCTCACAGACTTTCCTGTCTAGACTGGCTTCTCAGATCGCAGCCTCCCGAGTAGCTATAAATATAGGCATGAACAACTGGCTCTCAGCCATGAATAGATAATTAACACTAGGGCCAGAAATGCAATGGGAAAAATCCTCTACTCTTCTAGAAATTATGAGAAGGTGATGGGTTAAGACAAGTAAATAACAGATATATGAAATAAACAATGAAGCACAATGTAATCTTTAATGGAAACAAAGAACCAACATAATGAAATATTGGTGCTGGTATGAAGAAACAAAAATAGGTGATCAGGAAAGTCCTCTTAAAGGAGTAATAGTTGAGTAAAAATTGCAAGGGTGTGAAAACAATTTGAATACATAGTAGGAGAAACTCCAAGACAAGGACACTCAGAAATTACAAAGAGCCCTTATGTCCTACATGAAGAGTGCGAGGAACACTACTGAGGATGGATGGTATGAGTGCAGGAAGGCAAAACATGGCAGAAAAACTCATATTGATAGGGACCGGACTAAGAAACCTATTATTTCAGTGCTCTGACTCTCTTCACAAACTGGTCCCCAATAAACAAGGGAATAGAAAGCCACAAGGTTAAATTTTCATATACAGAAACATATACCCCCAAATAAGCACTGCTAGTAAAAAGGACAGCACTGGATATACTTCTGATCCCAAAGCAAGACTGAAGTTATTGTCTGTAAAGACATATATACAAATATACCTATTTGATGAGTACATATGAACACTACTCAGCTATGGAAGGGAGTACCAGACCCATTATTTATATTTCACTGAGCTCAAATGGCTGTACAAAATGTGTGTGCCTATTTAGGTATTCTAGTATTAATGTTTTTTCAGCTTACTAAGAGTCCTAGATTGTTGTCCTTAATGTACTATGTTAGCTCTCATCTCTTTGGCTGTTCCATGGTTATCTCATATTGTTACAGTATTTCACTTTGTTATCTGATATATTGGATATATGTGTATTTGGTTATTTGAAATAGGATAGGGAAGGGGGAAAACAAGATGAGGGGTGGGGATAGGGGGAGGGAAATGGGGACCAAGCCATGAGAAAGGATATCAATGTATGTGAAGTAATGCACCTTCTATCTGGTGAATATAATGTAATCCTTCTATTAATTACAATAAAAATATATGGAAAAAAGAAAAATTCCTAGCATTCAGCTTGGTGCTGGTAGTTCATACCTGTGATCCTAACTACTCGGGAAGCTGAGAGCTGAGGATCATGGTTCAAAGAATGAACCATCCAGGAAAGTCTGTGATACTCTTATCTTCATTTAAACCAGAAAACTGGAAGTGGCACTGTGGCTCAAAGTGGTAGAGTGCTATCCTTGAGCAACAGAGCTCCTGGACAGTGCCCAGGACCCAAGTTCAAGCCCTACAATGGACAAAAAAGAATTGTAGTATGTGAAAGCCTTTTGACAAGTGTAGTGTAATGCTCAAACCTGAACATTTTATAATTGCTAGCCTTCTTGAAATTTTAAATTCATTTTAAAGGTTACTTTTTGGTACTAGTGAAATTATTTTCCAGAGACAGTACTGCTTTTTGTCCAGTGATCATAATTCTCAAACCATTGCTTCCTATATTCCTGGAATCACATAGAAATGGAGTCTTGCTAACTTTTGACTAGGCTAAACTAGAATCATAATCTTCCTAAACTCTGCTTTCCAAGTAGCTAGAATTATAGACATGTACCACAACACTATATACTATCCTCATTTGCTAACAGAACAAATAGAATGTTACTGTTCCCTATTGCCAAACTCATTTAAGTACCTTGGATCTCAAGGCAGGATGATTCCACCTTGCAAAGCTCTGTACACATCCCCAAGTCTGTCCAGCAGTAATATCTCTGTACTATTAGACTGGGTCCCTTAAGTAAGACTGAGGAAGTCTAGCAATATTTATAACCAATATTTCCCCATTCCACTTCCCAAACGTTTCTTGTAAGAAGAGACTACAGGACTGTTTCAGAAGTAGATGTGGGAAGGTAGGAAGCACGATGGAAGTAAGTTTAAGACTGTGCTTTCTAACTGGGTAGTCAGTCACTCCCTACATTGAGCACTTGAGGTTTAGCTAGACAGAATCAAAGTATAAAAAAGGAATATAAAATATCACAATAATTTTATACTGATTACATATCGAAATGATAATATTTTAGCTCTTGTAGATTAAATAAGAGTTCTATTAAAATGAATCTCACCTATTTTTACTATTTGAACAGTTACTATTAAATCTTAAATTACCTACGTGGCTCATAAGATTTCTATTGGATAGTAATGTCCTGAATACCTTGAATATTTCACAAGGAAATACCATGTTTCTTTTTTAGCACTCAGATATAAACCTATTAAATTATATTGAAGATACATATTTGATTGTTTACCTTGTCATTGTTAAGTACTGAAAGGGCAGAAACAATTTTTTCTTATCCCTGCTACTTAGCTCCAAACTTTTCAAAAAGTACATTTATACACTTTTAATAGAAATGTAATGTGATAAAGTGGCTTTGGAGATAATTTTTATATCTATTGCAACTTAAATGGATAATATTTGTTAAGTCTACAAAAAATAGTACTACCCCTATACTTTTTAATGTAAAAATTTAAACAATCAATATATCAACACATGTGTGGGATGAATGCATACATATGCTGTGAAGTCCTACATAAACTCATTTCAACATTATATAATGCATATATGTATTGCACTAGTGCATGACATCTCATTAATGTGCTGTTATTGTACAGGAAATTAATTAAAATGTGCTCAACTATAGGCAAATTTGAATTTAAATATACTTTGTCAAAAGCAATCCTATGTCCAGATTTAAATGAACTCTATTGCAGAATACTTACATTGCAAAAGGCTGAGGAGGCATAAAACTATATGCACTATGGGATTCTAGATTGGATATAAGAGCAACAAAAAGACCATAGGAAAACTGGAGGAATCTGAATTAAACTCCAAGTTTAGTTAATACCCTTATACCAATGTTAATTTTTTTGCTTTATTATTTTATTTTTTGTTAAAGGATTTTATTAACACTGCTTTTTACATAATATTTCAAATGTCAAGTTTAACAAACAAGTATTCAAGAATGGAATGTTGATATGCAATCACTTGCACATACATTTAAGAAAAAAGTTTAAAAGTTGAGACTTTATATGTCATAGATACATATCCATCTATATATCAATATGTCTATAGAATATATCTCCCATCATAGATTTATATGTCTGTATAGTTATATCTCCAAGTTCATGTCAACGACCTTGAGTTTCTGAGTATTGAGTCATCTCTCTTATATTGTTTGGATCTAATAGCCACATAACAAGGAGACCATAGGCCTTTTGCTCCTTTGGTCTTGACTTATCTCACTAAACATGATTAGCTCTCGTTTCATCCACTTCTCAGTGAATGTCATTATTTTGTCTGTTGTCTATATAGAATTCCATTGTATGGATATATATATATATATATACAAAAAGGTGATATATATATATATATTCATAAATCTGCAGTAGGGCATCTGGGTTGTTTCCATTGCTTGGCTACTGTGAATAGTGCAGAGATGAACGTGGCTGTGTGGATGTCCTTATCATATCCTGGGTTATGAAGTTCAGGGTAGATGCCCAGGAGTGGTATGGCTGGGTCATAGGGAAGGCCTATTTTTTAGTTTTTTGAGGAACCTCAAGCTGCCTTCCAGAGAGGCTGAACTAGTTCACATTCCCTCAACAGTGCAGTAGGGTTCCTCTTTCTCCACAACCCCACCAGCATTTGTCGTTGTCTGAATTCAGAATATTGGCCATTTTGATTGGAGTAAGGTGGTATCTCAGGGTAGTTTTTATTAGCATTTCCTTTATGACCACGGATGATGAGCATTTTCTCATGTTTCTTTGCCATTCTGTCAGTCCTGGGCTTGAGATCATGGCCTGAGCACTGTCCTTGGACTTTCTCAAGGCTAGAGCTCTGTCCTTGGACTTTCTCAAGGCTAGAGCTCTACCACTTGAGCTTCAGCACCACTTCCGGCATTTTTTCCCTATATATGTGGTACTGAGGAAACGAACCTGGGTCCTCATGCATGCTAGGCAAGCACTCTCCATTAGGCCAAATTCCCGGCCATTCTTTGCCATTCTTAACTCTTCTTTTGATAGGTCTCTCTTTATTTCCCTTGCCCATTTAGCGATTGTTGTTTTGGGGGGAGGGGTTTGGGAGGGGGATTAGTTTCTTGAGTTCCTTATAGATATTGGATATCAAGCATTTTTCTTATGTATTATTGGTAAATATCTTTTCCCAGTTGATTAGCTGTCTTTCTACTTTAGTAGCTATGTCTTTGTCCAGAAACTTTATTTTTTTATTTTTTATTTTTTATTGGTTGGAATTTCCATTTATTTTTTTCATATATTTTTATTGTAATTAATAGAAGGGTTATATTATATTCACCAGATAGAAAGTACATTACTTCACAAATATTGATACCCTTTCTCATGTCCAATGTTAAATTTTTTAAAATAAAAAAAATAGAGAAAAAAACTGATCTACAAATATACTGGTAATGCAGTGGTGTGATGACAAATGTTCAACAAACAGCACTCTGACCACATGGGCCCCAATATGCAATATTTGGTGATTCCTGGGATGTTATAACACTCACCATGGCTAATTTCAACTGCCACCATAAGTCCCTGAATGTGAAATTGGAAAAAGATCCTTAAACCAGCATAAAATACATCATTTAACTAGTCTTCTTCTCTCTCTTTAATTTTTCATTTTTAAACAATTTTAGACTAAGTCATTTAAACTGGAGAGAAAATCCTTATAACTTACTGTTAACACTTGCAAAATCATAGTATAATTATTAAAAATAAGAAATTAACATAGCGGTGAGAGTATTAAGAACTAAGAACTTTATCCTCCATCTTAAAATGCACACATCCAGCTAAAAACTTTATATTTAATTTTTGAAATAATTTGAGGGATTGTTTTGCAATCCTACTTAATAAACACCACATTTTACTGTCATTTACTATCCTACTGAAATAAGCACTATTAAGAATGCTTTAAAGTTATTTCAAAAATCAATTCTATTATCATTAGTGTCAAAAGTTTCAAATCATGCTAAGATAAAAAAGCATATAAGGTTTCTCAAAATAATTATTTTCTTTCTGTCAGCATTATTTTTCCAGTCCTAGGGCTTGAACTTATGGCCTGGGCATTGTCCTTGGGCTTTCTCAAGCCTAGCACTCTACCACTTGAGCCAGAGCACCACTTCTGGCTTTTTCTGTGTATGTGGTAAGGAGGAATCGAACCCAGGTCTTCCTGTCAGTATTTTCTCCCACCAAGGCCTATACATATCTTGCTGCTTTTTTCTTCAGGATAGGGAATGGCACACCTTTTGTATTTTACTTCCAAAGATTGTTAGAACTAAGGATCTACTTGTGTGTTGGACAGTTCCCTTCGTGACAAATAAACCAAGTACATTATTCAGATTGTGATCCTTGATAACTTCAGGCTTTCAATTTAACTCCTGTGGGAAACAATCTTTTCAAATTGATACTTCAGTGGACATCAGACAAGACTAGATGCTTCAGCAAGAAGGAATATCACTGAAAATATAAATGCTACTTGAATTAAATGCAGTGACTGCAAACATTATAAAAACCAGGTTATCTTTCCATCTTAAAATAAATCCCTTTTTATTACATTAAACATCAAACTGGCATATGAGTGAACTATAGCCTTTGATAAATTACCTTCAGATCTCAGTTTTATCCTGGTAATAACTAGATTAGATGTGGGATCGAAAACCATTAGTTTTCAGTGAACCATTTTTCAAGAACTAAATAAAGGAAGTAATGCATGTTTATTTATGGTACTCTACTTTTTGCCTCAGCAGTTTCATTCAAATTTTCCATTTTTTCCTGGGGTTATACATATACATTTTCTCCTAAAAATATTATCTGTGCTTGCACTACATCATGAACATAAATAAAACATATTGAAATGCTTCTTTTCAAAGCAATTTGAATGTAGCCAATATGGCTTTCAGATCCCTTTCAAATACTTTTGAAAGGCTGAAAAGCTGGTGTGTTGGGTATGAGTAGAATTTCCTTTGGAAGGAAGGTTTTTAGTAATTAAAAAAGAGGCAACAAAAAGAGAAAGCATTTTAGTTTGCACAGTTTTACAGAACTTATTCTGCAAGTCTTCCATAAGGAACAGTGAAATTAAATGCCAATTTCGAGAGAATAAGACAAGGAACAATGAGAACAACTTTCTTGGTACTATACGTGTTTCAAGTCCCTACTTTTCCCTTTCTGTGTGAAATGAATTATTCTTTATTACAGCATGGTTTTTCCTATTAGTATGGTCCTAGTTTTAGCCAGTACCCAGGAGAGAAAGATTCTATCAAAGCAATAAATCATTTTAATATCCCAGTTCTACCTTAAAACTTACATTTACTATGTATTTTATATTTTCTATCCCAAGGCTGCAGCAATATTTATAAATAACGTATCTATTTCAGTACCTTATCACAAGTTTAATATATGATCTCCATTTGCAGTTGCACAACAGACCCATCTGTGTATTCCTTATCAGACAGACACAATTATTTAGTGGTTTCATATCACGTCACAGCACCAATAAGTGCTCTCTGTAATTCAAATCTTCTTTATCTTTGCAATATTATTTGTTTTGTGGAGTCAGGAAGAATAAACAGCATAATGAAGCACATTTTAAAAAAATAAAATTTATGAATAATGCAACAAAAATATCATTTTTGCTAGGAACTAGTACTTTTGATACTTTTAAAATTTTTTTTCTTTTATATTTCCATCTTGCTTCATCTTTTCCTTAATGAATCTTCCCTTTATTATAGTCCAAATGCCTGTCACCTCACTATTATTTATGATGGACATCACAGGTTGCTGAACATATTTGATCATCCTCTAGCTTGAGTGTATATTAGAAGCAATAGTCGAGTCTGTTCAAAATTATCCAAATAGAACATTAGTTATGAAGAATAAAACTAAACTGATTTTGTCTTCTTCTTACTCATTTGTCCCATAAATTTTTAAATTTTTTTTCTTTTTTCTTTTCTTTTCTTTTTTTACTGTCTGTGTAATATATAGAAGGGTTACAGTTGCATTAGCCAGGTAGTAGTTGCATTACTTCCCACACATTGGAACCCCTTCTCATGGTTTTGTTCCCATTTCCCTCCTCCTACTCTCTCCCAATCAACTTGTCTTCCCCTGTCTCTTTCCTACTTCAGACAAATAAATAAACATATATTTTAAGGGCTAAAAAATAGAACTATATTAATTGATTTGTATCTATAACCTCTGCTTACTGATGCTTTAAAACTCACTTTTTGGACTAACCATCAATTTGTTATAGCAATAGGAAAATGGTTTACATTTTTTCTTTTCTTTTTTAATTGAATTGTCAAGGTGATGTGCAGAGGGATTATAGTTACATATGTAAGGTGGTGAGTACATTTCTTGTTGAACATTGATACTCCTTCCCATGTTTTTCTCCTGTACCTGGTATATTGTAAATAGTATGTATTTTTGTGCAAACTTTTGGAAATTGAGAACTTAAACATATTCAACTTCCTGATTACTCACAGTTAGTATGAAAGGACACGGATTGAATATGGCTGGGGAAGCAAGAGATGTAACCCAGAATGTAAATGGTAGAAATATAATAGGAAACAACTAACCCTTCTTAATTGCATTATGAGACTTCATAAGATGGGAAGGTATAGAATATGATGTGCTGATGAGTAAAATGACTCATTTTGTTTAGTATTTTAGCATATGAAACCCAAACAAGGCCCATACTCAATAAGTCACCAGTATACTATTGAGATGAAGCTGATTCATGGTCAGGATCTGTAATATCATGTGGCCTATGGGTGTAGGCTGGTCTTCACAGACCCAAGCCCCAGACCCGTTTGCTGCTCTGTGTGATCCATGTGCTTCCAGCCTTAAGGCTAATCACTACAAACTCGGGTTGTAGGCTTGCTTCAAGATCCCAAAGATTCAACTTCATTCTGGCAACTACAGAAATAGGTGCAAGGGGCCATGTCTGTTATCAGGCCGACCCTATAGCCCTAAGTTCCAGGATGATTATTGTGTTTCCAGGTTCCATGCCTGCCACAGTGCCAGGCATGAAGTACCAGGTCTGAGTTGTCAATGATTCTGGCAACTGGCCTACCTGCTCCATATTCCAGCAGTAAATTTGACCCTCCTCGAACACTCACACAGAAACTGAAGGAGCTGATTGGTGAAGGGTTTTACCTACTGATATCAGTCTTTAAAGACTGGAGCACCACCCTGTATAACTAACTGATGCTAATAAAAAGACTGGAAGAGGTGACAAAACAATAAGGATCATAAATGATCAAGAAACAGAATAGAGAACTTAATACCAATGATAAAGAAATAAATGTCCTTATGGTTAATCTCATGTGGTTACTGTATCTGACTTTGTTACCTGGTATATTGTATATATGTTTCTTTGTTTATTTGAATAGGAAAGTGAAGAGGGAAAACGAGATAATTGGGAGGGGGTGGGGGGACAGAAAGGGGGATAAGAACATGAGAAGGGGTATAATGTTTGAGAAGTAATGTACCCACTAACTGACTAATGTAACTGTAACCCTTCTATATATTACCCCAAGAATAAAATTTTTTTAAAAAAAGAAATAGATGTGAGCTAGGTGCTAGTGGAAGAATTGTGGTTCAGTGTCATCGGGGAAGGAAAAATTCAGAAAGCTTATTTAAAAAATAACTAGCAAGCACCCCAAGTGTAGCCTAATGGTAGAGTGCTCAGCCTAACATGCGCTAAGCCCTGGATTTGATTCCTTGGTACCACATACACAGGAAAAAGCTGGAAATGGTGCTGTGGCTCAAGTGGAAGAGTGCTAACATTGAGCAAAATGTGTCCAAAGACAGTGCCCAGACCCTCCATTCAAGCCCCGGCACTGGCAAATAATAATTATAATCATAACCATAACTTGCAAAAACTAGGGCTACTAGTGTAGCTTAAATGGTAGAGAACTAGCCTGCCAAGTGTGAGTCCCTGAGTTCAAGTTTGGGTACCAAAAAAAATAATGGAAATGTATAAATTTCCTGACAGAACTGAAACTAATTAACTTAAAGAATCTCAGGGAATAGAAGTATAAAGCTCAGGTATTAAGTGCTTTTCTAGGAAGTTCCAGGTCCTCTGTTCAAATCCAAGCACTATCAAAAAGTTATCCGTGAATATAGTATCACACACTTGTGAGCCTAGGTACCCAGAGGCAATAACTGAGAAGCTGATGTTTCAAGGTAAGTGAGGATAAAAGGTTAGTGAGACCCCAACCATCTCAACCAATACACCAAATTTAGGTGTATCTGCAGCTCAAGCTACAAGAGGCAAAAGTTGGAGGAATGTGATCTCAGGCTTAATTTGTACAAACACATGATCCTTATCTGAAAAATAATTAAAATGGAAAAAAGCTGAAGCTATGACATAAATAGTAAAGCACCTGTCACCAAATGTAAGCCCTGAGTTAAAGCTGTAGTCCTATTAAAATAGAAATTGAGTAGTGAATAGACAAATAAAATCAGGAAGACAATGTATGAACACAATGAAAGGGTCAACAAAACAAACAAACAAATGGTGAAGATTGAAACTCAGAATGACTATAATGAAAAGTTGTATTAACAGAGCTACAATAATTTGTTAATAAATAGAAATGTAACAACATGTAAATTGTGGCATCGATGACAAACATTGTGAAAGAAGTTACATTGTAGAGTTTTGTGTATAGTAAATATGAGTTGATATCAGCTTATAACAGTTTAACTAAAAGATGCTTTATAAAATCATCACAATAATCATTAAAAATTGTAAGTAGATATACAAAAGATAAATTTAGAAAGTAGAAAAAATAAAACTAGAAAAGTAAGTCATCAAATCACAAGAACAGAAGAAAGGAAGAAACAAAGGTATTATAAGACAGGAAATAATTAACAAAATAATATTAGGAAGTTCTAATCAGTCATTTGTAAGTAGTTTTGTAAATAGATTAGGTTTTCAATCAAAGATAGAGAGTTGTTGAATAGATGAAAAGAAAAACAAAATCAAACTGTATATTGCCTACAAGAGGCTTATTTTAGCTTTATGGATACATAAGCAGAAAATATAAAGCATCAGAGATAGTATTTGTCACAAAACATAATCAAAAGAGAGAAGGAATGACCAAACTTAACAGCAGGCAAACAGACTTAATGACAAAATAGTTTTTGAAGTTCGAGTAACAGACTAAGTGTCAATGCATGATTGGATGAAGGAATTTTAACTCATAAACACACGCACACACACACACACACACACACACACACACACACACACAGACAAGCCCATTAAATACCTTACTATTCTTGCTTAAGAAATAATGATACTAATAAAAACAGTAACAATAGCAACAATAAGAGTAGTAACAACCAAGTTTTTATTTCCAAAAGCATGTACAAAACAGGAAGAGATAAGTGAATTTCTACCGATACTAAAATCAAGTGCTACATGATTTCACTTAGAGAGAATGTCATAAAGCTACTAAGAGAAGCAGAACGAAGAATGTTAGCTGTTAGAGACTGGAGGTAGGGAAAGCTGATTAAAGAGTAGTTTCAGTTATTTGAAATGAATATAGTCTGAGATTTAATGCATATAGTATGGTAATTATAGTTCATATTGTGTTATACAGTTACAATTTTTCCTTTTGGACATCTCTGTGGCTTGAACTCGGGGCATGGGCACTGTCCTTGAGCTTACTCAATGTTAGCACTCTACCACTAGAGCAACAACACCACTTCCCACTTTTTCTGTGTGTGTGGTACCAAGGGTTCAAACCAAAGGCTTTTTGCATACTAGGCTGCGCTCTCAGCCACAGTTACAATTTTCAAAATAAGGTAGGTTTTTTTTCCAGTCGTGGGGCTTGAACTTAGGGTCTGAACACTCTCCTTGGGCTTTATCTCAAGGCTAGACCTCTACACTTGAGCCACAGCACCACTTCTGGCTTTTTTTCTATGTATGTGGTACTGAGGAATTGAACCCAGGTCTTTGTGCATGCTAGGCAAGCACTCTACCACTAGGCCAAACTCCCAGCCCCTAAAGAAGGTAGGTTTTAATGTCATTATCCAAAAAGAAACAAACAAAAAACAAAAACAAAACAAATGTAACTGTGGGCAGCGATAGATGTATTAGCTAATTTGATTGTGGTAATCATTTCACAATGCATAGATGCAACAAAGAAGCATGCATGCTGTATGTTCTAAATATAAATTGTGAGGGAGTACATGCTAAAACTCTGAAATAACCTATGCCTACTAGAAAAGCTTAAGAAAGTCAATGTCTTTTGTATAGAAGTTCTGCTATAGTCTCAAATATCATGTTCGCTTCAACTTCTGAATTATCTTGAAATGTCACCTCTTCCTTCCATCCACCTTCCCTACTAAGCTCCACAGATGCTTCCTCAACTCATTGTCTCCAGATCCTCCGCGGTGCTTACCCAAGGACAGCAGCTGTAGTTCTATCCACTCCAAAACACACTTGCTTCCATTTTCAGTAGCCAATGCCCTCAGATCTGAAATCTGTTCTCAGTATCTGCCTGCCAAGGGTGCAACATCTTTTGAATGTAAGTTATTTGGTCAGTTCTGACATAGCTAGAGCCCATCTTTTCTATCTTCCTTTTTGCTTAGTTTCCATTAAACTCTCATGTCTGTTGTGGGCTACAGAGATAATTATGCTTTAGTTATGGCTTCTATTTACTTAGGAATAATTTAGTTTGTAGATTTCGCTGTCTCCAAGTTAAGTTACTAAAGTCGGTTATGGATGGGTTTATTTGTTCTCCTTGTTGTTTTGAATTTCTTTTCATAAGATAATTGAGAGATTTGTATTTTAAGAAGCAACTGTTCCTCTATGGGAAACCATAATTCACTGTTACTACATTTATATAATACATAGGAAGACACATACATCTGAACATTGTGTACTCAGTGTTTACAGCACTCATTTCAAATGACTGTCTAATAATGAGACTATAAAATGGTTGTCTAATAATGAGAATGTAATACAAATTCACATGCCTGGTTCTTTTTCTGTTCAATTCCATATAGTTGCCTATGATTAGGGCTTTCAATTTTAATTGTTCACGGGACTAGATTTACTAGAAGGATGATTATGCTGTCTTGCTGTCTTTTTCTGCCCTTCACATAATTCCTCCATCTAGATTTCTATGACTTGGAAATTCAGAGTGAGTACCTCATTTGTCTGGCTTACAGTAGTGATGGGAAATATAATTCAACTACTGAGCCAATTCTAGTTCTTGTTTAGACTTACTATAGAATAATATTGCATTTGATTATTGGTGTAATATATGAGTCTAGGATATGAAAATAATGACATAACTATTAAAAACTTATACTCTTTAAAAAATTGTGTACAATTAAATATAAATAACCTGAGGGAGATACAATATCTTATTCATCTTGTGATATTCATATTTCTTTGTAAATTAAATTAGTACATGGATGTAAGCTTGTATGTCTTTATAGAACGACTGTGGGTAATGGAAGATTGAAGAGGATGGACTGGGTGTGCTGGTAGACCAGCCAAATGATCAGATAACAGCCCTTATTTGGTTTCAACGATTGTCATATAACCTTTGTCACAATGAAGACTGACACAAAGTAGGTACTCAAAAATATGGTAAAATAGGTTTCTGCAGGTCTAATAATGCAAGATCTTTCCCTTTTTTTCTAGATAAACCAAAAATTGTATGAAACACATGTCATACATATAAAACGTTGGTGCTGAGAGTTTGGCCTAGTGGTAGACTGCTTACTCAGCATGCACAAAGACCCGGGTTCAATTCCTTGGTGCCACATACTACAGGAAAGCCAGACATGGTGCTGTGGCTCACGTGGTAAAGCACTAGCCTTGAAGAAAGCCCAAGGACAGTGGCCCTGAATTCAGTCCCCAGGACTGGCAAAAATAAAAATAAAGTCTTTTGATTTCTACTTTTTAAATTTGCCATAGTATTTAACTAATTGTATACAGGCCAAGCAAACCCAGTGTCATTCAGTATTCTGAGAGATCCGTATTTGGTAATAAAACACAATAGAGCTAACTGAACCCATGACCTTGACCTCATTAGCAAGAATGATACTGAGAGAGTCAATGAGAAATCGAAATATTTTAATTTTTTTCTGCTTACTCAAATCACAAAAGAAATATACTATAATAATCTATAAAATCAGAACTATATTGTTGAGTTTGCTGTGCATATTAATAATGAATTATGCTTATTTTAAGCCCAAAGTTGTTGCTACAAGTGGACTCCATTTTCTTCATTTTTGAAAGTGTATTCAGTTTTTTTATACATTGAATGTCCTGTTTAAAAAATGAGCTATTTCCCCTGTAGAGGGACTCTGCATTTAATGTTTCATTGATTGATTATAATAGACTATTGACTATCAGCAATAATATTAATATTCTGACTAATTCAAGGGCAAGATTTCTTGAAGGAAATTAAACTAAAAACAACAGAGAAAGAAAGCTAAGATACTAAGGTTTATTTAATTTTGTCCAGTCTTGGTACAGGTCATGTATCTATTATTCTGTCTGTCTTTTAAATTCTCCCACAAAATCTTATGTTAGTAAAGCTCAATTAGTGCCATCTCTGCAGCATCCTGTATAATAACACTTCAGCATGCACAGTGCTTTATCACATTTTTGCATTGACGTAAGAACTTTTTTCCTTATCAAATTAGCAAATTAGATCAAATGTCATTATACCACTTAACCTTGACTGAGGCTAGCTTTACCATCCTAATCACAGATCAAAAGCATTTTTCAAAAATATCTTGGCTCTATGCTATTTGCTAGGGCAAATTTATATACTATTTGTTAGCTTCAAAACACTTGCTTTGTCAGGACTGCATTTCTGGAATAAGTATATTATCTACCTTAATAAAACCATTCCATTTAGAAAATTCATACTTTCTTTTATAACACACACATGGGTTTGGTATCTGATCACTCAACCAACTGTTGGTTAAAAAAAATGAAAAAAATGGCACCTTTACTGAACATATACCTAATTTTTTCCACATTATTTCCTAAAAATATAGGGCTGGAAGTTGGGCCTAGTGATAAAGTGCTTGCCTAGCATGCATGAAGACCCTGGTTCGATTCCTTGGTACCACATACACAGAAAAAAAGATGAAAGTGGTGCTGAGGCTCAAGTGGTAGAGCTCTACCCTTGAGAAAGTCCAAGGACAGTGCTCAGGCCCTGAGCATAAATAGAAAATATATTGTATCAGATATCATAATTGAAAGTAGAAGTACACTGAAAAATATGTAAAGTTTTATATCCACATAATATCTCACTCGATAGAATTTGAATATCTGTAGAGTTTGCTGTCTGCAAAGGGTCCTGGAACCAACCATTATGGATATGGAAGAACTACTTTATTTCTGATTTCTTGATAACTGAGATCTCTCTCATTGTCTTATGAACAGTACGAGCCTGTCTGCTTCCTGCTAA
The DNA here is from genome assembly GCF_031878675.1 of Megascapheus bottae. Classification (NCBI taxonomy): domain Eukaryota; kingdom Metazoa; phylum Chordata; class Mammalia; order Rodentia; family Geomyidae; genus Megascapheus; species Megascapheus bottae. The sequence continues at coordinate 84,365,319 of NC_143547.1, forward strand.
ATCTAAAATCTTTCCCCTGCTTTCTCTAATATTATATTTACTTAACTCATTAATTTTATTAGCTAATTCTGCAAGGTATTTGTAGATATGTGATATAAAAAGATAATTGTTATTTGCCATGTTTACTGTCTATGCTTAATTAAAATTAAAGTTTGAGTTAAAAGGGAATCTAATTCTTCTTTAAAGGGAAAAAAAGGCAAAACTGAATTAAGAATCTTATCTATAACATTAATGGAGCTAGTTGATTTGATAAATCCTAAGGCTATGAAATAGTAAAATCCATTTGCCTGTATGAAATAGGAAAGCAGCACAAATGGATACTTTCAAAATCACATTTGTGGAGTCAGGCACCAGTGGCTTATACCTGTAATACTAGCTTTCAAAAAGCTGAGATGTGAGAATCATGGTTCAAAGCTAGCCCTGGAGGAACTTTTTCGAGATGTTATGTCCAGTTAACCACCCAAGAACCAGAAGTGGCCCTGTGGTTCAAGTGACAGAGTACTAGCCTTGAACATAAAGCTTAGTGACAGTGCCCAGGTCCTGAGTGCAAGCCCCATGACCAGCATGCACGCGCACACACACACACACACACACACACACACACACACACACACACACACACACACATCCCCAAACAAATACTAATCACACTTGCATTGAGACATGACTAATTCATTTGAAAGCTTACCAACCTCCTCCAACGCTTTATGTACCTATGCTAGCCTGCAGTTTTCTGATTATTTGATCAGCACATGAATCTCATATAGTGTAAAAGAATTAAGATATATTTACAAAGCACCACATTATGTGTACTGGCTTTCACTTGAGTTTGCTGTTGTCACACTGAACCCCAAACCAGACATTTATAGTTTGTTGTTAGGAACTCTGTAGTAGGCAATTACTTTGAAAATTAAGTATAACAGATTACATAGGTCTACACTAACTAGATTGGCAATGCTTTGATGAGGTTTCCATCAGTAGAAAATTATAGTAGGTCATTTGGGACTATCTTAATTTGTTCATTACTGTCCCACAGAGAGCAATTGAAGCACAAAGGGAGGAGATCTTCACACTCCATACTGTGATCAGAATTCCGTGCAAACCTTACTTGAATGGATAGGCAAATAAATGTAAAACTCTTCACTGAATACCCTTTGCATGTCATTGTAAGTTATAAATGAGGTTTGGGTCCAACTAGGAACAATTTTTTTTGCAAGATCATACTTGGTCAAGAATCTAGTCTTCTCAGAATGAATGGTTGATTTGTAAATGACTAATCTGCAATAACTAATCTTCATATCAAAAACTTAGCTGGGTCTAAAATGCAAAGGGAAATCTTATTTTATGACCTTGAATATGCAATCTGATTCATCCTTTGTCCTTTGTTTCATCTTCTTGTTTGTCCCCTTCCCTTCCCTGATTCAAATAAACAAATAAGTGTGTATGCAATACAACAGGTACCAAAGCCAGATACAGCAGCAACAAAGGATAAATCAGTGTAACAGCGATATTCACAAGACAACATGTTGGAAATGAACTTTACAACTTGGGAAGGGGTGGGAGGAGGGAAAATTGGAATAAAAGATGGGAATGAATGGTAACAATGTTCAAAAAGTAATGTACTCACTACCTTATAAATGTAACTGTAACCCTTCTATACATCACCCTGATAACACATATTTTTTAAAAATGTATCTACACACTAGACATGTGTGTAGATACACATGCTATTTGATTCTACTCGTATTTCCTTTCCCTACCAAGTTTTATTTTTATTTTTTGACAACGTTTTCACGAGCAACTATTGTGGCATATGCCTTTTGTATTCTTGCCATATTTGCGTTGCCAGCTTCTATGCTGGTACAAACAATAAGCAGTCTTTATTTCACTTAATTAGTCTTCCTGAAATATTTTATGTACTTGTTTTCAGCCCTCTGCTGATATTGTAGTCTCAGAAGCTCTTTATGGTCTTAAAAATTACTGAGGATGTTAAAATTTTTCAATTATGTGTTATCTATATTTACTTTTATTTATGGTATCTCTATATATGTTCCCATATTTACTGTATTAAAAATTTTGGCTGGTATATTCTAGCAGTGTTTGTTTAAGAAGAAACTATTACATTTTTAACATACATGACATTTTATGATAAATAACTACTGGAAAACCAAAAGTATTAGTGAGAGAATGGCATTTACATTTTTATTTTCTCTTAATATTTAATTTAATAAAAGATAATTGGATTTTCACTTCTGCATTTGCATGCAATCTCATTGTATCACATGCTATATGGTTTCTGAAAACTATATTGTGTAATCCTGACGAATTATAGTGAAAAAAGATCTCTTTTTGGTATTATGAAGGTAGTTTCAATATATGAATGTCTGAAAGGTCTTGGGATCCCTAGTGATCTCTAGATCATACTTTGGAAATTATAATTCCATCTTCACTATTAAGTGGCTTTTCTTACAAATGTTCTAGCTTCTCCTCTAAGAAGGAGATATACTTTGCAGATTCGTTATCCTCAGCTCTCTTGACTAGCAGCTTTTCTACTGTGCCACCTTCATGCTCCTTTTCCCCATTGTTCAACTTTCATAACTTTTTGTGTCCTCAAACATAAATATTTTCAATGATACTAGTCATCAACTTAAATACCCAAGCAAACAGAACAGAATAGAAGACCCTGAAACTGACAAGAGTACCTATAGGCACCTAATTAGACAAAGAAGACCAAAATGTACATTGAAGAAAAGATAGCCCTTTCAACAAATGGTTCTAGGAAACTTATTCAGACACAGAAGAATGAAGTGTACTAATATAAATTCAACATAGATCAAAGATCTTAACATAAGCCCTGAAACTTTAAACTTACTACAAAAAGTATAGGGATAACACTACAATTTATTAGAATAGTGAATAACTTCCTCAATAAAACTCCAGCAGCTCAACAAATATTTACAAATGGGATTGCATCAAATTAAAAAGGAAAAGTCATCAGGCTGAAAAGACAACCTACAGAATAGGGAAAAAAAATTCCAACTATGCACCTGATAAAGGACTAATAACCTGAACAGACATTCAGCAAAAATCTAAATTCCCAAAAGATCAAGAACCAAATTATTAAATGGGCAAATGAATTGAACTGACAATTCCAGAAACAACTGTGGTATGCATGTACCCATGGGTATATGAACTACCAATTATATAAAGAATTGCATTGTTGATTTTTCCTTTTTTTCAGAGAATTCACTGTTACTGTCTAGCAATACTGCTGAAGTTTTTATATTCTGTCATAGCCTGTCACTATTTTGAATTTATTAGTGCTTACAGTTTTTAATGCATTCTGTGTTTTCTACACAGTACTACACCTTACTTGTGATTTTAGCTTCATGATTTCATTTATTTATAATTGTATGACCTGAAGTTATTATTATAGTATAGTGAGGAATTAAGAAATTTGAGAGAGATACTTTCTGGTGCTCTACCAGTTGTTCCATGCCTCCAGTCTAGCATTCTGCTGGTTAATTGGAGATGGAGTTCTTTGGACTTATCTGCTCAGGTGTCAACCTATTGAGTTAGTAGGATTTAAGGCATCATCTACTGGTACCTGACTTTGCTATTATTCCCTTATATTTTTGCTTTCTATATTATTTTTCTTATATTTTTAGCCTTTAGTAGAAGTCTTTCAGTTGCCAAATTTATAAATTAAAATTTGTCATAAGTATGTAATATAATAGCAAACTTGGCACATATAGGATTTAGTTCTCCATAGTCACAATTAACCATTGGAGGGCTTGGAATATATCTTTTATGGGTATGGGTGTAGTACTCTACTTAGAAATATGTTCAGTAAAATTCTGGCATATACAGTACATCATGGGATACCATTAGCTATAAAAATAATTAAATCCTATTATTATGGGCAACATGGATGAAACCAGAGACTATTGTTAAAGATAAGCTAGGCCCAGAAAAAATAAGTACCACATGATCTCATTCATATGTTCAGTCTAAGAAAACTGAATTCATAGAAGTTCTGAGTAGATGGCATTTTGGAGACAAGAATGGGAAAAGTTTGACAAAAGTGTATTAAGTAACTGCTATCTAAGAACAAGAAGTTCTGTTACATTATTGTATCAAGGTGACTACAGATAGCAATTGGAAGAAAAATATGCCATATAAAATATTTGAGGAGAATGATATTTAAATTTGATTTAAATGTTATACACTGTATACATATACTAAAATCTCATTAATGTTTATGACCTTCATGCCTTATGCTTCTAAGTATGCTTAGAAGGAAAATTAATTAAAAATAAAAAAGGGGGAGAAAAACTGGGAAAGACTGAGAGAAGGGGTGATATTGTCTCAAAAGAAATGTACTCATAACACCACTCATGTAACTATAGACCCTCTGTATATCACATTTATAAGAACAATAAAAATAAAAATGAAAAAAAGGGTCAGGCACTGGGGGCTCACACCTATAATTTTAGCTACATTGGAGGTTGAGTTCTCAGGATCATGATTCAAGGTAGCATGGGGAGGAGAGTCCATGAAACTTGCGTTGCCAAAAAACTACCAAAACACAGGTAATAGAGCTGTGATTCAGATGGTAGAGTGCTAGCCTTGAGCAAAAGAAGCTCAGAGTAGGACCCTTCCCTTCCCTCCCCCCTGCTTCCCTCTGTCACTGTTTACCCAGACTTAACACCATTTTCCTTGCCATTGGTTTACCCACACTAAGGGTTTATCTTGAGACATTCTGTGCCCACAACCAAATACATCCTTATTATAAATAAAGAAATATGAGATGCATAGTGTGAAAAAAAGAAGCTCAGGGAGCATGCTCATGCCCTCAGTTCAAGCCAAGGCAAATACACACACACACACACACACACACACACACATACACACACACATAGAGGAATATTATTCAGCTATAAAGAATGAAATTATTTTACTTCCAGATAAAAGAACATGAGTGAAAATCATACATTCACACAGATCTATGTGTGTGTGTGTGTGTGTGTGTGTGTGTGCGTGTGTGTGTGTGTCTATCTATCTATCCATCTATCTATCTATCTATCGTCTATCATCTAGAGAGACAGAGAACATGTTTGCAATTACGGTAGTTGGGGGGGGGGGCGTTGGGGCCTGTGTGCTGTCCCTGAGCTCTTCATGTCAAGACTGGCCCTCTACCACTTGAACCACAGTGCCACTTCCAGTTTCTGATGGTTAACTGGAGATAAGGGTACCAAGACATGTGAAAGGGTATCAATGTATGTAAATTAATGCACCTTCTATCTGGCAAATATCATGTAACCCTTTTACTAATTACAATAAAAAAATAAATTAAAAAAAGAAATCAGATTCAATGTCAGAGGAGTAGCCTATAAATATGAGAGTTTGTAAATTATGACAGTTGTACATGCTAATACTTTTATGAAACAATATAAACCAGAGTACCTGTGTCTATTAAATAGAAAAAAAGAGTGCCCATACTTACAAAAAATTTAGTATTCTTGGATTTTTTCAACTATTTTATTATTAAGAGGGAATAAATAAATTGTTACATATGAAAAAAAAAGAGTCTCACAGGCTGGCTTTGAACTGTAATCCTCAGATCTCAGCATCCTGAGTAGCTAGGATTATAGGATTATAGGTATACTCCGCCTTGCTCAGCAATGGGAAGTTTTTTTTTTAAATTACTCTTGTATAACAGCATCACTGGGTGTTCAATTCTTAAGTCAGAAAACAACTTTCTCTCCTGAAATATCTTATCAGATGAAACCCAGCATATTTTATCTTCTAAATATTTCTTAATCCCATCTCCTTCTCCATTTCTACCAGTTGGCTCTCCTTATCACTCCCCTATGTTACTATATAGTGTTTTCAATTTTTTTCATGACATCGGTTTTACAACTCTCATTGTACTTGCTGCTAAAGCCAAACTTCAGTATGACAATTTTTCAAATTTATTTTCTTTTTTTTTTCTTGCCAGTCGTGGGCTTGGGCTCAGGGCCTGAGCAGTGTCCTTCGGTTTTCTCAAGGCTAGTGCTCTACCACTTGAGCCACAGCACCACTCCCACATTATTTCTATGTATATTGTACTGAGGCCTCAAACCAGGTCTTTGTTCATGCTAGGCAAGCCCTCTACCACTAGGCCAAACTCCTGGTCCCTTCAAATTCATTTTCTGCCAGTGTTCTAGATGTTTTCTTTCTTCTGGTATAGTAATATATGTACATTTACGCACACACACACACACGCACGCACACACACACACACACACACACACACACACATATATATATATATATATATATATATATATGATATATTACTGAATCTCTCACCTTGGAAGATGTCCTCTCTTGTGCCACCCGATTCTGATTATTTTATAAAAAAAATTACTCACATTTTCACAGTTTAACATGCATTAACCTGCCATTTGTTTAAAAAGTATTGCTCTAATTTACTCGATTCTTCCTTACTTAACATTGAATGCATTATGTCTAAAAATATATTCAATATATATACATACCCATATATATGCATATATATAATATGGGTAGGATAGAAGCAAGATGGGGCAAGACTTCTTTATGAAATAGAATTTAAATCATTTCCTTTGAGGTAATAGATTTCATTTTTTTTCTTTTAATGTATAGAGTGGTTACAGTTATATTCGCCAGATAGAAGGTGCATTACTTCTCACACATTGATACCACTTCTCATGTTTTTGTCCCCATTTCCCTCCACCCACACCCTCCCCTCAATTTTCCCCCTCCTATTTCAAATAAACAAACACACACACACACACACACACACACACACACACACACACACACACACACACATATATATAATATACCAGGTAACAAAGTCAGATATTGTTACAATATGAGATTAACCAATGGGCAACAGAAGAGAAGAGGGAAAAAAACATAGTGTATTAAGAACAACAGTCACTCAAAATTAAGCTCTTATTTCCCTGTCGAGGTAATAGATTTTTTGACAGGTTTTTTCAAATTTACAATATTGTTTCTTGATGTCCTACATTTTCATAAACATACAAAACTCCAAGATTTCTAAGATATTGCTGAGGCCACTTTTAGTATGCCCTTGACTGAACAATGTTTGTTCTAGTCTCATCTTCATTTCCAACCTAGACTTAGGAAGTCCTGCATGGAAACTACCTAGTAGGTTTATTGTTTCTCTTGTTGGAAAACATATGTTTATGTATTACAAACTATGGACTGATCAAAAATTATTTCTTACTCTGTTTCAAATACGTAGCATGCTGGAATTCCAACTAAAAAGAAATATAGTATCTTTATGTCATGAAAATACCTTCATCCTGAGAAACAGAAATTGGTTTTAGAAGAAGTTGTATTCAACATAGGGTCTTCCTGCCATTCTAGCATGATTAATTTGTTTGGATTTGTACTTTTATTTTTAACAGGTAAAATTGTTGTTTAACATGAAGACAAAATCTGATGAAACATCTCACATAAAAGGGTTGTATAGGGTGAATTTATAAATCTTTTTTTAAAGAAGAGATGTGAGCCGGTCACGGTGGCTCACGCCTATAATCCTAAGTACTCAGGAGGCTGAGATTTGAGGATCAAGGTTCAAAGCCAGCCCAGGCACAAAAAGACCTAAGACTTTTATCTCCAATTAACATGTAGAAAATTGAAGTTGGGTTTGGCTCAAGGGTAGGGTGGTAGCCTTGTGCTGAAGAGCTCAGGGACAGCCCCCAGGCTGAGTTCAAGCCCCATGACCCCCCCCCCACAATATCAAAACAAGAGCTGTGATAAATGCGTAGATGGAAGTCTTAACAATTAGACTGACAATACACTATCATTTCCTGATGTCTGCAAGATTGTTAAAATATTTGTAAATTCATAAAAAAGTGAAAAAGTCAATAGTAACTAAAGACCTGCCATTATTAATTATGAAGTGGTCCATGACTAACAACTGGATAAGGTAATTAAGTATTAAACATGAAATCAAAAGGACTGATAGTGATCTTTAGGACTGTGTGAAATTCTTTCTTAGTATTCTATGATGAATCATTTTGTGAATCTTACAAAATATCACACATTTAATGAGAGTGAATGTCAACTTAGAAATGGCCTCTGGATAGATGTGCAAAACCATCTGAAGAGTCAAAACACCATAGAAGAGATAAATTAATAAAATGATAAAGTGACAGTTATTTTCCACCAGGCAGGCGACAACAAATGCACTCGAGAATTCTTATGAGACCGATATTTAGGCCATTAAAAATTTGCTTTGGATAATTTTGAAGGAAAGGAAACAAAAACAGTTCAGGTTAGGATAAATTATATACATTATGTTTACTCCAGCTAAAATGAATTATATTCACAATAATCCTGTTTGCTAAAAATCATTAGTCTTCATTCAGGTCTGATAAAAATGTATCCTAGGTGTTTTATAAACCATAAATCATTTAATTGTGTAGAAGTTACTATGAACATTCACATTTCATAGATAAGAAAAGTTAGTCAAAGATACGGTAATTAAATATTTGGCAATCAAAAGTAAATGATTTGGGCAAGTGCAAAATATTTTTGCATTATGTGCACTTAGTAAATATTGTATGAAGGGGCACTTTGTATTTATGAGAAAATATCCATTTATATTTAACATTTAAAAAATCTAAATTCCTTAGGTTTCCAGAATCAGGGTACACTCCATTTTAGTTGATCACATCAAAGGGAGGTATTTGTTGTTTCTTCATGAGGAAGGAAAATGAACCCATTCCACTTCTCTACTATTTTCTTATCCCATCATAATAAGGGCCTTAGAAAGCAGGAAATTTAATCCTGTGTAAAGAAGGTAGAAGAAAGGATTGGAATCGTTACTAAATTTTGCTTCAGAGAATAATGTGAAGTAGGATCTTTGTCCTCCTGAATGGTTTCACCATTACATTTTAGGTCACATACTTGGAGCCACTATTCTGTCTTTTCCTAATCTGTATTATTAATATTCATTCTAGTCATCTTTTTATATGTGGGCAATATGTATATTTGTGTCAAGGGTTACAAAATTAAATTATTTCATTGACTAATTTGGACACTACGTATATCCTCTGAAAGTAGATGAGTCAGTACTAATTTTAGAGCACAGCAAAAGGATTCTCCATGTCATTAACTGATGACATTGTGACTGATAGCCAGAAATTTCTACAGCCCAACACAGTTCGACCCAGGAAGAATATGTTCCTGTGAGTTTCTATTTCCTCTTATACAAACTGCTGACTATGGAGAAACTTGATCAAAACATCAAATATTGCCAGAGAAGCTCTATGTGTGCTCTTTACAACCATTGATGAAGTACCTTAACCTCGCCTTCTCTTCATGTCATCTGTCTTCCTGACTACTACTTCGTATGGCTTATTTGTAAATTCAAGAAAATTTGCTTCTGACTGGCATTGATACAAAACTGATTCCAAAATATCAGAAAGGATGAAGCATAAGGACGTAATTTTTATTCAGATGGAAAATATTGCAGATTTATGAAGAAGTGATGGTAATAGCCATTCCATAACACTTTTGTATAATCAGTATCTCTCTAGGCTACTTTTTACCAAATTTTATGACTTTTAAATGTATTCAAAGGAATTATTTTCTTGCTGACCCATACTACATAATGGGTAGATGTAAAAATGGGGCCTCTTGGCTGAATAACTCTGCTCTGGTTTTCTACTGCTTTCCAATGACCACTTACAGAGGCATAATGCACAGAATGTCTGTTGATGTCCCATTGATATTGATGTGATTTCCCCTAGTGGATTGAGGGCAGCACAGCATACAGTCATTAGTATGTAAAGGTTATATATAATGGATAATAGAAGAAAATGAAATAGCAGAAAGGAATTTGCACGGGAAACAGTAGCAGTAAATAGTTTCAGAGAAAGATTTTACTTGGGTTATATAGTCCCTGCAAAGGGGATTGAAAAAAGAAACAATGATGATTCTTCCAGACTCAACAAGAGTTGTGTGAAATGGTTCTGTATTTTGAAATATAATGCTTTTTATTTCGACCACAGAAAGCCATTTAGAAATCATCATATAAATTGCCGTTCCTATGTGGCATTTTTCATCTGAATGTCTGTTTATGAATTTTTAACTCTTCTCCCCACTGAGACAGTCAGTGATATGACATTGATGACTTAAATTAGAGTTTTTTTGCTGATTTATCCAAAGCCACACAATATCTAGATCATGATGGGACATGGAAGTAAATTATAATGTTTGTCATGAACATCATCTGAATTTGAACTCCTTCAAACTACTATGGCAGCATTTTGCCTGATATCTGTGTATGTAGAAAAATCATAGAGTAATTTCAAAACATGTCTCTCACCAATCAGCCTTCTTAATTGCACTCATCACTAAAAAGGATAAGCTGGTATATCGAATTAAATTTGCATTTAATAAGAAAAAATAAGGTACATTCATTTAGTAGACCAAAAATCAAAGGAACTATAAAATTTACTGGAAGGCTACCATGACAGTGAGATGTAGTGCTCAAAAGGGTGTGTTCAAGGAACAGGTATGATAACATAGGTCTGTAATCCCAGCTTTTCAAGAGATGAAGACAGGAGTATGGTGGGCCTATGCTGGAACAGGAAAAGAATGAGTCATGGCCTAAAAAGAAAACTAAATGCAAAAGGACTGAGAGTGTGGCTCAAGTGATGGAGCAGGTGACTAACAACCATGAAATCCTGAGTTTAACCTCCATTGTCATGCTCCAAAAGAGTTTTGTGTGCTTCTTTCAGTCTGCTCTCTCTTAAAGGTCAAGGTCACTCCGTTGTCATGTGACCTCTTAAGACTTTTTGGTTTCTGTTTCCTCATAGTACTGATAGCTATACTAAGGGATTATTATAAGATTCAAGTGATTTAATACAAGTAAGTTACTTTCCTTAATTTTTATTATCCAAAATTGTACTGACAAGGCCCCTATATTCGAGGCCCTGTCAATACAACAGTTATGGATAATATGCCTAATTGTTAGAACTAGCTGACGAGAGTGGTAAATAGTAAACAAAATGATAATAATAATAATAATAATAATAATAATAATAATAATAATAGGATTTATAGGCAATTTGTACATTTTAGGCCCCAATCCAAGTACTTTGATTGTATTGACATGCTTATTTCTCACTACAGTTCTATTAACATTGTAGGTACTATTTAAATCTGTAGGACAGATGAGGAAATGTTAAATGTTTTGCCCATAGTAATATTTCTAACAGATGACAGAGGCTTGAACAGTCATTCTCATAACTATGTACTACATTACTGTCATACCAAATTTATATTCCCTTATTTACCTATTTCTTAAAATTTGTGAAAATCTTTACTTTTAGCTATAAGAAATTAATATAAATGTAATTTCAACAAGTCTAAGAATGCACACTGATATTTCTGACATTGAAAATAGCCTCAATAGTGAATTTAAATAGAAATATTGTCGTCAACAACTGAAGTTTTATATCACTATCTGTCCAGAAATCCAAATCAGGAAGCAAAAGTTGGTTTTAAAATTGTACAAGAAAACATTATGAAGTGTTTATTGAAGTTATTGCTTTGAATCACTTCATAATAAAACCATCGTGTAGCTTTTTTTGGGGGGGTGTCTATCTCACTCTAGTCAGATTTGCCACCATTAGAACCATCACCACCAACAAATGCTAGTAAAGAAGAAAATGAATCAGGAAGAAAAATAATCCTAATACACTAATGATTAGAGCATACACTTGTACAGTTGTGAATGGAAGTCAGTACAGAGGTGCTTACAAAACTAAAAATAAAACTCTACTATACCACTCTTGGGGATACATCCAATGTAATCTAAAGTAGGAAATAATTCTGGCACCTATATGACATGTTCATTATAGCAATATTCACAGTAGCTAAACTATAGAAATAGCCCAGATGTCCTATAACTGATGAAGAAAGAACATAGAATATATATACAAAATGCAATATTACCCAGGCCTAAGGAAAAATGCAATTATGTCCTTAGCAGAGAAATAAATACACCTGGAAAACATAACATTAAGCAATATTTCATGTTCAGAAGGATAAAGATCACACAATATCTGTCATGTATATAGGTATTAGATCCCAAACACATACATGTAGACACATAGTCATATGTGAGTGTGTGCATGTGTGTGTGTGTGTGTGTATGTTCAATCTAATTAGAACATGGTATTTACAATTTATAGATGTGAATCTTCATGGTGAAATCTCTGAGATTAACATGCAACGTAACAAAATGAACATTAGAAAGATGAAACATGTCTGGTCTAGGGTATGAATAGTAGCTAGAGGAGGTGTGAGCAATGGAAAGGAGGAAGGAGGAAGGATAAAGTCATAATAACCTCTGTACATGTGTGAAAATGGAACAAGAAACTTAATGAGATTAGTTGCAAAAAGGAGATGTGGAGGAAGGAGAGGGTGAGAGAACCAAGGAGGGGGTGACTCTCATCAACATACATTGTATCCAGAAATGAGCATGGGAAAATGAAACCCATGTACAATTAATTGATTCTAATAAGCTAAACCAAATAATAGGCTACAAACGAAGAACGTCTATAATAAAATAGTTGCCTGGACTTGTTTCCTTAGATATAATTTACATTTTTCTGTAGAATCCTTCCAAGTATTCTGAATATATTTATAATATATATTTTTGTGCACACTCAAATATATCTTCTCAAGACAAAAAAAAGTCAAAATAAAATAAAGTCATGTTTGAGTTGCAGTTGTCTCTCATTGTCTACTCCCCTGCCTTTGGTAATGATTCGCATTTACAAGTTCTTACAAACCAAAACAACACACATGCATGGGGCCGGGAGTTCGGCCTAATGCTAGAGTGCTTGCCTAGCATGCATGAAGACCCAGGTTTAATTCCTTGGTACCATATAGACAGAAAAAGCCACAAGTGGTGTTGTGGTTGTGGCTCAAGTGGTAGAGCCTTGAGAAAACCCAAGAACAGTGCTCAGACTCTGGGCCCAACCCCAGGACTGGCAAAAAGAAAAATCAACAAACAGGCAAACAAACAAAAAAATCACACATGCTCAGTTATCCTAGAATGTATAAGATAAAAAATAGATTGTTGATGTTACAGCATATGATCATTCATGTTTGATAAAAGCATTGTTCAAATATATCTGGGTTGTATGATGGCAATATAAAAGAAAAATTTGTGAACATCGGCACAGGCTATGAATTTTTATTGATGACATCATCCGTGACTTTCCGTCAGAATATTACCTATTTATTTACTTGCCATCCGCTGTTTTATGACTCCTATGGAAACTGGCTATGTGAAATTTCTTATTACTCACACTTTAGATAAGAAGATCCAAGCAAAAGTACTCTTTATATTATTTCTAATTTTAAGAAATTCTAAAGCCCTTTTCATTTACTTCTCAGAACCATATTCATTGTGTCTTAGTGAGTAATTCTATTTCAATTAGAAAACTGCATTTTAAGTTAAACCAAAAAAGAAGTTGCTAGAGATATATATCTGTAGGGTTTTTTTCCTCCTCAGATAATCTATTCATTGTTGGAATAATGCCTCTACAAAACACATGTTTCTTATGTTAATTTACATTCCAGACTGCAGAGTCACTCAAGCAAGGAAATTAATATTCAGTCAAAATAAAATGTCAATGAGAAAAAAATCAATACAATTTGCTATTAAATGAGGGTGACTTTAATCAGGATATCTCAGAACAGCAATATTTTTTCTTAAAATTGGAAAGCATTCCTTACAACTGTTTTTTCCCTTGCCTTCCCAAACTTAGTAAATGCATGATTCTTTCAAGTATCTAGTGGAAATAAGGCCATATTTTCTGTTGTTGTTATTATTGTACTGTAAAATTCTGGATCTTTTGGGAAGGTACTCAACACTAGATTTTTCAAATAGCTTCCAAATAACTATTCCTCTAATGAAATTGCTTCCTGAAACTTCAGCATATGTATTATTGCTTAAGTATAATTTTAGAAGCTATTAGAGATTTAGCACTTATGACTTCTAATGAGAAAACCTTAACAACTATTTAATTGAAAGTAAAATGGTTAACTACAGTAATTGCAATCAATAAGACTCTTTTAGCAGTATAAATACTTTTTTTTTCTCAAAGAGCATTCCATACTCTCCAGAGCAATATTTAAGGTTAGGAACTGAAAAAAAAAGTACTAATTAGAAATCCATTTGTCACATACAATACAATACTCAGCTTTGGTCCATGTTTGTACATCTCATTGTCCAAAGAGAAACCATTTCCCCACCACAAGCAAAACAGGGCTTTGATTAAGAAGAAAACTGAGGCACTGAATAAAAAGGGCTTACCAATCACATAGGCGAGTAACAAGGCCAAAGTAACTGTGATTGCAGTGGCGCTCAAGGCTGTGCACTTCCAATTGCAGCATCTATAAGGTTTGTTAAAGGTAAAAGCTGGCCGGGAAAAGGTGCTTCGCGGAAGTGGCCTGGGAGGAGGTGAATATACAGTATTGGAGGTCAGAGGATAGTTCTGACTGGCCGCACTGAAGATGGCAGAGGATCCAGAGCCATGCTTGAACAGGAAATGCCTGAGGAGGGGGGAGAAAAAATTGAACTATAAATATCAAATCTTAACACTGCATGATCAAGAACTCCACTAATTATAATCCTGATAGGATAAATCACAGTGGAACTAGAAGAGTTAAGCAAATGTTTCATATATTTAAGAGCTAATGCTGAACTATACTACATTCTTGGTTCTCTTTCCTTCCCCTCCCCTTCTCCATCTCTATCCCCTTCTCTTCTTTTTTTCCCCACCTTCTTCTTCCCTCTCCCTTTTTCTCTCTTCTTCCACTTTCCCCTCCCTTACCCATCTCCCCTTCTCCTGTCCCTTTGCCCTCCACTTTTCCCTTTTTCTTCCCTTTTCCCTTCTATTTCTTCTTTGTAACTTTTTCTATTTTTGAGCTGCAAGAGGAGAAAAAGGGGGCTTGAGTTTCCCCACTTGCTGGTTAGTGAATATCAACATTCTACATTTAATACTATTCACAGACTATTCATAGTTATGAAACACACTCATGCCAGGCATGGTGGCTCATACCTGTAATCCTACCTACTCAGGAGCCTGAAATCTGAGGATCAAGGTTCAAAGCCAGACTGGGCACTACAATGTCTGTGAGACTCTTACCTCCAATTAACCATCAGAAAACCAGAAGTGGTGCTGTGGTTCAAGGGTAGGATGGTAGCCTTGAGTTGAACAGCTCAGGGGCAGTCCCCAGGCCCAGAATTCAAGTCCCATGACCCACAAAAAAAATCCTCTCTGGGGCCTGGAGTGTATCCTAGTGTTAAAGTGCTCACCTAACAAGCACAAAGCCCTAGTTTCAATTCCTCAATACCACATACACAGAAACAAACAAACAAAACAGAAGTGGTGCTGTGGCTCAAGTGGCAGAATGCTAGCCTTGAGCAAAAAGGACAGTGCCCAAACCCTGGGTTCAAGCCCCAGGACTGGCAAAAAATCCTCCCTGTGTTTTCAATTAAATGAAATGTAAAAGAGATCAAATAACTTGGTTGTCAAAGGACTGAAACTTAACTATTTGACTCTAACATATACAGTAGTAAAACAAATGGCTAAACAAAACATACTCTTCTGTTGCAGTTTAATGCATAACACAAAACTTTCAGTACATGTAACATATGTCTAAGTGCATTAGGCTGATTTTTCCTTCCATATTGAAAGAAGAAACCTAGATACATGTACAGAAAAAAAGCCCCCAATTCTACACTGCCCTTAATAGAAAGTATCCAAAATAAAGAATTTCACTCTAGTATCAGTAACTATCAATCATATATGGGTTGAGTTACTGATGGGAATTGATAGACCCATCTTTCTGAAGGGTAATTCAGTAGCAAAAGATTTTAAGTATACACATTTTCTTACATAATAATTGCACTTGCAATGATTTGTCCTCAGGAAATGTTATACGTATGAGAATGTATATATAAAGTAATTCATAGCAAAGTTTTTAATAGAAAAATAATATACCCCCAAGTGCCTGAAATTGATATTACATTAAATAAATCATTTTAAAAAACACATAATATAAATGTTTACAACTTTTGCTGTGAGAAAAGTATTTGTAAATATTATCAAGTGAAAGAAGGCAGGCATCAATAGTCACATTTTTTTCAAAGAAAATGATGGTTATGTATTCATGGAAAAATAATACTTTGTGTTACATATAGATTATAGGGTTATTTTTGGACCTTTTTCTTTTGAGCTTGCATCAGTTTTACAACTAATTTAAAACAATACTGGCGGAGAGAGGACTGGAAAATTCATCAGATAGCACTAACTGTAAAAACAGCTGTTTCCATTTAAGTGGACATCATATATCAAGCATGTAGAAGGTCTAGGTAGCAAGTTAGGCGATTTATATGCATTATTTTGATCTTATATTTGTGAGATTGATATTGTGGTCTTAATCATATAGACTAAAGTGAGACTTCCCCAATTTAGAAGCAGTAGTAATAGTAATTATACTACTGATTAAAGTACAGTTGAATGCTTCCTGTGCTTTGCATTATTCTACATATTTGAGATTGCTGTATAATTTAATTTTTATGAACAACCTTCTTACCATCAATATATCTATTTTAAAAGATGAGAAGAACAAAGCATGAAGGCGTTTATTAAGTTGTCCATGGTTCCAGAGCTAAGTGGAAAGCTGAGTTTCAAATCCAGGCACACTGACGTTAGGAGACGTAGCTCCCAATCAGTGAGCTACAATAGATAACAGTAGGTTTAAGCAGTTGCTGAGAATATTAAAATCTGCCTGTTAAGGCAGAGAAAAAAAGCATGCTTTGTATTGAATTTGCTATGTGAACATATTAGATGGAGTTGACTTGTTAACATGCTTCTTTTGGAATTAATGACAAGACTGTGACAGTCATGACCACAGAATCACAACACTGGAAGAGTCCTTACGGAAAATCATCAAGTGCTTCAGTTCCTTCCATTTTCAGTAAACTGATGACCAGAGAATGAAAGTAATTTACATAGCTACTTAATGTCATGCATAACATTTCTATCTGTAACTTGTTAAATAGTATATTTCCACTGAATTATTTTATGAATGACTATAATCTTCACTGGGTGATTATGTTCTAATCACTTAGGTGAACTGACACAGGCTTAGTAATTAGTATCTGCTCAAACAGTACTACATGAGATATGTCTACTGTTCTGTATGTCATATGATCTTGTAGTAATATTTAAAGCTTAACTATTTTGTTTTTTTGTTTTTTTATTGTAATTAGTAAAAGGGTTACATGATATTTGTCAGATAGAAGGTGCATTAATTCACATACATTGATACCCTTTCACATGTCTTGGTACCCGTTTCCCTCCCCCCACACACCCCCCACCAGTCTTGGTTTTCCCCCCTTCCCTATCAAATTTCAAATATCCAAATAAAAATAAGTTCAATATATCAGATAACAAAGTGAGATACTATACCAATATGAGATAACCAAGGGACAGCAAAGGAGATGAGAGACAACATAGTACATTAAGGACAACAATCATTCATTATATGGCTTTTGTTTCACTATCCTGGAGGTCCTTTCAATTAGCTTCACATTATATGTCCTTATGTATCAAGATTTTGCTCTGTTGCAAATCTCTGCTAGTAGAGCCCAAGGTTTCTACTGATTATGACGAATGAGGGAAACCATTGAGCCTAAGTTCCTTTGAGTCTGGCTTACTTCACTTAATATGATTTTTTCTAAGTCTTTCCATTTCCTAACAAGCTTAACTATTTTGGATGTAGGTATAGTTATGAATTTTTTGTTGGTTCTGGGACTCTGAGTCTGGGGGTGCTCAAGGCTACCACCCTACCCCTTGAGCTACAGCACCACTTCTGGTTTTCTAGTGGTTAATTGGAGATACGAGCCTCACTCCAGTTAGAATGGCCATGATCAAGAAATCTAGTAACAACAGATTCTGGCAGGGAAGAGGCCAGGAGGGATCACTACTACACTGTTGGTGGGAATGCAAACTCATTCAACCACTATGGAAACCAGTATGGCAGTTCTTCAAAAGACTAAACATAGAGCTCCCCTATGACCCAGAAATTCCACTACTTGGCATTTATTCAATGGTCCAGAAACAAGGACATACTAAATCCACTAGAACAACGATGTTCATTGCAGCACTATTTACCATAGTAAAGATATGGAACCAACCCAGATGCCCCTCAGTTGATGAGTGGATCAACAAGATGTGGTATTTATACACAATGGTATTCTATGCTGCTGTCAGAAAGAACGACATCGTCCCATTTGTAAGGAAATGAAAAGACTTAGAAAAAAATCATATTGAGTGAAGTAAGCCAAACTCAAAGGAACATAGGCTCAATGGTTTTCCTCACTTGTCATAATCAGTAAAAAACCTTGGGCTCTCCTAGCAGAGATTTACAATAGAACAAAACCTAGATACATAAGGCCACATAGTATGACGCTAAATTAAAGAACCTCCAGGATATAGAAATAAAAGCGATATGATGAGTGATTGTTGTCCTTAATGTACTTTATTATCTCTCATCTCTTTTGCTGTCTCTTGGTTATCTCATATTGTTACAGTATTTCACCTTGTTATCTGATATATTGTATATATACATATTTGGTTATTTGAAATAGTATAGGGAAGGGAGGAAAAGAAGATGAGGGGGAGAGGTGTGGGGCGGAAATGGAGCCCAAGACATGAGAGAAGGTATCAATGTTTGTGAAGTAATGCACCTTCTATGTGGTGAATATAATGTAACCCTTCTATTAATTAAAATAAAAACATATGAAATAAAGAGTCTCATGGACTTCAATGCCCAGAATGGCTTTGAACCTTGATCTTCAGATCTCAGCCTCTTGAGTAGCTAGGATTACAGGTGTGAGCCACCGCACAGGGCTAAGTTATTTTTTTTGCTACACTTTCATTGTTGAAAACCTAAAAAAACTTATTGCTGGGAAGGAGTTTGGGAGGGTAAGTGGGAGAAAAGCATGCGAAGGTGCAACATTGTTCAAGAAGTAATGTACCGACTACCTTACAAATATATCTGTAACCCTTCTGTACATCACCCTGATAATAAAATAAAATTCAAAAAAACGGATTTCTGCTTCCAAAGGCACCTAATTTAGCTTAGCATAAATGTATACTATATAAGCAGTAATTATATTTGATTGAATAACTGTCTCATAGAAACTGTGATCTTTTCATTCAGTTGTGCTTCCTCTTTAAAAGCTTTGAAATAATATCTTCCATGCCACAAATATGAAAAAACAGGTGAATTTTTAATTTAATGTCTAGTTAACAAATTCAGCTTATGTTGTCTTCTGCAAACATCTAATTTACAAGTGAGAAAAACATACAGCAATGTACAGTGAGTAAAGTGGACGAGTATCCCTGCCTCATCACCCCTGCGTTAGGAGTGGTAAAAAATGTCATTACATATAACTAATCCTACACAACTCCACTTCTTTCAGGAGAACAGAAAACAAACTCAGTCATTTGGAGCTCTTTTACTAAACATTGGAGATAAAAATTTTCAATCTTATGCATATTTATGAAGGAGAATAATTGGATTTTTGGGACAATGTAAGTGGCCCAATATCTTTGATATTGATTTTGTTTAGTATATCATTGAGAGGTAGAAGGAAGACAAAGAAAGACAGAGAATTGTTGGTTATTATGATAGCAATTACAAGCAATAATCAATATCCCCGAGCACTGTAATTTCATCTGATGTACACCAAAGGACTTCCAAATGCAGTTTCATAAGTGAAATATTACAGCATAATGGATAAATTCAAGTCACAGCAGAGTAATATTTAAACTAATATATATTTGAGTGGAATCTCAATCAGAGTCCTCAGTGAGGGTAGATAATAAAATGAGTTCATATACTAAGGTTCTTGTTTTCTTATTAAGAAGCTGAAACTAAGATCCTTTGCTGAAAGTGATTTATACCTTGATGTAGCTCATGAAAAACAGTTATACAAATGCTATGTATTGTCACAAGCTTCGCAGTCTATTATTGGAATGTGAAACCAGTACCTAATGTGTTTTCATAGTCCTTGAAAAAGTTGAAACATAAAGACAAATGTACAGTGCTATACTTCAGCTATGTGCTCATAAAATCGGATCATCCGTCTGAGCACATAGCTTTTCCCTGGGGACTGGAGGATATACTAAAATGTTGCCATCAATTTCAGACAATTGAGGTTTTTTTCCACAGAGCAAATGATAAAAATGCAGTTCAAGAGTTTATGTGTAAGTAGTACTTTTCTTTGCATCTGTTTTAATATTCAGGTTCAGTTTTAGAAAAGAAAAGCAAGGCATTGCTGAAAGGAAATGGACATATAAGGAAATTGAAAAAAAAATCTTCAAGACTGATGAGACCCAGTGGTGGTAAATGGGAATATAATAAAAGTTCCTGTAAGGATTTTAAAATCATCTATAAAAAAAGAAGAAAATGTACTCTCACTTCTTAAACACTCACACTACATAATTCTGAGGGTATCTGTTAGTCTTAAATTAGGTGATTTAATATGGCACTTAAAATTCTACGGTAAATAGATAAAAGTGAACAGCTTTTAACAACAAATACTTATATAAGCAATAATTTATTCTGCTACATCTTATAAACATTCTTATAAGACAGACACATACCAAAACCTACGTTCCTATTGCCATAAACAATTCACTCATTTTTTTTTCATGCTCATAGGGAGGAATTTAACTTCCTTTTGTCTAGTAGAAACTAAGGTTGATTTCTTTTAAGATTACAAGTTAATAGTCTTAAATCATATTTGGATAGGATAGTAGAATTTAGGTTTTTATTTTTAAGTATTAAATACATAAATTTCATAACATTAAATCAGTCATTTCATTTTTCTTTTATTTTTCTGGTCCTGGGGCTTGAACTCTGGGTCTGGGTACTGTCCCTGAGCTTCCTTTGTTCAAGGCTAGTGCTCTACTACTTGAGCCACAGCACTTTTTCCAGCTTTTTCCCTATTTAATTGGAGATAAGAGTCTTACCAACTTTCCTGCCTGATCTGGATTCAATTTGCTATCCTCCAATCTCAGCTTCCTGAGTAGCTAGGATTACAGGCACAAGCTACTAGTGCCCAACCATCTCAAGCATTTTTAAGTACTCAGTTCAGTAGGTTTAAGAATACTCATGTAAAGGCAAGGATATGATATGCAGGTGAGGTGTATTGAGAGAATGAGTAAGGCCTCTGAGGAATAACTATATGTGTTTATAGCCCCAGTTCTGAATCTGCATAGCGCTACCATATGCCTCTGTTTATGGGAATGTGACTTTTGACTTAGTGTGCACATGTCTTAATTTTCATACATGATTGTACCCTCCTTGAAGGCAGAGTCCTCTCCTGGATATCATTTTCCAGTGTTTCAAATAAAAGAGATGAACTAGAAAAACAAAAGAATACTCGTGCAATCGTATGGTAGATCTTCAGAGTTTTTATTCTGGCATTTCTAAAACATTATAGTTATTGAATAACTACTCTTTATCACCTTTTATATAATAACCATCATTCTTCTCTTTGTTTCTATTATTTTGACTTCATTATGCACTTCAAATAAGATGAATATAAGATATTTATATTATTATGACTGGCTTATTTTATCATAATATCCTGACATGTAGTTTCTATTTTAAAATCTTACTAATAGTGTACGAGGATTTCAAATCTTTATATTCTCTTTCATGGCTTTTATTTTCTGTTTTTTAGATAGTAGCTAACCTTTTTGTCTTTGTTTTATGCTATTACTGGAGCATGAACTCAGGATCTTGTACTCTTGCTGGGCTTTTTTACTCATAAATGGTGCTCTTCCATTTGAACCATACTTCCAGTCTAACCTTTTGCTGGTAAATTGGAGATAAAACCTCTCAGAGTTTTCTGCACAGGATGTAACCCTTAGATCTCAGCTTCTTAAGTAGTTAGGGTTGCAGTCTGAGAAGCCAGCATCTAGCAAATTGTAGCCATTTAATGAGTATAAGATAATAATAGTTCGTTGTGGTTTGAAGTTGCATTTTTCTGGTGATTAATGAAGTCAAACATCTTATTTTTAAAATATTTTTTGGTCAGGGAGATATACAGAGGCATTATATTTACATACATAAGTAGTGAGTACATTTCTTCTCAAACATTATTATACCCTCTCCACCTGCAGACAAGGGCCTCCTATCTAAAATATACCTATAGCTCAAAAACTTAAATCTCCCCAAATCCCTCAAAGAAACAACCACTCCACTAAAAAGTGGGCTAAAGACTAAAAAAAAGACCTCTCTGAAGAGGAAATAAGAATGGCTAATAGAAACATTAAAAAATGCTCAACATCTCTGGCCATACAAGAAATGGCAAATCAAGAGATTTCACCACATGTCAATAAGAATGGACATTATCAAGAAATCTAATAACTACCAGATTCTGGCAGGGATGAGGCCAGAAGGGAGTGTAAGCTTATTCAACCACTCTGGAAAGCAGTATAGCAAAAGACTAAACATAGAGCTCCCCTATGGCCTAGCAACCCCACTCCTGGCATTTACTCAATTAAACAAGATCAAGGCCATACTAAAACTACCAGCACAACCATGTTTATTACAGCATTATTTACCATAGCTAAGATATAGAACCAAGCCAGATGCCCCTCGGTAGATGAATGGATGAAGAAAATGTGATATATATGCACAATGGAATTCTGCACTGCCATCAGAAAAAATAGCATTGCCCCATTTGTAAGGAAAAGGAAAGACTTGGGAAAAATAATATTAAGTGAAATATGCCAGACCCAAAGGAACATAGACTCCATGGTTTACCTCATTTGTAATAACTAGCCTATGTCTAGGATTTTCCTAGCAGAGGATCACAATAGCTCAATAGCTATGTGCGTATGACCATATAAGATGATGTTAAGTGAAATAAACTCCAGGATATGGAAACAAGAGGTTTTTGTTTATGATTGTTGTTTTTAATATGCTATA
Source organism: Megascapheus bottae (assembly GCF_031878675.1). Lineage (NCBI taxonomy): Eukaryota > Metazoa > Chordata > Mammalia > Rodentia > Geomyidae > Megascapheus > Megascapheus bottae. The sequence goes on from NC_143547.1 coordinate 84,388,428, forward strand.
CGGTTTTCTTTCATATTCCCCCACCCTATGTTTATCCCCTGTTATCACTACATCTGATTTTGATACCTAGTGTATTATATAGATGTTTATTTGAATTAGGGAAGGGAAGGGGAACAACAAAATGGTGAGACAAAGAACAAAGGGTGAGACAATGCAAGAGCGATAATCACAAACATCTCTTTCATTGGCTTATTGGTTACTTTTTCAGTAGTTTTGGATAAATATGCATATGTATTTAATGTCTGTACAAACAAATGATAATAAAAGAAGAAACTGTTTTATATCAGCCCCATTTTCTCCTTGGACAAAAGTACCTGGTACCATTTTGTGGGAAAAAATGTAGCTCTGGGTGAAATTAACTTCAGGATCTACTGTTTTTATTTAATAACATTATATTTTCTACTAGAAACTGATTAAAGATTTCATTCTACTTCTATGATTTTTTTTTCTTGCAGATATCAGTCTCTGTCTACATGGCCCTTTTGAACCATGTCTGGTACATTTTGATGAAAAGACTGTATTCTGAGTGACTCATAATTTTGAAGATTTTTTAGGAAAACAAGATGATTGGGAAGGGTTTGAGGGAGCGAAATGGGGACAAAAACATAATAAGGGGTATCAATGTGTGAGAAGTAATGTACTCACTACCTGGCGAATGTAACTGTAACCCCTCTATACATGACCTCAATAATAAAAAATAAATGAAAAAAAGCAGCAGGACTGAGATGACACACACACACACACACACACACACACACACACACACACACACACACAGAACTTGAGGGTATCAACTGAAGTCTTAATTTTCCTAAGTTTAATGCATAGCTTTATTGTGTATTATCAAGTAGAAACACTAAGGTCTAGATTGGTATTGTGATTTTACAAATGAGGAGGTCAATAATAGAACCAATAGCTTCCCTACCAACTCACTTTTCTCTGCATTGTTTATTAGTTGAGGGCAGGAAATGAGTCTCAATTTCTAACTCTCTTATTCTAAAGATATACAAGGAAAACATATTGATTTGCATGATGTATTTGCTTCTTCTCAAGGGCTCAAGTTCACTGTGCAGAGTGAATGGAACAGGGACTCTGATATCAAACACATATAAGCAAGTATCTTAATTTATTGGTTATGAAACATTTAATATAAAATATTGCTTTATTAGTGTATTTTCATATAATCTAAATCAAACATGTAATCCAAAGAAATAGTTGAGTTTTATTTCAACCATTTTGTGAGATGCTTTAGGAGTGACAGAATTGTTGACAGAAATACTAGTAATTTACAAACAATTGTTACGATCATGGCAATAGTAATGAACATTTACTGAATATCTATAGTCCCTCTGAGGGAATGTATCTATTTTTCTCATTGAATCCTCACAATAACTCTACAAGATAGATGGTATCTAAACTTTCCTTTTTTTCTTCTCTTTTGTTATCTGTATGTTCTAGGAGAGATGACCAAAGTCAGATATTAATAGAAAATAAATGTGTAAAGCTTAACCAATTGGTAACCGTTAAGTACAAACTAGAGTTTTGTTGATTGCTACAACATAAACTATGTAAGAGGAAGAATATCTATTTTATTTAACTGTTATATTCCTAAAATCTAAAAGGGTAACACAAAATAGGTGATTATTATTTTAAAATTCATGTATGAACAATACAACTCATTTGCTTAACCACTCTGCACAAATCAGCACTCATAATATTGATCATTAAAGTAATATAGACTTTCTAATTCATGTAACATTTCTCTTTTCAAAGATATACTATCATATCTATCTATGATCTATGATACATGTCAGTGATAAATATTTTTCTAAAGATATTTTTATGGAGATATTTCTTTCTAGTCTTCTTTTGTGTACCAGTACTGAGGCTTGCACTCAGGGTCTTATGCTTTCCTTTAGCTTTTTTGCTCAAGGTTATAACTCTACAACTTGAGCCAAACCTCCACTTCCATTTTCTTGGTAATTAATTGGTGATAATAGTCGTGGAGGCTTTTCTGCCTGGGATAGCTTCAAACTGTGATCTTCATATTTTAGCCACCTGAGTAGCTGGTGTTATAGGAGTGAGCCACCAATTTCTTTCAATTCTTAAAATTACAGGAATGAAAAAATGATCATAGGAAGGCAATTCATATTTAAGCCATTATGAAAGTAATCTTCATGTATCTTTATTTAGAATTAGAATGCAGGAAATACCAAAAATCTCAAGTAATCAGGTATTCCTATAAAATTTGAATATTTCTGAGATAAGATATTCAAAGATAAAATGAGATGAGGATTATTGGGGTAAATATGAGTTTCTATAGAACAAAAATTACATATTTTATAATGTTGGATCAAGTTGTTTTAGTAAACCTAAAAATAAATTAAAATAATTAGGTACCACTTCATAATAAGGGCATGTCGGGATAAACTTTCATACACTATCTTGACATTATATCCATACTGTGAAGATCTAACTTTAACTTTAAAATTTATACTAAAAAGTCTATGACAATTGGGGCTGGGAGTTTGGCCTAATGGTAGAGTACTTGCCTAGCATGCACGAAGACCTAGGTTCAATTCCTCAGTACCATATACATGGAAAAACCAGAAGTGGTACTGTGGCTCAAGTGGTAGAGCTCTATACTTTAAAAAAAAAATTTTATTGTAATTAATAGAAGGGTTACATTATATTGGCCAGATAGAAGGTGCATTCCTTAACAAACATTGCTACCCATTCTCATGTTTTTGTCCCCATTTCCCTCCCCCACCCCCTCCCCTCATTTTGTTTCCTATCCTATTTCAAATAAACAAATAAACATATATACAATATATCAGATAACCAGGTAAGATTCTGCAACAATATGAGATAACAAAGGGACAACAAAAGAGATGAGAAAGAACATATACATTAAGAAGTAGTGCTGTGGCTCAGGTGGTAGAACTCTATCGTTGAGAAAGCCCAAGGACAGTGCTCAGGCCAGTGCCAGGACTGGCAAAAAAAGTCTATGCCAATTAAAAGATAAATATTAGAAGTTAATATTAAGTTAATACTTTCTGTTAAGGAAAATATTTTGGCCCATTTTAATGGGATGGTTGTTACTTTAGAGATTAGTTTTGGAGTGATTCAATTTTTTGAGCTGTTGATATATTTTAGATATGAGGCCTTTGTCCGTTGTTTGGTTGGTGAAGATATTCTCCCACTCTGTAGGCTTCCTAATTAATTTACTAGCTATGTCCTTTGCCGTACAAAAGCTCTGCAGTTTAATGCAGTCCCATTTATCCAGCCTTTCTCTTATTTGTTGTGATTCTTGGTCCTTATTAACAACGTTTTGACCTGTGCCAAGGAGGCCTAGTGTATCTCCTATTCCTTTTTGTAAAGTTTTCAGTGTGTCAGCTTTTACCTTCAGGTCTTTGATCCATTTGGAGTTAATTCTAGTTCAGGGTGACAAAGAAGCATCCAACTTTAGTTTTCTGGAGGTGCTTAACCAGTTCTGCCAGCACAACTTAGACTTAAAGAGAGTCTTCTCAGAAGAAGAAACAAAAATGGCCTATAGACACATGAAGAAATGCTCAACATCTCTGGTCATAAAAAAAATGCAAATCAAAACAACTCTAAGATTCCACCTCACTCCAGTTAGAATGGCCAGGATCAGGAAAACGAATAACAACAGATGCTGGAGGGGATGTGGCCAGGAGGGATCACTACTACACTGTTGATGGGAGTGCAAACTCATTCAACCACTATGGAAACCAGTATGGCAGTTCCTCAAAAGGCTAAACATAGACCTCCCCTATGACCCAGCAATTCCACTACTTGGCATTTACCCAACCATCCAGAAACTAGGGCATACTAAATCCACTAGCACAACAATGTTCATTGCAGCATTATTCACCATAGCAAAAATATGGAACCAACCTAGATGTCCCTCAGTTAATGAGTGGATCAACAAGTTGTGGTATTTGTACACAATGGAATTCTATGCTGCTGTCAGAAAAAAACGACATCGCCCCATTTGTTAGGAAATGGAAAGACTTAGAAAAAAATCATATTAAGTGAAGTAAGCCAGACTCAAAGGAACTTAGGCTCAATGGTTTCCCTCATTTGTCATAATCAATAGAAACCTTGGGCTCTACTAGCAGAGATCTGCAATTGAGCAAAACCTTGATACATAAGGCCATATAGTATGAAGCTAATTGAAAAGACCTCCAGGATACTGAAACAAAAACCATATAATGAATGATTGTTGTCCTTAATGTACTATGTTATCTCTCATTTCTTTTGCTGTACCTTGGTTATCTCATATTGTTACAGTATCTCACTTTGTTATCTGATATATTGAATTTATTTGTATTTGGTTATTTGAAATTGGATAGGGAAGGGGGAAAACCAAGATGGGGGGGGTGGAGGGGAGGGTAATGGGGACCAAGACATGTGAAAGGGTATCAACATATGTGAATTATTGCACCTTCTTTCTGGCAAATATCATGTAACCCTTTTATTAATTACAATAAAAAATATAAAAAAAGAAAATATTTTGGTTTTAGGTGTCTCAGACCAATATACCAAAATATGTAAGCTTAAATAAGTAAGCTTATTCTATTTTCATTCACTTTATAGTTTATAATAATTTAGGTTTTGACATACAGTTTGCCTTTCAAGGTAGAAAAATTTTGCAGAAATTCATTGGTGGGACATCTAGGTTGGTTCCATATCTTTGCTATGGTGAGTGAAGCTAATTGAAAGGACCTCCAGGATATTGAAACAAAAGCCATATAATGAATGATTGTTGTCCTTAATGTACTATGTTGTCTCTCATCTCCTTTGCTGTCCCTTGGTTATCTCATATTGGTATAGTATCTCACTTTGTTAACTGATATATTGAATTTATTTGTATTTGGATATTTGAAATTTGATAGGGAAGGGGGGAAAACCAAGATGGGTGTGGGGTGTGGGGGGGGAGGGAAATGGGTCCCAAGACATGTGAAAAGGTATCAATGTATGTGAATTAATGCACCTTCTATCTGGCAAATATCATGTAACCCCTTTACTAATTACAATAAAAAAAAATAAAACTACTGAAGATCAGGCAAAAAATAAATAAATAAATAAATTCCCCCAAATGTTAAAAAAAAAAGAAATTCATTGGTGGGTTTGTTTTTCAATCTTTTTATTTTATATCTTTTTCTAATGAAGGAATGAGAAAAGGATACTCCATGTTTTTTAGTGTAGGGAATACTGAAAATGGGAACAAAAATGACTTTGGAAAAATTTGGGACTACACTTTTTAAGCTAAACCAAGACCCCGAGTTTTCCAGGACCAGTTAAAAATATTTTTTTTTATTTTGAAAAAATTCAAATACTCCATTTTCTTTCTTTGTCAAATATTTCACTTTTCTTTGCAAAAGTTGTAAACCCATTCCCAATCTAGCTCATCAGAGAAAAGTGCTGACTTTATAGATTTTCTTCACTGCTTATGTAAGCTAATTTTTTTCCTTTTTAAAAAGGAGGAAGTGACAAGTCAAGTATTATATACTTTGATTACCTTTTTACTCATCCTCATTTTCTATAAACATTTACATTCTTTGTTTATTTCATGAGCCAGTTGACATGGTATACTTTTCTGTATCATTTATTTTTATTGAATTGTCATCTCTCTTAGCAAGGACAACTTATTTCAAGACAAAGATTCCAAATTAATTTAAAAGAAGTATAAGAACAGAATCAAAGACTTTCATGCTTCATTCTTCAGGCTGACATATATATTATCATTCTAATGCAACTTTTAAAAGCTATTGATCAATATTTTCCTTAAACTGACTTTAATTTGGGGAAGATGTCTTACTAATATACGTTCATTGAAGTAACAAATGTTGTATAAGGCTGCACTATAACAAAGAAAACATCATTTAAATCAGTCAACCTATTCAGCATAATGTTCTCTAAAGGACAACCTTGCAGAGGATATGACTGTCCTTTGAAATATTAGTCTCAAAATCAAAGAGGAGCTTGATGCAGAAATTCCCTTTCCTTCATAAATATTTATTTTTCTCCTCCCTTCCTGATCATACAGATTACATTTCCCATTCCTCATTTACCTTAAGTATTGTCATGTAAGTAATAAATAAAAGTGTTACTTGATATTTTAAGACTTGTCTCCTAAAAAACTTAGCACCCATAAGCGGGGGTGCAGTGGCTCATGCCTGTAATACTAGCTACTCAGGAGTCTGAGATCTGCTGATAGAGGTTCAAAGCCAGTCCAGGCACTTGAGAATATTATCTCCACTTAATCGAGAAAATGGGAAGCAGGGCTGTGGCTCCTGGGGTAGGGCGGTTTTCTTGGGCTGAAACGCTTAGGGACTGTGCCCAGGTTCAAGCCCCATGAGCCACAAAACAAACAAACAAACAAATAAATAAACAAACCTTACCACTCATGATTCTCAAACCCCTTTCTCATTCTCATTGATAGAAGAGAGCAAGCTCAAGAACAGACTATTATATAATGATAGGAAATAGAAAAATTATAATCACACAACCATAGTGGACATTTTGCTTATTATCTCTCAGCATACAGTCCTTGACCTTGTCCACGATCCTACCCTACCTGTCCTCACTACTGCCTATAAAACAGAGTTGTGTGACAGTTTTTTTTTTTTAGAAATCTAGACATAGAAACACAGTCCACTATAGAAACCATGGTGGAAGGTCACATTGAATCATTACTAGTGTTACAATATAATAGAGAAAGACAGATAGAAACGTCTCAAGTTAAACATGAAAGTGGGGCACATGTACAGATTTGAAAATTATGTGAACCAAGAAAATAGGTGGATGGACTTTCATCTTTTACTAGGTATGCCTAAACTTAATGTACTTACTTTACCTATGAGCTTATCTATTATCATTTTGTTAGTCTTCTTTTTATTTGATATAATGTGGAAGGATTTTTGCCCTCAACAAACACATATATGTATATATATGCATATATAGCACATATGTGTCATATATTATATATCATATACAGTGTTATATCCCTATTCTATACATATGGCAATCTTAATACTAATTATCTTTAAGTGATAGAATAAGTAGTCATTTTTCTTCATATTTATGCTATCTCTATTTTTGAAATGAAGAGGTATGACTTTTCTATTATCTGTCATGCTTTGCCTGTATTATATGAGCCTGCCTGCATCAACATTGATTTTTTCTGGTTAACTGGAAGGGAGAGTCTCATGGACTTTGCTGCATAGGCTGTCTTCAACTGACAACCTCAGCATCTTGTGTAGTAAAGATTACAGGTGCAAAGTACCATCTCTGGGCCTTACAATCTTTTCAAAAAAGAACAACAGAAGAAGTGCTAACAATTAGATCTAAAGTAAGGAAGAAAAGAGAATAGTGTGGAGAAAGGGAAAATGAAGAGGAGTATAGGAAAGAACAAAAGAATAAGGTGAAAGGAAACATTGCAGGCAGATACAGAAATAACTACATATGGATAAATATATAGATGATTATAGATAGATAGACATGACTATATAGCAAAAGCCCAGTGTATCTATTGATACATCCATGTTTGCAAGGGTGGAGAACTGTTTGTTTGCTTCAGGAGTGACTTTGACTTGCTTTGCTATAGGTAGTCTAGATCTGATTGACAATGATATACTATATTCTATCACTTCTGCACTTCCAGCAAGCAAACCAATTAGGTACAGAATAAATTGTGTATGTATTCAATGTGCCAAAAATACATTCCTCTTCCTTAAGATTCACACATAGAATGGAGGTTTCTAAAAGTTAATAGGAGTACAATTACATGAGTAGTTGCTATCATACTAAAAGGAAAGCATGAGAAGGAGGTTTAGAGCTAAATTGGGATAGGTTAGTAGTTCCTAATATGAATCATGCTATAGATTGGAGATTTTAAAAATTCCCCAAAAAAAGTCTTGGGAAAAGAGGAATAGGAAGCAAGAAGATAACAAGGCAAAAATGAAACTATAGGAGTCTGAAAAGTGGTTGAATACAGGTGACCAGGTTACCAAAACAAGATTGGGAAACATTGGTGGGAAGGGGAAAGAATTGGCACACAGGGTATATACTGAGTAATGTCTGGGAATGTCTTGAGTTGTCATGGATGGGAGGAGAGCGCTGTTGGCTACTGGTCTGTAGGCAAAGATGATGTCAAAAATCCTACAATGCACTAGACATTTAAATTGATAAACACAATCTAAACAATAAATTATTACAAAATGGCAAGGTTGGCAAACCTTTGCCTAAAGCTGGAATTTGGTGTTCTGTGTATTCACCTGGAATTTGGTATTCTGTGTATTCATCATCTCTATGTAAGGCAAACTGTTACTCTTTAAAAAATTCTAAAAAAATATTTTCCTGCCAGGCCTTCATGATCTTATTTTCCCTTTGAAACTCCTTGAGATTATTTATACTTGAGATTGATCTATTATACAAACAAACACTCTGAACCTGAGGGCCACAGAGCATATAAAACTCACTCATAATTGCCTCAAACATTTACCCTTGCTGACCAAATAAGAAAGCCTTTCTAAGTTACTGAGAACAGAAAACATTTTCTATTTCAATTTTTAAAATTGCTTTATAAATTGTACCCTTCATGAACTTGTCACAAGGTATAAATCCCAGACCCGAGGACTGATTAAAACATGCAGAATATATAATAATCACAGCAATTGAAACAACATTAACTCCCCCCAGGTTAGACCACCTAGGAAACAGTCAAATTCAAACTTGTGTTGTGCTTTAAACCTTAGTTACTATAAATCCCTTTGGAGCACAGGAAAATTTTGAGAAACCAGGCAATCCTTCTACTAAAATAGTAGCTTCTTTCTCTGTTTTATGACTTTTAGAGTGCAAAAAATAGCCATTGGTTTGATTTTAATTATTCAGGGAAAGCACAAGGAGATATACAAGGTAATGTAAACTTCAACAGTATTAATGATTTTTATGTACCATCTTGAATGGCAAATAAGCAACTGTGTTTGGCAAATATAATGTTAAACCTAAATTTATTTATTTTTATGTATTCTGGCCAATATGGTAGAAAATGTCACATTGTAGATTCATGGTTATAGCATATAAATGACTGGTTGGGATTTAAATTCAATAGAGAATATATATTTGTCTTTTAATGTAAAAGATAAAATGAAGTGATGTAAGAAGGAGAATGACTAAGTGAGGGAAGATATTGGAATTCTACTGCAGTTGAAGCAAGACAGCATGAAGCAAGACAGGATGTTTCTTTTTTTTTGCCAGTCCTGGGCTTGGGTTCAGGGCCCGGCTTTTTGCTATGTATGTGGTACCGAGGAATCTAACCCGGGTCTTCGTGCATGCTAGGCAAGCACTCTACCACTAGGCCAAACTCCTGGCCCAAAACAGGATATTTCTATAAACGTGTTTTGAACACTGTGACCATGAAGTTATTGAAAGTTTAGTTGAGAAAATGCTATCAAAGATAATGTTTTCCTAGACTAGTCTTGCACTGATCTGTTTGCCTAAACATAATTGACTGGCATTATCACTAAACTCAAAGAATAGTGTTCTACTCCTCATTTCCGCTTGGCTTTGGAAATTCTGATGGAATTACTGGCTAGGAGATCCAATGTAGAATTATAAAAAATTGCAAATTAACTAGAACCTAATAAAATCTCAATTGATCTGGATTCAGTGGAGTAAGTACAAAAAGACAAGCCACAGAATGACAAAAACAGTAATACTCAGAAAAGATCTCAAATATTTTGTCAATCACTCATCTGACTGTTGAGGAAAAGGAAAGTGAGAAGAAGAGACAGATGTTACTAAGGTCACATAGCTATTTAGTGAATGAATTGAATTTAGACTCAGGATTGCTAACTCTAAACTCAGTGCTTCTTTACAATCTACTTACAAATCATTCAAAATTTTAAAGGATATTCTGGGACCATGAGACATTTTGTTCAATGCAACATGTCAACTTGTGTTTCAAACAATTCTAGCATAGTAAAACATTTTCAAATATGAAAGAGTTGTTATTATTTGGATTAAAATAGAAAGGGGATTCATATTAAAGAGGGGTTTTCAACCAGAATGACAAGTTTTAAATGTTCTATTTAACTTTAATCACCATTGCCAATTACTCAGAACCTAACAGTTTTCCAGGCATTAATGTTCATTAAGATTTTAATAGGAAAAATTAGATTATAACTCTAGACAGGAAAATTTAACAGAATTCTAGATATTCGGAATACACAAAGGGATGACTTAGGATATATAAAATACTGGAGACAAATTGTCATAGTTTCAAAAAATTTAAATTGGTTTTATGGAGGCTTGTTTTCCATCTCTATGTCTTATTCCAACTGCTAACTAGATCTGTTAATAAAATTTCTAAACATGTAGTTTCTTGCATTTAAATTGAGATTAATTTATACCATGTTAATGTTCTAAGGTTTTTTAGAGTTGAAATGAAAGAACAAGCAGTCAAAATATTAGTGACTACTTCTAAGAGATATCTCTGATTCTCCTCTTTATTCCAAAGCATATCTAGCCAGCCTCTGAAGTAATACTAGCTCCAATAAGATTAACATCTTAGAAGAAAAGCTCTCTTCCTCAGTAGAATATAAACTTACAAGACAGGGCTTTTTTCTGTTTAGTTCTTTGTTGTTGCCCCACTAACTAGAACAGTATTTTTTAAATATTTTTTAAATATTTTCTTGTAATCTACAGAGGGGTTACAATTACATTCACCAGAGAGTAGGTGCATTAGTTCTCAAACACTGATACCCCTTCTTATGTTTTTCCCCACTTCCCTCCCCCAATCCCTCCCAATCATCTTGTTTCCCCCCTTCCCTTTCCTATTTCAAATAATCAAATGTATATACAATACACCAGATAACACAGTCAGGTATAGCAATAATATGAGATTAACCAAAGGGCAACAAAAGAGAAGAGAAATAACATAGTACATTAAGAACAACAATCACAAAAGATAAAGCTCTTGTTTCCATATCCTGGAGATCCTTTCATTTATTCTCATCTTATATGACCTTATGAATCTAGGTTTTGTGCTACTGTAATCCTCTTGCTAGGAGAGTCCTAGGTATGTACTAGTTATTACAAATGAGAGAAATCATTGAGCCTATGTTCCTTTGGGTCGGGCATACTTCACTTAATATGATTTTTTTCCAAGTCTTTCCATTTCCTTACAAATGGGGCGATGTCATTCTTTCTGACAGCTGCATAGAATTCCATTGTGTATAAGTACCACATCTTGATTCAATCATCTACTGAGGACATTTGGGTTGATTCCATATCTTTGTTATGGTAAGTAGGTGCATAGTAAATGTTTATTGACATTTGCTGGAACTTGCCTGTTCTAAACTTAATTCAGTGTATTTATAACAGCATGTTTTTCATTTAATACTTGCTTTATACATTTTCTTATATATACCCTCAAACCCCCCAAAAAGTAACAGAATGGAGAAAGAGACGTTACTGTTCATTTACTTATTTGCCAAAGGTGAAAATTCTTTTTTTTCCAGTTGGGGGGGGGCTTGAACTCAGGGCCTGAGCACTGTCCTTGGACTTTTCTCAAGGCTAGAGCTCTACCCTTAAGCCACAGCACCACTTTCAGCTTTTTTCTATGTATGTGGTGCTGAGGAATGAAACCCAGGTCTTTGTGTATGCTAGGCAAGCACTCTACCACTAGGTCAAACTCCCAGCCCCCAAAGGTGATAATTATTTTTAGCTTTCCTATGCTCTAAATGAAATAATCAGTACCATACTTTCACAATTCTTGCAGAGACATTTAAAAATTCAGAGACTTAACCTGATCTTATCTTCTCTTTTTAAAGCCAAAAGAATTTTTGTGTTGTAGAATTAAGAATCAGCTGGATTCTCCCAAAGGTAGACAAATTATGCAATGTCTTTCATGCCTACACACATACCAGACACAGGCAGACAAACACACACACACACACACACACACACACACACACACACACACACACCTTTACAGAATAAGAAGAATTGGAAGGAAAATCTTTTTATGCTAATTCAAATTTCAAATATATTTCTTACTTCTAATAAAATACAGCAGACAACTGTCTACTGCCATAGTAATAAAATATTTATTATGATTAAGAGAATAAGTAACTGTGATCAATAAAGTTGTTAAGAACTGCTTTTCTCGCTCAAAAACAAACATTTTTGTTTTAAATATATATCCTGGGGTAAGGAAATGTAAAAGTATATGGTGAATGAGGGCATAAAGTTAGATATAGCAAGTCTTCTAAAATATAATTTTTGGTTGCTATGCTCATCTATCAATCAACTCACTTGAAAAAATTCTCTAAAACCCCTGTTTACATTCATATTTAGATTGCTAAATAAATCTCCTTATTTAAATTAGATTTCATTTCACCACTGGTGACATTTCCTTTCTTTATGAAATGAAACAAGTTTAAGTTGCCTAAGGTTTTATTTTGAAATGAACCTGAGAACAGTCAATTAAAAAGAAATGTTTTAAAGTAATGCCACCACAAAAGTGACTACAGACGGTATCACAATGAGCTCCTAAGTATTGTTCTTTATTACTTTACTTAAGCACATTAGATTATTATAAATATGTTTTAACTCTCGGTATGTAAAGTAGATTTTTAAGACTAAAGAATTTTCTTTCATTTAAATTTTATGTATATTCTACATCCATCATTTGGTGTAAGCTTAAAAGCTTGCTTGATTCCTGTTCATGTGTAGTAAACAAGATTTATAGGTCAAAGATTAGTTCTAAGAAGTCTTTTCCTGTCTCAGAAAGAATCTTTAAATCTGTGGCTAAAGATATATTTTGCTAACCCCAGGGCTGTTAATGGTTTAAAGCATGAGATATTATTGAATCTAAACATTGCATATGTATATGCTGAGCTTTTTTTTTCTCTAGTCATTATTGAAGGAAAAAATTATGCCTGTAAATCTACTTTTCCTTTGCAAGTGTTCTAAGAAAAAAACTACTTTCAAATGTTAGGTACATTTTAGTCATATTGCATAATAAATGTGACTGCTGCTGAAGAATTTACACTTATAGATGAATACGAACAAGATGTTATGTCATAAATATTTGTCACTACCACCAGCATTAATTAATATTTCATCCAAAAGATTCTTACTTCTCCAGGACAGACACTAGTTCTGGTAGTTTGGTAGCAAGTATCAATCACAGAGATTTCACTTCTCTTTTTATTTTTCTTAACATCTCCACCAATGCATCTGGCCCTTCTTTTATTAAATCAACTATTAAGATTCCACTTCATTGTTATATTGGTTTGCAGCTGGCCAGCACAGTTAGTCTCACACTAAAATACAGCCATCTGTCTGAAGATGTTAAAAATCAGTGAAGATAACTGCTACCATTTCTCCTGCTCATGCACTACTCCATACAAGTATAACTTCTCTCTGTGAGCTGAAGCATTCATGTTAATCCAAAGTCTACAATCTCTGTAGTAGTCAAAATCACAGAACAAAAATTATGAAGTAGGATTTATCTTCATGAATACATCACAATTAATGTCTATCTTCATTCTGAAACAAATTAGCATCCAAAGGCAAATCAAGCCAATTTAGTTGGCCTTGAACCAACACTGTGCCCAAACTTTTATTGATAAGAATGTCAGATAAACATTTAGTGGAATTGAGTTGAAAAACAATGAATAGAAAATAACAATGCCTATACTTCCACTTAAATGAATCCACATGAGTAGGTTGAGAAGCTCAGGAAATGGTTTCAGTGTTCTGTAAGGGAGTGGGTTAGGTTTTGACTTCCTGACCAGAGTAAGTAAGCAGCACTCAACTTAAAGGCAGGATGGGCCCCTTGCACTCAAAGTATTTAGACAGAATAGAGAAATAGATGCAGGAAACAAAACAGGTAATTAGGATTCTATGAACCTAGAAAGGATCAAAACCAATGTCACAGTGCTGAAAATGGTGGGGGGGGGGAAGGAGAGGAAAGTAAAGTGACATGCAATCATGTGTGAAGTCTGAAATACTCCAAACAGTTAATTAATTTGAGTGCTAGTCCCCATGGTTCTGGAAAACAGAAGCAAATAACGATAATTTACCTAAGTTTTTACCACTAGTAAGGAACAAAACTAAGTTTCATTGACTTCTACAATCCAAACCTCTTAACCTTTGTGACTGTCTGAGTTTTGAGGGAAGAGGGGGAAGAAGTTCTGAGTCTAGAGCTTTGAACTACAGGCTTGCACATTGTCTCTGAGCTATTTTCCTCTAGGGCTAGTTCTCGGCCACATCAGCCACAGCTCGACTTTTGGCATTTTGAAAATTTGTTGGGGATAAGGTTCTCATGGACTTTCTTGCCCTACCTTGCTTTGAACCTTGATCCTTAGATCTTATCCTCTTCAGTAGGTAGGATTACACACATGAACTACCAGGCATATGTTTGTTTATTTAAAATAAACAAATAAATGTATATAAAATATATGAGGTATTTTGGGTTGTTTTTGTTTGTTTTTGTTTTTTTTAATTTTATTATTCTTTTTTCATATATTTTATTGTAATTAATAGAAGGGTTACATTATATTTTCTCGCTAAGGGTATTTTGGTTTTTATCTAAATACTTTTAACAGTTTTTATCAAGAAGGTACAACATTGTGTCACCAAAGCTAGCTGTATGATGATTTAAAATGCATGCTTATTTCACAGGATGGGTAAAGAGATTTTCTGAGCTAGAATTAAAACATAAGAGAATCTGAAAACTGTAGTATATCTAAGGATTGGCCCCTAGATGTAGGCATATAAACCAATTCAGTAGTTTGCATTTTAGCATAAAATGTCAATTTCTGTGTCCTATGCTTATAGGCTTTGGGGCTCCAGAATAATTATCTCAGAAAGAATACACTTTCTCTTAGGATTATCCGACTTGGCTCAGAAGGTTTAAATGAAAAAGAAGAATAATTCATAATATCAATGAAATGGAGTACTGATGAGTATGTATGACTTTTGAGTATGCTCCTCTAGAATGCCCATTCCCCTATTTTTCATCAACCAACCCCTAATGTTTTCGGAAGAAAATGATTTTAAGCAATCTCACACAGGAAAATGCATACTTATCTCCCTCTACATATGTCAACATTTCCTCTGCTACCACCATCCTTACCTTTGTCAGATTGGCTACTCACAAGCATTTTTACCTTGAATTTATATTTAAGTAATTCCAAATTTAAGAAGAATACCACTGAAAATTAGAAATGTTAAATGTGCAGACCTTGGACCTATCAGAATATGCCATATACTATCATGCAGAATTTCACAACTTTCTTAAGTTCTTTGTACCTTCATTTTGTTCTAAGTATGTGCTTCAAGAACCACTGGAATCAGAATAGTAGACACAAAAATAGAAAAAATGTTGAACACTGTTACCTCCTCCCTCATTTTCTTCCCATTTTTATCTTCCTCCCTACTCACAATGTTTGACAAGAAATGTACCCATTACCTTACTTACGAAACTATTACCCCTCTATACATCACCTATACAACAAAATAAAAGGAGATTTTACCCAGAAATCTGTCCAGGAAGCACAGGGAGTAGGCAGGCTTCTCCACTATTTATCCCTAATATAGCAGGCCCCACCCCTCTTGTCAGACTGGTTGAGTCAAGTTCCCAATCTGTTTGTGATTGGGTAGCTTGAATAGGGTAAGATGTACTTACATAAGGTGACTTTGAAATAAGATTTACATTAGACAAATAATCTCAAAACACACCCATAATTCTCAACTATTTCTTGAACGATCTAAGCTATGTTTTCTGAGGAATATCTTATTAATTCCATCATGGCAAAACCAGTTAAGACAAAATCTTTACATTTCAAAAATCCTTCCTTATCACAACAGAGTTCCTCTTTCACTTTCAGTCCAAGGCAGAAACTTTTAAGCAACATACATTGATAGAGAAAACAATTTATCCTACATCTTTTCAAGTCTCACTAATAGTACCTAGTGTCTGGGTATTAGTGCGAAGATCAAAGGAGAAAGTTGCTTGTCATGCAGTAATGCTGCACACTTAACTATTACTATTGCTACTCCCATATGATTCTAAGTTTATGGAGCACAAGATTCTTATTGTTGATAGTAGCTCCAGAAAACAAGTGATGATCAGTAAATGCCCTCTGTGAAGGATCTGCTCAATAATCCACAGTCTGGGAGATTCATGTGACTGACTATTGGTTGTTTTTAGAGCAGATTAAAGCTAATCTGGTTCTCTGGACTGGAGTGACTGAATTCTTCTCTTTGTCAGCAAGCTTGTTTAAGGATTAAACTGAAAATAGTGTTTTGTGTACACTTCCTATGTATGTGGCTCTTAGCAGATATTTCACGTTTTATTATTCAGATCTTGAAACAATCCTACAAGGGAGAGTCTGGCCTTTTCTCCATATAACACCTAGGGAAACTGAAGCCTACAGTAGAGTCACAACAATATAGTAGCTTAGGTCTGGAATGTTGACGCATATACACTTATATATATCAGTCACCCACTCCACTTTTGGTGATATTCCTGTAGTTCCAGGCTGCAAAACATATTCAAACCCAAACAAGGCAACCCAGATGTTGGGAATGCCATGAGAAAGTATGAAGGAATTTAAATGACTGGTATCTGAGTAGACTCAAAAGATCACACTCTTGAATAGACTGGATAATGCCTGTTCCAGAGATGGATCACAAAGCAGTCTCACAAAGCCTTACAGATGTGTATCATTAAAACACAGAGAGGGGAATGTTATGCTACAGTCTGAAACATAGTGATAAAAGAGTATATTCTGCTTAAAGGCACACCAAAAGAGTGAAATAATCTTGTACATGTTTATTTGTGGACAATTATATGCATAGAAACACTTTAGATGAAGACAGAAATAGAGTCAGTCCTTGTATTATTCTTATTATTGCTGCCTATCAAGTTCATGGCTGATATTAACATATTTCAAGTATTAATTCATTTAATACCTACAACAGCCTTATGAAGTAGGTTTAACTTTAGAGATGAAAAAAGGGAACTCGGTGATATTGACTAATGGGGCCTAGGGCACGTAACTAATGAGTGGTAGATTAGGGAGTCTACAATAAGCCTCTTTGACAGATGGAAGAAATGATGGGTCATTTTCAACACAGACTATCAAAGTGTCCTAGGAATCAAATGGAGCAAACATGAGTAATTTTAACTCCCCAACATCTGTTGGTTGCATTTCTCTTACCTAAAGGCAAATATATGACACATTTTCTAATTCTCAATCTTTCTTCTTGATGACTACACCTTCCATAAGAAGAGAAAATATAAAGAGAGGTGACTTTCTGAATGGTTTCAATAAGAGAGAAACTGGTGAGTTGAAGGCCAAAGAATTCTTTAGAGACCATTTTATTGACTGATGCATAAATTATAAACTCAAATCAAAGACTTCAGAAAGCAGTTGTCTTAAAAAATTAGATAAGATACTTTCTAATACTGATACAATAAGGGAATTTGCTACTGAGTCCTATATGTCTTATTTGGTTCTCTCCATTTACAGTCAATTTCTGTATGACATATACTAAGATAGAGGGATGATGAGACCTACCAGAACTTGAGCAAAAGGCAGAAGGAGGAGGAGAAGAGGTTAAAAAAGAGTAATACAGATGGACTGAATTTGATTAAAATATATTATATGCATGCTGTAAATGTAACAATAAAATTCCTTTGTATAATTTAAATATGATAATAAATTAAGATATAACAAATGGATGAAAACCAAGGATAAGTAAATAATGAAGGCATGCTAAAAACAGTGACAAGTTGGTTCATAGCTACAACAAGCCAAACTATTAAAGATGACAGAAAATGGTTTCTTTCAATGTTTTAAATATACATTTAGAACAGGAAGACAAAGATAAGAGGACTGGGCAACTCATTTGATTGTTATTGTATGAGCAAAGTCAGGGATGCACTGTAAGCTACAAGTTTTCTTTGTCTAAAGGTATCATGGACTTAACATTGTACAATAGCACCAATTGCACTATAAAAGCAAGACTAAGAGAGGCGAAGTGTATATTAAAAGTCATTTGAGTGTTGTAAATGAATTCACAAATTCTATGTCAGAATGTGGAGAGGTCTTGCAATTTTGAGTGCCTTGTTACAGTTGTGAAAATTTCAGAGACTGTGGTGCAGGTGAAATAAGGCTTTTGTTGCTAAAAGAGACAGGAAGCGTAAGAGTTCTCTAGACTAGACTGCAAAGCACCATGGCTATTCCATGCAAAATGCTAGAGCAAATTATTAAAATAATTATTTGTAAAGAATGATGAATGGAAAGGTAATAATCATGAGAAGGAAGTAAGGTTCTTTAAGAATTCATGTTAAACAAATATCATTTATTTTTGACATGCTTATTAGATTGGAAGATCAGGAATTCTGTAGACATACTGGATCTAGAGGTCAGCAAGGTATTTGCGAAGATCACTCATATAAGTTTCTGAACAATTTGTAACATGTGTGTTGTGTTGTTAGAAAAGAATGTTTCCTGACAGATAAACATCATCCCGCAGAGAGGTTTCCAATGGCATACTGTGGATCTTTGACCTTGATGTGATTCTAGGTAGACTTTTGGTTATTAGCACACATGAAATGGATGATTTATATATAAGAAACCTACATATTGCACAAGTAAGAGGGTAAGGTAAGTACTTGGCATGGTAATATTAGAATTTAGCTACAACTCCACATCCTAGCAAGATGAAACTAATAGCCAGATCAAAGATATATGCATATTTCTATTGTGTTTTCCCTTCTCAAACATGCAATTTAAGAAGTTTCACATATATAATTACACAATTAAAAACTATCACTTAGCTTCAGAACATGTTAAGAAGGCATAATTGTGAAACTTCCAGTGTTGTCCATTGTGTATGGTGATAGTTCCATACAGGAAAATAGCCAGTAGTGGAGAAAACAACACTAATAGGTAAAATAGTTAAGGGAGATACCCGATTGTTGGTCATAGCACGCACGCACGCGCACACACACACACACACACACACACACACACACACACACACACACAACACACGTCTCCCGCATGATTTTCCTCTCCTCTCAGACTAAGCTGAAGAATAGAACGAATGACAAGATGAACTGGGCTAATCAGCTTGCCTTTCTAAGTTTTTGAATCTAGAGCCTTAAGCAGGTAACAATGTAGCAGGCAATTGAATAAATGAGGTAAGAGGGTTTGGGAGGAGCCAGATAATGCTGTGAGAAACAGAAACCATGTGCTAAATGAAAGCAATTTTGAGCCAGTGGGGGGAAAAACAAGAAAAAATTGGGTAAAGAGAGCCAAAAAGCAGAACTTCTTTTTTCTTTTCAATTTTTTCTTTTTTTTCACATGTCCTGAGTTTTGAACTCAGGGCCTGAGTATTGTCCTTGAGCTTTCTCAAGACTAGCACTCTGCCACTTGAGCCACAGCACCACTTCTAGCTTTTTCTGTGTATGTAGTAGCGAGGAATCCGAACCCAGGCTTCATCCATGCGAGGCAAGCACTCTACCACTAGGCCATGCTCCCCAAAAGCAGAACTTTTATGAGTCTTATTAATGCCACAATTTCTCTTTTATTTGAGTTTCGACTACTGTTTCCTGGCTTGCTAGAGACTAAAACAATACACATTGAATAACATATATATTGAAAGTAAATGTTCTCAGTTCTTTAAGGGAATCAGAATGTCCTCTGTTCCTCACAACCAGAAATGCTCAAAGCTGAATGTTTTAGATTTCAAGAATAGTTTAGACAAAATGGAGTGCGTTCTAAAGAAACATTAGAAAGGGAAATTTGAGTCTAGTACATGTCAGGGACAAGTGCAGGGAGGGAGCAGAACATTTAGCACAATGCAGAGCATATATAGGGATGGTAAAGGCCTATCAGATGTGGGAAGGATTTTATTTTTTTTTCTTTTTTTATTGTAATTAGTAAAAGGGTTACATGATATTTGCCAGATAGAAGGTGCATTAATTCACATACATTGATACCCTTTCACATGTCTTGGTACCCATTTCCCTCCCCCCCACACCCCCCACCCATCTTGGTTTTCCCCCCTTCCCTATCAAATTTCAAATAGCCAAATACAAATAAATTCCATATATCAGA
This sequence comes from Megascapheus bottae, assembly GCF_031878675.1. NCBI lineage: Eukaryota > Metazoa > Chordata > Mammalia > Rodentia > Geomyidae > Megascapheus > Megascapheus bottae. The sequence continues at coordinate 84,408,602 of NC_143547.1, forward strand.
TAACAAAGTGAGATACTATAACAATATGAGATAACCAAGGGACAGCAAAGGAGATGAGAGACAACAGAGTACATTAAGGACAACAATCATTCGTTATATGGCTTTATTTATTTGGTGAAATTCTATAATTACATATGGGAATAAAACGAGTTTAGTGAGAAGTGGTAGATTTGGGTTCAAAAAGAATGTTTCACTAATTAGTTGAGGTGGAATGGAATGCCTCAGGAGTAGCTCAGTTCTCTGTTTTAGAGATATCTATGCAGAAGTAGGTGACTAGAGATGATAATATTGCATCTCAACTTTATAGTGATTTATGGTGTATGAGGCACTCTTTATTATACTACATTGATCTTTTTAACAACTTGTGTGGCCAGGTTTTTGGGGGTGTCTGGGGATTAAACCCAGTATCTTGCACAGCCTGAGCATTTGTTTGACCACTGCAGCACACCTACAAATCCTGGTAAGTAATATATATTACAGATGAGGAAGCTCAGTGTGTTTGTATTACACAGCTCATGCCTAAGTTTGTCAGTACCCACAGCTACCTTTTATTGACTAAACATGAAATGAACATTTAAAGGTTATATTTGGAAAATTCTAGTTGATCAGGCTGACAGAACTTCTAGGTATTTTAAAATTCATTTTGATGGTACTGAATATATTTTTAAATGTACTAAAAAGGTTCTTTGCTCAGTCTCACATAAAAACTTATGTTCTTCCCTACATCTTATGAAACTGAGACCAATTAATACATTCCTTGCATAGATACAGAAGGTCCGTGGGTGCCGTTGGTACAAACATCCCTAGATGTACATTTCAAATAAGAATAGTGTTTTCTCTCCATTTGACTGGGCCTATTCCCATCCTCCTTCCAGATTTCCTGTTACTTGGCTTTACTGAGGAAAGGACTATGTTTGCTTGTCAGAATTGCTAGTTAGCCATATTGGCCTGCTGTTTCCTCTGCAAATGAATCAAAAGAAAAAAATGAGGAAGTCATTACTGCTGAAAATTCTAAAGAAGATAGACATTATTCTCTGCTTTTATGACTTTATTAACTTTGTCTTTTCAATTAAAAACAAAAAGAATATTGCAATGATGCATAAACCCTGCTTACTAGTCCTTTTCTTACAGTGTTATCCTCACTGTAGCTGCTCATTGATGTACTTTCTCTTGGAAAGTAGAAGAAAAAGTGTTTATGAGCCCATTTGATAGATGATATTGTTTTCTGGACTTGGGCCATAGAACTGTTGGTTTATTGGTGGTGACATATTCTGTGATGCAACAACTAGCATTTAAATTAATATCCTGGGGAGGAAAAAATGTTAGCATGTGATCTTATTAGTGCCTTTCTTTCTGTTTTGTTTCCCGAAGGAGATGAGGACAGAAGTTGATACTAAACACAGATTTTCAAATGATGTGTTATGCCCATTATTGTTGAACACAACTGTCTGCAGAAAACATTTAAGCCATATAGAAGACAACAGGAACTTTGTGAATTTAAAAGCTAACAGAATGCTATGCATTAGTACCTTTTTTGTTAAAAAAAGCTATATTTTGTGGAAATGAAGATTGAACCCAGGATATTATGCATAGTAGACAAGTACTCGAGTCCTATATCCAACAACTGTATTTCTGAAAATCAAATGACTTCTCAATTAATACAATGTACTGCTAAAGTACTTCATAGCCTAGAATTTTAAAGGAATCCTGAAACTTAAATATATGAAGTGATGGAAAAAATAATGGAATTTTTCCCTCAAAAGTCCAAAATTTATCATAAATTTTAAAGTTATGTTTAGTTCTTCACAGGACAATATTTGTTTGTCAGTCCTGGGTGTTGTCCCTGGGCCCAGGCTCCTTTTGCTCAAAGTACTCTATTACTTGAGACACAGCACCACTTTCAGCTTTTTCTGTGATTAATTGAAGATTAGATACCAAGGACTTTCTTGACTGAGTATATTTAGAACTGTGATCCTCAGATCTCAGCCTCCTAAGGATTATAGGCCTGAGAACCAGCATCTGGCCTAAAATCTTTTAAAATAAATATTGGAAAGAAGTTTATTTTTTCAAATTATCTTATGATAAATCAAATGGAGGCTACCACTTCTCCAACTATGCTTGAATTTTTCTGTAATCTTATTTTCTTAAAACAAGGGACATCTACAATTTATTTTCACTTTTAGTATGTAGTGACAGCTCAGATAATTGCTTCATTTCATATTTTTGTGAGTGGATGACAGGAACTGTTTAGGCATCTGTGGTTTCATCTTTATACATGCATCTGCTTTAGTCTGTGAGTGTGCCCAAACATGAATACCTGTGTGCCTCTGGAAGGCTCTGTTTTTTTTGGTCTGTGCACACTTGTGTGTGTGTGTGTGTTGGTGTACCTTTTTGCTTGTCTGCACAAAAGTACTGTGGAAGAAGTTACTACAATCAGTGCATGCATCCTCTCTCCAAACTTAAGTTTAATAGGATTAATGAGAAACTCAAATACCTGGTCTCCAAGGGTATGTTGCTATTCAGGACCCAGCTGTTATGCAGATGAACGGAATCCTGTGTACTGTTTGGGGGAGCTGGAGCAGCTGGGCTAGGCTGGCTGCGGGTAGTCATTGATCTCCTCTGAAGAGAATCCGCGGTAGGGGGTGGCTTCCTGGCACAGGTGCAGGCATGCGGAGGAGGTGGTGGAGGTGGGAGGGGTCTGAAGGTGAACTGGTTGTGCGGGCTGCTCTGCATCTCTGAAAAGGATAGAAGAAAAACACAAAATGGAGACTTTCTTTCTTTGTCAGTCAGGAAAACACAGCATGTTAAATTCGTGGGTTTTTAAGATAATGTAACCTGTGGGCTAGTGAGGGAGAGTTTTAAGTTTATCCTATCTCTAAAAATGTCACTTCAGTTACAAAAGCATGAGCAGCATGCTTATGAAATGTAAAACATTCCCAGCTACATTTACATGTAAATTCTTCAGGGCTAGAGCAGCTAAAAAGTAAATGAGTCCGCCTCAAACAATTTGTCATAGTTTCTGCTACTGAACAAATAAATCATCAACAAGGCACTAAGTTACAGAACAAAAATGAGCTGATTTCCTTTGGTTGCAAAAAACCCCACTTCAAGAAAACACCAGTGAAAGGCACAAATTTGTAGCAAGGAAAATCATTCAATAGATCAAATCAAAATACAAGGCCACCTTCTGGCTTACCTCAGGAAATGACTCTAGCCTGCCTACACAGGAGCAAATCTATATTTCAGAAAAAAGAAAAAGTGCACGTGTATATATCAGTGCATGAAATTAGTCTCTTTATCAGTCTCTACCTCACTCAGAGTTACTTGTAAAAGGCACTCTGAAAAGAGTTTATTCTGGTTACTATCGATATTTTCATGGCCAGGCAAAGTGCAGTCTGTACCCTCCCCCATTTGTCACACTTTTCTAGGAGCTTTGCCATGTTAGCATCAGCTTAGGCAGCAGAGAGACTGGATTTTTCTGTGCTTGTTCACAGAGGGGCAGCCTGGGATAGTGGCTCTCAGACTTCTGTTGGTGCTATTGTTTGGTATTTTTCCACTGATCCTTGGCAGACACATGTAAAGGCAGTGAGCTAGAAATTGGCCCATGAGAAATACCCCAATTAAACCCCTTTGAAAAGAAATCATTACTGTAGCTGATAGTCACCTCTCTTCCACAGGAGAAACATAATAGATGTCAAGCGATTGCTTGTAACACCAGCACGTTCTGTTTAAACTTTGTAGACAGCATGGTTTTGTCCCACCTTCCCAATGACTGAGAGTTGAAAAGCAGAAAAAATGCCAGAGGCTTTCCATGCTTAGCAAAGGGCTCAGCTGGTTTGTGCAGAAGCCCACTTCGCAGTGACTGATCATAGGGAAAAAAGTCACTTCTTTCAATTCTTCCACCTCAGACATGAATTTTAAAGACATTGGCACAGTTTTTATATTTTCAAATGACATTACTGTCCCAAGAGCATGAGAGTATGAAAAATTCTTGGCTAGATTTCCTAGTACAATGGCACCCCTTTAAATAAATTTGCCATATGAAAATCTGAATTGTACAAAAGATAAGCTAGGAAAGGGGGTGGCAATCATTTTATGCAAAGAATTCTTTTAGATGGTCAGCTATCTGTATATATTTCAAATGCTTTATGAATTTTTGAAATCATTCCCATTATTTCAGGTTCTTCCAAATCCCACATCTACTAAAAAACGTCATCGCTAGTACTTAACGTCTCATTAATTTTTTTTAAACCTCTCAGCTCAGAGACATAACTGAAACTAAAAGTATGTTTTTAAGTCATAGATGATAGAATGCTGGAACTGAAAGGACCTTGGAGATCCTTTCTTTTTTTCCAGATGAGAAAGTTTGTCCAGACACTTGGCAAATTAGTGGTATGAGCCAAACTAGAATACCATCTAACTTTCTGGTCAAGACTCTATTCTCTGTATTGCATGTTCCTATAATGAAATGTCCCTTCTCCTTCATAGCATTTAGAGACATAGAATCTTCTACATTTTCTGAATTTTCCATTTATTTTTGCATGTCTGCTTTCCTTTTAGATTACACCTCTTGAAATGTAGAAAGGAAGACATATGGCATAATGCTACTCATATTGGAAAGAGGAGCAGTTGGAGAAATGGCAAACCTGCATTTAAGTTTAGTTTCTGACATCATGTAGAAGCTTTCACACCTCATTTGTAAGATGGATATAGTAATCTATTTCCTACCAATTAAATTTAGTTATTGTGAAATGTGCTTAACATGTCAATGACTATTGGTTTACTGAATGTAGTAGATGTATAAAACTTTGTGATAGGAAAGAACCATAGGGATATAGTTCAACTACAGATGAAGAAGTATCAAGGATCAGAGAGATGTGATCTGGCCTAAAGTCATTCAACTTATGAATCTTCCTCTTCAGATCTGATGATTGCTAGCTTAGTACTCTTTCTATTATGTTTTATAAAAGTGTCTATTTTTTTACTTTAACACTTACTGTTACAATAAATTTGGCCCAAGTTCATAGTGGTAAGGTATTCCTTTGATAGTCTCTTAAGTTTTGCCTTGTTTTCTGTAGTAGAGTATGCATTTATTAGAGCAAGGTCATCTTCTCCTGCTTGTCTACGCCACATGACATTTAGGAAAGTGCCAAATACAGAACATTAGCTGAACAATTTTTTACTGATATGAAAGGCTGTGATTGGGACCCAGACAAGACGTCTTTGCCTATCATTCTGATAGAGACACCGAATATGTGTTCCTGTATTATTCACATAGGACTAGGGCTCTCCTTTGGAGGTCTTAGTGGAATCTCTCCCAGAAATCAAGGTGAAAGAAAATTACATCTTGAAGAAGTGATCAAAAATATAGCTCCACTAAGGTATATAAAGAGCAATAAGGACACACTACAGATTTGTTATCAAAGGTCATGTGAAGTAAAGGATTTAATACCCTGAGGGAAAGAAAATCAATTTTGAAAGTCCATGGTCAGATGAAGAGGAGGAATTCTGTTTTAGTTTTATATTTAGAACGCCTCCAGACAACAGATCTGTTATCTACTATTCTAATGGGTAGGTGTTTCTTCCATGCAATTGTTCAAAAGAAGCTTTCAGTCTAGCAGAGCTGCTTAAAAGAAAGAAAACCAAGCTAGGCGCCTGTGGTTCATGCCTGTAATCCCAACTACTTAAGAGTCTGACATCTGAGGATCATGACTCCAAGCCAGTCTGGGCACTAAAGTCCCTGAGACTTTCATCTCCCAATAACCCATTTACTACCCAAACAACCAGAAGTGGCGGTGTGGCTTACGTGATAGAGTGCTAGCCTTAAGATAAAAAACACAGGGATAGGGCTCTAGCCTTGAGTTCAAGGCCCGGGATTGGCACCAAATACCAAAAAGAAAATTAAGAAAAGAAAGAAACTAACTAACTAACTAACTCCAGGATATGGAAACAAGAGATTTATCTTTGTGATTGATGTTCTTAATGTACTACATGAAGTTATTTCTTTTCTGTTTTTTCTCCGTTATGGTTTATCTCATGTTGTTATTGTATCTGAGTTTAGTACCTGGTATAATGTATATATGCTAATTTGTTTATTTGAAATAGGGAAGTGAAGGGGAAAAAGAAGATGTTTGGGAGGGGTGAGGGGAGGGAAAGTGGGAGAAAAACATGGGAAGGTCTAATATACCTAATACCTGACAAATGGAACTGTAACCTCCATATACATCACCCTGACAATAAAATACAATACAAAAAATAAAAAAATGTAAAAAATGCCTTCTGATAATGTGCATTTAATGTGTGCTAATAATCCTTAAAGTCTTTACAACTGTATTTTTTACTATCAAAATACAAGCTTTATTTCAATGAAAAGCATAATCTGCCATCATTATATGTCCTTATAATATTTCAAATAATATTTAGTACCTATGGCACAAGTATGATTCTTCGGCTATAGTTAGAAATATTGACTTTATATAGTCGTTCTTATTCTCATTCTCGCTATGCATGTGTATGTACACACACATGTGTGTATGCATATGTATATTTTATTTTTGTCTATATTACAGTGCATTTTTCTTCCCACATTTCATATGGAGAGATTTTCCTACTAGTTAATATTGTCTTAAAATATTCTCACAATATTGGACTGTTGCACTGAGTAGAATACATATAGACCTTAAGGCCTTATGAAATGCAAATGTTCACATTCATTCATTTTTTTTACCTCAGGAAAAAGATGGGGAATGCACTTGTTTCCTCCCAAATGAGGTAATTTAATCCTTGGGCTCCGTGAAATGGGATTTCCCAACATTAAACACTAATGAAAAATACATTAGCGTTCAGTGTCAGGAGCTCTAGAGCACCAATTCTGGAGGGTTAAGAGTCACATGCACTTACTTCCAAATGTATCTGGCAACCATACACTTCTGTACCCAAGAGAGAGAAGCAAAGACAAGGGGAGATGGTGATTATGCAAATGTGGATATCCAGACATACTTATAAAGCTTTCTGAAAAGTAAATTAAGATTTCAGATGGAAAGCTCTAATTCACTAATATACATGGATAGGAGCCAGTTTTGTGTTTGAGGACCTAAATAATTTGGGAAGATAAACTCTCAGGGGAGAAATTCTCCCAAATTATAGACATAAGGCATTCAGGGCATGCCAGAGTTGTTAGAAGAAATATGACTTTTCAGAAACATTCCTTTGTCTCTAAAAGATAACTAGGAAAGAGAGTGGCATGCGTGGATTATTTCCCTCTTTTTGCAAATAAACCTTTATTTGGATCATGTTCAAGGAAGTTTTCACTAGAAATTAGTGTCTCTGTTCAAAAACAGTTTGAATACTGAACAGGGTGTCTCTCAGGGTGTTGAGTGCTCTTTCATTAACACATGTCAGTTCTGCTATAAGCCAATGCACACATTTTAAAAGTTGACTGCATTATGAAAATTTTTCACATATGAAAAGACTTGATGAGACTAACAGTGTTAGGTCATGGCATTCCATGGCATCAGTGACACATTTGAAGAAAAAGGGAAACTAATAAGAATGGCTTACTTGTATACTTATTCGTTTTACAAAATACATAGATCTTAATGGTTAAGAACTGTCAAAGATCTGCTTGTAAAAGTCAGTGTTGGAAGGGTTATTAATGATGACCTCTGTAAAGTGGTAGAAGGAGGGCTATCTGACTAGGACGGAGGATTCTTAGGTATCATGTGAATGGGTGAGAATCCCAATCCACATGGTGATTTGAGATCACTGGAGGATATTTTAGGATGCCACTGGCCATTCTGTGAATTCTTACATGGCACAATCTGCTGTATAGCTTTCTTCTTGTTTTTATTGTAATGCATAGAGGGGTTACAGTTACATTCACCAGACAGTAGGTGCATTACTTCTCACACATTGATACCCCTCTCATATTTTTCCCCATTCTCTCTCCCCACCCGCTCCCAATCATCTTGTTTTCTCCCCTTCCCTTTCCTTTTTCAAATAATCAATTAAAAGTATATACAATATACCAGGTAACAAAGTCAGATACAGTAAGGATATGAGATTAACCAAAGGGCAACAAAAGAGAAGAGAAATAACATAGTGCATTAAGAAAAACAATCACTCAAGATAAAGCTCTTGTTTCTATATTTTAGACATTCTTTCATTTAGTCTCATCCTACATGATCCCATGTATCTAGGTTTTGCGCTACTGTAAAATTCTGCTAGGAGGGTCCTGTGTACACAGTTTTCTGAACTCATCTAGGGCTTTTAACAGATGGGAAACATGCAATTTGTCTTAAGTACAAATTATTCTCAACTATCCCAAAAGCAAGGGAACAAATTAATGTTTTCAAAACAAGCAGTGGCAGAACAAAGTGTACATGTAAAATAATTTCCTGTAGGTGTTAAAATAAATACTGCCACTTCTGCAGTAATGAAAAATAGATAATTTCTCTTGAAAACTTTGACCACATAGACAAATGACCAGTTTTTTAGAGCTCTGTGCACTAAACTGTTCATTTTTTTCTTTTTTTTCTGGGGGGGTAAGGAATGGGTTGTGGGGCTTGAACTTGGCCTGGGTGCTGTCTTTGAGCTCTTCAGCTCAAGGCTACTGCCCTACTCTTGAGCCAAGCCCCACTTCCCATTTTCTATAGGTTAATTGGATATAAGATTCTCAGAATAGCTAGGATTACAGGCATGAGCCACCGTGCCTGGCTCAATTTTTCTTTAGTTACATTATGATGGTACTCATTCAGATATGCTTTTCCCATAGTCATTATTATGTGTTGCCAAAAGGAACACATATATTCTTAAGAGCTCAGAAAAAGATCAGAGAAATCAGAAATTATGTCTGTACTTCTTGGTCTTATGCCACATTTCAAGATGACGGTTTAGGAGTATTTCTACAATTCTTTTTAAAAATTTTAATTTGCATTGTTATTATAAAGATGATATAAAAGGGATTGCAGTCACATGTCTTGTAATAAGTATATTCATTTTTGGATAATGTCACCCCTTCACTTCCTCTCTCACAGTTTTATTTCTTTATCTGCAACTCTAGAGTAAAAAAAGTCCTTCAAAACTATGTTTCCTTTCTCTCTGTCTCTCTCCCTCTCTGTCTCTCTTTGTCTCCCTCAGCCTCTGCCTCTGTGTGTGTGTGTGTGTGTGTGTGTGTGTGTGTGTGTGTGTGTGTGTGTGTGTCTACTTGGGCATGAACTTATGGCCTGATCATTCTCCCTTAGCTTTGTCTCTACCACTGGAATGACAGCTATATTGCCTGGGTTTTGTTTTATATTGTTTTGCGTTTTGGTTAACTGAGTTTTTATCTGGATGGCTTCAAACCATGATCCTCAAATGTTAGCCCCATAAGTAGCTAAAATTACAAGTATAAGCCATCACACCTGGACTTGGTTATTTTGGAAATTATTTTTGGCGACAAATCTTAACCTGAAACATTATGAGGATATTTATAGTTTTATCTCATGTAATGAATTTGCATACAATAAAATGTGATAATATCACACCCCACTTTTGGTGTTTATTCCAAACAGTGACTTTGTGAAATCTGTGGATGGAGAAATTCTGATACAAGTGAGTGTCAGAGGTTTTAAAAAAGGATAATGGACCAGCATTAGTATTTAACTACCTTCCTGAACTATTATGAGCAATATTAATGAATACTTATGAAGACAATTGTAAAACATGTGCAAAGAACATCAGGGCACTAAGGGTTATTGCCATAACTACTTATGTCACGTCTCTCATGCTTAATTATAAGCCTGTGGTGCCTTCCATCATCTTCTAAGCTGTTCTTGCAGGCAGGAGAAGTGATGAAGGAAAATAGACTTAAATGAAAAAAGAAAGGGTTATTATTAATTATTACTAATTTTAAACATATATCTCCAATTCTAGTAATTTACTTGACCCAAGGAGTTCCATAATCTGGGAGGGAATGGCTCATAAATTATTGTGTTATAGGTAGTATCTACTAACCTCATAGTTTTCAACAATCATAAAATTAAGCACAAAGTGGCTGTTGACACTCCTTAATCTTATCATTATTAGGAGATCAAGGAATGAGAAGGTAAGAAAATTGGTTTTAAGAGGAATCAAGAACAAACAGTTTATCACTTCTCTGGGTGAAAAAAACATTGCTTTAATATTAATGTACTAATATCCTTACAAAAGTAGATTCATCATTTAAATAAACCACTAGAATGAGAACAGAACTAAAATCTATTAAGAAGCTAATATCTAGTAAATATTTGTGCATATATGGGCATGTTTATGAGCCTGACACAGACAATGGAAAGAGGTAAAAGAAAGGAGAGACACAGCTAACTGTAGAAGAGCTTCAGATGCTCTGGGGAAAGGGCATCTTAATTTACATAGGTTCATTTTAGTCCTGAATTATTGCACTCTGGGGGTTCCTATAGCTCTGAACCACTATACCCTCTCTTTGAGATCGTAAAGTACACACCTCTGAGGATTTTGGATGGCCTACTCAGTAAGCCAGTAAGAAAAATGATATACTCTTTAACTTCTGTCAGTTTGATCTTTGTTATAACCAATGAAAATAAAGAGGTTCTCTTCATTAGACTATGAAGTGATGCTATTGTTGAAAGGATATGTTTTCCTCCCGAAGTCTGAACTTTCTAGATTTCATTCGTCCTATATCCCATTCTGCAACTCATTATACAAACAAAACATTGAGTCAATAATTCACCCAATGAATCAGAGTACCCTGGCAAGCCATTTCTGTCTGCCTTGTAGGTTATAGGCAGAATAAAACTAGGTTGTGCACTATGTTGACTTTCCATCATGCAATAAGGTGATCTAAGGCATAACAGTCAATAGTCCGTCCAATAAGCAGCTGTTTTGTTAAGTCAATCAATGCTCTGGCATAGATTACTTGACATGCAGGGAAAAGAGAGAAGGCTGTGCTAAATTCCATTTTGCTGTAACTAGTGAAGTACTTGAGCTACCTAATTTTCTTAGTTGTGAAGATACAGGACAGATGCATCTTTGCTTACATGTTCACAAGAGTTTGCCAATGTCTGGGAAAAGAAAAACAAGGGCAATATTGTATTTGTGGCCTTGTAAAACGATCATTTTCTAAGTAGATTGGTAAAGGACTGCATTATGGTATAATTGGAATTTTACACTTTATATAATCTTCATAATATATTTAACTAGCAAAATTAATGTATGGCCAAAACCTTTCCAGTATGGCATTGAAACAAACTCCATTATCTATTATGTCCCATGAAACATGAAATAGATAATTGCCCTGTTTTATCTTATGCTGACAATGTTGCTCTGGTTTCCATTATTAGCCAGTGAAGTATATCAAAAAGAAAATATAAAAAAGTAATGATCCTTAAAGGTTTCCTATTTACTTATACTCAGACTAAAGTTGTATGTAGTATTTAAATTATTTTCAATCCCCACGTTAATTACTTACTTGAAAGTAGGTAATGGAGGGTTATGAATTAATTGACAGTGAATCATTTAATAAATTACCTAATAACAGGTATTGTGGAATTTTACAAAGTTTTCATTTAGAGAGCTTCATTTTTATTGTACTGTGACAAATGGTCACTCTATATTTGTTCACAAAGCAAGGAATGAAAATTATTCTGTTATTTATTAAAATGGAACTCTGAATTTTGAAGCACACATCAAGGAAACATAATGATTTTATCTAAAGTTCTATGAAAAATATTTGTTAAACTACCACATGCTAAATATAGATGGCATAGGATATTAATATTATGGAACACAAAAAAGCAAAAGACAATTTTATGGAGAACAGGGAAACCGTTCAGATAAAGACTGAAAGAAAATTTGGGCTTATTACTATTGCTGGCTGACCAAGGTTTGGATATTTGTTGGGAAAGGTGCCTGATACTCAATAGTTCTTCCTTACCTGCACAATTGCAGAGACAAAGGAGCATTGACACCTAATGGAATGACAGAGAAGAGTTCTACATTTTTACTTGAGGAACGAACTTGTTATTGTTATTGTTAACTTATGGAGATTCTCATCTGGGACAATGGGAGCAGATGGCACTGTCACAGCAATATTTGCAAGAACTGGAGGATGCTCTAATTTCAAGCACGTTTCAGCCATTGTTTTAGTTAAATAGTACTTAGCTCCAGGATAAAAATACAATAATATTGTGCAGTTGCTATATTACTAATACAGAGAAATGAAATCCACAATTTACTTAAGATGGATAGGTGAGAGTGGATTCAAGGTAATAACCTCTAATAGTGGTACTCATCTTGAGATTCATTTAACTTTGCTTTTCTAGGCGGGAAAGAAAGGGGAGGCACTACAATTAGTGACAGGAATTGGGGGCAATCAATCTTATAAATAATTTTAATAGTAGATTTCCATATCTATAAGCTTATAAAATGATTCTATGTTAACAATAGCAATGATGGTTTGTTTATCTCTCTTATCTCCTATAAGAAAATGCAGAGGCTTGAAAAACATCCTGATAGTTTCATAGGAGTGTTTTACACACATACTTGTTATTAAAATGTGTTGGGTCATAAAAATCAAGAATTGTAAATTTGATTAAAATATTATTGGCTACTACCAGTCTTTCTGCCTGACAACTTGAAGGTAGCAGAGGGAGTCTTTATAAGTATGGGCAAGATAATAACAATTCTATATGAAGGTGAAAGTTATTTCCTGTCATAAATTTAAGCTATGCATGCATTTGTCTTGTATTAGAATCTGGGCCTGAATCATCCTTATGTCTCCCACACGAAATCCTTCATTTTATTCAATATGTTTATTATTCTCAAATATATTTTATGTGAGTGAAACTAATAGCCAGATCAAGGAAATTTTGAATTGAATTAAGTTTTATAAAAAAACAAAAGCTGCAGTTGTTTTATGATAGACAAATAACTCATCTGATTGTATTCTTAACTTTTCTACCACGTGTTTGGGCACTATAAGGGTACAACCTTTATCTGAAAACTTCTCTGCCTAAATAAACATTAACTGATACAATATTTTTTAACTTAGTTTCTTATTTTTCCACATGATATCTTAGTGAGCTATTAAGCACAACCATATGTTGCCTAAACTAGATATAGATTGCACTAGAGACCTCATTAACTGAAAGATAGCTAATGAAGTCATGACAAAGAAGCTCAATTAGGATATATATTGATATAAATGTGTCTGCTAGAGGATCAATTTATATCCACTACTCTGTGGACAGAGTACCAGTGGCCTCAGGTAGCACCTCCTCAACATGAAAATTAATGTCAAATATAGATGCCTTTTGTAAAATGAAGAACAAGTTTGTCTCAAAGGAAGAAAGTCTGCATGAACAGATGAAAATGAGAATGTATGTTGAAGAAACTGAATAGGTGAGGGTATGGTGATATATACAAGAAGTAAACCTACAAACAGTGCTTCATAGGTAAGTCTTGGCAAATATTTCCTTTAAGCAAATATCTAAAGCATATTAATTTTTAGTTAAGGTAAGTAAACATTTGAAAAGTGTACATTGAAAACTTTGTGGATGATAAGTGGGATGTTGACAGGGACAGAAGATTAGTAATACATAACTTATGTGAAGCAATTTCTCAGAGTTCCCCTCTTATGGTGCCTGAAACCAGTGGCTGAATGCTTCTTCCTATATTTTAATACTGGATATCTTAGTAAGATTGTGACTTGGGTTCTTGAGTGGTCCTAATGACAACCTAGATAGGATTCAACTTAGCTTCTACTTTACTCCTTAATGGCAAATAAGCACTGAATTCCATGGCTCTATTTTGCCTCCCTTTTAACTTCATGAGGGTAAGTTCTCAACTGGTGGTCTGAAATGAGATGTCTCTCAGTGTAAAAGAGCACAGTATTGTTGAGTATGATTGCGGTTTCTATACAGTCTCATTGACATTCAGAAACGGTTATGTGAAACGTGATTCAGTTAATCAGAATCATTTTCCGGTAGGTTTGATGTCTTCAAATTCTTGCTACATTTGTACCAGGAAAATATTTCCTCAGTACATATACGTGCAGAGTCTAGGCATTTTCTATTAATTCATACCTAAAGATTTCCATGGGCAGGTCTGACCATAGTCTACCACAGAGCCTTCTAGCCTACCACAGTGATTTCATTAAAAAGTCATTTACAGGAGAAGGAATATATATTTCCCAAGCAGGAAAGTCCATGAAATTCTAATCTCTACTTATCCACCAGAAAACTGGAAGTGGGTTTGTGACTCAAAGTGGTAGAGGGCTAGCCTTGAGCAAAAAACTGTCAGGGAAAGCACCCAGGCGGTGAGTTCAAGTCAGACGAATGACATTGAAAAAGTAGGTTCCTATTGAAATAGTATCTACTTTTCTTTGAAGTAGAACTCATACCTTATTAATACATTATTACTGCATTAAATGACAAAAAAATGAATGAGAGCCCCACCTCAGAAAGGAACCAAGCCAATCAATATGGAAACTCCTGCATTTAGAAGCAAAATGACAGATGTGCCTGGCTTCTACTTAATGCAATAAATAAATGGCGGAGCAATTTGACACTAACTTAGTTATTTAGAGATACCATTGTATAAAACTTGTTTAAGTTAGTAAGTATATTGTGACATTTCCTGATGCTATAGTTATTAAGTTTACACATGTTAGAATTAGACCAATTTGGATTTAAGTCACAATTCGGCCATTTACTAACAGCTTGATAATGAGATGCCAGATATTTTAAAGTTGTTGTTTCTTTAACTGTAAAATAGAGGTAGTAATAAAAATCTTTTAATATTTTGTGAGTAAAGTGAGGTGGCATGCATAAAATAGTAAAGTATCTAGCTTATAGGAAACACTAAATAATCTTAAATGAATGATGAATGATTAAGCCAAACAAAATATATAAAATTTGGGTACTAAAATCCGGTACTAAAATCTTTAGAAATTCCAGTGAACAAACTAAGAGAAAAACTTAACTGACCCCAAGGTATTTAGTTGTTTGAACCTTATGCATTATAGTTTAAAACTGCATGTTTTTAGGTTTTACAGGTTTCTTTCTTTCCCCCCAATTGTTCTAAGAAGCTATTATTGAAATCATGAATCAATAGAACAGTTGACTCCCATCCTTTATTCTTCTACATGCACAGCAACACTGCATTGATTAGTTATGTGCTCAGTTCCTTTTACTTTTTCTTTCATGATTTTCATTTAAGGGCTCTCAATGCATTTTCCCCCTTTTATTAAGTGATTTTGGGATGCACATGCATTTCTAAAGAACCTATTGCAATTATACCTCAGGACTTAGACATTAGAGCAAAAGGTGTGAAAAAAAAATTTCCATGCATACAATATTAGTGCTTTGTATTTAGGAAGCACCTTTCATCTGCATACCTCAAAGCTTTTCACAAATATTATCTGATGGTTTATTCACTAGGCCAAGCTGCAAGCAAAACTGTCTTTCAAAGAATTCCATCAAAGTAATCAAACCCCATGAGGGAAGGAGATGTGAATAGCTGGATAGTGTTAGAATGTTCAGAAATATTTTTAAATAGTACATATACAATGCCACCTAACAAAGAATATGGGGTTCCATATGTAGAATTTTCATACTAGATAAATAAAGTTTATTATATTGACATCAAGGCAAGCAGCACCCATTATAAAATAATGATACTGAACAATTTTGTGATGGATCAAAAAATTTAGGATAGATTATTTATTTCCCATTGCATCTAGATAAAGTTATTAGCACATTGGATATTCATCATGTCCTCTATATTACATTTAAAGAGTATGGGTGTTGGGCCAGAATTGCATGTCAAATACTATTGGTACCTAGTGCATATAAAAATTCAGTTAATGTTAATCACCAATAAAATTATAATTATAATTGTAATCATAGTAACTATTAATTTAGATTAGGAATCAACTATTAAAAAAAACGCAGTGAAATTGGACCTGTATTCACATTTGTTGCTGCTGCTACTTTTCTATTGTCTGTTAAGATAGGTAGGTGCCAGTACGGTAATAAGAAAAGGAAAAGAACACCCCCCCTTCTCTCTTGAAATAATCACTCCTCATGGGGCCTGTCCAGGCTATTTTGATGTGAAGATCCCTTTTCATTTTGAGTGAAGTCATTTACATAGTCTTGTTATGGAACCTAAGGCTGTGGCTTTGATTGTAAATCTAGTCCCCTATTACTTGGGGGGGAGGGCAGTTGTGATACTATCCTTTCAAAGTTAAATGAAAATGGACCTTATTTTAAAATTCAATCTCATTAGTGCTATGAAAACATCAGTTTACATATACTCATTAAAGAAGTACCAATGACTTTAGGTACTACTTCTCAGAGTTATGTTGAGACTTCTATTCTCTCTCATTGTTCTATTTAGCTCACATAACTAATGTATTGTAAAACTAGACTATTTGAAAAATATGCTTAAGATTGTGAGATTTTTTTTTTGCCAGTCTTGGCTTGAACTCAGGGTCCTTGGGGTTTCTCAAGGATAGAGCTCTATGACTTGAATCACAGAACCACCTTCAGCTTTTTTTCTATGTATGTGGTACCAATGAATTGAACCCGGTCTTCATGCAGTCTAGGGAAGCAATCTACCATTAGGCCAAACTCCCGGCACAAGACTGTTGCCGGGGCCAACCGGCAGCAAACCAGGGTTCGCAGATTGGGGTTCCTGAAATCGGGGGCAAGGACTAGGAAGAAATAGAAGAGAGACAGACACACCGGGTCCGGGATGACAGACACACCGGGTCCGGGATGTCCGCAGTCCAGGTAAAGACTGCCGCGTTTATTTTTCACTCCCGCTTCTTCCCTCCTCCAGACCCAGGGAACCTCCAGGTGTTACATTCATATGGTAATTCTCAGGTCATTTACATAGAATAGGGCCAGAAAACAATAAGACAATAAAGCCATCGTCTGATGCAAGTCAAGGTACAGTTTGATTCCACTCTGGCTCCCAACAGACTGTAAGATTTTTTGTAAGTCTTCTGAAGATACTAATTATTCTTGTTTCCTTGAAGAGAAGTACAGCATTTTGAAGTCATACATTGTGCCTATTTTAGAGATGGAGAATATGAGGTTCAGAGAAATGGAAACCCTCCACCAAGTTCCTAGGTATGACTACAACATTAAACTAACTGCACTTGTTGGCACCAAGCCATGTCTCTTTGGCTGCAGAGTAAACTACATCAATTGTCCTTGTATCACACCTGCTGTTCAACTTATGGCAACCAAAGAAGATAAAATGTCAAATTTAGTTCAGCTATGTAATAACCTATCATGAGATCTATGTAAGTAATGGGTTAATTTATTTGTAAATACAAATAAATTATGCTCATGTACACATCATTAAATGCTTGCTTTTAATGGTTAGTACAAAATAGCCTAATTTCAGTATTAATTATAACATTTGTGTGGTCCCTAAGATTAGTCTGTAACTTATTTGGTGTTGATTATGAAAATACCAGAAAAATTTTCTTAATGGATCCTCTTTTAGAAGACAATGGAGCAATTTATTTATGCAATTTTCCTTCTGCAATTTAAATCCTTATCTTATTTACTAATAAAATACTAGGGGAATAAAATGAATTGTACACAACTGCCCTCCATGATGACTCTATCTCTGGAGAGAACCAAGTTGGCTTAAAATGAATGTTATTACAATAAAAAACATTTTAGTAAACTCTGAATGAAATGTAGAGATTTTCCTTCCTTAAATACATTTTAGAATTGCAAAAATTAGTGATTATGAGGATAGTTTAGGGCAAAGAGAATTTTTAAAACTGAGTTTGAATCTAATTTTCCAATTTGTGAATTCAAGAAAATAATCAACAGAGTAAAAAATTTCTATGGCATGGGATCAAATATTTACAAACCATATATTAGGTGAGGAATACTTAAAAACCATACATTAAACAGTTTAGAGAAGAATTTATACAACTCTATCATAATAATAATAACTGATAGATATTTTATAAGGAGAAAAAGGTTTTCAAAAGATGTGCAACTTGTTTATTTATTAGGGAAATGCTAATCAAACCAACAAAAGGGGAAAAAAAGCAAGAGTTGGTGAGAATATGGTAGAAATGGGTATATTTATACTGTGGAAAAGCCAAAAGGTATAGTAGTATGGAAAATAATATGAAGGTTCCTAAAAAATAAAAATGTAGTAACAATTTGATGCAATAATCTCACTTCAGTTATATATTTACAAGAATCAAAAACAGAATCTCAAACTGATATCTTCCCATTCACCTCCACTGCGTCATAGTTATAATAACCAACAGGTGAAAACACCCCAACCACTGACAGATGAGTGAGTAAAGAAAATGTGGCACATATGTACAATGGAATATCATTCAGTCTTAAAAAGGAAAGAAACTATCATTTGCAATAGCATGCTTGAGCCTGGAATCTTTAAGTTAAGTGAAATAAAATAGACACAGATGGACAAAAAAAACATCAAACCACACACATGAATAATTTAAAGTACGCAACTCCCCCTCAAACTCTTCAAAACAGAGAATGAATGAGCTTATAGAGAGAGGGAGAAAGAATAGTTGCTCAATCTGCATAAATTTTCAATACTGAAAATGAAAACATTCTAGAGAACGGTTATACAAAATTGTACCCAAAATTACCATTACTCTACACGTAATATAGGTTACTATAGTAAATTTTGTAGTATATATTTTTATCACAATAAAAGGTCATGCCATTCCTTCATCAGTGGAATCCCTAATTTCATTTCAATTATATGGAGATGGAGTGCCCAAATGCAAGTGTGACACAGGAGACAGATAAATTAAAATTGATGATTGCAGTGCTAAAAGAAGGAATTGTGCTACTTAACACACAACTTGTGGTACACTTAATCTATCATTAAGGAGTAATAAAGATTTTAATGTTTTGAATTGTGTAATTATATTTTATACCTTATTCTTTAATTTGAATAATTGGAAAAAAAGTGACTATATTTTAAAATTTTGGGGTCTTTCAAGTTAGAGTAATACAACTAGTCAGCAAAAAAATGGAGATACAGATGTATATATTTAAATAAATGACTCAGTAAATAGCCACTAAATTTAGCTTGCTGTAACAAAAACATCATAGACTGGGGAAGCTTGATAATGATAATATATTTTCTTACAGTTTAAAGGCTTCAGCTGCACATTTGAATTGCCATGATCTATTTCTGGAGTAGGGGTGGCTGTATTTCTCAGTGTAAATGCTGGCCTTTCTTGCTATGTCTTTACATGGTAAAGAGAGACAGTCTTTTCTTTGTAAGAGCATTCATGCATCCTAAGACCAAAATTTTATGACTTAATATAAATCTATTTCCTAAGGGCTCCTGCTGCAAATACAATCACATTGGTGGTTATGTTTCATAATTATGGCATCATCTTTACCAGATTTTCAGGATAAGAATTTTGAGAAAACACAATTCAGTACACAGTCTCAAATAATCTGGAGAGTATATTCACATAAAATAAATATTACATGGGTGCTGGTGGCTCTTTCCTGTAATCCTAGTTACTCAGCAGGCTATAAGATCTTAGGAACAAGGTTTGATATCAGCCTGAGTAGTATAAACTATTCGCTAGAAGTTGGAAGTGGCTCTGTGGTTCAAAGTGGTAAAGCAATAGCCTTGAGCACAAAGAGGCTCAGGGACAGCAATCAGGACTTGTGTTCAAGCCTTGACACTGGGGAAATCAGAGATATTTTCTAGGATTTGTTTTGAACATTTATTTATGCCACATAATATTTTCATATTATGAATCACATTTCTAAGACAAACATTTCTAGTATACTTTTCATGCTCTGCTACAGAGCATAATTTATGAGATAACATGCCTTTAAAAATTGTTATGCTTATTTGGATTTAAGATATCCAAATTCTAATATAATTAATCCAGGACAGGTCAGGTTTCAGACATACTGAGTAAATTATTTTCTACTGTATTTAATTACTTTCATTTCTCGATACTGAGGTACAAATCCCATTCCATTTATTTATCATTCTCATCACCATTCTCATTATAAGATGTGGTAAGTAATTGTGATTATAAAGTTGCTGGTACAATAAATAAACCCATATAAATATAGGATGAGGAAAACTGAAACATGGAAAATTTAGATTATTTGCCAAACATTGTATAGGGAACCGGTAGAGGCATTTGACATAAGCATACTTTACTCCAAATCTTATATTCCTCTTTCCACCTTTGTGCCAAATGGTTAGCACGGTGCATGTGTTACAGAATATAAACCTTACATTGGAGATAGAGGAACAACATAGATGTTTTATGTTCTTTTTAATAGCATCATCCCCCAAATTACAACAAATAATATGGCATTCACCACTTCCTCTTTCTCTATCTTCCTGAAAAAATTCTACAAGCAACAAAAGGTCACCAAAAACGAAAGTACAAGGAGGAGGATAAGGATGTACATATTAACACAATTGGCAGAAATGGCAAGCAATAGTTAACAATGACAGAGTTGAGGTAGAAAAAGTGAACCAACTCGACTAAGCTGGGTTCACAAAAAAGCTGAATGATTCATACAGAAGAGAAATGGCCTGAGTGAGAGTAAACTAGTTAGATGACTTGAAGAATGAATGACATATGGAAATGGCTAGATAGTAGAAATAAAGGAATTAATGACATAAAAAGACCTGCAAATGCTAATTTAATGCTTTTCCTGAATCAAAGCAATTATGTACTTTTAAAACAAGAATTTCCTCTTCTTGAATACAGTTGCAGTGGCAAACCTCTTTGCATACCATATATCACTGTTACATATTCATCCATATGTAATCATTTTACAAATCTTCAACATATCAATGAATATACGCCTGTATTTTTGGAATAATTTATTTGTACTTTTTGAAATGATCAGTTCTATGTAAGCAATTGAATATTTGGATCAGGTAGTAGATACTGTAATATCCCTTGGAAATGGAATTAAGTTAAAATATTTCCTTCATTGGGCCGGGAGTTTGGCCTAGTGGTTAAAGTGCTTGTCTAGCATGCGCGAAGACCCGGGTTCGATTCCTTGTACCACATACATACAAAAAAAAAGCTGGAAGTGGTGCTGAGGCTCAAGTGGTAGAGCTCTAGCCTTGAGAAAGTCCAAGGACAGTGCTCAGGCTCTGAGCTCAAGCCCAGGACTGGCAAAAAAAATATTTCCTTCATCATGACTATTTTGTAATAAAGTATTCAAAAAGAGTCAGATATTCTTGTCCTTTCAAGAAACAGAATGGGACCTTATTGAATTCTATTGTCACTATCCTCTACTAATCATCCTCTAACTAATCATCCTCTACTTCCTGGAAAATTAGTAAGTGGGGAAGACTTTTGCTGACACAACTTGATTGTTTAACATTTAACTACTTGTCAGTTTTGGCTAAACTTTGCCCCAAGCATTTATCAATGAATTTATGCTTTAAACTATCATCCTTGTTATAATATCATAGGTAATCAGATTTTATCACTATTCTCTTTCTCTTAAGGCATTGAGCTTTCCAAGTAGAAATGATTTATGTCCTTAGGAAGGAAAACATGGCTGAGTAAGAATGGAATATAAACATAGTTTGCTAAGTATAAGGGTAGTGAAAACAACTGGTTAAAAAAAATCTTTGACTAGACATTTCAACTTTTTTTGTCATTTATGTGCTTTGAACTCAGGGCTTGAGTGTTGTATATGAACATTTTTGTGCTCAAGGCTACTGCTCTACCACTTGAACCATTCTGCCAGTTATGGTTGTTGAGTGGTTGATTAGAGATAAGAGCCTCATGGGGAATTCTCTGTGGGGCTTGCTTCGAGCCATGATCCTCAAATCTCAGCTTCCTGAGTAGCTAGTATTACAGGTGTGAGACACGAGCACCCGGCTAGACATTTCAATTTGATAACCAGTTTTGTTCTCAATGCAGCTATGAATTATATGGAAAACTGAAGATTAAGGGACCTGTGAAAAAGATAATGAGCAAGAAAGCCAGTGGTAGTCCTTATGTACAGTTGTTAGCAATTGTACAGTGAGAGTTATATACCATACCTGAATTGATGCATTTCTCTATGTGCTTATGCTGTCTGTCTTGTCAGTCAACTAAATGGCAAATTCTAACAAGGATAGGGAATGTCATTAAGCATTATTCAAAATATAAAGGAAAAAGTAAACATTTCCTGTTCTGAATTCCTAGAGTATTATATTTCTGTTTTAGCTACAGACTTCTAAAAACCACATGAAGCCACATGGCAACAGAGAGAGATAGACACAGAAGAATGAAGAAAGAAAAAAAACATATATTAACTTGGCCATTTTGTCACAGAAATAGCTGAGCCTTGGTTAGAGATTCATACACTCTATATGCTAAAATTTCTAGAATTGTGTCCGTGGAGAGGTAGAGTGCAAAGAGGATATGGGACAAAAAGATATGATTTGGGCCGTCTAACATCATACTTCCTATTATCTTGCCAAACTGCAACGGTTGCCATCTAATAAATATAGAAGATGATTTTTAATTCTTAACTTTTTCATTCATACTTAACTTGCCACATCAAATGTGTTGATTTTCAGCCTTGGACACTCATGCTTGTAATAAATCCTCACCACTTGAGATAATATGTGTCTATTTCATGTAATCCAAAACGCCTAATATTGTGTCTTACATTCTCACACTTAATTCATCTACAATAATGGAGGATAAAACTCTGTGAAATATCTTGACTACTCTAGCACTTCCAGTCCTCAGCTAATGCTTGTTGAGCAAATGAATGAGAAATTTGGACAGTTCATCTTCCAGTGATATTTTCAGGTCATTTTTAGCAAGGCAAGAACTGAACACAGGTAGTTCATAATCATATTTTATTAAACATTGCTTTTTCAAATGAATGGTTTGCCTGCTTTTCTCTTCACTGTTACAGATTACTTTCTATTAGAGTTCTGCAAACATGTGTATGACATATCTTTGCCACAGGCTAACTCTAGCAGATGCACTATGTATCAAAAATGATGTGCTATATAAGTGAATTAAGTAACATAAAGCCATGTATTCATCCTATTATATTAGCAACCATCTTCTTAGTTTAAAGTGTGGTGATCTGTATCAGACTCTTTTCTGAGAGGCTAAAACTATAAACTGTACTTGAACTGATGTCACTACTGTCTGTTATTTTAAATGGGAAGTACTTTGTCACCCTTATTTTCACATATATCTAGTGTGTCTGTATATCCTCAAGGAAATTATTTTTCAAGAATGAATTTGAAGGATTAAAAGGTTCACGGAAGTCACATGAAATACATAACGATGAAGTATAGTCTCATTTTATGGATAGCACCTCCTTAAACTTACATAGTGTTTTATGGTTTGCAAAGCACTTTGAAATATATTATCTCCTTTGCTCCTTTCAACAAGAGTCTGCGATAGACATGGAAGGCAGAATTCCATTTTTTATATTAAAAAAACAGAGAACTTAGCTGACTTTATGAAGGTCACAAAGATAATAAGTAGTAAATAGAAACCAAGAAAAGAAGCCATGTCTTTCAACTAATGCAATACTGCTTTGACACTGAAATCAGTTTGCTTTCAACTATTACGTGTATAATCAACTGATGGGGTAAAAACCAATTCACTGTGTCTAGTATGAAGATGGCATGAAGATTTCCAATTAAAGTTGTCAATCAATAGACTGTTGGACAGAAATAGAACTGGTCATACAGATTAATATACCCAGCAATTCCACTACTTGGCATTTACCCAATCATCCAGAAACAAGGACATACTAAATCCACTAGCACAATGATGTTCATTGCAGCACTATTTATCATAGCAAAGATATGGAACCAATCCAGGTGCCACTCAGTTGATGAGTGGATCAACAAGATGTGGAATTTATACACAATGGAATTCTATGCTGCTGTCAGAAAGAACAACATTGCTCCAATTGTAAGGAAATGAAAAGACTTAGAAAAATCATATTAGGTGAAGTAAGCCAGACTCAAAGGAACATAGGCTCAATGGTTTCCCTCATTTGTCATAATCAGTAGAAACCTTGGGCTCTCCTAGCAGAGATTTACAATAGAACAAAACCTAGATACATAAGGTCATATAGTATGACGCTAAATGAAAAGACTTCTAGGATATAAAAACAAAAGCCATATAATGAGTGACTGTTGTCCTTAATATACTATGTTATCTCTCATCTCTCTTGCTGTCCCTTGGTTATCTCATATGGTTACAGTATTTCACCTTGTTATCTGATATATTGTATATATGCGTATTTGGTTATTTGAAATCGGATAGGGAAGGGGGGGAAAACAATATGAGGGGTGGGGATGGGGAAGGGAAATGGGGACCCAGACATGAGAAAGGGTATCAATGTCTGTGAAGTAATGCACCCTCTATCTGGTGAATATAATGTAACCCTTCTATTAATTACAATAAAAATATATGAAAAATATGCATATGGGAAATTCTATGATGGAAACCTTTGGTAAAATTAATATATGGTAAAAACAATGAGTGACACAAAAATAAAATAGGGTCTTCTCGGGGGTAGATATTGGTAGCAAGGGTGAGAGTGAATGGAGAGGGTAAATGTGGGTATATATAGAAGTGCTTTAATATGCATATATGGAAATAGAACCATGACAACTGCTGAAATTGTTTTAGAAAGGAATGGAGGAATAAAGGCAAGTAATATTGTAGGTGCGGTTGATGGAATACTTACTTGTATTTACATATGAAAATGTCACAATGGAACACCCTTCCCTTGTTCAATTAATATATACTAATACAAAAAACTGAAAGAGAATAGAATATATCAGAAAACATCACATTTAGTGATGCTATGACACTGAAATATGTGTCTTAGTTTTCTACATGTTATGAGATAGGCTATATTTCTAACCCTAAGAAATGGTGAGAAAAAATAAATTGGACCTACATGTATTGCCTGCTATAATCATTAAGTAATTTACCAATGCCAAAAGTCCATATTATTACTTTTAACCTTAACATTATTAATAATAAAAATGCATTTTCTGAGAATTATTGACTTAGACAGTAATTAGATGGTGTATTTTCATTGTTTGACCCCTTTTAAGAGTTCTATTTTGATATTATCTTAAAAAATAGGGCTTGGATGGCTGCAATACTGGTTTACCCCTACTGCTGTGGGAAGTACTAATTTTGCTTTATAAAAATTGTATTATAGAATTTCTACTTGTGAGTAGGTCAAGGGGATAGATAAATAGAGAGAGAACAGGAGGCCAAATACTGTCATAATATTCTATATATGTGAAAATGAATCAGGTAACTTGCGAGTAGGTTTGAGAGGGATGGGAGAAATGATGGAGGGTAACATTGATCAAGATATATTGCACTCACAAATTCATGTCTGGAATTAAAACTCCTCTGTAAAACTACTTATAGATAATAAAAATAAAAATCTACTTGCATGTAATATATTTATGAGAGTGCTAGAAATATTTACTGTAGAGGACAGACATCCTAACAGTCATCATATTCAAAATAAAGAATATCTATTATTTCTGAAATTTGTCAATAGTTAATTTAATTATATGTGTTTACCAATGTATAATCAAAACAATGAATTCACAGATGTTTTCTTAATTATGATGAATGCAATGGCCCTTTGTCTACTAGATCAACTACCAAATCCTTAGAGGAAATAAGTACAGTATCTGTGTCACCACAAGGATAAGGTGCCTGCTTTATTGTGTCTCAATGTCCTCCATAGGGATGGGTCAGAAAAGATGCTGAAAGTCTTTTAGGCAATATTACCTCTTCATGATGTTTTTTTTATCACTTTTGTTTTTATATTCTCATATCAGTTATTACACTTATCTTTCAAAAGGCTTACAACATTATCATAATTATTTCTCTGTGATATTCCTTTAAGCTAGACAGTGTACCAAATAAACAGCAGGTCTATAGCTTATTTATTTTTGAATCCTTGTTGTTCAATACTTAGATCAAGTAGGACTCAATTTTTGTTAAATAATAGAGTAAATATATTGAATTCATAATTTGAAAATATCAAACATACATAAATCAGATTTGCATGTTGTCACAATAATTTCTAGATGTATCTGTTTTATCCCCTGGTCCTTGGACTTAAACTCTGGGCCTGTGTGCTGTTCCTGAGTTCCTTTTGCTCAAGGCCAACATTCTACCACTTGAGCCATACAGCGCTACTTCCAGATTTTTCTGTGCTTAATTGGAGATGTCTCATACCAATTATTCTGTAATCCAAATAGGGCAAAAGAGTTGGTTGATTTGGCCTATTAAAGACAACATTTAGGTTACTGACATGACTTGATATGGATACACATGTAAAAGAGACCAAAGCATTTTTATTTAATCATAAGGAGAAATACTGTTACAATTTTCTTAATATATTTAGCTATCACTGTATTGTGAGATAAAGAAAAAAACCTAAAAGACAAGCAATTTTTATGGATAGTTGAGTCATTTAATATTTTCTGATATGGTGCCATTAAAATTTCATTTATATTCCTATAGGGCTTTTTTTTCCCCCCTCACTGTTTGAACTAATAGAGTTTGAAGTCCCAATGAGTCTATTACTCCTTTGAGGGACTTCTTTTAAAAATTGTTCTGCTAAAACAAAAAAAAGAGAGATAGCACTAACTTCCTCAACAGATGAAACAGAGGAGCCGCAGCTGGAGAAGTGTGAACGTCAATTTACCCATCATAGTACATAACATTATGTTCTATGATTGTAGAGGAAGGCCATATTTAATTGAAGGATATTTAATACATAAATGTATTAGGATACCATCTGTTTGAGGATACTACTCTTTATATTGGTGCTACAAAGTATCTTTTTAAAAATACATGGTAAGCTGAGAAGAATCCTCTTGTAAATTTTGGAGATAAGTGTTATTTGGTTTTTTTTTTTTTAGTTTATTTCTTTTTCATATAGTTCCTGTGAACCAAATAGGAATCTTATGATGGCATTCAAGTAGTAACCTCGGATTTTCAGAGTGGTTGGCACTGTTGGCACATTATAAGTGTTTTGCAAATGTTTATTAAGGAAAAAATAAGTATATTGTTAAAATCTTTTATTTTAATACCACAAAGACACACAGCCTGTTGAAACAAGTGTCATTAATGAAGGAGAGAGGAGTTGGATTATACAGAGCACATAAGATAACCTTTCACAGAAAATGCAGCACTTTGATCTCTTTGCGCATAATATGTGCGCCAATGCTGAAAAATGCAGTAAAGCACATGAATTTGGACCTTCAACTGAAAATTACACTGCTGGATTATAGGAAACATCGAAGTGATGAATCCTTTTGTGTATTATCTACACTCTGATTAAATGTTGGCTATTACTTTTTAGTTACTTGTAAAATCATGAGTGATTATCTTATCTTTTCATGCAAATGAATTTTATAATAACACATTATATATATGAAATACATATAATATATATGTTTACATGCATATATGTACACGTTGTACACATTTAAGATATATAATGTAGGCACAACTGATGACTTGTTATGGATTTATATTTTAACATATTAACAGTTCATATTGTATAATTTTTTAATCCCTTTAAAACCTTATCTTCTAGATTATTAAAATGCTTTAAAATAATCAGAAATAACAGCTGTCTAATTCATCATTATTAAAATAAATACAAAAATATATTTGGACAAACATATATTGTCATCTTATTCTAAGCAACAAAATATTTTTAATGAGTGTATATCTATTAAAAGAATTCTCAAGATGCTGTAATTATTATTCATTTTCTAGAATTGTTTCACCACGAAGCTTTATGCTTCTATGGGGACTTTAATGTTTATGTTTTGTGACGGCTGCATTGACTATTAAAAAGCAATTTGGCTGACATTTTAGGTCTTTTGTTGCCAGTTTTAATTGGATTGTTCATCAAGCATCAACTCCCCCGTTAACTGCAAAAATTTCAGGCCAACATCAGTTTATAGTAATGACTGTTTAATGATTTTATCCTGTCAGTATGCAAGCTTCATATGGATATATGCATGATTAGTTTCATATCAAGACCTGTAATTAAATAATTGAAGCCTAAATAGAATGGATATCAAACATGAACACATATTTAATAAAGACTCTGAAGCTTATCAAAATACTGATTAGCAAGTAAAAGTCAATGTTTTGAGTTCATCAGATGTTAGTATATTTATAATGCTTTAGCAAATATTTGCAGAGACTTTTCCTAAGGTTAAAAGACAAATTCTTTTTAGATGGGCAGCAAAATTAGATTTTCAAACAATAACATATCCAATGTGTCTGACTAATTGAAAATATCTATTTTTATTATTATTTTACTGGGAGAAAAATGTTAGCTAAAACAGAAAATTCACAAATAGCAATAAATTCCCATCGATTAGACACAGTCTCACTCCTTAAGAAGTTGGCGTAGCCGGGAGTTTGGCCTAGTGGTAGAGTGCTTGCCTAGGATACACGAAGTCCCAGGTTCGATTCCTTGATGCCATATACATATAAAAAAAGCCAGAAGTGGTGCTGTGGCTCAAATGGTAGAGCTCTAGCCTTGAGAAAGCCCAAGGACAGTGCTCAGGCCCTGAGCTCAAGGCCCAAGACTGGCAAAAAAAATTGGCCTAGCCACATTAATTCTGTAGCTTCATCTGTTTCTATGTCACGGGAAAGTAGAACAAAGAGGGACCTTGAAAATCATTTATTCTAATTTTCTTAATTTACAAATACTAAAGTACAAAATCGTTAAGGACTTTGTCCAATGTCATATATCTAATTAGCATCAATGTCAAGACATAAATATATGTCTAACTTTCAAACTTACATATTCCTAAGAAAGAGAATAAGTATATTGGCTAATTTTCTTTCTTAGTATCTCATTAAAATAATGTTTCAGAACTAAAAGAAATTTCTATGGAAAGGAAGCTTTACTTTCACCTCTCTCCCCATCTTTCTCATTCCTTCTCTAGTTCTGGGGTAAACATTTGTCACTAGTTTTTATTTATCTTTCTAGTATTTTTCATGTCATCAGAAAACAAAAAAATGTATTACCTGTCCTATTTCTGTGCATAACGCATAATACATTGTATTCACATATTTATACTTTGGTTTGGTTCACTTACTACATCTTGAGATGTTTCCAAGTCAGTGCATAGAAGTCTTTCATTATTTTTTCCCTTTCAAGCTGCATAATATATCTCTCACATAGATACTAAAGTTTTTTAGTGTTGACAAATTAATAGAAACTATTTGAAAGTATTTTAAATCTTAAAAATCATGATATGCTACACATAAGAAGTATTTGTTTGCCCAACCCAAGCATTGAAAATGTAGTAATCCAAGTGTTGGCTGAACTTCAGTGCTATAGGCAGAACATAGGAATAACCAGAAAAAACATCACTTTCTGTTTTGTTTAAAGTTTTCCTTCTGAAGTTCTTTGCTTAAGGAAGTTGATTTCCAGGATTTAATGGAATAGGTAAGTAAAACTGTGTGTTGTTTCTAAAAATGTTTAAAATGCAGCACACAGAACTTTTGACCTTTATTCTATGTTCAGTAAGCATAACATTTCAAAATCCATCTTCAGTCCAATAGATCATACTACTTGCCTTCTGTTCAGAGTAACCCATATATATTCTGCATTTTAAAACAGTTTCCATTTCACATTAGAATGGGAAGCTTGCCTACACTGCTTTACTATAGTAAAAGACGTTAGGGAGACAGACCAATTAAGGTAGAAGAGCAGATTTCTTATTAAGTGACAGATCCCAGATTCCCATTTCATGAAACATGTACTTGTGCCTCATGCCAAACTCCCATTAACTTCAAGAAGGAATTATGCACTGAAGAAATGTGTAGGCTGAAGAGGGCAGGATAAATTAGTCCAGAGCAATCTTTAAATGTCAGTTTAGAATGCAGTGAATGCTTTAAATTATGTGTAGTCATGTTGTTTGGAATGAATATTATTCACTCACCATCCTCCCACCCCCAGTCTCTGAATACATCTTTGAAATTGGTGGAGTAAAGAATTGCTAGAAATAGAGAAGAGACAGGAAGAACTCACTTTGGAACTATAAGACAAAATTAGAAGATGTGAGTCATAAAAATGTAACGGCTTGGGAAGAAAACAAGAAAAAGAAACTGTTTTTCCTTTAGCCTAGAAAATATTTATATTTTTTTTAAAATGAGTAAAATTATTTTTTAAAAAACTTTATTAAGTGAGGCTAATGGAGAATATTTTTTGTTGTTGTTGTTATTGTTGGTCATGGGGCATGAACTCTGGGTCTGGGCTTTGTCTCTGAACTCTTCAGTTCAAGGCTACCACCCTACCCCTGGAGCCACAGTGCCACTTCCAAGAATATAATTTTATTAACTGGTATAAGTCCAAATAACACATAAAATATTAAGATGTTATAGGAGAAAATACTTTCGAGCTAATCATCAGATAAGGAATTAATTTTCAGAATATGTGAAGAGCTGAAGATATTAAGCACCGTAAGAACAATCAATCTAATTAATAAATGGAAAGTGAAATACTTCTTAAAATAAAGCCTATAAATGGCCAACAAATGCATGAATAAATATTCAAACCCTTTGCCCCAAAAGAATAAAATTTAGAATAACATTGAACTTCAAATTACTCCAGACAGAATCACTAAGAAAACAAACAAAAACAAATAATAGCCAGTGAGTCTTAAAAAGGGAACACTCATACATAGTTAGTTGGAATTTAAATTAGTCCAGCCACTAGGAAAATCAGTATAGAATTTACCAAAATCCTAAAAATAGAAATACCATATTATCCTTTTAAAATAGACAAGCTATGGAATTAGCCTAGATGTCTAATAAACAATGACTGGATCAAGAAAATACAACATATATATTGCCAGGAGTATATATCCAGCCATAAAAAAATAATGAAATTACATAGTTTGCGGCAAAATGGAGGGAAATAGAGACAATAACATTAAGCAAAAATAATGTGATGTGCCAAGAAAGAAAATTATTGCATGCTGTCTCTAATATGTAGAGTCTAGAGCATAATGATTAAAATGCAAAATGGTAACTGCTGGGAGAGAATGGAGAAGGTGAAGTGTAAAATTATAAGCTAGCAGAGGAGATATTGAACAATGTACTTTATATGCATATATGAAAACAGAAATGTGAAACATGTTAAAATTCATTGACAAGGTTTGGGGATACCAAAAACTAATAAGTAAATATGATTAAAATACTTTATGTGTACAAAAATATGATGAAACTGCTTTATACAATTATATATATGTACATTTATGTATACATGTTGATTAATGTATACACACATATATGTACACACATGTTTGGTAGTTATATTCAAGTGCCCTACATGAATAAGGCCTTTACATTCATTAGTCTAAAGAAAAACAGTATATGTGCCATATACAGTCTTGTGGTTTCTTTCAAAGTGCTTATTACTTTATTCTCTCAAATAGGTGCAATGATTCCCCAGCATTCTTCATAGTATCCTTTCCATGGGATAGTTTAGGGCCAAATTCAGCTTAGCACTGTCAAGTTCTAAAATCCTAAGACTTTAGTATGTTTAATTATCGAAAATTGTGTCCCTTCTATGGCATATACAAGATGTTAACATTTTAAAAAGCCAACCTCTGATTTAGAAGAGATACTTGGCAGATAATTTCAAATCACCAAAATAGGAAGTCTAAAACAATACTATAACATATTGTAAAATGGATGTTGATTACAAATCTGATGTCAAAAGGGCTGACATATTTTCATCAGTGTCAACTCTATCAACAAATGAACCTTTAATTTTTTTTTCATGAAATGTACTGACCTGAGTTTGTATGACAATGCCACTTAATGGGACCTTGATTCTGTGGTAATAATCTAGCAACTGACTTCATTCCCATATACAGTTTATAGGACTCAAGAACACAATCATTCTTAAGAAAAATACATCTTTATTGACAAAATAAAACTTTATAATTTACACTACTAGCCAGCTGAGTCACTGGAGGATTATTTTCTTATCCTTTGTTAATGATAGAAGACAGACAACATTTGGAGCAATTTCCTTAAAACAAATGATGACCTACACTAAAAAAGGAGCAATAAACCTTACTAGTACTCTTGTAAATAAGACCTCTGCTCTTCCTTCAGTGACACAACTGTAAACTTGGTCTAAACATTTTCTAGCTTCTCTGCCTAGCAAGTTCTTGACCTCTTCTAGTTTCCTTGGAAGCACCATGGTCCTCTCTGAAGCTAGATACAACACAATTTTTTAAATAGCATGATTACTTAGGCTTTGAAGTAGTTGTTGTTTCAACTTGGGGCGTGGGGTGGAGGGAAATGGGAGAAATATGAGGGAGGGGTAACAATGTTCAAAAAGAAATGTACTCATTTTCTTACTATGTAACTCTAGCCCATCTATACATCACCTTGACAATACAGTTTAAGAAAAAAAATCAGCTTCTGACCATAATGGTGAGTGGAAAATCTAAAAATGTTCACAATACAAGATAAGGTAAAAGGGTTTAGCAATGTACCTTTTGTTTTTGTAATAAGTTTAGTTTTTTCTTGTCCAGGTGACGTGCAGAGGGGTTACACTTTCATAAGTAAGGTAATAAGTACATTTCTTTTTGAACAGTGTCACATTTTCCCTCATTTTCTCCTGCACAAGAAACCATAGTGTCTAGTGAGTGTCACCGCTACATTTGTTCATCCTTTGTCCCACCATTTCTATGCAACCCTTACCCTCCTGAAACACATGAGAGAGAGAGAGAGAGAGAGAGAGAGAGAGAGAGAGAGAGAAAGAGAGAGAGAGAGAGAGAGAGAGAGAGAGAGAGAGAGAGAGAGAGAGAGAGAGAGAGAGAGAGAGAGAGAAAGAGAGAGGAAAAGGCAAAATTATTTCCAATTCTTGGATAAACAGAATTTTATATGCTCTTATGCACATAACTCTTGAACGTTTGTGGTTTGCTTTTACCCGGAGAATGAAAATGACAGGAACGAATCACGAAACCTAAAGCCCAAACCAAGACAGAAACTAAACAAGTGAGGTATGCTCAGGAATCTGTCTCTCTCTTAATGACTGATCTAAGGACATGGATTTTAGGCTAAGGTTGGAGAGTTGGGAGAGGCCACCGTGCTTTTTCACAAGGAAGGAGTTGCAACTGAGATTCATATGTTGCAAACATAACAGGACCCTTGGATTTCCACACATAAAAACAAAAGGATATACTAGAAAAGTAAAGACATTTATCTGTCTTGGATTTGACTGTAGGGGAAAAAAATAAAAAAATGTATTTCCTGAGATTTTGGAAACATGGACCTATTTTGAGCCTGGCTTTAGATTTTAATTTTGTATCATCTCTGTTGTATAGCAACTATCATTATGAGAAAGTCATGCTAAATTATCTGGAGACCCTGGCAACAGAAAATACAAATTAGGTCACAATACAAAGTTTAAAATTATATGAAGCACAGAGGGTGAACCAATGAAACAGCAATACTCCCAAGAAAAAGCATTGGAAATGAACTTTACCACTTGGGAGGAGTTTGCAGGGGAGGGGAAGTCAGAGAAAAATGTGGGAGGGGCCACTGTTTGGATGTAATCACTACCTTAAATATGTAACTGTAACTCCTCCATTGATCACTCTGACAAAATTAAATTAAAAAATTATATGAAGGAACAATTCACCTTAAACAATACCCTCAATAAATTATACTCCCAATAATAAGGTTAATTAATAAGTTAATCTATTAAGCTAATAAATTAGAATTAATCAAAATAAAGTAATTAATAATGAGGTTATATTCCCAAGAATTTCAGGTAATGGTTTTGTTTATGATTTTAAAATTATATGTGCTTGTGCCTAAGATGAAGGACATTTTAATGGACAGATGTTTTAGCCAAATTGGCTACAGGTCTTTGGAATGGTCACTGGAGTCTGCAACTGCTCTATTCAATCTTCCCTCTTTTTGTGTTCTTCACAAGTGTCAGATCTTATATCATGTTCTGAAGGTTCCCTTTCCTTCCATTTCCAATTCATTATCTTGGAAAAAGTCCTCCAAAACATTATTGCTAATCTTTCCTATCTTGGCTTCTGCTACTTGGAAGATTGAGTAAAAGCAGATTTCTCAGTTGAACATAAAAAACTGTTAGCTAATTTGTGGCAACAGTGCCTCCTCAATCTCCATGAATCTCTTTTTCTTTTTCTGTTTTTAAATATTTTATCTTAAATAATTTTTTATATTTAATTATTTTTTGATTAAACAATTTATTAACATTGATTTTTACATCATATTTCAAATGACATGTTTAACAAGTGTTCAAAAAGGGAATCTCTATATTCAATCACTGGCACTTAGTATTTAGAACATAATCAAAATTAGGCTAAGGGTTTGTATATCATAGATACATATTAATTTATGAAATAAAACATTATGTCTATAGAGTCATAGGTTTTTATGTCTATGTAGTTATGTTTATATTTCCCGTACCATGTCCATAGCATTGGGTATGCAAATATTGAGTCCTTGCTCTTGTACTGTTTGGATCTAATAGCCACATATTAAGGATACCATGCGCCTTTTGTTCCTTTGGTCTTGACTTGTCTCACTCAACATGATTCGCTCTAGATTCATCCATTGTAAAGGTGATGTACACAAGGGCTACAGTTACATCAGTCAGGTATTGAGTACATTTCCTTTTGAACAATGTCACCCCCCCCCCCCGCCTCATTCTCTCCAAGATTTTCTCTTCCGGACTTTTCTCCCCCCAAAGTTGTGTAGTTCATTTCCAACCTAGTATCTAATGGGTTTCACTGCTGAATTGATTCACCCTTTGTCCCAATATTTCTGTGCTTGTCTCCTTCCCCTCCCCAAATCAGAAAACCTTTTATACAAGACAAAGGGTACCAAAAAAAATGTACAGAAGGGAATAAACCAAAGAAAAGAGGAAAGAAGAAAAGAAAAAGAAATCCCTCTATAAACAGTATAATAAAAAAAAACCCTCTTACATCCATTTCTTGGAGTTCATTTTGATAAGCATTATTTTATATGATCTTATGCACATACCAATCAAGCTCTTGCAATCCTCTCCTAAGAATATCCACCTTTGTTCTCACTGTGTGAATGTTCAGACTACTATTTAATTAATCAGGTCCCCATGTAGTTGTCTGTCATTTACTATCCACTGATCATATTTGTGGATTAATAGGCACATTTTTATTCTATTGCTAGATTCCTCAATTTTCCAAGCATGAAAAATTGTATGGTACTCCTAACGTGCATTAGTAAGTGACTTTGTAGTGTAGTAACTACCAAGGAACCACAAAGAAGCAATCAGTCTTACAGTTCTGATATATTGTCACATAATTATGTATGGATATAATCTAGCTCTTATTTTATCATGAGAAAAACATTCTTTTTTAAAGAAATTGATGCATATTCTGTTACTTACAGGAAAGAAAGTGATTAAATTATGATCAATCTAATATATTCAAAATACTTTAAAAATGCTTAAAGGAAATAACTGTGAATGACTACATGTCTAGCAAATTTCTTTGTTTTTATTGTAAAAAAGAATATACCACCAATAGATGCTTATTAAAGAACTCAGAGAATGTACTACAGTAAAGATAAAACTGAACTGAGTTGGAAAATGTGAACTAAAGGACTGATTAGTTAAATAATTGAACACATGGCACATCGAAATAGGCATTTAATGTGGAAAATATTATAATCAGTAATTCAGTGATACTAAAAATAAGTGGACTTCAGGATGCCAGAAAATAATTACCTATGAGTAAATTAAAGCATTCTCAGAACTATCTAATATTTAGAAAAGTGATAGCATTACTGATTAATGTTAGACTTTCAGTAAGGATAATAAAATTATAGGTATCTGCTAAAATAAAACTTTTCTGTGAATGAATGCTGATAAAAATCATACAAAATATTTATCTGCTTACACATAATGACTATGTTTAGTGTCATATATTTTTGTAATTATTATCTTTACTATATTATAAATATTTCAGAACAGATATAAAAGGCCAAAAGAGATGAGGAAAGGGCTAAAGAAATCTGCCAAAACTGCTGATACTCAGAACAAAATACTCCTTTTGAACTGTTTTATTAGTAAATGTCAGTGATATTTCACTAAGTAAAAATATGTGATTTCTCACAGTATTATAAGTTGAAGTATTTCATTAGTTCCATGCTATTAAGATGTATATATAATAACTGTACAAAAAGCAGGTTCATTGTGATTGTTCCATACATAAATGTAATGTTTCTTGTACCATATTCATCTCCTTGGTATTACCTTGTTGTTTTGTTCCCTTTTTACTGTATTTGTGATTTACGTGTTTTATTTCTGTTTATTAGTTCTAGATTTCAAAAGTGAGAGAAAAATCAGGATTTTTAAAAAACTCAATCTGGCTTATTTTTCTTGAAATGATGACCTCAAGTTGTGGTCATTTTCCTGCATATGACATAATTTAATTATTTTTATGAATGAATATTACCCCATGTATATACAAATATGTATCTCATATATGTAATATCTATCACATATATGTAATATATAATACACATCTATATATGTATGCATTGTGAATATCACTGTTACATTGGTTACATTTTGCCTTTTGTCTAATTATTTTGTGGTTCTCCCTCCTTTCCCCAAATAAGATAAACATGGATATATAAGACACAGGATACCAAAAAAAAAAAAAAGACAACAGGGGATAAATCAAAGAAAAAATAAAGAAAAACAAAATAACTTCACATAGTACACACACACGCACACACACACACACACACACACACACACACTACACTCTTGTTTTCATATCTTGGAGTTCATTTTGATTAGCATCGTTTATATGTTCATATGTATATAGCCATTAAGCCATTTTGATGCTCTGTTAGGACTATCCTAGACATATAAAAATTATTACAAATAAGAGAAATCATGGAGCCCTTTCTTTGTGTCTGGTTTACTTCACTTAATATGATTTTTTCTATGTTTTTCCA
Source organism: Megascapheus bottae (assembly GCF_031878675.1). Classification (NCBI taxonomy): domain Eukaryota; kingdom Metazoa; phylum Chordata; class Mammalia; order Rodentia; family Geomyidae; genus Megascapheus; species Megascapheus bottae. The sequence continues at coordinate 84,445,689 of NC_143547.1, forward strand.
TTTCTTTATGAATGTGGAAGCATCATTCTTTGTGATGACAGCATAAAATACCATTGTGTATAAATACTACATCTTCTTGATCCATTCAACTACTGAAGGGTACCTGGGTTGGTTCCGCATCTTAGCTATAATAAATAATTCTGCAAATTACATGGTTATGCTGGTAGGCTTAGTATACACTTCTTTATGGACATTTGGGTAAATATCCAGGAGTGGGATTGTTAGGTCATAAGGAAATTCTATGTTTAGTCTTTTCAGGAACCTTTTCACTGCTTTCCAGAGTGATTGAACAAGTTTACATTCCCACCAACAGTGTAGTAGCATATCCTTTTGGCACATCCTCACCAGCATCTGTGATTGTTTATTGAAAATGTCCATTCTTACTGGGGTGAGGCGGAATCTCAATGAATTTTGATTTGTATTTCCTTTATGGCGAGAGATGTTAAACACTCCTTCATGTGTCTATTGATTATTCTTATTTCCTTTCCAGAGAAGTCTCTTTTTAGTTCTTTAGCTCACTTATTAATGGGGTGGTTGTTTCTTTGAGCTCTAGGTATATTTTTGATTGGAGGCCCTCGACGTTACATAGCTAGTAAAGATCTCCCAATCTATAGGCTATTTATTTTGCTAGCTATGTAATTTACCATGCAGAAGCTGTGCAGTTCAATTCAGTCCCATTTATCCAGTCTTTGATTTGTGGTTTTTCTGGATCTCTATTTAGAAATAGAGCTAAGGAGCTCTAGTGTTTCCAGTATCCCTTCTTGTAGTATTTTCAGGTTATCTGGACTTTCATTGGGGTCTTTGATCCATTTGGAGTTGGTTCTGGTGCAGAGTGATATATAAGGATCTAACTTCAGTTTTCTACATGTGTATAGCCAATGCTGCCAGAACCATTTGTTGAAGAAGCTGCCTTTCTTCTATCCTGTGGTTTTGGCTCCCTTATCAAAGATTAGATGGCCATAGGTTGGTGGGATCACGTCTAGGTGTTCAATTCTAATCCACTGGTTTTCATGTGCCATTACCAAGCTTGTTTTTTTATGATTACAGCAAGCAGAATTTTAAGTTTCATCTATTTTTGCTTTCATATTGTTTAAGAAAAGGTAATCTAAATGGAGAATAAATGTACTTCATTTTGAGAGATAAGGTGATGCATTTATAATTTCAATGTTCTTTAAGCCACAAAAAGATAAAGCAGACCATCTGTCATTGTGATACCTCACTTTTTTTAAACATGCTTTTTTTCCCAATAAGCTATATAGTACAGGGAAATGATTATGACCTCAAATTTTGACACAATTGCTCCCTCTGTAGGATGCTTTGAGTTCAGTGTTGGTGGTTTTTTTTTCTCTTCATTTTAATCACTCTTCAAGCTGATTTTCATAAAAATGCGTTTTACAGAAGCCCCTAAATCTCATATAAAATTAATTCCATCTACAAAAGGATTGTGTTTTAAACCCACAATACTCATGATAGTTTCCAAGACCATAGAACTTGTTCTTTCAAGTTGTAGCTACCTTTTTATTATTTTATTTTTTATTTTTATTGTAAAGGTGATATGCAAAGGGGTTACAGTTTTATAAGTCAGGTAATGTGTACATGTCTTTTGCCAGTCTTGGTGCTTGAACTCAGTGCTTGAATACTATACTTGAACTTTCCCAAGGCTAGAACTCTACCACTTGGTCCACAGCACCACTTCCAGCCTTTTCTGGTTATGTGGTACTGAGGAATTGAACCCAGGGCTTCATATATGCTAGGTAAACACTCTACCACTAGGTCACACTCTGGGTTCTGTACATGTCTTTTTAAAATATTATTTTATTATCTGGATATTGTATAGCGGGGTTACAGTAACATTCATCAGGGAGTAGGTACATTACTTCTCACACATTGATAGACCTTCTCAAGTTTTTGTCCCTGTTTCCCACTCCCCACCCCTCCCAATCATCTTGTTTTCCCCCCTTACCTTTCCTATTTCAAATAAACACATAAAAATATATAAAATATACAAGGTAACAAAGTCAGATACAGTACAACATGAGATTAACCATAAGGGCAAAAAAAGAAAAGAAAAGAAATGACACAGTACATTAAGAACAACAATCACACCAGATAATCCTCTTGTTTCCATATCCTAGAGCTAGAGTTCACTTCATTTAGTCTCATCCTTATGCATATAGGTTTTGAGCTATTGTAATCCTCTGCTAGGAGAGTCCTAGATGTGTACTAATTATTACAAATGAGGGAAACCATTGAGCCTATGTTCCTCTGGGTGTGGCTTACTTCACTTAATATGATTTTTTTCCAAGTCTCTCCATTTCCTTACAAATGGGGTAATATTGTTTCTGTTGGCAGCATAGAATTTCATTGTGTATAATAAGTATCACAACTTCTTGATCCAATCATTACTGAGGGGCATCTGGGTTCGTTCCATATCTTTGCTATGGTAAATAATGCTGCAATGAACATCGTTGTGCTAATAAATTTAGTGTGTTCGTGTTTCTGGACATTTGAGTAAATGCCAAGAAGTTGAATTGCTGGGTCATAATGGAGCTCTATGTTTAGTGTTTTGGGGAAACTCCATAGTGCTTTTCAGAATGGGTGAATGAGTTTACACTCCCACCAACAGTGTAGTAGTAAACTCTCCTTGTCACATGCCTGCCATCATCTGTTGTTATTAGATTTCTCGATAATGGCCATTCTAACTGGAGTGAAGTGGAATCTCTATGTTGTTTTGATTTGCATTTCTTTTATGGCCAGAGTTGTGGAGCAATTCTTCATGGGTCTATAAGCCATTCTTATTTCCTCTTCAAAAAAGTCTCTGTTTAAGTCTTGGCCCACCTTTAATTAGAAAGGCAGTACTGAGAGGAAAATTTATAGCTCTGAGTGCCTACATTAACAAATTGGAAAAATCTCAAACCAACAATTTAAGGTGCACCTTAAGCTCCTGGTAAAAGAGCAACAAACCAATCCCAATTCCAGTAGAAGGAAACAAATTATTAAAATTAAAGCAGAATTAAATGAATTAGAGTACAAAAATTTAGAAATCAAAAAAACAAGTAGTTGATTTTTTGAAAAAATTAACAAAATTGACAGACCCTTAGCAAATCTTACTAAAAAAAGGAAGCACTCCCAAATAAACAAAATCATGTACATATATTTTTTGAATAGTGTCACACCCTCCCGCATTTACTCCCAGTTTGTTCATCCTTTGTCCCACAATTTCTGTGCTTCCTCTTTCCCTACTCAAGTCAGATAAACTTTCATACAAGACAAAGGGGACAGAAAATATAGTGACAAAGGTTGTTTTCTTTTTTAATGCTACTTAGTGATCCTGCATCTTGTTTCTGACTGATGAAGTTATGTAAACTTAACAGGGAGTTAAGAAAACTTATTTCATCTCTGGTTCTTGAACCTATAACTAAAGATTTTTGGACAATAACTACTTATCCTTGACTGTCATTTCTATGAGGCTACTTTCAATTCATTTTTCTTCATCTGAGTTATAGTCAGTTCTATTTTCTGTATCTGGAGATGTAGTAACTGAAAGAATTTCAGTTCATTATAGTTTCACAACAGGAAGGATTGAAATATTCTATTGGATTTCCAGTATTTTTCTACAAGACAATTAACATTTAGAGTGAAAGATACTATAACATTTCTTATATGAATTTGTTCAGACAAATCATTATATTTGATTTGTCATAAAACAATGTTATATGTTCCAGCCAAATATTGCTAGATAGTTTATAGTTTAGGCTTTGAAAAATCATGTGGTCATGGTTTCAAATATTCAACTCTACTAATATAGTGACAAAGCAGCCAGAGACAACACATGAATGATTGCTTGGCTGTGTTGCAATGAAACATCACTTATGAAAACTGACAATGGGCCAGATTTGAAACCTGAGTCATAGTTTGTCCATTTTTGCTATATTAGCTTGCTTTCACTATAGTGTTGTCTCATGTCACAAAAGATTTTATTAGCAAGATTATTTAATCAATCTCTAAATGATAAATTACTTTTGTTCCAATGCATAGATTCTTTATTTTTAATTGCTTTTGAGAACTAAATTAAGAATACTGCCTTAGACTTCCAGTATTCTAAAAGTACTTCAGCCTAGTTGTCTGGGGGATATATCTATAGTTTCAATGTATTCTCATCCACAGAAAATGTAAAAGACAGAGTTTCATCTGTTGATGTAAGTAAACCATGTTCAACTCAATAATCCTTAGGGCAATTACTTGTAAATTTTGTATTTAAATTCATAGATAGTGCCTAATCTGCTGATAATTTTGTTGACAGCTGAATTTCTGCTATTATATATATCCACAGAGAAGCCTTTGAAATTCAAGAATCTCTGTGTGCTTTGCTACTGTATTTAAACTCAATTTCTGAAGCATCTGCATAAAGAAACAAGTTTATTTTTAATCAGCTGCCATTTATAATTACACAAACAACTAATCTTCATTAAAAATATGGATAGAGGCAAGGTCATAGAATAGTGGATGTTGATTGTATAGTGTATAGGAGCGTTCCATGACCAAATATGTCATTCACATTGGAGATGGTGAAAATGGACAGATTTATTAAAACATTTATGTAGGATGGCTCTACCCACTCGTAGTCTTACAGATAATATTTTACAGTAATCTTCTGATGGAGTGCAGTACAGTGTTTTGAGGAAAGTTTGTCATTCAAGCACTGTGGGCACAGCTTGTTGCTTACTTCCTTAGTAACACTGCAGGAAATTGAGGAAACCAGGAAGTTTGATCCTCTTATTCAAATAACATCTATTTACTGCATGTTTTTTATTGATCAGTCAGTAGCACACATTTTTTTCTCCAAAGTCATACTGCTTTTGAGTGCTGGTCACTGATGCCTGTAATCCTAGGTACTCAGGAGTCTGTGATCTGAGGATCATAAAAGTCTGTGAGACATCTCCAGTTAATTGTCACAAAACTGAGAGTGTAGCTGTGGCTCAAAATGTCTGAACTCTAGCCTTGAGCAAAAGAGCTCAAGGACAGTGCCCAGCCCTCGAGTTCAAGCTCCACAACTGACAACAAATAAAAGGCTAAGTAGTACTTTTGTGCCATTTTTGGTAATATTTACCATGGAGTAAACATATACGTCATATACTGTTCTATGACAAACTATAGAGTGCTTTCCTAATCATTTGAGAAAGCTCCTTTATATTTTAACATGTGTCATTGAGGGAATGGTTGTAAAGTATGTCTTAGGGAGTAGCATAGGACATGGAACTCTGGATTCCTCGTTTTCATTTACTTGAATGTGTTGTGTTCATTGTCAGATATACCTTCATCAAAAAATGCTTTAGAAGTGTTGTTAGCAGTCCTTACTGATGCATGACTTTATTTCTCATGTTTTTAGCTAATCGCATGACTTTATTTCCCATGTTTTTTAGCTATTCACAATTAGCTGGGTTCTATGACATTGAAGGGAAAATAGTAGAGATGAACACATTGTAAGTTTTAAATGGAGTGCCATTCTGAGTAGCATGATACAATGTCATGCCAATGGGCCTGTACTATAAATCTTTCTTCTGTCCAGAATATCTATACTACATATGTTACTTACCTATTAGATATTAGTTATTAAATTAGTTATCTATGTCGAGTGCTAAGGTATTGTAATGTTTGTGTTCAAATATTCCTTCCTTTACAAAATAAATTGGCCCAAAGTATGAGAATAATGAACCTAGCAATTTCATTATAGTATATCACCATAATTGTTTTATTTTATTCTTAGTTATTGTTAGTTTCTCACTATGACAAATTTATAATATAAACTTTATTATAAGTGCATAGTACCCTTTGTGGTTTCAGCCATTCACTGGGTGGGGGGTCTTAGACCATATCTCTTGTGAATGGAGGATAACATATCTACAACAGAAAGTTCCAGATGCACTTGTAACCACGAGAAGTAAGGATTTAATTTAAAAATGCTAACAATATGATTCTTTAAAACAATTCTTTAAAAACAATATGATTCTTTAAAAGAATTCTTTTAAAAGAATTCTTTAAAAAGAATTCTTTAAAAACAATATGATTCTTTAAAAGAATCATACTTGGCAATTCCTACAATACAACTTCAAAATCTCACAAATATAGTGAAGGGTGGTAGTTGGTACTAGTCACAGTTTTTAGATGAAAAATCAAGCTTCAGAATTGAATAACAGACAGGGGCTGCACTGTTAGGATAAACCTAAAAAAAAGAACTTAAGTCTGCGTGACAATTATCTATCCTGGCCTAATTTTTTTTTGATCTAAGATATTTATTAGCAGAAAAGTATAAAACACGTCCTATATATAATCCTTTAAAAGAGCATTGCTATGACTAGTGTTGATTATAGATTAGGCTCATGGAAAATTAAAACATAAGGCCTGAATTATAATAGATACTTATTTTGTATATGGACACAAATGAGGATAGGCATAAAATGACCATGAATTGCATTGTCACACTTTTGCCCAAGCTCTTATTTCTTAAGTTAGTATTTTGTTCTGAGATATTTCAGGTTAAAATTATTACCCTTCAAGGACCAAAGTGTACGTATTCATTTCAAACAGTAGATTTCTCTAAGAAAATATGGTTGTTAGCTTTTAAAATATATAGTTCTGCTACAGTGAGAGAAATTCAAACAGTTTGTGATGCATATCACATAAAACTTTCTTTGTTGCTTCAACCTGATTTTGAATTCAAGATGGTGTTTGCTGATACTATTATTTCAGTTAGGCATCTCACTTTGAACAGAAATTGTAACTTAGCTGGCTTATATCAAGTGATGGTATGCAACTGTGATTTAAAGCAATCACATGCATCTGCAAATGACTTTGTAGCCTTGGCAGAATGTAAAGTGAGGTCACCAGCAGGGACAAGCAGAGCATTCAACACTGATGGAAAAATCATTATTTTACTACCCCCGTTAATTAGTTAGATGTCTGAAGTTGGAGAGAAGTAAACTAGACACTAGCAAGGACTATGGGAAGGCATACAAGGATAGAATGCAATATATTCTATCTGCAAGTGCCAAATAGAACATTTGGTAAGTGCACATATTAATATGGCATGGTCCTTTTCCTCCTGACTTGTCATTTCTTCCCTTTAGAATTTGCATTGGAAAGTCCTTCTTTCACTTTGTGCGGGAATTTATACTCTTATTTGAAAACAAGTTGAAAGTCTCTTTCACAAAGATTTCCCATAACATTTCTTTCTCTGTGCTCAAATAGGATAGAGAAGCCCTAAACCACTGAGCTAAATGATCTTTTTTATAGATCAGGTTATTTTTGAGCTTATATAAAGGGGTTTCATTGTGATAATACATGTAGATAATATACTTTGATCAAACTCAGCTTATTACTCTTTCTTATCTATCTGCCTACCCCTCCCCCAACACACACACTGAAAATAATTTCAATGGGTTGAGCTCCAGAGGCTCATGGCAGTAATCCTAGCCACTTGGGAAGCTGAGATCTGAGGATAGCAGTTCAAAGACAGGCCAGGCAGGAAAGTCCGTGAAACCTTATCTTCAGATAACTATTCAGAAAAAGCCAGGGGTGACACTATGGCTCAAGTGGTAGAGTGCTAACCTTGAGCATAGAGAAGCTCAGGGACAGAAACTAGGCCCTGAGTTCAAGCCGTAGGACTGGCAAATTTTTCTTTCTATTTTAAAAATCATTTTATTATCATAGTGATGTATGCAGGAGTTACATTTACATTAGCAATGTGGTGAGTACATTACTTCTTGAACATGATACCCTTTCCCATGTTTGTCTCCCACTTTCCCTTTTTCCACCTCCTCCCAAGTTGGGGAGTTCATTTCCAACATATTGTCCTGTGGATATTGCTGTTACGCTAGTTCATCCTTTGTCCTTTGTCTCATAATTTTGTTTTTCCCCAGCCCTTCCCTGATTAAAATAAACAAATAAAATGTATATACAATATACCAGGTACCAAAGTCCGGTACATCAATAACAGTGCATAGATCTTACGGGAAAGAAAAAAGAAGAAAAAGATGTAAAGAAACTTCACATAATACATTAAAAACAACAACCACAAGGATAAATCTCTTGTTTAATGGGTTTTACTATCCTATTTTCATGCATATATGTGAAGTGTCTCTATAATATTCTTCCCTCCCGTAACACTCTTTCCTATCTCCTCCCTTCTCACTGGTTTCTATTCTAAACAGTCCCTGTTTTACTATCCTGTCATTCAATTTTTAAGGTCTAGCATTTGAATATTAAAGAAAACTTGCAACTTCAGTACTTCTGAACCTGACCTACGTTAACATACTGCCTTCCAATTCCAACTGTTTTCCTTCAAAGGACATAATTTCATTCTTCCATAGTTCTTGATGAGTGACTTCACTACTAAACACTCAGTAGTTATATATCTAGAAAAAACAAACTTACTTTTAGTGAGCATCATTAATAGGAAATAGAAAAATCATCAGTCACCTAGGTTTTCAGTCTATTTCCCATGTCTGTAACCTCCCTACCCCTGAATTGTCAATCACTAAGTCCCATTTTTGAAATGTATCCTTGCCTTACTTTCAAATGATATACCTCGACATTAGATCTCACGATCTTTCCCTTAAGCTATTCAAATAATCTCAACTACTCTTCCTGCCTTGAAAATTTTCCCATCCAATCTGTTATCAGCACTGCAACATGTGTACTGCAAAAATGACATTTCACTACACATAAATTGTTTCCTTTCTACCAAGTTACACTGACCATTTTTAACAACTTTCTTGAGGATAGGTATCAACATATGACTCTACAAAGTAGAGTTCAGTATCTTTACCAGGTGTGGTTCATAAAAATTTCCAGTTATGATCTTTTCAATGTCTTCTCCTCTTTTCTAACTTGATTCAGACAATAGGGTACCTTTTCAAGTTATGTTCCAAGCTATGTTTCAACTTTTCAAGCTACAGCAGCAAAGGTATAAGGATGGAAAGAATCTAGTCCTTCAGACAAAATGCTCACTATTCACTATGCTCACTATTTGCAGGTAGCCTTTCATGGTCAATGAAAACTCATCTATTACATTTTTTGTAGACATTTTGCATGTTTGTAATAGAAGATGAGTTTGTAATAGAAGTTAGCATTTGCTGTAGTCTAGTCAAAATATTTCATAGGTTGACTGCCATACTCTGGGAAAATTCTTTTTTTTTTGCCAGTCCTGGGCTTGAACTCAGGGTTTGAGCACTGTCCTTGGACTTTCTCAAAGCTAGCACTCTACCACTTGAGCCTCAGCACCACTTCTGGCTTTTTGATATGTATGTGGGGTACTGAGGAATCGAACCCGGTTCTTCGTGCATGCTAGGCAAGCACTCTATCACTAGGCCAAACTCCCTGCCCCCCGGGAAAATTCTTTAGAATGGCAGATTTCCACCATTTATAAGCTGAATGAGACTAACTCTACAGTCATGCTACTTTCTTTTATTTTTTCTAATTAATTAATTAATTAATTAATTTGACAGTCCTGGGCTTGAGCTCAGGGCCTGAGCACTGTGCTTAGGGTTTTTTTTTCTCAAGGTTAGACCTCTACCATTTGAGACACAGAGCCACTTCCAGCTTTTTTCACTTTGATGACAAATACTGTCTCTTATCTTTTAACCTCAAACAATGAAGTCTAACTTTTCTGTAGCATGCACTCAACTAATGTGGGTGAAATAGATGTTACTCATTGTGTATTGATTTAAATTTAAAATATTATTTTATCTATATCTGATTTTGGCATCTTGACCATTACGCAGATTTAAATTATTTGAAAAATAATGACCAAAACTTGTCTAGATATCAATATTCTGACACTGGTCATGACTGTTTTAGCCAGATAAAGTTGGGGTAAAGGAAATTAACTGAGTTTAATGATATTAAACACAAAAGTTTATTCATTGAAATGACTATCCACCCTTCTATAAGTGTGTGTGTGTGTGTGTGTGTGTGTGTGTGTGTGCGTGTGTGTGTACCAAATTTACTTAGGCTAATTTAAGATCTAAGTTGACTCAGAGAGATACCTATGATTTATTGTGTGTGTAAAACATGGCAGAAAGATGATATACAGTAAAATTTCATTTGCATAAATATTCTCAGAATTCATGCTTTTTTCTGAAGTAGTATAATGAGAGGTGTAACTTTCAACTGTCCTTTAATAATTCTTTTCTGCTTGTTTTCATTCATCAGTTTTATATGCAAATGGTTGAGAACAGGCCTAGCACATGTGTAACATATGTACATGCTGCCTGTTTTATTGCATTATTTTACAATGAACACATGTTGCATTAATTTTTTGAAAACCTTATAAAAACATGGGAAATGTCCAAGAGAGGAGAACGGTTTAGTTAAGTATGCTTCTATCATAACCTACATGTCCACAGATAATAACTACTACAAAAAATTCAATAAATAAATCAATGACCTTCAGGCAGTAGAGAATGAATAAAAGAAAGAGAATCTGGTGGGGAATCAACACTTGGAAGAATAGCATGCACAGGTGATGTTCCTGTTTTTATATATTTTTTTCAACCTGAGTGAAGAAAGCAATCAGGAATGCACAATGTAGAAAGTACTTTGACAAGATTCTGTAGCATCTCCAATTTCAAAAATAAGGGAACGGAATTCATACAACTAACTAATGGAAAGTTAATGGCACATCTCCCAAAGGAGATAAAATTTATGTGCCACATGTCCTATGTAAACTTTTCCCAAATGTTGGCTGATCTAGGAATCATGCAAGGGAGAGGAAGAGTCCAATTGAAAATGAAGAAAATGAGTTGAAATTTTTAGCTGCAACTCAAGAGACAGAATTTATCATTTTAATCCCAAGATAGCTCAGGACTTCAAAGTATTTGCTTTCACTATACTCATGAATATTGAGAAAAATACACCAGAATGTTTGGAAGGGAAGGACATCTTACTAGAGTAACAGAAAACATTAAAAATAGGAGCAGAATCTAAATTCAAAATTATATACTTGAATCAAAAGAGAGGAAATCTAAGTCAAGAGCATATTTAATGTTTATTATTTTCTTCAGAGAGCAGCTAATTTATGTGTACTTTTTGCTAAGCTCAGTTTTCCCATTTCGTGAAATTTGACCACCATCTAAAGAAACAAAGCAGTTGTAGTAAAGTGAGTATTGTTTAAATCCTGAGAGCCATATTGTCTAGAAATATATTCTTGATACAAGCCGCATTTAACCAGATAATATTTTCTGGGATGTTAGAATTTAGACAGGTCCTTAGTCAGACCCAATTATGTTTTAAAATTGATATGGTATATCCATCCAGTATCATAAGTATGAACCTTTCTGGCCATGTACAGTGAGAAGCAAAGAGAGCTTATACACAGAAAATACATAGTGAAGTTGAAATAGTAATAATTACTGATTTCTTTCAGTTTCTGCTTTCTGTCCTTAAGTGGGACATATAATGATTTCTATCATTGAGTTTTGATAAATTCTTATATACATATCAATTCAATTCTCCATTTTTTGGTTTATAATTTCCCATTAATCTTTTGTTGACATGTAAATGGGTATTTGTACTTTTTGGAAGTACAGGAGAGAACCAAGATTCTAGGTTGTGTATTGAAAGCAATATAGATCTGAAAATAAGATACCCTCACAAACTTAAAAGTAAAAATCTTTGAGAACAAAATTTAGGAAAAATGCAATGAATTAGATCCTCAAAGTCCATTCTAAGCAATAATCTGTAAATGGGTGGTGACATGTATTAAGAACTATTAGATATGATTACATTGACAAGCTGAAAGCTGGACAAAAGAATCCACTATCATAAAAATAAGAAAAGAGGACTCATAGAAATATTATTATTGTTTTTATTTTCCTATTTGATCAAGTTAGGACCTGTCCCCTGTTTGAGAAAATTAAGTCTCTGATGTTGGGCTACAAACCTCCCATGTTGACATATTTGGATTTTAATCTGTCAAGTAATTCACTATCAAGAAGGAATTTCTTATTAAGAAATCTACTGGTTAATATTTGTTTTCTCACATAGCTACACAATACAGCAAATAAATGCACTGATGAAAATTTTGGGGCCTATTTTAAAATTATAAATTTGGCACAAGCAATGCTGGAGGTAGTTATGCCAATCTGTATATGGTAAAAAATCTGTATGAATATTTGACTTCTCCAAAATGGAGCTACTATTAGCCTACCATTGACCAAAAGCTTTACCAACAATGTAGGGAATCAATTACTATATATTCTAAAAAGGGAAAGGTACACACAAGCCAACACATATCCCTTTTTACTATGATATGCATTAAACTGGATGGATAAGATTCATGTAGAGCTGTTTAGAATTACACTGAATTTTAAGCACATGCTCAAAACACATGTGTTCGAGGTGTAGGAATGAGACAAGGCTATGGAATTGCTACCATGACACATTATGCATAGAAGTTAATTTTATAGACTCATAGTTTAATATTTCATCTTATATTTGTTTACATTTCTCTTGCTGTAGTCAGTAAGAGTCTATGGAAGCTTATACAAATTTTAACTTTCTTTCCTTGATTTGCGTTTATTGTATGGTATCAAGACTTGGTTCTCTGGACTCAACCTCCACATATGGGGGTTACTTGAATTATTGTTGTTGTTTCAGTTCTCTTAGTAATACACAATGTTGTCTCCCAACTAAAACAGACCAGAATGAAGATGATTGCACTACTTTCTCCACAACAGACGGTTGTTCTAAAATGTTAAAAAAATGGGGAGAGGATATGGAAACCTTAGGGCCCCTTAGGTCGCTATGAATGAATGCTTGTAGAATGAAGTATGCCTGCAGAAACTATGCCTTGGTGTGATTGCTTAGGCAATGTTTGATCTTTGGCAGTAATAGTGGTACTTATCTTAATGCTTAATATCTTATTATCTGCCTCGTGGAATGTGCCCTTTTGATTGGTTCCTGTAAGCTTTCTCTGGGTCATTATGACCCTATAAAAATAGAGGGTTGACAAATGTCCAGAAACAAGGACACACTAAGGCCACTAGCACAAAGATGTTCATTGCAGCACTATTTACCATAGTGAAGATATGGAACCAACCCAGATGTTTGTCAGTAGATGATTGGATCAAGAAAATGTGGTATTTATACACAATGGAATTCTATGCTGCCATCAGAAAGAATGACTTGGAAAAATCATGTTAAGTGAAGTAAGCCAGACCCAAAGGAACATAGGCTCAATGGTTTCCCTCCTTTGTACACATTAGTACACATCTAGAACTCTCCTAGCAGAGGATTACAATAGTGCAAAACCTAGATACATGAGGTCATAAAGGATGAGGCTAAATGAAAGGTTCTCCAGGATATGGAAACAAGAGCTTTATCTTGTGTGATTGCTGTTTTTAATGTACTATGCTATTTCTCTTCTCTTTTGTTGCCCTTTAGTTAACCTCATATCATTACTGTATTCTGACTTCATTGTCTAGCATATTTTATATACATTTATTTGTTTATTTGAAATAGGAAAGATAAGGAGAAAACAAGATGATTGGGTGGGGGTGAGGGAAGCAAATAGGGGCTAAAACATGAGAAGGGGTATCAATGTGTAAGAAGTAATGCACCTACTATATGGAGAATGTAACTGTAACCCCTCTATATATTACAATAAAAAATTATACCTGCACCAAACAGCTTGAGTGATAACAAACATAGACGTTTATATGTGCTATATAATGTACTTGAATAATGTGCTGTATAATTTTAGCATATATGAATTATAGTTAAATGATATGCCATGCAATATAAACATAATAAAATATCGTATAAAATTATACAACCTAAAACAAAACAGAGAATTAAGGAGACATATTCAGTTTAACCATGTTTGTCTCTTCCAATGATGTTATTATTAAAAGTTTATGAAATGACCCTTGCATGGACATTTTTTTCATCCATTGCTCTGTTATGTGTTGGATAAACTGGCAAAAGAGGTGAGTCAGAGGATTTAGTAGAGCATCAATTTACATCTAAATTATTTTTTCTAACACTACTGAAATCCTTATGTGAACACTTAAGTGAAAAGGGAGATAGGGACATAAAGAAACAGAGAGAGGCCATGAGAGACAGAGAGAATTGTTATGAAGGAAAATTGAAAATCCAATTGAGACTTGATGTTCTTATGGCTGAGTTTCAGTGGAGAATATATTATCATTGTGGTTCATCAAATTGTTAGCTCTATATTTGAGCCACTGTATAAAGCTATTTCATCATACGTTGTCCTTATACACAATTAGATATAAAGAACAAGCCAGGAAGACAAAAGCAAAGTAATGAAGATGTAATCAGGAGATTACCTTGTATTCTTTTAAAAGTAATGAATCTCAGCATGAAAATATGACACCAAAATGTAAAATGGATAAATGTTTATAATTTGGTAATCATTACATTTGGTAATCCTGAAATCATTAGTGATTTCATTCAATGCCATTCTCTGTCATTTAAATTAAAATATTATTGTATATCTAACATAGTATTTAATTTCATTCCATAATAATTATCAACCCTTTTCTATACTAAAGAAGGTACATATTATTAAGAACTGACCTGCAGTTATTAGCCTTGTTATTTTCCTGACATTGAAGTTAATATTCTGTGAAAATAATGAGGAAGTATGCTTGTACTAACAATATATACATTAATGTACTTTCACTCTATGGGATTGATTTAGTTAAAAGATTTTGCAAAGTTTGGGAAATTTTACTGTCTTGTAAATCTTTCATTAACAGTATTTGCTACAAGCAGAATATGGGATTAAATAAATCTACTTCTTTCCCTTTTCATTTTAATCCTTTGATTTCAGTGCCTATCTTGAGTGATATTCTTGATATGGATTGTTTAGTACCTGGGTTGACATCTATCAGAAATGTGTTGAAAGACAGACAATTTCCAACAGGCATTTCTCCTCAGTAGTCATATTACTATAACATAGTACTTTGAGGTCAAAGATGTTCTGACAATGATGTTCATTTCCATATTATTTTCTGAAATTGGATGAGAAAATAAGCTTTCAATACTATTTCTACATGTTCAATAAAAAATAACCCTCTCTCAGTTCCCTAAGGATGTACTAAATTATTTACAAAGTTTCAGAACTCTAGAGAACAATAAAATGAAGACATTCTGTAAGACAGTGTATGTACTTCAGCAGCAGTGAGATATTGATTTAAAGGTAGCACAAATGTAGTTAAAGCCTTTAATTTGAAAAATTAAAAACACTTTACCATATTTCCTAGTTTTCATGATATTTGATGACATTTGTATGGTGCTTTATTCTTTACAATAGGCTTTCATCTTATCATACAGATTAAAGTCGGAGACTACACAAAGCTACTTCTTAAACAACCCCAAATACATTGTCATTCCTCCCAGAGCTGGGAGGAATATGATTTCTAAAGTATACATTGTATTGAGAATCTCCCTAAAAATAAATACTAATGGGAAATAGGAACATCAAACATGATTAGTTTTAGCAGCTGCCTCAAACTGAGAATAAGTTAATTTGGTTGAATAAAGAAAAGCTTATTTGTCTGTCATTCAGAAAAGTAGAAACATGTATAAGCAAGTAGAGGAATAATATTTAGTTTGGGCTGAAAGAGTTTCATAATTTTACCATGTATTATTTATGTATTGCTTATTTATGCATAGAATATTTACAATCAATAACCACCCACAGATAATGAAAAAGTGAATACATCAGCATTTTACTTATGTTTCTACTGTGAATAATACCAACTTGTTAATGTACAAGGAGCCACAGAAAGTGCTAAATTAGCCTGGACCTCTATTGTAAACTTCATGGAAGCAGAAAAGTTCAATACAATATCACATGTTGATTGTCAATAATAAATTGGACTTAGGTAGCCTGTGCTGTTAAAAAATAAATACACTGATATAGAAAAACCACAATTAGTGAAATTACTATTTATTTGATATAAATATGTCTGTGTATCATGATTTTGTTTGAATTCAGAGCCACACAGTTGTTTAACTTACTTGCTCAGCAGGCATTCTGCCACTTGACCCAGACTGAAACCTGAATGTTTGCTAGCTATTTTGCAGATGAAGTTTCAAGGACTTTCCTACCTGCTTGTGTTGGCCTCAATCTGCCATCCAGTATCTCAACCTCCTGACTAGCTAGGATTAGCAGCATGAGCCACTAGCATCCAGTTATCTGTCTTATAAATATGAGTTTGTATTTTTCTTTAGCCTTATTTTATTCACATATATTCATGCATTCTATTTATAATAATTCCTGAAGATTCAAAGGTTGACTTACATGCCTAGTCCTTTGTGACTATTATTTCTTTATCTCTTCACTCAATGTATTTGAATAGCAAAGAAAGCATCAAAGCAAATGACACTAGTCTTTATTTATCCCAAATATTTCACTAGGGAACAATTTTTTCTTATAACTTTCATGAGGTATCCAGACAATAGCATATGTAAAAGAAAACCATATTTCTATTGAACCACAGTATTATGGGATTTAATTTTCTTCTATTTCATTGGACCAAAGAGACAGAGATGGAGAGAGAAAGACAGAGAGAGACAGAGAGAGAGGAAGGGAGGGGGAGAGAGAAAGTTCTGTTACATTACCTCATCTTAAGCAGTTTTTCACATCAAACCCATGCTCAAACTCATGCTGTCACTGATAATGGATCTCATGTCAAAGAAAAAGAGCAGAGAGGACCTGATAATAAGTGCAATTATCAAACATCAAAAATGTAGATCAAAGTGGATTTCCCGACTCTTCTATATACAGTCACTTTGGAGAAGCCTTTCACTATTCTTATCGTGTGGTGCTGACAGGATATATTAATTTTCCCCATTATGAGAATAGTGGGATTGGCAAACTTCAGTCAGAAGCTGGAAATGAGTAGATCCATTATTTCTCTTTCCCTGTCTTATTTTTACTGGTTTGTGTGTATGGAAGTGATGTGTGTGTGTGTGTGTGTGTGTGTGTGTGTGTGTGTGTGTGTGTGTATGTTTGCCAAATATATTCCCCAGACATAATGAGTTATGTTTCCAGTGGTGATAGAATGCCTTCAGGGAGATATTAGCCTCTCTGTGAAGGATGAATTTAGGTGAATATTTTATTTCTTTCAGATAGTACAATATTTCTACTATCTTGGAAACACCCTAGCTATCTTTGGGAGATCTGAATTATCCTAGATGAAAACTGGGAATACTTCTAGAAACTTGCCAGCCTGATTCGTTTCCACAACTCAAATAATCTAATTTCTTATATCACCTCAATACTATGCACATAATGCTCTATGATGTGTTTTCTTTTTCTGTGAAAGATTTAACATCTTTTAGTTTTCAACCAAATGCCAGGTAAATATCATGTGACAAGTGTTTGTTTTCCAGAGTCTATAGAGCCTATAAGCTTTCAGTGTCTGCTGGACATTTTGCTCTTAAATTGTGTATGTCACTTGGTTAGTGCATTAAGAAGTCATGTCAATGACACCAGTATCACTGCTGCTAAACTATTATTTTTCAGCTAAAGAATTCTTTTATGATAATTGGAAGAAAGAAATTATCTGGCTTTTTGCAAAGTCTACTTATTATTCGTTAAATGCTAAACTTTCATTAACAAACTCTTTAGAATCATAAGTTTATGCCATTTCTCAGCCAGAGAATAAAAGCACATATTGTTTTTTATTTGCTATGACAATTTTGAGAATTATTTGTTAAAAATGAAATTGACTATTTACAAAATGAAAGGGGCAAGCCCATATGTACAATGACAGATGGTACCTAACTATGAGAGAAAAATCCCTAGTATAAAGAAAATCCTTTCACAAAAGAAAAATACTTTGAGGTAAGTGGAAAATCAATTGCTTTCATAAAACTTCAAGAAGTTTTAAGTTTTTCTTTTCTTTTCTTTTCTTTTTTGCCAGTCCTGGGCTTGAGCTCAGGGCCTCAGCACTGTCCTTGGACTTTCTCGAGGCTAGAGCTCTACCATTTGAGCCTTAACACCACTTCCAACTTTTTTTTTAGGTATGTGGTACAGAGGAATCGAACCCAGGTCTTCGTGCATGCTAGGCAAGCACTCTGCCACTAGGCCAAATTCCCATCCCCAAGTTTTAAGTTTTTTGAGGTTACAAAATAACTGGTCAAAACATTCTTAGGAACTCAAAGATCATTTTTGCTTTTGTTTTTATCTACTTGTGTCAAGCCGTTCACAATAGCTAGTAGTTCCAGCTTAGTTTGAAAATAGACTGGCTTCTAAACATAAGCCTTAACACATGGCAAAGCTAATCTAAAGCCATATCATTAAAAGTACAACTATTATAATGTGTAGATTAGCCAATTACATCATTTTCTCTATGGGATAAAATGGCTGTACATTTGGAACAGCTGCTGGAGTTGTATAGCACAATAATGGCTAGATAGAAATTTCTGGACTTAAATGTGCCAAGCAAGAAAATAATGAAGAGGTTGAGAGGGTAGATCTCATCAATAAATTATGGTCAATATAAGAGAGTTTAGAACTATGTAGTAGCTTCTAGCATGAACAGTAAACACTGCTCTTGGAACTGTTTTTTTTTCTTAAGAGCAAAGGGCTATGAAATATGCGAAGAAAATAAAAGTGAGAATAATTAAAAGAATGCGGGAGAATATATTAACTTTATAGACTTTTATGTCAATCATTCTGCAAATCACAAAATATGTGGACTATATGAAGTGAAAAATAGTACTTACAACAAAGGGGTTACTTATTAGAGACACAAAATGCTATTATAACCACACTTTATATTCAAATATGTACTATCTAGTCAAGATCACAGTATAATGGAATCAAGATTCTGGAAACAGATTTGTAAGGCTATAGGAAAACCATGCCATGTAATACTTTAGATCTCAATGTACACATTTTATACGTCTGTGAAAGTGGTCAAGAAACAAATGTCCCCTATTTTTCTGTTAATAAGTAACAAGTTAGCTCTTATATTTAGAACACTGTGGGGCTCATTACATTTTATAAAGTTACTAATTAAGTGAACTCAGAGAAATCTATATAGAGAGAGCTACATGCTTATATACATGATCAAACTGAATAGATTATGATACACAAAGGGTGGGTTTCCATAGAATAACCCCTCTGAAAAAATTGCAACTTAATAAAATGAAGACTAGGAAGATGAAATACGTCTTGAGTGTGAAGGGTGGGAATACTAGAAGGGGATGAACAGATGAATAGAGAGAGGAATAGAGAGGAAAATACAGTCTTGACATTCTATGTACACATACAAAAATGGAGAAATAGGTAACTTGTGAGGATTGGTGTGGTGGAATAGATGGACTGTATTAGTGGAAGGGGTCACACTGATCTAGATGCTTTGCACATAGCAACTGACGTGTTGTATAACAATTTAAATATAATTTTTTAATTAATGAAAGTAAAAAAGGCTGGAAGTATGGCTCAAGTGTTAGATTGTCTGCCTAAAACTTTTCTAGATTTCTAGAAAGATGTCTGGATAGAGGTAATTAATGTACATTTCCCTGAAAAAAAGCATCATAATCAAAGAAAATTTAGCGAACTTATTCAGTCGAGAGTGTTGCATTATAGTTGCTAAAATTTAATATATAGAAGTTCAAACCAGTTAAGAGAGGAATGAGTAAGGTACAATGTACACTTCTCATTGCTCCAGTTTGGAATAGTCTGAAGACTTGGGAAGCACATAATTTCTATCAACACATTTAACATTCTTATCAGATAATATATACCACTGCTTGACAGTACCTATTCTTTTCTTTAGAATATGGACCATAATATGTGTCTCTAGGATAGATCATAAAGTCCATAAAACAGTCTCATCAAATTTAAATGCATATCATATTAATTGTGATAAAGAACTTTAGAAATTGTACACGTACATGGAAACTAAACAATAAGATCCTTCTTCATGAAAACACCAAAAGGGAAATTAAAATAATTATTTTATTGAACTATTTGGGAATAATCTGGTGCTCTGAATTTGACAGGCAAGTACTTTAACACTTGAGCCATCCTTTACCCTTCAAAATTTCTTAATAGAAATGGTAATACAGGATACTAAATCTTGGGGTTGGGAGTTTGGCCTAGTGATAGGTGCTTGTCTAGCATGCACAGAGATTGATTCCTCAGAACCACATACATAGAAAAGCCGGAAATGGTATTGTTGCACAAGTGGTATAGCCTTAGCCTTGCAAAAGCCCAAGGATAGTGCTCAGACCTTGAGTTCAAGCCCCACAACTGGAAAAAAACAAAAGACACTAAATCTTATACGACAGAGCAAAAGCCGTGATAGGAAAGAAGTTTACTGTTATGAACAACTACATAAAACATAGAAAGCTTTCCTACAAATAACCTAATACACCTCAAGAAACTAAAAATGCCACACCAAAGAAAATGCCAAATTACTAGAAGAAAACATTGGCCAGAGAAGAAATAAATAAAATATATTCAAGGACATAAACATGAATGAAATGAAGAGGTTCCTCAGAAGACCAAACATAGAACTTTCCTATGACCCAGCAATCCCACTTCTGGGCATTTACACAAATATCCACAAACGAGGCCATACTAAAGCTTACCAGCACAACCACGTTCATTGCAGCATCATTTACCATAGCTAAAATATGGAACCAACCCAGATGCACCTCAATAGGTGAATGGATCATGAAGATGTGGTAGATTTACACCATGGAATTCTATATTGTCATCAGAAAGAATGACATTGTTCCATTTGTAATGAAATGGTAATACTTGGAAAAAATCATATTAAGTGAAGAAAGCCAGACTCAAAGATACATAGGCTCCATAGGTTCCCTCACTAATATGCCTAGGATTTTCTTAGCAAAGGATCACAATAGCTCAATAGCTATCTAAGTATGGAAACAACAGTGTTTTCTTTGTGGCTGCTGCTTTTAATGCATTATATGAAGTTATTTCTTTTTCCTTTCATTTTCCCCTATGATTTAGCCCTTGTAGCTATTGTATGTGACTTTGGTACCTGATGTAATGTATATATATATATGCATATATGTGTGTGTGTGTGTGTGTGTGTGTGTGTGTGTGTGTGTGTGTGTGTGTGTTTATTTGAATTAGGTAAGGGAAGGGGGACAACAGATTGGTGAGAGAACGGACAAAGAGTGAACCAGTACAACATTGATGTTCACAAGACGATATGTTGGGAATGAACTTCATAACTAGAGGGGGCTAGCGGGAAGGGAAAGTGGGAGTAAAACATGGGAGGAGTTAACAATATTCAGCCAAAAAATGTCTTTACTACCTTTTGTATATAACTGTAAATCCTTCTTTATATCATCTTGACACTAAAATTAAATTTAAAACAGTTATATGTAAGGTTAGCCTTGAGCACAAAAGCCCAGGGATAGCACTCAGGCCCTGAATTCAAGAAACACAACTAGCATACATGTGGCCATGCATATGTGTACACACATATGCACCTGAGAGAATATCAGATCAATTAAATAAAAAATATAAAAGCTGACGTTAAAATTGAAAAGGGACAATGGTCTCAAAAAGCAAAAGGAATTGATGAGAACTATAGTCCCTTGCCATTTGTTTTTGTTAGTGTGGGGCTTGAACTCTGGGCCTGAGCACTGTCCCTGAGTACTTCAACTCAAGGATACTGCCCTAGAGCCACAGTTCCACATCTGGTTTTCTGATGGTTAATTGGAGGTAAGAGTCTCCTGATCTTTTGTGCCTGGGCTGGCTTTGAACCATGAACCTCAGATCTCATCCTGCTGAGTAGCTAGGATTATAGGTGTGAGCTTCCCCCCCACCTTTTTTCCATATTTTTTATTGTAATTAATAGAAGGGTTACATTATATTCACCAGATAGAGGTGCATTACTTCACAAACATTGATACCCTTTCCCATGTCTTTGTCCCAATTTCCCTCCCCCCATCCCTGCCCCTCACACTTGAACTAAAGGCCTGGGTGTTGTTTTTGAGCTTTCTCAAGAATTCCTTTCCTGTTAAAGGTTAATATTGTTTGCTTTTTTCTATTTTAGTCTAATAATAATCTAATGATATCAACTAAAATGTATTCTCATGTTTATTTACCTTTAAGTAGTTGTACAAAGTGGTTGCCATTTAAAAATCACGCTATGGATACAATATATCTTGATCAATGTCAACCCTTTCATATTCTCATTCATCTCTCTACTACCTACCCTTTCTGTCACTCTTCTTGATTTTGTAGGCTGTACATTGACTTCTTGACTGCTTTCTCCCCTTCTTATACTCTTCATTTATCTACCATTTTCCCCTTGACATCACCTGACCCTTTTCAAGTAACTGCTTCCTGGTGTTTATTTTGTTGAATTTTTATTTTGTCTAAGGACTTTACACTATTTGAATTCTCCTTTGAATCTATCATATTTCAGATAATATATTTATATATAATTGAATACCACCCATGTACCACCCATGTGTTTTCAATCAGTCATCTAATTAACTTTATTTTTGATCTATGCTATGAATTCAAAGAGATTTCTTCCCTGTCCTGGGACATGAACTCAGGGCCTGGGCACTGTCCTTGAGCTTTCTCAAGGCTCGTGCTCTACCACTTGAGCCACAGTATAACTTCTGACCTTTTCTGCATATGTGGTACCAAGAAATTGAACACAGAGCTTCATGCATGCTAGGCAAGCACTCTATCACCAGGACACACTTCCGGACCTTTTTAAAAATTTTCCCTCATTCATCATAACCAGTACAAACCTTGGGCTCTAATAGCAAAGATTTGCAATAGAGCAAAAACTTGATACATAAGGCCATATACTATGAAACTAATTGAATGGACCTAGGATATTGAAACAAAATCCATAATGAATGATTGTTGTCCTTAATGTACTATGTTATCTCTCATCTCTTTTGCTGTCCCTTGGTTATCTCATATTGTTACAGTATCTCATTTTGTTATCTGATATATTGGATATATTTGTATTTGGTTATTTGAAATTAGATAGGGAAGGGGGGAAAACCAAAATGGGGGGTGGGGGCAAGGGTAATAGGGACCAAGACATGTGAAAGGGTATCAATGTATGTGAATTAATGCACCTTCTATCTGGCAAATATCATGTAACCCTTTTATTAATTACAATAAAAATATTAAAAAAAAGAAATAGAAGGCAAATTCCCCCCCCAAAATTTTTTTTGGACCTATTATTTTTTTAAAAAAAGAATAATACTAATAAAATTCAAAGAGCCACCCCTATATTTTTGCTTCCAGATTTAGATATATGTCTAAGGAGAATATGACAATCTTATTTGTGTTAATCTTTGCAGTACCATAATTAGTCTCTGGGAGAAAGAAGTTATTTTTATGAGCAATTCATATCCCTAACTCCTTTAAGTGATTTTGCTAACAGATTAAATATTAATTTGAAGTACATCTGTGCTTATTCAGTTTAGCAGGTCCCGCTTACAAAATGTAGTACAACATATTTTCATTTTACACCACATGGCAACATGTGCTACATTGTTTTTTTCCACCAGGAATCACACTTTTAAACAGATAAGTGAACATTATGACCTTTACATTATGTTTTATGTACTTTTCTGGCAAATTCATTTGATCAAATCAGGATAACTTAGCTTTAAAATGCAGGGTAATCTTTTTTCCTTCTTTCTAAAACAAGTACCTTGAGTATGACTATTTTAAGAATAACATCCAACTTTAGATTTCAAGAATATTGTGCTCGGCTGTGTAGAACTCATTGCTATACTAAATATAGAAGATTCAGTTTATCAAACAGAATAATATTCCTATGAATATAAGCCTATTTTTTCTGCAATACCAAATACAACCTGTTATTTAAAGCTCAACAGAAATAGTTACACTTAGAGAACTTTGACATTCATTGTTATAATTGGACTTCTTGTGAGAAAGTGTTTTTTTAATTGTGAATAATAATGATTTATAACTGAATTTTATCTAATTCTGTAAAACTGTCATTCAACCACAATGAGTATTCTTATAGTTCTACTAATTTCTCTTCCATGGCAATGGCATAATAATAAAAAAGAATCATTTTAAATTGAATCAATTTATCCAAGTAAAAAAGAATAGTCATTTCCAATTCCATGGTCATTTTGCAATGAACCTACTTTTATTTTATTTCCACTCCAAGATAAATGAAATTTTTATTTATCCCCTCAAGTAGACATTAAGCTTCACATATATTTCAATTGTATTTTACTCAGTGTTGTACCCATGAAGTGCCCGGCATGTGGTACTAATACAAATATTTATTGACCTGGCTAAGTGCTAATGTGGACGATTTGTGTAGGTCTGTTTCTTCTTTGTAGTCAGCCTAATAAATTAAAGAGTTTATTTTTTGTCAATGGGTTTTCTTATCACAATGTTCCTTAGAGTTGTAGATCATGAACTTTAGGGTCCTTTTTCTGTCCTGGCTTTCTAGACACTATTCCTAGATACCTGTAAATCCACTATAATCTTGATAAGGCTGAAAACTTAAAACATTGTAATTCAAGAATCTCCTTTAGTGGCTACCTATTTATTATGATGCATTTTAAGAGAAAGCCGGATGACTTTAGAAACAAAGTGTTAACATTATAAAGCTAGCTGCCTGATAATAGTGGGGGATGCAAGATATGAGTTTGTGTGTGTGTGTCTGTGTGTGTGTGTGTGTGTGTGTGTGTGTGTATGTGTGTGTATTGCCAGTCCTGGGGCTTGAACTCAGGGCCTGAGCACTGCCCTTGGGCTTTTCTCAAGGCTAGCGCTCTACCACTGGAACAACAACACTACTTCCGGCTTTTCTAGGTATGAGGTACTGAGGAATCAAACTCTGGTCTTGGTGCATGCTAGGCAAGCACTCTACCACTAGGCCAAACCCCGCCTCCAACTTAGGTGTTTTTCATAAAGGGATTCAGCTACCAGATAAAAACCAATTAAAATTGTATTATTTTAAGCTCCATTGGTTAGGCCCCAAGTGGCTTTATTTCTGTGAAAATAAAATATTGTACCCCAAAGTAGGGTGCAGCAAAGACATGTACTTCTTCCCAAACATCTATTTGATAATCATGTATGTATGTTCACAAAGATAATGGGGCTTGCTGATATGTATCTTTGCTCTTGTGATCTCCAGTGGCAACTACTATATTGAAGTAGGTTTGTATTCTTTTTTGTTAATTTTTTGATGACCATCAAGCTCTTTTTCTTTTCTTTTCTTTTTTTTTTTTGCTTATAAGTTTGCTAGATGCTATTATGTCTTGCCAGTGTACTTTTGTCCACTCTTTTGACATGGGCATAGCTGAAATATTGCTTTTTTGTGAAAATATTACTGAAATATTTATTTCACAAATAGCTTCTAAGATCTTACCATTCAAGCTGTGTTTGCCAACCCATCATGTTTTCTAATTCACTTGACAGAAGAGCATATCTAATTATATTGGTCAACTTGTATGTTCATTATGCTTATTTGAGGAACCCCAAACAGGATCTGCTCTATGAGGGCACACCATGACTGTCTCTTTTACTAACACAGTACCTTACACACAGAAAAGCTCAGTCGATATTTGTTGAAGAAAATTGCACTATAATCTGACAGTCAATAAAACCTATAATAATATCTGAATATTTGCCTATGATCTTTATTCCAGCAACATAATTTTATTTTCCAATCTAACCATTTTGTATTCTGCAAAGGATAGCAACTTGATGCATTTTGTAATTACGATAAGTTTTCACTATATGCCTTGTAGGAACCTAAAGCACTAAGATGTATACATATTTTAAATTTTTATAGGTGGTATAACTGTGTTCCCACAGATTTTAATGTTTAAAAAAATCTTAATTGGCAGTAATTGCACTATTTGCATGTTAATGAACAACACCTGGCCCCAGCTGGGTATAAAGAGGCTGACAATGTTTTTCTCTCACCTCCCTGGCAAGGAACTAAGCATATGCAATTTTAAAGAGACTTGCTTGCCAGAAATAACACATTCATAATTGGTTGGACAATATGAAATTAGTTCACATGTTTCACCATTCTCAAACAAATCTGTAATATTTTTCACGTTTAAAAGCTTTATGACACAAGGAGGACCTTATTTCCTACACTTGGGGATTATTCACGATTATTAAATTATTCCTGTCAATGAATGTGCCAGAAACCGACTAAATAGAAGCTCAAGTAGCTTCCTGCAATAAAGGCCCAGTTCCTGGCTTAATCCCTTTAAAAAAAAACGAGTCTTCTGACATTATTCAAAATCTACAAATCTGTTAATTTCTTGCTTCCTCTATCCTATATTTTGAATCTCTACTATTTTTATTCTACTTCCCTTTACAAGTCTAACACTAGTTAATACTTATTAAAAAGTAACTTTCAATAACACTTTGGAGTCATAAAGTAGTTCTTGTTAATTTTGGTATAGCATCATGTGTGAATCAATAGGCATTAGGAAACACCACAGCAAGATGAAACAAGAAAAACAGGTCCTCGAATTATGGGTGTTTCTAGAAATCTATTTTAGCAGCAATTATAAGGAAATTTACTGTTGATATTTTCTTCCTGAGCACAGACAAACCATGTATTTGTTGAGTGGACTAGTATACTCACTGTTGTAGCAGATGCTTTTCTGATAGGGACAATGGATATAGAGAATCATTTTCATATAAACATGTTTATGGTCTATTTAGGGAAAATTACAAATAGCATCATTGTGAGATGTCATTGGTTTGTGTGACATTTGGAGTGTTTTCAATTTAGATGAAACAAAGAAGAATAGGGAATACAGAGTATATGTAGGGAAGTGTTCATGGAAGACCATGTAAAGTGAAATTATGAGGAAAAGTTTTCATTCTATTCCTAGATATATGCTAGTTGTTTTTCCTCATTTACTTTACCTCTACCCAGTTCACCCAGTTTTTAAGAGCTGGATAGTGGTGTGATAGGAACCTAGATGTGTCATTATATATCTTTCTCATGCAGTTACATACTAGTCCTGAAGAATAAAGAAAAAAATAGATATGATAAAAGAATGAGTAATATGAGAATTTAGAGTGTGTTGTTCAGAGGTGATTCTTGCAGTAGCAGATATGTAGGAATGTCATAGGAAATAATATGAAATAGACACTAAAGATAGTGACAGATGACATTTTGAACCTTGAAAGTGCTGAAGAAGAGTTTAGAAAGGCAGAAGAAGTTCAAGTATAAATTGAATGGTAAAATGAACATACTTGTTTTCAGAGGTTGATAAAAATAAATATTGAGAATAGAGTGTGATAAAAAGTCAAGTTCACTGACTGAGTCACAGTGTAAGCCCCTTCATGGATCTGGATCTCAGCCCCAAACATAGTACCTGCATATTTAGTGCTCGGTAAAGCGATGGTGAAGTCGTGCATAAATAAAAGTTATAGAGGATATTTGTGACATTTGGGATTATGAATGTGGTATGAAGAAAATGTGTAGAATGCAAATGCAATAGAGGTTAATAACTAAAGAATATTAGTTATCAAATAGACTTGATATGAATATAATGAATTTCAAAATAGTATTTCAATTAAGTTAAACTAAGTAAGCAAACACTTGATATAGCATTATCCATGATTTAAAATGTTGATATTTGATCGAAGTATAAAGGTCAGGTAATCTCAATCATTGGTAAGTAGATTTTGTTTACATTATACTATATACACATAATTCTAATGTCAACCCAACAAAGGTCAGGATATTGTCAACAGAATAAGTGATAGAGTAGAATAACTAAAATCAAATCTGATAACCTTTCACTTCTACATGAATGTGATATTTCATAAAACAGTTCCCCCAAGCAGATAATGGAAATGTATGCAAAAGCATTTTGGAATTAACAACCCAAATAAAAAATACTTAGAAAGGATATAAATACATAATTTGGATTAAAGTGAGAAAAACAACTGGAACTTTCCCAAGTACATTCAGAATGAGCATGCTAATTTTGAAATCCTTCATATATTAAATTTTCCCATCAAATTTCTTCATGGGTAGGTAGAGTCTGCTTGTAATAGGTAGAGCATTTAAAAGCACATAGAATGTTTTGTTGTTGGTGGTGGTCATGGGGCTTGAACTCTGGGCTTGGGCACTGTCCCTGAGCTCTTCAGCTCTAGGCTACCACCCTACCCGTTGAGCCACAGTGCCACTTCTGGTTTTCTAGTGGTTAACTGAGGATAAGAGTCTCATGGACTTTAGTGTCTGGGCTGGCTTTGAACTGCAATCCTCAGATTTTTGCCTTCTGAGTACCTAGGATTACAGGCATGAGCCACTGTCCCTGGCCTAGAATGTTTTTTTTAAGCAATTCTTCATATACATACTTGTGAATAGAAGAAGATATATAAGCACAAAACTATAAAGGAGAATATAAAGGAAGTGATTACGAGTCAATTTCCATACAAGTGATTGAGTTACTAAATATACAGTGTTTCACTATAGCCAAGATATAGAATCAGCCCAGATGTGCTTCAGTGGACAAGTGGATCAAGAAAATGTGGTATATATACACAACAGAATTTTACTCATAAATTAAAATCATATTGTACCATTTGTAAAGAAATAGAAAAACAGGTCCAGGAAACCAATATTATGTTTAGGGCCTATTTTTTGGCAATGCTTTATATCATATCACATTTGTATTTGTGGAAACAGGCACCATCATACACTGAAAATAGGATTTTAGGATCCCCAAAATCTGTGGAAGGCAATATGACACTGCTTATGACATACAATCAACATTTCTCAAAGTTAAAACTACACAGATACTTCGAAACAAATTATCTTTCTAGTAATTGGTCTATACATACAGACACTGTACATAAGCATCTAAGTTTAGTCTGTTCTTGTAATATCAAATGAGTGAAAGTAATTTCAATGAAGCACTTAATAAAGCTTAGATTTTAAATGTTACCTAAAACACAATGTTGGTGTGTAGGGAGGTGTTCTTGGGAGATTCTGAACACTTTAAGACATTGAGGATAGTGGAAAGTGCTTGTCCCTGTCTCTCACTCTCAGGATGTCAGGTCAGTGGACAATTTCTTTGTTCCTCCTCTAGATACAATGATGACTTCCAGTTCATGCTTAAAACCAGTAGTCCTCAATCTCCCCTATTCGGGTTAGCATCTCTTGCATGAGTTGTGTAACTGAATCCCAATGTTAAATATCCTCATTTGTATTTTTCTGTCTCGCTTTTTTTTCTGTTTGGACTCTAGTTGACACAGTAGATTGCACAAAAAAGATGATGGCAAACCCCCACGAACAATGGTACATTTATGTACCAGAGGCCAGGATTAATTGTGTTTCCTGACGTATCTTATTTCACTGAATCATATGGGTAGGAGCTAAAACTGCAAGTAACTTCCAGTGTCAAGGTTGTGGTAAACAAGCTCTAAAAGGATTTAACATTTTTCACTTAATCAAGCAAGTATATTATTTGTGTCTTGATGGGATACATTCAATGTTTCCATCAGCAAGTGCTGCAAACTATGCATTAAAAGTCTGGAGTAGGCCTTACTAGCACTGAAAGCAAATGCAAGCTTTGGTAGTAATGCATAATCAACTGAATGTATTTATGACTGTTCCCTCATTATTTCCTAATGAGGAATTTAAGAAGCTATGCATGCCTGAAGATGGCAGACAGGCTACTACATCAAGAACTTGACGTGCTGTCACAGTCAGCTCAGGGTTTTAGAAATGTTTATTTATATAGTTCATGAAATAATTATGCATAGATTAAAAGAACTCCATCAAATCACCTGACTTCAAATACATTGTAAAACAGAACCTTGGAAGGTAGATTGTTCTTCAATATTCATAAATATAATTTTCAGTTTTGGGTGATGAAACCATGCCTTAAAGTTAATATCTAGAGGCCAGGAGTGTGGCCTAGTGGCAGAGCACTTGCTAACCATACACAAAGCTCTGGGTTCAATTCCTCAGTACTACATACACAGAAAAATTCAGAACTGGGGCTTTGCCAGAGTGCTAGCCTTGAGAAAGCCCTAGGACATTACTCAGGCCCTGAGTTCAAGCTTCAGGACTGGCAAAAAAAGAAAAATTCTAAAACCAAAACACACTGAATTGCTCTTAAAATCTGGTAATTTTTATCCTAATGTTGATTTTACTATATAGCAAATGATAATGTTCTAATTGAAACTTTCCAAAACATTAGGCCAGGATAAATTTTAAATGATTGTCATTTGAAATCATTATCAGAAAAAATATGGACCAAAGTAAAATATTGTATGTTTTAAAATACTGTATGTACATATCATTTTGTTTTAGATTAGCTGCCAATAATAAATAGATCTGTACTATTACAGAAGAGTATTTTAAGTAAATAAAGAAAAAAATTATTTGAACACTGTACTTAGGGAAATAAAGTTGATTTAAAACATTGTGAATCATTCAGTGAAACAGAATAGCAAAATGAAACAATCTAAAGACTTCTCAAATGTTTGTTTAATCATTAGCCAAGAAAGACTTCTACCAAACAATAGGAAATAGCTGACAGAAAGTATTCAGCTGTATGACATGTTCTTTGTTTCAAATGTGGGCAATTTTTTAAAAAAGATTAGCTCACTTACAGTTTAAACACATTTGAAAATAAGTATCTTATGATACTACAAAACACGGTTAGAATCAGGTGTGATGCGTGAACAGGAATTGTGTTTTTTTTTTTTATAGTCCTGGGCCTTAAACTTGGGGCCTGGGCACTATCCTTGGGCCTTGAGCCACAGAAGCACTTTTGGCTTTTTCTGTGTATGTGGTATCGAGGAATCAAACCTAGAGTTTCGTGCGTAATAGGCAAGTACTCTATCTACCACTGGACCACACTCCCAACACCAATATTTTTTTTCTTCTTGAATAGTTGGGAAATTTTTTCATATATTTTTATTGTAATTAATAGAAGGGTTACATTATATTCACCAGATAGAGGGTGCATTACTTCATATACATTGATAACCTTTCAATGTCTTAGTCCTCATTTCCCTACCCCTACCCCAGACCCTCATCTTGTTTTCCCCCCTTCCCTACCCAATTTCAAATAACCAAATACGCATATATACAATATATTAGACAACAAGGTGAAATACTGTAACAATATGGGATAACCAAGGGACAGCAAAAGAGATGAGAGATAACATGGTACATTAAGGACAACAATCACTCATTATATGGCTTTTGTTTCTATATCCTAGAGGTCCTTTCATTTATCATCATACTATATGATGATATATGTATGTAGGTTTTGTTTTATTGTAAATCTCTGCTAGGAGAGCCCAAGGATTCTACTGATTATGACAAGTGAAGGAAACCATTAAGCCTATGGTCCTTTGAGTCTGGCTTACTTCACTTAATATGATTTTTCCTAAGTCTTACCATTTCCTTACAAATGGGGCGATGTCGCTCTTTCTGACAACAGCCTAGAATCCCATTGTGTATAAATACCACATCTTGTTGATCCACTCATCAACTGAGGGGCATCTGAGCTGGTTTCACATCTTTGCTATGGTAAAGAGTGCTGCAATGGAAATCGTTGTGCTAGTGGCTTTAGTATGTTCTTGTTTCTGGACCACTGGGTAAATGCCAAGTAGTGGAATTGCTGGATCATAGGGGATCTCTATGTGTAGTCTTTTGAGGAACTGACATACTGCTTTCCATAGTGGTTGAATGAGTTTGCACTCCCACCAACAGTGTAGTAGTGACCCCTCCTGGCCACACCCCCTCCAGCATTTGTTTTTACTAGATTGCTTGATCATGGCCATTCTAAGTTGAGTGAGGTGGAATCTTAGAGTAGTTTTGACTTGAATTTCTTTTATGACCAGAGATGTCGAGTATTTCTTCATGAGTCTATAGGCCATTATTATTTCTTCTTCTGAGAAGATTCTCTTTAAGCCTTTGGCTCATCTTTTAATGGGATGGTTGTTTCTTTGGAGATTAGTTTTGGAGTGAGTCAATTTTTTGACTGTTGATATATTTTAGATATGAGGCCTTTGTCTGTTGTATGGTTAGTGAAGATATTCTCCCATTCTGTAGGCTTTCTATTTTGCTAGCTATGTTCTTTGCCATACAAAAATGCTGAAGATTAATGCAGTCCCACTTATCCAGACTTTCTCTGATTTGTGTGTTTCTTGGTCCTTATTAAGAACGTTTCGACCTGTGCCAAGGAGACCTAGTGTATCTCCTATTTTTTTCTTATGAAGTTTTCAGTGTATCTGCTTTTACCTCAAGGTCTTTGATCCATTTGGAGTTAATCCTCGTGCAGTGTGACAAAGAAGGATCAAACTTTAGTTTTCTGCAGGTGCTTAACCAATTCTGCCAGCACCACTTGTTGAAGAGACATTAATACATTTTTATGTATGAACACCTTCTTTGATGAAAAATGGGGGAAAATTAACTGATAAAACAATGAATCATTAAAAAGCAGTTTTATATAATATCTCAATATATTATTCTTTTTTTGTGCCCGTCCCTGGGCTAGAAGTCGGCCTGAGCACTGTCCTTGGGCTTTCTCAAGGCTTGAGCTCTACCACCTGAGTCACAGTACCACTTCTGTTTTTTTTCTATGTACTTGGTACTGAGGAATCGAATCCTGGTCTTTGTACATTCTAGGCAAGTATTTTACCACTAGGCCAAATTCCCTGCAAGTGTATTATTCTTATAGTTAATATTTTTTCCTTCTCTTGAAAATAAAATTTAGGCTTACAAAAATTAGTTTTCCATGGAGATTTAGGAAGTATTAAAATGCTATATTGTACTAATAAATATTCATAATGAAAAAAATCCTGTCACTAGAGATGAAAATTGGAAATAATAACCAACAATAATTGGTTAATTTAAAACATGATTTTTAGAAATGATGAGCACCATATATATGCTTTATTACTAATTTTCTTCTAATTAAAATATGAAAAATGCTTCAGGTCATTTTATATAGCATTATGGCACTAATATATATACATATATATAATTTATTTAACCAAATCTATATTGTAGGACTTCCCTTCTTTATTTCTGTTTATATCTTCACATTCATTTAATTTATACCTAATTTTAAAAATGGACCAGGGAAATATTCTTCAATTGCTTAGTAATACTTCTGGAGATAATTTTTTTTCTATCAAAATATTTACCTAGTTGGCTCATGCCTATAATCCTAGCTGCTCAGGAGACTGAGATCTGGGCATCCCAGATCTAAGCAGCCAAGACATGAAAAGACTGTGAGACTCTTATCTTCAATTAACCAGCAGAAAACTGGAAGTGGTGATGTTGCTCAAGGGGAAAGAGATTAGCCTTGAGCTGAAGAACTCAGGGACATAACTCAGGCCTAAATTTCAAGTTCATTATTTACATTTTATTTAAAAGAAAATTGCTTCATAATCAGTAGAAACCTTGGGCTCTCGTAGCAGAGATTTACAATAGAACAAAATCTAGATACATAAGGTCATATAGTATGACACTAAATGTAAGGACCTCCAGGATACAGAAACAAAAGCCATATAATGAGTGATTGTTGTCCTTAATGTACTATGTTCTCTCTCATCTCTTTTGCTGTCACTTAGTTATCTCATATTGTTATAATGTTTCACCTTGTTATCTAATATATTTTATATATGCTTAATTGGTTATTTGAAATAGGATAGGGAAGGGGGGAAATCAAGATGAGTGGGGGGGAGGGGGAGGGAAATGGGGACCATGACATGAGAAAGGGTATCAATATTTGTGAAGTAATGCACTTTCTATCTGGTGAATATAATGTAACCCTTCTATTAATTACAATAAAATATATGAAAAAAGAAAATTGTTTAAGAAAGTTTTATTAAAATTAATATTTTGTTAGAAGCTTAAGTGGGAAGAGTTGCTAATTTATTCAAATTGTTTAGAAGGTGAAAGATCTGGACTTATAGCTTGTCATACATGTAAGCATTTTGTTTTGTTTACATGCTATATTCATGTTAGATTTTTCTCTAAGCATGAAACCATGCTTAGTTACAGAGAAGCACAACTGAATGAAATAAAGCATCATATGTGGCAAGTAGCCAGTTGGTACATAGAAGATCCAAACAGGCAAGTATAAGAAATGCAATACCCTTGCCTCTTGTTGGTCAGACTGTAATGAAAATGTGACCCAATTCACAAGAATTGTATACTCTTTACACTCAGCATATGTGGAACTAGTCACTTCCATTTTACAGAATTGAAAATAAAAACATTTTCTTGGGCTGGATTTTCAGTTCAATGGTAGAGCACATGTTTAAAGCAGGAAGTGCCCTAGCCTCTATCCCAAGCATTAAAAGGAAAAATAGAAAAACAAA
This sequence comes from Megascapheus bottae, assembly GCF_031878675.1. Lineage (NCBI taxonomy): Eukaryota > Metazoa > Chordata > Mammalia > Rodentia > Geomyidae > Megascapheus > Megascapheus bottae. Next base: position 84,480,079 of record NC_143547.1, read on the forward strand.
CAAACAAACAAAACCAACCTGACTTGCCATTCTTGAGAAGGTAAATAGGAAACTATCTAAGATAAACAGATGGTAAAAGACAGCAACAGAACTGGAAACATGTCTCTTTGGATTCAAGCCCATGCTACTAACCATTGTCATGTTGTTCTTAATATTTCCAGATAAAAGGAAATGAGGATATAACTTCAAAACATGAGACATTTTCTTTATACTGCTATTAATGTACAATATTATCTTTCACCTTTTCACACTTTAAGATCAGTGATATTCGTGAGGGCAGCACTTTTCCAATGTGAGAATGTCTAGAAATAAATTAATCTCACATCTGCACCCTTCTATTTCTAAAACTGCAGTTGAAAAATAGAGAGGCTTTCTTCTCACTTTAGAATGTTGCTTCCACAGAAATGAAAATGATGGAATGGGAATATGATGAAACACAGAAAATAAGAAAAATACTATCTTGCGCATTAATTTTTATATCAATAAAATGATACTATGCTAGTGAACATTAATAGGATGGTTTTTTCCATAGGTGTCAACTTTATTGACTGCTATGTGGAAAATTGGGCACAAAAGGCCAAGTAAAACATGAGAAAGGCTATCCATGTTGAAGAAATAATGTATCCACTACCTGACGAATGTAACTGTAACCCCTCTGTATATCCAACAATAAAGTACAATTGATAAACATATAAATGAAAAAAATACAAATAGAAAAAAGATACAAGGTTTGCTGCTTTTGTACATTAAAAAAAATTAAAAGTGGTGCTGTGGCTTAAGTGGTAGTGTGCTAGCCTTGTGCTGAAGAGCTCAGGAATAGCATCCAGGCCCAAAGTTCAAGTCCCCAAAACATCACCAATACCACCACCACCACCACCAACATGACAACAAAAAGGAGTAGGGATTTTAAGCAACAGTTTTTCCTTTTTTAATTTCTACTTTAACATTCTTGACATTTAACTTGTATAAAGTATGTTGGCTAATGTAGAAAGAGGCTAATAGAAATGAACTCCAGGATAGGGAAACAGGGATTTATCCTTGTGGTTATTGTTTTAGGTGTATTATGTGAAGTTATTTCTTTACTCTTGTTTTTTTTTATCTTTTTTCCCCCTATGGTTTACCCTCTGTTATTACTGTATCTGACTTTGGTACCTGGTATATTGTTTACACATTGATTTCTTTATTTGAATCAAGGAAGGGAATGCAAAAAACAAGATGTTGAGATGAAGGATAAACTAGTACAACAGTGATATTCACAAGACAATATGTTGGAAATGAACTCTACAACTTGAGAGTGGTGGGGGAGGGAAAGAAGGACAAAATATGCGAGGGATAACAATGTTTAAGAAGTACTCACTACTTTACGAATGTAACTGTAACCTCTCTATACATTACTCTGATAATAAAATGTTTAAAAAGTATTTTGGCAAGAAATACTTTTAAATGTTGTTACTTGAATCAATGCTTAATAAGTATTTTTTTCCATCGGTACTGGATTATAAATTCAGAATTTGGGCTTCATTATACATGTACCCATCATTTCTTTAGCTTTTTGGGGAGGGCTTTTAAGATTGGATCTCATTGTTTTTGCCCATAGTTGGTCATCGATGGAGATCCTACAATTTCTGTCTCCATGTATCTGTGATCATAGGCCCAAGTGATGATACCTAGTTTTGGGTCTCACTATATTTGGCAGGGCTTTCCTCAAATAGTGATCATTTTGCTGTCAAGATGAATATCTATGATTATAATAGTGAGTCTCAATAAGAAATTCATATCATAAAGAAACAGTTTTGTTTATCATTGAAGAGCCTATAGTGCAGGATGTGGTATTCTGGTCTGCCATTGAGTTTATAATATTTGAACATTATCTAAACCAAAAGAGTTAATTAAAACATGAACTACATTTAAAAAAAGAACAAAATTCAGTGTTGGTAAAAGCAAAGGTAGGGTATTTCATATGTTGTATCTTCTAATATAATTTCATTATTGTTCTGGAAATTAACTTGGAAGCATACAGTCAAAATTAAAAATATTCATTGTGTTTAAACTACTGTTTTATTGCCAGGAGCTCTACTGCACCAACAATATGACATGTTCACAAAGATAGATGCAAAAAGTACTCAATTCAGAGTTATTTAGTCATGAAAATTGAACATGCCATAAATACCCATCATTAGGGGAGTATTTGTATAAATGATGTAATATAAAACAATCTTTGAATGATTGCTAAAAAGTTATTGATGTTATTACTTCAATCTAACCAGTGCTAAACAAAAAGCAAGATATAATGTTATATAAATAATATGATCCAAATTATAGAAAATATAAAACACTTTCCAGAAAATGAGGCAATGATACTAATATCTATTCCTCCTAGACTAGGGGAGAATTGTTTCCCTCTTGTACTTTTATACCTTTCTAATTCAATGTTGTGCTTTCTAAATTCAGTGTAATAATCAGTTCCCTTTGCTAAAATCCTGGCAAAAGAACATCAAGCATAATTTTACATGAAAAGTGTAGGATCTAGGCTTGTAACAGGACTTATATTTGTGAATGTCACATTTTGCCCAGTCGTATTTGGTTGTTTACTCCATTCATGATATTAAGAACAAAACCCAATTATTTCCAATATAAAAATGTGTCAGTTCTCTCTGAGTTGCAGATTCCTCACTAGAGTAAACTAATCCCAAATGGGTGAATATGCTAAAACTTTTGATAGTTTTCTTCTTTTAATGAAAAATATGTTATTTTCACTTTGGAGCAGAGAAGTCTGTGGGTATTCCATACAACAAAGGAACTTCTCACACTAAAGTCGACAGGGAGTGAAAATGCCTTCATTTTGTAGTGATAGGATCCTGTAGAGATCTTTGTGGGGAAATTTTGTTAGGGGCCTGAAATAAAACAGATACTTGGCTTTTTCCAAGGTCTATGGCCTTCCCAACAGCCAGCTTTCCCATTATTGTTTTTCAATACGAAGAAAGCCCTATGAAATTTACATCAAAGTCAATAAAAATATGCCCTGCTTCTGAAAGAAATGTCAGTCAGATAAGCAGTATGCACTCTTATGACAGTAAAGTAGGGTCATAATGTGGACCTCATACTTCAAGCCTTGATGCATTAAAGCAATTAACATACAACTTATAATACTTTTTTCTGGTCTTGAGGCTTGAACTGGGCCTGGGATCTGTCCCTGAGCTCTTTAGCTAAAGGTTACCACCCTACCCCTGCACCTGGGTGCTTTTCCTGAGCTCTTCAGCTCAAGGCTACTGCCCTAACCTTGAGCCAAGCCCCATTTCTCATTTTCTAGAGGTTAATTGGAGATAAGAGTGCCCGTGCTGAAACTCAATCTTCAGCCTCCTGAATAGCTAGGATTACAGGCATGATCCACCACTGGCTAGAACTTATAATACTTTTTTTAAAGTTTTTAAATATAATTTTATTGTAATTAATAGAAAGGTTTCATTATATTCACCAGATAGAAGGTGCATTACTTCACAAACATTGATACCCTTTCTCATGTCTTGGTCCCCATTTCCCACTCCCCACACCTGCCCCTCATCTTGTTTACCCCCCCTTCCCTATCCTATTTGCTGTCCTTTGGTTATCTCATATTGTTACAGTATTTTACCTTGTTATCTGATATATTGTATATAGGCTTATTTGGTTACTTATAATACTTTTTATTCAAGCTAAACCTTCCAGAATTTTCACTTTAAGAAAAGTGCATATATTAACACAGACTAAAGGAATAAGCAAAGTCCTGAAACTGCATATACTTCAATAGCAGGCCAAGGTTAAAATATACATGACCCAATGCTATTATCATCAGATGATATAAATAATATAGAAAATTAAAATTTAGGGTAAAACATTAGGATCAATGTCAATTTAGGAGTGATAAGAAAGGGTCATAACATCTGAAAACTTTGTACAATTTTAAAATAGGCTTTAACAAACATATTCCCAACAATCTTTTCATTTCTACCAGTGACTTATCTTAGATATATTTTCTGGAATTCCATAGCCCTTCAGCTCAGATATCAACACCTACATACTTATAATGGCTAAAGAATACATCATTTCTCTTTGAAACATGTTTTCCCCGATTCTCAGATGTGGTAGGGGCAAGCAGACAATAGTAATGGTCATGCTGTACACTGCCTTCCTCATATATTCTTGCTATTGGATTGTTTTAAATATGACTAAATAAGACATAAATTTAATATCTCATGGACATTTGCAATTTATGAGTCAAGAACTGTTAGAAGAAAATTTAATGTACTCTCCACCTGCCCTTTTATCACCATTAAACAAACAATATGTTTTACTACAACTTACTTCTGACATTTATCAGTTGCTTTTATTTGTTTCTCTGCCAGCCTCAGCCTTGTCAGCAGGACTTCAGCATGACAGCAACAGCAGTTGATGCCAATTAGAATGTTTCCAAATAAACACTTCTTTTGAGAACTCTATGCAATTGAACAGACCAAAAAATTGGTAAAACATGATTAGCAAAGAGGCCAAGGGTTGGGAATTGACTCTGTATGTACCTATACTTCTTACAGAGCTAACACAGACCTTAAACTAAAAGGAAAAAGAAAAAAAGTCACTAAATGCATCATAAGTGATAATTTATTCGATGGTTTGAAACACATCATGATATTTATATATTGTTTGGAAACAATATTGATGATTAGAGCATTTTCCAGGGCTTGAATGAATAACAAGTGACAGAATTCAGTTTTTTCCAACAATTATTATGAAATAAGTAGATGGGAAATTACTGTCCTTGGGATTACACCCACATGCTTCACACACACATATGTATAAATTCTCTGAAAAAAAATGGTTGCAAGAAATTCTCTTCTCTTTTATTTAATAAAGCATCTATGCAGCTTACCACCCAGGGCTAACAGCCAGACGCAGATTATGGCAGAAATAATCACCTTTGCAACATTAAGGAAAACATGAAATTGGCACTATGATTCACAGATTTATTTCTTTCCCTCTAAATATGCTACTACTTTTTTAACTTCATTTAGGGAATGGTTTTTCTGCAAGATGCATCTAGAAAAAAGTTGTTTTCTTTTCAACAAATAGATGTGTTGAGATTTCCTACTAAAGCTGTGTAAGGCATTCAACTACATAAAAGGAAATTTAGTTGTGATGAAAGATGCCAGTTTGACAGCTATAGCCAAGGAAAGAAGCATTCTTTATTCCCAGCGCATGTCATCTCAAAACAAGGAATCATCTCTTATGGTTAAGAGGGTCACATCTTATTGTTTAATATTCATTGAGAGTACTTGCATGCTAGATGATGGAAACATACGTGTGAGACCTAGTCAATGTCCTCTAAGATATTACAGTCTTTAGGCCTCTATTTTCCTATGCTCAGGGCATAATAAATAAGATTAATGGCCTCTGTGTTAAAGGGGACCAACACAACAAATGCTAGGGATGGGTTGGGGGGCTTCAAAAGAAGGACAAAAATAGCTTAGGTTGGACATCTTTACTCTTTTGCAATCTTAGACTGCTTATGCTCAAACTCACGTGGTAGCTATTCCTTACTTATAAGCGTGGGGTAAAGTTCATCACAAAGGTATATTGGTTATTTGAAATTTGATAGGGAAGGGAGGAAAACCAAGATGGGTGGGGGGGTGGGGGGGAGGGTAATGGGTACAAAGATATGTGAAAGGGTATCAATGTATGTGAATTAATGCACCTTCTATCTGGCAAATATCATGTAACCCTTTTATTAATTACAATGAAAATATATATAAAAAAGGTATATGCCTTTGTTGCAAAAATAGAAGATTCTTCTTAAACACTCATTTTTTATGTGGCTTCTGATTACACACGCTCTCTGTGAAAACCAACTCAGTCCTAGCCACTTAGTCTAGTGATACAAATATCACTGGCACTTAGGGTATTTATAGAGTTAGGTGATTCTGGTTAAAGACAAATAAAAAGTGAACATGGGATTAGAAGTCAGTGGTTTCCACCTTTAATCTTAGCTTTTTGGGAGTCTGAGTTCTGGAAGATCATAGTTGGGCAGAAGAATTTGAGACACATTTTAATGCCAAAGCTGGGTAGAGTCCTGAATTCTTGGCATTCCAGCTACACAGGAAACAGATCTGGAGGATCAGAGTTTCAGGCCTGCCTATGCAGAAAGTCTCCAACTCAATAGAGGGGAGTTGAATTTGTCTAGCAATAAAGGGAAAGCTTAAAAGAGGCAAATTTCAGTTCACTAGCCTGGGAAATAAGCAAGACCCTACCTCAAAAAATAACTAGTTCAAAATCATCAAGGTGGGCATAGCTCAATTTCCAGCAAGTAAAAATGTCTTGAGTTCAAATCTTGGTACAGAAAGGAAAGAAGGAAGGAGGGAAAAGAAAGAAACCATAGTAAGCAGATTTGTGGTGGCAGATATTTGGGACTAAAACAGGAGAACTGAGGATTAATTGATATGACATATGATTTCTACCTGACTCCAGAAGTCTGTATATTGTTAAGCACTGCAGACAACGTTGAAAGAGTTAAGTTCACAAGCACAGTGGTGGTGGTTCAGAAACTAGGTTAACAGGGGAGGGGCAGTTTCCCCAACTTTGTGTTTAACATAATTTCTCTGGCCACACAGTGGGGGTTGACCACCAGTAAGAGAACTTCATACATTGTTCGGATAGCACATGTTTGAGTCCTGAAATATAAACAGTACACTCAGACTGCAATTAACTGAGGCAATGAGATGAGATGATGTTTGTGTGACTGCATATGTTCTCATATGCAAGCAGAGATAAGGTACATGATAAAGAAAAAAGGCATTTTTCTAAACAGGCTGGTAAGCCTATTCACAAACTACTCACTTCTTACACACATATGGATTTTTACAAATTTTGCTCACTGAACTCTATGTGATCTCTCAAGGGAAGAAAAGAGCAGCACATAGGTAAGAAAAAACATACTGGAATGCTGAGTAGCAATGGTTCATGCCTATAATCATAGCTATTAAGAATGCTAAGATCTGAAGGATATTTTTTCCCATATATTTTATATTGTAATTAATAGAAGGGTTACATTATATTCACCAGATAGAAGGTGCATTACTTCACAAACATTGATATCCTTTCTCATGTCTTGGTCCCCATTTCCCTCCTCCCATCCCTGCCCCTCATCTTGTTTTCCCCACTTCCCTATCCTCTTTCAAATAACCAAATACATATATATACAATATATCTGAAGGATCTTTTTTTTCCCCAGTCCTGGGGCTTGACCTCAGGACCTGAGAACTGTCTGTGGACACTTTTTCTCAAGGCCAGTGCTCTGTCACTTAAGCCACAGCACCACTTCTGGCCTTTTTTTTTTGTGCATGTGGTACCAAGGAATCGAACCCAGGGCTTCCTGTATGCTATGTGAGCACTCTACCACTAGGTTATACTCCCAGCCCTAGGATATTGTTTTGAGGTTAGCCTAGGCAGAAAATCCCATAAGATTTCAACTTTAATTATTTAAGAAGCAAAGCTGGATGTATATCTGTGACCAAGAGGTTCAAGCTAGAGCATGAGGCTTCGAGTTCAAGCCACAGTACTAGATGTATATGTATACATATATGGAATATTTACATTAGCTTTTATCAGTCTGTATTTCAAGTATTTATGTGTTTTTTTGTTGAAGAGGAGGTGGTATTTGGATTTACACTTAGGATCTCATGCTTGCTAGTCAGAGGCACTATCCTCTTTGAGCTATGCCTTTAGCCTTCATTTAAACTGATTAGTTTTGAAATAGGATTTTGCTTCTATCTAGGAATGAATCTGGGATACAATGTACCCATATTAGGTTTCCCATTGTGACAAGGAAAACAGGCTTATGCCACCCGGACCAATTGTAGGTCAAGAAGGAGGTCTCAAAACATTTTTGTCTGGGATGAGCCTCCTGATTGGAACCACCTATATAGCTCAGAATACAGGTATGAACTACTGATTTATTGCTTTAGTCTTTTTGTTATATATGCTTTTTAGAGCATTTGAGGACGATGGAGTGTGGTAACATAGTGCATAGCTAGCAAAGTTGTATCTGCGTTATGAGGAAAATTGTAAACATCTGTAAGTCCTTTACGTTTTATACTTGTTTTCCCTCAAGCATTCTCATAGCTTCAATTTCTGTCTCTTGAATGGTGTTCATGGAGACTTTTGTTTCTTTTCACAACCCACACTAGTCTTCCTGACTTCCTTGCCTAAATTTCTTTTAAGGTCTGAGGCTGAAGAACTTCCCTAAACATCTTGTCAAAAGGTGTAAGCAAAGCATAGATAGACCATCTGGAAGTTCCAACTGATATATGGGCTCTTATTGTTGCTCTATCCCACAGACTGCACTGAATATAATAGTATGTATGTGTGTGATGAGAAATGGTACTCAATGACTCTTGCAAATTTGGAAGCAGCTTCTTTTTCATTAGTATATTTTATTCAACAGCACACAGAAGGCTGCAACTTAAAGTTGGTACCAACAGAAAGGTATTACATAAGGAAATTAGGAAAGGTATTACGTAAAAAACTTCACTCACTGTTTATCCCAGTCTAGAGAAAAGAGAAGTTTGCATTCTATTAGGGGATGATGAAGAACTTGGAAATTTCTTCAACACAGAGCAATATTTCAACGATACTAAATCTTGAAAGTGCTTTCATGTAGAATTTATTGATGTTTTAAAGAATGAAATTCAAAGTTGGCTACCCTGAGAGCTAAAAATGTAACAAGTAAATATGAAATTCAAAGAGATGGATATTTACTGTATTATTAATGTTATAACCTGTGTGAAGTTGTTAGAACATAGTGTGCGGAGACAGGAATATTGAAATAGGCCATGGTATGGGCATGTTCAATGACTTACCAGTGATTCCAAATTTGTGCTTGTTTCTGAGAAATATTTCACTGACTAGCACCTTGTCATACAGATCCTGACTCATTACCATTTCAAATGCACTTTCTATGCTCCAAGGTACCTCTCTCTGCTGTTCCTGGATTTTGCCAAGACACTAAAAAGTTTAGTAACTATGCATAACATACAACGGAAGTTATTAGTATGAATTTTTAACAGTGTTTGCTTTACAACATCCCACAGTCTCTGGAGATCTAAGTGAGGGGACCTTATTTATTTACTTACCTATCCTCCCCCCTTTAAAATACAAACTTTGGCAGTACCCTAAGTATATATTCATAATAGCAAACTTAAATACAATTAAGACAAATGAAAACATGTATCTTAAAGCAATTTTCAAAGCAGAAATAACTACCTGGAAGAAGTCTAGCAATAATGAGAGAAAGAAGTATTATTAAGGGAGTCATAATTACATCTGAACGTAGCAGTGGTGTGTAATGTTTAATATAGTGTTACTGTGTGTTGCCTTCAAAAGTTTTTAGTATTATCAAATGATTGAAAGTATATAAAGGCTATAATGCAGACTGCTATTGCTTTTTGCTTTTGTTTGAAGACAGCTTCTGTGACTTCCTAGCTGTGTGGGTCTTGACCTAGCTTTCAGGTTTTAGTTTCCCTTTTTTTTAAATAAAGGTAATGATAAAAAAGAGTGACAATGACTGAGATGCTTTGTATCTGTAAACTGCTTTGTTAAATGGCAACTCCTTTTTACAACCATTTAAAGATAATATAAAAATCTAACTACAACTCCTTTGAATATTACCTCTACAATAACAATAATATATGTTATATAACAAATAAATTAAAAGGAAATGATAAGAATACCTATGTTGTGTAAGGATTATGAGAGTTCCTGTATGCAAAACTAGTGTCTGGCAGTAAGTATAAAAGAAGCTTTAGATGTAGTTATAAGTCATTATGTGTAATAAAAATTTGGTTGCATGCATTTTGTCCATCAAAGCACATTTTAATGGAAAGTAGCACAAAATAATAAGGGCTGGAGGAAAATTCAAAGAAAATTATGTTCTGTAATGACAGGTAGAAATTAGTAAGGGCCAATAACTAACTAAAAGTTAGTTAGACATTACAGGTCAAATCATGGGTTTAAGAACGAAAAAATAGAACTGAACAATCAAATCAGCTCAAAAATGTTTACTAACATTTTTCAATGATGAATTTATGAATGGTTATCAAGTGATCACCACCATACATTCCAAAATATTCTACCCAGGAAGATAATGTGTTGAATGAACCACATTTTTTGTAGAGCAATTTAGTTTTTGTACAGCAATAGTAGGAACTAAGAACAGTGTGGGTGGTTCAACTAGGTAGACTCTGCAGCTTTACAATCCTAGGACTTTATAACTCATATTTGTCATATTTTTATTGTATTATTTGCAACCTTAAAACTTCAGATTTCTTTTCAGCTAAAATCTAGCTTCTTATTGCTTTAACTTTTCATCAAAATTTATGTAAAGGTGATGTTCAGAAAGGTTTCAGCTACATGAGTCAGGAAACAAGAATAATTGCTTTTGAAAAGGGTCACTTCCTCCCTCATTCCTAACTTTCTATTTTTTTATCTCCATTCAATTCCCTATCAATATTTTTTCTTTTTAAAATATATTTTTATTATAATTAATAAAAGGGTTACATTATATTCACCAGAGAGAAGGTGCATTACTTCACAAACATTGCTACCCCTTCTTATGCTTTTGTCCCCTTTTCCCTTCCTCCGCCCCCTCCCCTCATCTTGTTTTCCTTATCAATATTGTTAGGTAGTGTTAGTGTTCCAATGCAGGGCCTCCTTCAAGCCAGAGAAGCACTCTACCAATGAATCATGCCACCATCCAGTCTTTTCAGTCTTAATTAGTATTTCTCTTTCCCTCAGTTGTATAACTATAGTCACAACCACTTGTCCTATTTCTAAACCATATTTCCAGATGCAGATGTATGAATTATACTGTATATCCTTTTTTATTTTTAATTTTATTGCCATGACAATGAATAGGAGGGTTACAGTTAACTTCATAAGGAAGTGAGTGTATCACTTCTCGAACATTGTTACCCCTTCCCATGTAGATACAACCATTTATTCTCTTTTAAACCATATTTCAGGATGCAAAGGTACAAATAACACTGTGCATTCTTTTAAACAGTCATCAACACCACTTTTAATTCAACAGAGATTTAGGCTCATATTGATGATTTTGTCTAAAGGGAAATTATGGAAATCACTCTACATCATGTTCTTCTTTCTCAACCCCTACATATAGCTAACTGGCCAAGGAATGCTGTACATAACACCTAAATAGGGTAACCATGTTGACCTTCATTGATAGACCCTCACCAAGTACTGTATCGTATCACTGGATACTAAAAGAAGTTAGTAACTTGCCAGAAATAGCAGATGGTATTTTATTGAATTAAAAGTCATTACTGGAAATCTCAAAAATTTTTGCTTATCACATGCTTCCTCTTCACATCACCTCGTAATCTTAGCTCATTTTCCATGGTTTTAATCCAAACTAATATTTCTCATTTGGATCATTCCATACTCAATATTTATTCCAGGCAGCTGCTTGATTGAACTTTCTGAAATGCAAATGCAATCACATTGTTTGCATGCACCCCATTGGTTTCAGAATAAAGTTTGAATTTCACACATAACATAAAAACATTTTGTAAACTAATCTATTTCTACCTCTCTACATTTGTATCCCCAACCTTAGGTACCTTTCATTCTGGTTATATTAAACCAGTAGTAGTTTCTCTAATAATTCCATACTGTTTCATATCTCTGAGTATTGTTTTTTTTTGGGGGGGCGGGCGTCAGTCCTAGGGCTTGAACTCAGGGCCTGAGCACTATCTTTAGGCTTTATTTTTTTTGCCAGTTCTGGGCTTGAGCTCAGGGTCTGAGTACTGTCCTTGGCCTTTCTCAAGGCTAGAGTTCAACCACTTGAGACTCAGCACCACTTCCAGCTTTTTTCTATGTATGTGGTACCAAGGAATCGAACCTGGGTCTTCATGTATGCTAGGCAAGCACTCTACCACTAGGCCAAACTCCTGGCCCCTGAGTATTGTCTTGCACATGTGATTCCTATGTCCTGAAAAGATCTATCCAGTTTTCTAGGCAAGCAAATCCTTGTCTGTCCTGCAAGACTCAATATATAAGTGGTACTTAGTAAATACTTTTTCTCTAAAACAAAAACAACAAATATTTGTTCCTTTTTAAAATTAAGGAATGGTGATGAACATGGGTAAATAGAGTAATATGATATGCTAAAATGCTGTAAAAAGTACATTTGGAGATTATACTTCTAGAAATTGTATTGTCAGCCTTGACCTCTCATCTATGAAATGTTGCCCAGTGAGTGGATCATAATTGTGAAATAAAATGTTTGGATATTATGCAGTATAATCCTTACTATGTTCATTAAATATATATTAGGTGATATTTATAAATGTTTTATATGTATTACAAAATGTTAAAATACATTTCTGCTCTATGAATGAATTCATTATAACATTCTACTGTAGTTTTTATTAACCTCTTAACCTAAGCCTTAATCTTTTCCATCCTTTTGGGAGCAATAGGACACATTTCCCATATTAGCTTCTAGGAGGTCACTGATTTGTTTCCAGTTTGTCTGTTTCCTGAGAATTGGCACAGAGTTACCTTCATAAATGATTCAAGTTAATGGGAAATCTTAAAATTAAAGAAATAACTGTAAAATGCTGCTCCACAAGTGAGAAATGGTCATTGGAATATCTCTCCTCAGGGGAATCATCTCAGTTAGCCATTCATTAAAAGTAGCTTCAAGGACATAGGAAAGAGGCATAGCTATTAAGTACTTAATGGGAATGTTTCTTGGGAAGTAAAGTTGAGTTTAAAATATATATTGTGCCCTATGGAATGATTCAACATGACTATGCTAATAAAGCTATTTTCCATGCACCGTAGGTGATATAGCAATACTTTAAGGGAATTACGATAAACAATTATAAATCCATGTTATCACATAAGAAATGTTTGAAATAATTTGATATTAAGAACTATTGCCTAAAACAAGTTACATTGCTCCTTATGCTTGTACTGATATTTCCTCTAGCAGAAAAGATATATTTCTGATTGCATAAAAATATAACAACAACCCCTAACCTGTTTTTAAATGCAGAATTTATCATTCTCTCTTTGTTCTTATAAAATACTCATTGCTACTGGTGAAATCTTCTCCTCTACTTTCTGTTAACCTATTACTTAAAACTTTATATCAATTCCTTCTTTCTCTTGCCTCTTACCTCATTCTCACAATTGGCACTCTGTAGTAGTCTTTCTAAGTATAAATAAAATAAATATTTTAGAAGGCAGACTTTCTTCATATATTTCTTCCTTTACTATTTCATCCCTAGAAAATTTATAACGATTCAAAATATAGTACATGCCAATGAAATATGCTATAATAGAATCATACCTATCTGGTTGTTGTTCTGTTTACTAATAAAAGTATATCACTGTCTCACACCTGAATTTATCATTAATCTTCAGTGTCCTTACGTGATAGGATTAGAATGAAAACCTATAAAAGTTGGAAAAGTATTTACCAAAAATCAAATCCTTACATTTATAGATATTGAAATTGAGTCTCAGAGAAATGAAATGATGTACTTAAGAAAACAAAGGGCCTACACATAGAGTATTGGTTTCCTGCTATAAGATCTTTCCTTTCTTCTTGCTTTGGCTTTCCCCATTTGGTTATTTACACTCATTCTTATAATATTTGTTTTGGATCCTTGTTCTTTATCTGAATTTTGATTTTTACTCTACTGATTTTAGTTTGTTAATCATATGAATTGTGATTTCAATTAGCTTTTGTTCCTAGGCGTCTGACCTGCTTTAAGCTATTATAATTGAAATTCTATTCTCTGACCTAGGTTTTACTATTCAAATATGACATACCTACATCTTATTTTTTCTATCATTCTCTGATAAGTTGATAAGAAACAAAGGTAGCACTGTTCAAAAAGAAATGTACTCATTACCTGACTTATGTAACCATAACTCCTCTGTACATCACCTTTACAATAAAAATTAAAAAAAGAAAAAAGGCAAAAATATTCTCTACTTGATGGAAAATGGTGAATATAATCAATTTTATACAATGAGTTATGTTCAAAGCCTACAAATACTTTCCCTAAAAATCTTATTACTAGATTCCCTGAACAATATAAATCCATATTTTAGTGACTATGTCTAAAATATATTTTTTAGCTATGTAATAAATATTTCATATAGTATATATTATATAGGTACTATATTATGTATTATATAGATATTCTAGTATTTATTTTACTTTTATTATTATATATTTATATTTTATCATTGAATCATATAGATATTTATTCTATATTGCAGTTGAATATAAATATTATATCTATATAATACATATCTATATCTACATTTTCTATATTTTCACTCTATCTAAAATAGCTATAGGCCCATGAGTTAATCAAAAAGAATGGCTGAAATCTATAAGGACGTTGACAATGAAAAAAATATTTTAAATATAGTATTATTTTAATTGTAGGTTACATAGGAAAATCGGATAAAAATACCTTTGCAACATTACAGAGATAATTGTAGCAAAGTTTAATTATAAAAATTTCAAAAGTTCACTGCCATATACTTTTCAATATACCTATGTATATTGGAAAAGTATATTCCCTAATCTTACTGACCAAAACACACACAATTCACACTTAAATGAAATGAAATAAAAAAGCATAAACTATAAACAGAAGACCATCAGATATGTGTCCTGCAGGTTTACCAGCTCATAAACTTGGGAACAAGAGATAAATGGAGGATTTTCTCACAACTGGGCAGATGGGCCTGTGAATGCACTAGAAATTAACTTTTATATTGGAGCCAAAAGACCAATAGGAAAGTCAATGAACATCACATCAGTATGATGCAAGTAGTTCTGACTTAGCACTGAAAACAGAGATTCAGTGATTTTTTCGGAATTTAAGTTAGAATTTACATGAATGAAGAGGAAAACAATTTTATTTAAAAACATTGTTGACTTTTACTATTAAAAGGGTGAGTGCCAAGAATTTTTTTCTTTTACAGACTGAAATAAAAGAATGGTTATACTATAGAAAAAATAAAGAATAAAGACAAGAACATTTATTCAATATACCAGATAACAAGGTAAGATATTGTAACAATATGAGATAAGCAAGGGACAAAAAAAGAGGTGAGAAATAACATAGTACATTAAGAACAACAATCACACATGTTTATTTGTTTATTTGAAATAGGATAGGGAAGGGGAGAAAACAAGAGAAGGGGAGGGGGTGGGGGAGGGAAACGGGGACAAAAACATGAGAAGGGGTATCAATATTTGTGAAGTAATGTACCTTCTATCTGGTGAATATAATGCAACCCTTCTATTAATTACAATAAAAAAGAATATTATATAAAAGATAACATTTTAAAGTATATAACAGAAATGATGGATCAGTATTTAAAATGTATAAAGAATTCCTATGAATCAATTCAATTAAACACAAAGTGCACAAAAATTAGGAATGGAATAAATTATGTAATTAGGAGAGGAAAATACATTAATAGCCAATAACTATGAAAAGAACACCAGTCATAATTCAGGCCAATGCAAGTTAAAACAAGATTCTCCTTCACCTCTGAGATACATAGAAAAAGTTCCTAAGCCTCATAACATAACATTAAACATAGAGGAAACCAAAATAGCTATATATCTCCAAAAAGAGTAAAACAGATATGATTCTGTTAGAAGAAAAAAGTAATTATCTATTAATACTCAGATGAAAACTGTATTCTATTTCTAAGAAACTTTGGAGAAACTCTTCTATGTGTTTAGTATGAGATAGGCATTAGGATGCTGACTGAAGCCTTCTTCATGTGACAAAATTTAAAATATTTTCAACCTTTAGAAGATATAAACCATGCTATCTTTCTATAATAGGCTATCACAGAACAATGGATTGTCTACATTATTTGTGTCAACATAGAAAAAAAATCTTAAAAAGATGAACCTTATTTCCAATCAGTCAAATCAATTTCCAAGCTAGGTGTGGTGGCACACCTACTTGGAAGAAAGAAAGAAAGAAAATAAATCAATTTTAAATCAAGTATAATATTCATGAAAAGGTTAGAAGCACATTCAACTTAGTAATTTATAATAAAATTATATTTTATAAAAGCAGGCATTTTTATATAGTCCTACTTTCACAAAAAGAAACTGACTTCAAAATAAAGAAAATGCAATTTTAAAAAGCATGCATGTGATAATACAAGCCAAATATAACCTCAAGTGTATGGTTAATTCTTAAAAATAAATAAGGGGGTGGAGTTCTACCTAGTTACAAATATTTTGTTTCTTTAAACCAAAAATGCTATAAAGCAAATATGGCAAGATGTTAATGAAGTTTTGATATTAGTTGTATACCTAAAGATTTTATCTTAGGGGGCATAATTAAAATGGTTCATATTGAATAAAAATGTAAATATTATTTCCTCCTTTTTCACTGTCTCTGTGTATTTAACAAAGACTGTGGACAGAAAATAGGACGTTCCACTCTGCAGAAGGATAATGGAAAGTTATTAGGTAGACAGAAGTTGCATCATTAGCTCTGTTCATCAAAATGCTTATCAGCCACATTCAAAATAAATTAATGAAATACTCTTTAAAACAGTTTTTTGTAAGTAAAGTATTTTAGTGCTCATTTTAGGCATCAACAAAATAAAAGAAATCATTTTACATCCTATGTCCTGCCTTATGTCCTTCACATGCAATCAACCTCAATACATTCTGTCAAGTGATTGGCCCTTATCTATTTGCTACATCAGAAGTAAAGGAAGTCCTGCTGTTTTTAGTTCTGCTTATAATAAATCCTTGATGGCTCATAGATGAGTGACAACGATGGATAGAGTGCAGGACTGGAGCACTAAGAATCCATTCTCTGGCAATGAATTCTTACAACTTAGACATGTGGCTTGACCTCTTAAGACCTTTTTTCTTCTCTCTTTCAAATGATGATAATAATATCAACCATAAGAAACTACTTTTAAAACATGTTTCTTTTCTTAGGTACTCACTATTAGATAAATGCAAGGTGTTCACAATAATGATGTAATTGGGAACTGTACAATATAATGTTCTTACAGGTAAAAGTCACTTTCATAAGCTTTTTTTTTGGTACATGTACCACAAATACTGCAGGGAGAGCTATAAGACAAATCTGGTTTATAGTGAATATTTTGAGAAGATAATGAGATTAAACATTTTATTTAAATTACAGTAAACTTGGAATAAGCATGGGAAAACATCCAAATATATTAAATTTCCAGAATTAATGCTTGAAAGCTGGGAATGTAGCTACATGGTAGTGTAGTTTTCAAACATACAGAAGGTCCTGAGTTTATTTCCCAGAACCATTAAAGCAATTAAACAAATATTAAAATGACATGTTTCACTTAGACATGGTATTATATAATCTCAATTCTTTGGATGAGTGAAATAGGAGGATTAAGAACTTGAGGTCCAACAAGGTAGATGGAAGAAAATTAACAGGGGAGCAATAGAGGATCCCTCCAAAGAAGCATAGTTTCATGGTCCCAACAAGCTATCTGCTTAAAGATAGTCACACCAAGTAAGCTGTAAGTATATAGAGCTTCATGTCAAAGAACAAAATTATAAGCAGACTGTAAAAGAAGACAGATTTAAGCATTTGCTGAGAGTGGCAGCAGCAGTAGTGGCCAAGACAGCTGTGACAAAAGTGACTGTGTCTTGGGTCGGGAGTTTGCTCTAGTGGTAGAGTGCCTGTCTATCATGCACGAACCAGGGTTCAATTCCTCAGTACCACATACATAGAAAAAGCTAGAAGTGGTGTGGTGACTCAGGGTAGAACACTAACCTTGAGGACAGCCCAAGGACAGTGCTCAGGCCCTGAGCTCAAGCCCAGGAATGGCAAAAAAAAGTGGCTGCCTCAGTGACAGTGGCAGTGTGCCTGCATGCATTCCACTTACTTCTAGCATGAACTTAAATGACCAGGAATGAAAATCTACATCACTTCAGGCCACAAATGGACAGAGAGAACTCATCACATCACAGAAATACCAAGGGAAAGCATGAATACCCCACAGAAGACATCTTCTGTCCCTCTGTTCCTTCCTCCCTCCTTCTCAAAGAACACCTAAAGGAAACCTTCCCCCTACCCAAGAATAATGCCATTTTTGAAAGTAGTTAAGATCCTGCCAGAGCACCTGGTCTGTAACACTTGCCAGAAAAGTAAGGACATTTTTTAAACAGGGAAAAGGGAAATGATATGCCTGTACCTCCTCTCTCTAATGGAAAACAAAAACTCTTCCCAGGGGGAGGTAGTTCTTCCCAGGGGGACGGAAGCCAGTCCAGGAGAAGATGGCCCTGCCCCTCAGTTGCAAACAAAGACAAGCTTAGCATTCTAGAGGTATTGCAGTTCAACCTGCAGCTAGTCTGGCACATTGGAATTACAAAACCAGAAGGTTCTAAATTCTTTCTGAAAAAAAAAAAGCTGGACAGGTTGTTAAAGCTAAACAAGATTCCAGGCTGGGTTAAAAGGATTGTCTCAGAAGCTATCTTCTCTTGGGAAAGCCACTGGTTCCAGATACACAGTACCACTTACATTCAAGCTCAATGCAGAGATTCTGAACAGCAGAAAACAACCACCTCCTTTCATCCCTACCAAAGTAAATCCCCTTCCCACTAAGTTAGTTTGTCTACTGTGATTACTAGGCCTCTTAATTTCATTCATACTTATTTCAACCTAAATGTTTGATTGATCAATTTTCTCTAATTCTTATGCCTTTTTAGTTTTATGATTATATGTATATTTTTATCTTTTTTTTTACTTTTAGGTCTTAGTTATCTTCCGTCTCTTTCCCTTTGTTTATTCCTGCGTTATTTGCTGTTTCCTCTATTTTAATTATATCTTAATATTCCTTTAATTGCACTTTAACCTGTTTTGTTTTATTTCTAATCCTTTTCTCCTTTTTCTCTTTCTTTAATCCATTGATCATCAATTGTTTGTGAGTTATACTGTATTTATTTGCATTTTGACTGTGTCTAATTGACTCATCTGGCTAGCCTCTTGGTTTGGATTGTTTTATCACTAAGAACACAGTTATTTTCTCATTAGCTACAACTATATATATACATATAATCTCTTTTCCTGAATCACAATACTAAACAAAATGGAAACAAGAGCCATATAATGTGTGATTATTGTTCTTAATGTACTATGTTATTTCTCATCTCTTTTGTTGTCCCTTGGTTATTCTCATATTGTTACAATACCTTACCTTGTTATCTGATTTATTGTATATATGATTATTTGTTAATTTGAAATAGGAAAGGGTAGGGGAAAAACAAGATGAGAGGAGGAGTGTGGGGAGCGAAATAGGGGGAAAAACACGAGAAGGGGTATCAATGTGTGGGAAGTAATGTACCTTCTGTCTGGTGAATATAACTGTGACTATACTATTAATTACAATAAAAAAAAACCAAAAAGAAGGTTTAGATGGGGAATTTCTATGATTTTGAACCTCTGAAGTCTGTGCAATTACAGGGCTCTGGGTTGGTTTTTGACTTAAAATTGTGTTCTGTTGTGGTATTGGATTTGCTTTTGTTGCCAAATGGGCAGAACAAATAATAGAAACAAAAGGAAAGGAACTCCCACTCAAAATAACCAGGCAATAGAGCAGTTAATGAAATATCTAGAAGATAGTTCCAAAAATGCTTTAAAAATACAACTGATAAAAATGTTAAATAAAAAGATAGAAAGTCTGAACATAACTGCATGAGCATGATTAGGCTAACTGAAGGCTATTACAGGAATTCATGGAATCCAAAATCAGAAAGCTGAATTCAGAAAGCTGGACAAAAGAGAGTCCAATGAAGAGTGTCACTCAACTAAAGGATATGAGAAGAGACAGTGAAAATCAAATCAAGGAATTGAAGAAGTTTACATATAATCTATAAGCTTCAATGAAGTGATTGGAGTCATCAAAAAGGAACAATTTGAAGCAGGTAAATAAAAAACAGAGAAGAAAGTATTCACAGAAGATTAGATCACACCAAAGACAGAGTCTCTGGAACTGAAGATTGTCTGGATATTATAGAGTAAAAACAGACAACTGTTCAGAACAAATCCAAGAAATGAGAAAGGTCCCCATAGGAGCATCATGGCGGAATCAGTAGACCTCGCTTGTGGCTAATGTGTACTGAGTAAGGTCAAGAAAAGGAAGCTAAAAGGATAGAATATTATATTTAACAGAATTCTAGCAGAGAATTTCCTGAACATCCACAATGATAGACCAATTTAAATATAAGAAACCTTTAGAGCCCCAAACAGATCAGACCAGACCAGGACAAGAATTCTACTGCTATACTGTAATAGGATCAGTAGAGACAAAGAAAGAATCCTTAAAGCAATCAGGGAGAAAAGATTAAATACTTATAAAGAAGAACAAATCGGAATAATTACACTTGGACATAACTAATTAAATGGCACTCCAAGCATTGACACAGTTAGAACAAAGGAGGATATTCTTAGCAGAGGATCACAATAGCTTAATAAATTACCATATAAAATGAGACTTATCAAAATAAACTCTAAGAAATGTAAACAAGTTTTTTATTGCACTCTTTTCAGTTATTTTTCATTTTTATTGTATTTTATTGTCGGGCTGATAGATAGATTGGTTATAGTTATATTCATCAGGTAGTGAGTACATTATTTCTTTTTCCTTTTTTTCTTTTTGCCAGTCCTGGCCTAAGCACTTTCCCTTTGGGCTTTCATCAAGGCAAGCACTCTACCACTTGAGCTCAGCACCACTTCCAGCTTTTTTTATGTATGTGGTATGGAAGAATCAAACACGGGTCTTTGTGCATGCCAGGCAAGTACTCTAACACTAGTCCAAACTCCCGGCCCTGTGTGTACATTACTTCTTGAACATTGATACCCCTTCCCTTGTTTTTTCCTACTTTCCTTTCCCCCACACTCTCACAATTATCTTGCTTTTCCACTTTCCTTCCTTATTTCAAATGAATATATATATTAAAAAATATATATAATATATATATTAAAAAAACAGGTACCAAAGTCATGTATAGTAAAAACATGAGATAAACCATAGGAGGGGGAAGAGAAAAGAGATAACTTCACATAGTACATTAAGAACAACAAGATGTTAATCTTTGTGACAGTTATGTCTTTTTCTTTCTTTGTTAAAATTTCTGTACCCTTTGACTTGTATATATGCTTATTGGATTTGGGGAAGGAAAAATGACAGAATTAGTGGGACAAAGAGTGAACCAATTCAACAGTGATACTCATTAGACATGTTGGAAATGAACTTCACAAATTGGAAGGAATTGGATGTGGGTAGTAGAAGACAATGAGGGAGGGCATAACTTTTCAAAAAGAAATGTACTCATTACCTTACTTACGTAACTGTAACCCCTCTGTAAATCACCTTTACAATAAAACTTAAATTTGAAAAACAAGAACAAAAGCAAACAACCCAAACCTGGAAGTCCAATGTAGCAAAACCATTAGATCACATCTCAATAAAACAAAACAAAGTCAGAATGAATTCTCAAGCATCTGCGGAGAAATTACAGTGCAACTTCTTAGATGTTCATTAAAGCTAACCTGTTAAGTGGAGATTTGCATATAAATGTGCCAAAATAAAGAAGACAGTTTGCCACATAACTTTAGCATTATACCAATTTGCAAATGCACAAAGTACATCTCTGAAATGCCTTACATTACAATTAATATGGATAATCAGAACCTAAGTACCTATTTGAAAACCTTGAGTGTAGATTCAAGGTCTCATTACTAATTAAATATATAAAAAAGGTACAAATGGCTGGATATGTATATGTAGATATTTTTCTAAATAAAACTATATAATGAATATGTAATAAATAATTTTATAATACATATTCATATATCATGATTTTACTTGGGTAATATGTCACTTTACTTTTACATTTATTTAAGCTTCTCCAGAAGAACTGGAATGAAATTAGAATATTATTCACTATGCCTATTACTAGATGACGTACATTTTTCTGTTAAACAAAATGGGAACACAGTTACCATGGAAAAGATATTTCTATGCTTAAAATTACCTCTGGAGAATTTGTACCTGAATGTTTAAAAGAATAAAGTCTTGTCAGGTAAGTACATATTTTTTAGTACAATGGCAGGCAACACAAATAGTCAGAAAATAGTTTTCAGTCCCTACATATTAACTCAGTTGTGTAGAAAAAGTCTTTTCCCATGCCTTTATCCTTTAATGGAAAACACACACATTGTGTAAGCACATCATCCTTTGTTCTTTTGGTTAAAGAAAGAAAGAAAAAAAAACAGGGGACTAAATAGATAAGCAATAGAATTTAAACTAAAACGAAACCAATTTAAACTGAGGGAACTTAGATTCTGGAAATGAAAGCTAGGACTCCTGCAAAGTCTAAAAGACCTCCTCAGCAAGAAACGTACGTTCTGTGTTATTAGTAAAGTGTGGACAAAACAGCCTAGAGCAGTACCAGTCACAACCTGGTACTTTCCAAAAGCTCTGCATGTATAGAATACAATATGATCCATGTTGGCTAAAACGTGAGTAATCTGGCTGCCTCTTTCTTTTTTTTTTTTGCCAGTCCTGGTCTTGAGCTCAGGGCCTGAGCACTATCCTTGGACTTTCTCAAGGCTAGAGCTCTACCACTTGAGCCTCAGCACCACTTCCAGCTTTTTTGTATGTATGTGGTAAAAGGAATCGAACCTGGGTCTTCACCCATGCGAGGCAAGCACTTTAACCACTAGGCCAAACTCCTGGCCCATGGTTGCCTCTTTCTGAAAATGATAAAAAGAGAAAAAAATAGATCAGGAGAGAATTCCATGGACACAGACTCAACATGTCACCTACTGGTCTTTTTGACCTATGGTCAAGATTCACTGAGGCTCTATACTATTTTTTTGCTTCACTGGATGAGAATAAATGCCATGTCAGCATCATCTTGACATAAAAAGTGATCTTGGTACAGATTTCATGAATGTCTGAAGATCAAGAAACAAAGCTATGATGGTGAATCTTGACTCGCTTATTTAAGAAATGTGTGTATCTGCCGGGCATGGTGGCTCACTCCTGTAATCCTAGCCACTCAGGAAGCTAGATCTGAGGATCGCTGTGCAGTTCAAAGCTAGCCCAGGCACTAAAAATTCCGTGAGACTCATCTCCAATTAACAACAAGAAAACTGGAAATGGCGCTGTGGCTCCAGGGGTAAGGCAATAATAGCCTTGGGCTGAAGAGCTCAGTGACAGTGCCCAGGCCTAGAGTTCAAGTTCCCAATCGACAACAAAAAAAAGACATGTGTGTATTTGTACGTATTTGTGAGGGACTTTCCAGAAAAGATTAACTAAGTGGAAAAATCTCTCCTGATTGAGTAACATCATCCACAAACTTTGCCCCAGATGAAAAGTATTCTCTCTACATCTTGGCTGCCATAAATTCAAAATCCTCATGATCTCATCTAATCATAGTTATTTACTGAATACATATCCTCAGTAATGAAAGTTATTCTGTTGTTCAGAGTATCATTTTCTGTGTTTTTCAAGATGGAATGCAATTGGTCACATTAGGTATTATTATTAACATAGGCCATATTAGAAATAGATAACCAATGGTACACCTATAATAAACAAATGAAAGTCATTTTCTTTACGTATTGTTTTGCTCTCAAACTTAGTATCTAAGAGGCATTATTATTATTCACTCTTCAGACCTATGTCAACTTCATTAATTTCCTGAGCAACTTTGGTAAGCCTTGTTTTCATCCGGGGAACCCATCGTTCAATAGTGCCGTTTGTAATGTTTTTAGTATTTGTAAGGTTAAGTAATGTGTTTTGCCATTTCATTCAGGCCCTAGAGATATATCTAACTATTGCTTATGCTTGTTGCTTCTATGCTCTCCGAATATTTTCTACCATGTCTTCCATTTTCACAGATATGTTTCTCATCTCACAAACCTCTAGTGGTTTTCAGCTAATTTGGACAAGCATTAATCCAAGGAAAGGTAATACGTTTTTACCCGTATATTTCATGAAACACACAACAATCAATCAGAAGGAAATTCAAAATTTTCATTATTTTTCAGCAAATAATGAAAACGCTCATTGAATTACAAGTATCCATAGTTGATTTTATTTATTCTTTATGAATATATACAAGTTAGGGTACACATCATAGCTGTGTTGTTCTGTCTCTTCAGCAGTACCATTTGGTGCTTATAGGAAAATTCAGTATGATATCTAGCTTCTACAGAGGGTGTGTGTGTGTGTGTGTGTGTGTGTGTGTGTGTGTGTTTGTGTCCTTGTGTGCAATGCTATTTAACTCATTAAAAGTTTATATGTTATGTCCCCTCTCCACATGGGATGCTATGGGAATAAAAGGAATATATTTATCCATTGATTCATCACCATTACCAGTGGGACTAGAATCAAGAACTTCCTCTTTCCCTACTTCTTTAATTTCTTGTTCTGTTCACAGGAGAACCAAATTATGTAAGAATGGCTTTTCTCACCTTCCTCTCTAGATTCTGTTATGTAAGAGAGATCTAGCTATAATTCAGCATTCTGTGGAATCTTTACATACTTATAAGCAAATTTCCTTTATTTTTTATGACACTGAATCCTCTAAGCCATGTACAAAACAATTTTAAGTGCACAAAATTAAGAAATATTTTGCTATTTATAACACATCAGCTCTGGACCATGCACATTCTAGATTATCTTTTCCAATTTAAGTAGTCAGTCATACAAACTGTGGTCAAACAAAGAGACACAAGGTAGACCCAAGTCATTCTCACATTCTTTTAACTGCAGGGATAGACATCTATAGATTTATGTTAGATTATTAAGAGAATGTTTCCTTTCTGTAGATTCCATTTGATGTTCTTAACAACAGTCTTTAATTCTTGATGAGTATGTGGTCAGAGGGGTAATAGTGATGAAGGGAAAGGGGAAATCATTTTTGTGCTGTGTCTTCAGTGCTTTCCATAACTGTTTATGTTTGATAGCCAGTGACAGTTAAGGCATTTAACCACATGGTCATTCACAGATTATTTCATGTTGAAAAATAATATGTCATTTATAGTGGAACATTGGCAAATGTGAATTAAATTTGTGATAGAGGTAAAATACTCTTCACCAGGTCTCTTTGAAATATTGGTTTCTAGCAAATTTCTAACTAAGTATCTTCAACTTATGTCCATATGTGTGTTTGTGTGTGTATTTGCTTTACTCAACATAAGGTCCATGAATTATTTGTGTTAGAATCACCTACGTGCAGCTGCAAAAACCTGTAGATCAGCTGATAAAACTGTAGATCTCTGAATCACAAAACATTTGATAAAGAATTTCTGGGCTGTATTCTGAGAATTTGTACATATAATAAGATAGTATTGAGGATCATTGCATTCTTGAAGGGTATTAATATAAGTATAAGAAATACTTCTAATTATTGCAAAATTTCAAAATTGCATTTCATATTTTCAAAAAGAGAAAATAGTTTAATTTTGGACCTGAGGTTGTAATGCTATGCCTAGTAAATAGTATTTTAATCTTTTACACTTTAAGGCATAAAATTAGCATATGTTCAACAATTTTCCTCAACCAGTGCCTTTTCAACTTTAATATACACACAAATCACCTGGGAATCTTGTTAAATCTACACTGATTCAGTGTCTTGGATAGGTCCTGGAATTTGTAGTTCTAACAAGGTCTCAGTCATGGGTGCTGCTGTCTGTATATTCTCATTTTCAGTAATAAGATCCTATAACATCTAAGGGGAGTTATTTGGCTTTTAGTTTGTGTACATTTTCAGGAAGTCTAAGTATGTAATGTAATGTGTTTTGGGAACAAAATATTGCTGCAGGTAGGCTCTGTTCTCACAGCATTACAGACATCCTTTGATTTGATCTTTCTCTGACACAAGTAACCTAGAGAGGCTACAGTACACTGAATACTTATGGATAACGTGATAGACATGGGACCTTTGAGTCAAACAAGGCAAATACACTGTGACTCATGTTTTTAACTTTTTTTTGATAACATGGGGGGGAATTACATGAAATATTTTGCTGTGCATGGAAAAGGGTAGGATCAACAACTTGAAAACAGCAACGTGTAAGCTCTGATCTAAAGAATGAATAGCTATCTGGCTCATTGGGAAGCATGCAGGCAAATAGATGGAATAAAAAAAGAGACAGGAGAGTGGAGTGATGCAGACAAAGGAAAAGATCCACAAAAGCTTTAAAGTAATGCAAGTTTCCCATCAATACAGTCTTTCAAGAAAAGAAAAGCCCAAAGGAAAGGATAATCTGGAATTTCAGACTTTCTGACAACAGTATACACTATTTTCATTGATAGGGAGTGTGGAGAAGTTTAAAAGCATTAGGAAAATATATGCCCATGATACAGTGCTGAAGGAAAAAGAAATCTTCAGTACTTTTGTTATGGTAGGAATTTGCTGACCTGCTTTTCTTTTCTTCTTCTTCTTCTTCTTCTTCTTCTTCTTTTTTTGATTGGGAAGAAAAATGACATCAGTGGATATCAAGCAGCAGGAGGTGACCACTGTTTCTTTAAAGACAACATATGATTCACTGAAAATTTATTTCCCAATAAACTTGACTTTCTGAGCTGAACCACAAAAAGTGTCACACAGTAAAAGTGTAAGGAACAAGGATATTTCCAATTGCTATTAAACATAATCCAAGTGCAGTGGCTCAGGTGCAGGTTTCTCATCAATACAATTTATAAGGCTTTGGCTTCTAAAATAATATTTCCTCTTGGCAGTGATTTCTTTTTTTATTTTGTTTTGTTTTAAGTTGACTACAATTTTCTATCACTGTTATCAATTCATCACCTGGATGGAGGTGACCCTGCAGTCCTTCTTTATCTAATTCCTGAAGTGCTCTTAGATTATCTTCACAAGCAAAGTTAACAATGATAACAACAGCAAGAAATAAATTAATTCAAATATGAGGACTTATCAAATGCAATCTTCAGAAAATTTCAGGTTTATTAAACACCAACTAAGCAATCTTTTGAAAAGAAGGTGTCGTTTTTGTCCAGAACTATCTTCTTTCCCCCACTGCATGGTTAATTCCAGAGTCTTAATTAATAAGCATTTTATGATGAATTTTATAAACAAACTTGACTTCAATTTGCAAACCAAACATATTACTTTAATATTTTGAAAAAGATTCTGTTTTTCAAAAGAACTAAAATTTTCATCAAGTGAATTAAAACTAATCATGAAATTAGTAAGGTAAACGTCAAAATTAAAATTATACAAGTAAGTGATGTTAATGCTAGGAGTTATATCTCCCAAATCAACATTTCTTAATATATGGCTAAATGAGAGAAAAATTCATTACAAATAAATTTGGGAATATTGTGTTAAGTCTACATGTGTATACAGAGGTTCTTTCAGTCTACTACTCAGAGCTATGGATGTGTTGATGTATATTGTCAGTCATCACAAATGTAAATGGAAAGACTGGAAATGGTGCTGTGGCTCAAAGTGGTAGAACACTAGCCTTGAGCTGAAGAGCTCAGGGACAATGCCCATGCCCAGAGTTGAAGCCCTATGATGGACAAAAAAAGAAGAAAAGAAAGAAAGAAAGTAAATAAGAAAGAAAGAAATTAAGAAAGAGAAAGAAAGAAAGAAAGAAAGAAAGAAAGAAAGAAAGAAAGAAAGAAAAAGAAAATGAAAAGACTACTTCCTAACATATTGCCTAATATCTCTCACAGAGTGTGGTTCTAAACTTGTGTTTCACTATAATATACTTTAGGAAATGGTAACCTATTTTAAATCATTTATTTCTGAGTTTAATAAATAGCATCAATCTTACTATATCATGGCATTAAGTATTCCTTATGTACAAAGTATTTTTAAGTCTGTCAAATAATGATTTGCTGATTTGTTGTAAAATCAGCAACTTTCAGAATTGGCAATGTGGTATGCCTGTAACTTCTGGTATTGGACATGTAAGTCAGGGTGATTAGACCAATTTCACCAAGCCAAGATTGCTACTTTACATGATCGATCTACAAATTGTAGATATAATTAATGGAAAGTGTGTGTGTGCAAAACAGAAAGCATAGTGTAAGAGGGTTTATTTGCTTATCGCCTTCATTCTCCATATTCTCATTCAAAAGACAAAAAACGAAATGGTACTAGTTAGAATATAGTTGGCAGAAATCAGATAAAATTGAGTATTTCTGCAGCATTCATAATTGCTCTCACAGGGCTGAACAAGAAATGCAGGTCTTAACAAATCATGATAGTTAGAAATAAATCTTCAGATTCTGAGTAGTTTTTTAATCAGCAAATTGACAAGTCTCCAGGTTTCCCCAGCAATACCATCCTACAAAATATTATTTGACATTGTTATATATAATCAAGGCAATTTTGTATTTCTTTTTGGGAGGTGGTATAAATTGTGACATTTTTACATGATAGCTCTCAGCAGGTTTTTAGTAGCCTGATAACCTAGTTTATGAAGACTATTTTACCTATTTTAAAAGGTCTCTAATCATATAATCATATGTGATTTGAAAATGGCTGTGATTTGAAGAAGGATTCTTAGAGCTGTTGAATTAATAACATGCATTATCGACATTCCATGACATTTTTTATACTTTTAAAATGTTCATTCTCTAAATGAGTTATTTTCATTCTTATTCTCTTTTCTTCCCTCCCCTTAAATGTAAGTATGTGTACTTACTGTACGTTTTTATCAAAATGAGTACTCTAATTTTATATACCACAATATGGCATCACTTGATATAATACAATGGTAGAAGTAGTGTCCCAAACTATAAACTGGCCTATTCCCATGGCCAATAAAATGGACCTTACTTCTTCCAATAGTTTCCAATGCTTTCAGAGCTTTACTTATTTTCGTGCTCGCTAAGTTCTATTATACTCCCAACTGGGTTGCTAATAGCAATACATTTTAGAAAATACTTTAATGTGGAATAAAAGTCCCAGATCACTCTCACATATATAGTGTTGGTAGGATAATAAACACACATAGTCTTTTTGTAGGATATCTTAAGAATTGCTAAATATCAGATATTTTTATATTTTATCTGTTAAATGTGTACAGTATATGTTTTGAGTTTCCTCTCTAGCAGGTTTTCAGACCTACAATCAAAAGCATTCTGCCAGCAACCACATGTACTCAGAAGATGATCATAAGATGAGGACTCAGTCTCAGTTGGCATCATAGTATCATTCTGGTAAGACCATACATGGAGAATATAGTTGGTTGTGCTCAGACTCCTGATTCAGAGAGGTAGTAGATGCCTGTTGTCTTATATCCTGAAATATGTGATGATTCTTGAAAATCCTTTTTGCCAGTCCTGGTGCTTGAACTCAGGGCCTGGATACTGTCCACGGACACCTTTTGCTCAAGGCCATCCCTCTGCCACTTCAGCCACAGTGCCACTTCTGGCCTTTTAAATTTTTTTTACTAGTACCAGGGCTTGAAATCAGGGCCTGGACACTGTGCTTGAGCTTTCTCAAGGCTAGCGCTCTGCCACTTGAGACACAGCACCACTTTCAGCATTTTCTGTGTATGTGTTATTGAGGAATTGAACTCAGGGCTTTGTTAATGTTAGGCAAGCACTCTACCACTAGGCCATACTCCTGGCCCATTGGATGATTTTTATAGCCATTAAAATGTAATATAATTACCCTGTTATTGTCATATGTCTGATGTCATACTAAGTATTTTTTTAAACAAGTTTCATGCTACATCAAATTCATATACCTGAACTTACTCCTTATCTATCCATAATTTTCCTCAAACTCCTGTAAAGTGTCCATGTATATGTGAGAATGCTATGGCTTCAAGACTTAAAAATTTTGATCAAGGTGACAATGATTGAATGGAGCTGTCAGGATTTATATTCACAGTCATGAAAATGAATAGTAAATTAATATATGAAATGTCACTACTTCAGAAAAGACTTCAAAATCAGTGATACCAGGGTGGGTGTTGTGTTGTAGGCCTTGAATCTAGCTACTTAGTGAGTAAAGCTCAAGAGGAATATGATTCAGGCCAGCTTATAAAAATGGTAGCAGTACTAGAAAAACTAGGTGGTTTGTGTGTGTGTGTGTGTGTGTGTGTGTGTGTGTGTGTGTGTGTGTACTACAAGCTA
The DNA here is from genome assembly GCF_031878675.1 of Megascapheus bottae. Taxonomy (NCBI): domain Eukaryota; kingdom Metazoa; phylum Chordata; class Mammalia; order Rodentia; family Geomyidae; genus Megascapheus; species Megascapheus bottae. The sequence continues at coordinate 84,510,328 of NC_143547.1, forward strand.
TACAAGATACAGGTAGGAAGAAAGCAATCCAAAGCCATATTATCTGAATTACAATAGAAACAAAATAGGATTAGAGGTGTGTCTAAAGTAGTGGAGTGCCTGTGTAATAAGTACAAGACTGTGAGTTCAAATCCCAGTTCAACCAGAAAGACCAGTGATGAACAGAAGATACTAGTTTGGTGATTCATCTACAAACAGGAATTTTAATCATTTTAGCATTCTCCAAATATGCTACATTTTTCAGTACTCATTTTAAGTGATTTAAAATGAAAGTTCAGTACAGTGGAATTTCACTAGAGGAAGGCTCATTATCACCCATTTTTTTATATTCTGCCATTCAAATAACTCTTTGAGTTATACCCTAATGCAATAATGGCTAATAACCCATGTCAGGGGCAATTCTATTTCTTAGTTGGGAGATCACTGACTCTTTCAAGTTCAGGAGGCTTTATTTTAAAGAAAGCAAGCTCCATAAAACTAAAAAGCCAGAAGCGAAGAGCTGCATTGTAGAATACACCACAATCAATGTAATCATCAATACGTAAGTGGAGATAAACATCACACTGACAGGATATGTAGCTGAAGGAGGCCACAGGAAGAATGACTCAATTTTATTTTTCCCATGGGCAAAGGCAGAAACAGTGTCATCATGAACAAATTAAAGTCCCACCACAAAGCATTTATACAATGTGCCATGCCAGAAAGCAAAGGGCAAACCACTAATCTCAACAGATAATAATTACAGAAAACCCTACTGAAAAACAAGAAGAGCAGGATGAAAGGACATTGGGAAATATCACTCTCAACTGTGTTGACTCTTCTAGAATGTGCATTATGACTGATTTTATAGGTTGTGTTTTTTCTTACCACAGGCATTTAGAATTGGCATTCAAACACTAGGAAAGCCAAGTTTAATTAACTTAAACTTCTGAATAAAGAGACAACTAGACAGTAGGACAGATTTCCAATGCAGTAGCTCTAATTTTCTGTTCAAAGTATAGAACTACATGCACTCCTGTTTTTATTGTGTCTTCACCTTATCAGCCCAAAATTTTTGCCATTCAACAAAACAATGTTTGTAATCTGATTTTTTCTCATTTATGACTTCTGATCTTCTATCTATATTACTATCAGAATCAGTTTAATATCTAATTTGACCCCAGAGATCAGAGCCTGAGATTCAAAGATTCAACTGAGTTGAATACAGAAGGATACCTTCAAATAAAACAAGATAATGCAAGAATAATAATGCGATAATTCTCAGAGTACCTCGTAAGTGTTTCAGCTTAGACAAGGTGTATATGTCTTGTATCACATACACAACACAATAATAACTTCAAGATATTCAAGAATACTACAATCAAGTTCAAATTTCCCTGTCCCTACTGGTCTTACCTACTAGTCTTTTATTTGAACTTGCTTGACATTCAAAATGATATACTAGTTCGTTGCCTAACTTACCCCAAAACTTATGCATCTTTTGAACAGTTACTTTCTACATGATCTTTTATAACTGTCCATCCCCAAGCACTATTTTGATTGTTTCCATTCCTCTTTTAGTACATTCAACTTCTATGCTTGACAGTATGTACTCAAACCTAATAATATTTACTCTAAGTATGCGTTCTCTCTCCCTACTGGCTAGCTTCATTTGGAAGCTGGAAATTCAGAGTCCAATGAGAAAATAAGCATCTAAATAAGTTCCTGAAACACAATGTAAATATATTTCAAGAGAGATACATTATGCATGATGATATAAGGTCAAAGAGTAAGATGATTTATTCTATGAGACCCGGAGGAGGTCTCCAGAGGAACTAATATTGAAGTGCCTACTGAAAAATAAGAACTTCTTAGAAGTCTGGAGGGAAAAGGAAATGGACATTCTTGGTAAAATGAATGCTAGGCCTAAAATTGAAAAAGAACTTGAGGTTCTTGGCAAGAATGTGAGTAGGGGAATATGCCTGTAGAATTTAAAATGTTATAGGTAGGTTGAGGCTAGATCTTACCACATATAATAGCTTACTTATGTCAGCCAATTGTTGGTGGCTCATGCCTATAAGCATAACTGCATAAAAGGATGAAAGCTAAGGTTTATAGTTTAAAGCCAGCCTAGGAAGAAACTCCAGTTTCTGCAGTTAAGCAGCAAAATGGTTGCAGTGTATCTTTGGTTCCAGTGATAGAATAAATACCTTGAAAAAAAAAGCTCCGTGAGTCACACACAAAAAGAGCTTACAGAAAATGAATAGTCACAAAAACTTCATGTGTGTGTGTGGGGGGGGTCATGGGGCTTGAGCTCTGAGCCTGGGCAGAGTCCTTGAGCTCTTTAGCTCAAGGCTACTGCACCACCCCTCAAACCACACCCCCACTTCTCATTTTAGTGGTTAATTGGAGATCAGAGTCTCATGGAATTTAGTGCCTGGGCTGGCTCTGAACCTCAATCCTCAGATCTCAGCCTACTGAGTAGCTAGGATTACAGGGGTAAGCCACCGCACTGGGTACCCATGGAAACTTTTAAGAGAAAATTTTCACTCTAAAAATGTTTCTGGTGACAGTGTAAATGTTTCATTAGCTGTGTATGGGCATGAAAATACGAAGGTCAGGTAACTGCTCTTACATCATATGGGAAAAATAAGACTCTAGAAATAATGCAGAGGAAGTATATATGGAGAAGAAAGGAGACATTACAAATGGGATTTGATGTAGATCCTTTAAATGTTGGAGACACGGAGGCAGCAAAGAAAAGTTTGGATTAAAATTTTCTAAATATGTATGTCTTACAAGTCAGAATAGATGTTGATGATACCAATTAAAGCAGGCATTTAGGAAGAAGGGAAGAAAATGACTTGGTGTTATGTTGGGTTTTAAGAACATATATACTGGGGCCGGGAGTTTGGCCTAGTGGTTAAAGTGCTTGCCTAGCATGCATGAAGACCCGGGTTCGATTCCTTGGTACTACATACATAGAAAAAAGCCAGAAGTGGTGCTGAGGTTCAAGGGGTAGAGCTCTAGCCTTGAGAAAGTCCAAGGACAGTGCTCAGACCCTGAGCTCAAGCCCAGGACTGGCAAAAAAAAAAAGAACATATATACTATGTCATTCCTGCCCAATGGACAGTTAAAATAGTTTGAGAGGAAAGCAATAAGTACATCACTAGTACTGACAGTGTTTAAGATATAAATATGAACTGTGAACATTATTTTCCAGAAAAATATATAAAGTGAAGTATCAAAATCCAAGGACACATGCCAGACACACTGGATCATGCCTGTAATTATAGCTACTCAGCAGGCTGATATCTGAGGATTGTGGTTCAAAGCCAGCCAGGGCACTAAAATCCATGAGACTCTTCTCTCTAATTAACCAATAGAAAACCTGATGTGTTGCTGTAGCTCAAAGGATAGAGCAGTAGCCTTGACCTGAAGAGTTCAGGGACAGTGCCCAGGCCCAGAGTTCAAGCCCTAAGACCAACAAAACAAAACAAAAAATCCAAGGACCAATCCCTAGGAAACACGGATAGCTTTAGCAGATGGATTGATGAGGAGATATCAGTAAATGAGTAGATGACCATTAGAGAGCTCAGAGAAATAAGTTTTCAAGAGTACACATAGAGAATAACAATGCATCTACTCAGGTAGGATGGAAGCTGTACTGAGGGTGGAATTTAACCACCATGAAGATTTTTGTGATGACATTAAAGAAAAGAGAAGTTGAATTACAGTTAACTTATTGGTTTTACTCAGTAAAGGCTTATTTTGCTTTTTATAGGGTATCAAACTATTCATAACAATCTATACATAAATCCCTACTTGGTAGAATTTATGTTCTAATGGAAAAGCAAATATGATGAATAAGAAATATAAGGTAGAGCTTGTCAGACGACAAGGACTAAATAAACTAAAGGCAGAAATATGAGCATTTGCCACACGTGGTAGTACTTGCCTATAATCCTAGCTACATGGGTGGTAGCGATAGGAGGATAATTCTTTGTGGCCTACTCACAGAGAAACTTAGCAAGACACTATGTCAAAGAAACCAAACAGAACACAAGTTCACATATCTGTTATCACAGTCATTTAGGAGGTAGAGGTAGGGAGGTTGAAATCCTAGGTTGGCTCCACAGAAAAGTTTGAGATTCAATCAGAGAAGATGCTAAGAAAACATGAAGTGGTATATTGCTTCCTTATAGAAAGTCCAAAACATTCTGTGCAGATCTTAGTACCAGCATAAAAAGGGAGGGAAGGAGGTAACAATATGAATAAAAGCAAGTCATATCTAAGTAAATACCTGAAGTATTTATAAGGTAATGGACAATGAAAGATGTAAGCACTGGAAGATCTGTGAATTGTATTGATTTAAAAACCCACAGAATATGAAATTTCATTGAACAAGTAAAGAATATTTCTGACTGTTTTACCTATATGAGGTATGACAGCATATCCTCTGTTGTCTATATAGAGATGGGTAGAATAAATATTTCAAGGAGAAAGACATTAGAATAGGTAGAATAGAGAATTAGAAAGATATTTGACTTGGGGCAAAAGTAGGACAAATAGGTAGCCTTAAGGTTCGGGTAAAGTTTAACATTGCAGATGTACAGATGTACAGGGATGGTAATCTGGCATGTGAATTTATTTGGCAATGATCAGCACAACAGGAGAAATAAGACAGAAAATACTGACTACAGTTAAAGAGGCACAGGATGGTGCAACACAAATTTCATATTGAAATAAAGTGTACAAAGATCTGAAGAGGAATTGCAGCTAGGATGCTGAGATGGCTTTGTATGACCAGGGCGGTGGGGAGTAATTAGTGGGAGTAAAGGAGTAGAAGTAGGAAATTAGGTAAGTGGGGTGAAGGTGATGATGATCAGCTTGAAAAAAGTCAAGGAATACTAGACAATAATAAATATATATATAAAAGACTTAGTAGTAGGCATATACCTAGCCCAAGACCATGAGAAAAGATCTATTCAATCAGGAAGTTAGGGTATCAAATGATCTACGTGTCAGGAAAGAGTCAGTCTGTTTGACATACATTGTTTACCTATAAGAAGAGTAAATTTGTCAGTTCAAACTACAACTAACCATGAATACAAATGTAGTACATTAAGTATCAGTCTCATGTTCCAAGCAATGCTAAAATGCCAATTATAAAAAAATTACTGAAACAGAACAAAAGGAAATGCATTTTGCAAGTGTTATTTGGGGAAAAAAACTCAAAATATGAAGCTATACTTCAACCAAATAGATACTCTAAACCATTGTTAGGAAAAATAGTGGCAAACAATTAAGTTTAACTAATGCTTTTCCTAAGTAATGCTGGGCTGCAAGTGTCTCAAACCTGCAATCCTAGCTACTCAGTAGCTTCAGATCTAAGGATCATGCTTTTGCTTTGAAGCTAGTCAGGACAGGAAACTCCATGAGACTCATCTCCCGTTATCTGTCAGAAAACTGGAAGTGATACTGTGGCTCAAAATGGTAAAGAGTTAGATTTGAGTGAAAATGTTTAGGGACAGTACCAAGACTTGTAGTCAAGCCTGACAACCAATGAAACAAACAAATGAAGTTTAACTGGGCAAGTAGGATAAGTGTATCCAATAAAGATAGCATGATTCCAGTTCTACTCCTTTAAACTCTGGCTGGTAGGAGAGTAGAAAAATGTAAAACTGAATTGGATGAAAAATGATATCTATTACAAATGTCCATGAAAAGAATATTTCATAGTTGTAGACCTTATGTGAGCCAACATTTCTAAAGAAAACAAAACAGGCAAGGCTTATTATATGTATATATATATATACATATTTCTTATTACTGTTCTTTTGCAACTTTATGGCTTAAAGTTGCTAGCGCCCACAATACTCACAAATGAATCTATTCCATAGGTTGATGATATATGTGGCATTATCATATGACAAGTAAGATCTAGATTTCTTCAATATACTAGTTTATGGTTATTCTTTTTTAAAGCTCATTCCTAAATATTCATAAAATTTAATTGACATTCAATAATTATATATGTTCATGCCATACAGTGTGTTATTTCAGTGAATACATATATACAATCAGTAAAGTTTGGATCATGATAATTGTTATGCTCATTACCTTACACAGTTGTGATTTCTCCATGTTTAGAACATTCACTAGCTATTTTGACGTACAGTATTAATTGCTTTCAATTGTAGTTATCATGTTGTGGTATAGAATAGCACAAGTTTATCTTCTATTCAACTGTACATAATAAACTATCCTCTTTCTATACCTCCTACTTCCTTTCCTAGTTTGTGATTCCCTCTCTACTTCTTCAAGGTCATAATGGTTAAGGAAACCAAGCTTTACCTTTAGCAGCACATACTAAAATTTCAAGAAATTCTTTCCTGTTTTCTTACTTGATTTTGGTACTGCCTCCTCTTTCAAAAGAGTATATGTGTAACCATCTTTTCTAGCATGATTTAAAAGCAGTGTTTTTGTGTGATATTCTCTACCCAATAAAAATTTCATTCAGTTTCAAATAATTGAATGCCTTGGTGGAGCTGTTATGCTAAACGGTGTTGGAAATATACTTCAAACGATAGCATTTGAATAAATAAAATAAAGGACTTGTAAGAAACTGGAGGGTTCCACTGTCTTTACTTTCTTCCTTTTGAAGATTATTTGAGAATTTCATTGTGTGTGATTACCTCACAATGTTAATTTTGCAGCCTGTAATGGAGTTTTCTGAAAGTGTGGGATGATAGGTGAAGAGCTAAAAATAGAAGATTTTCACTTCCCTCTAATTCAGATTACTTCTCGTCAGTTTTACAGTTTGAATTATTTTGGAAAGGGCGGCTACAAACAAAAGGGGAAGAAGGGAAACGAACATTGTGGTGGTGGGATAGGGGAAATAGGGGGAATGGAAAATTTGTGGATAGAAGGTAGGGGGTAAGTTAGAGCTTTTCCAGCTTTAATGTACTTGGATTGTGGGAAGAAAGCAGTAAATTAGGCAATGAAGTAATCACAGGAAGAGAATAAGGGTGTCCTAATTAAGTATTATGAAGAAGTGTTATGGATGGTGGTGGGAGTTGTAACTTTTGAAGGGTTGCCATTATATATGATAATATCATATTATATCCTATAGATACATTTTATTCACTGTCATTTGCAATTGGGCTATCAATTATCTTTCCTTTAAAAATATAAGTAGTTAAAGGCAATTTCTTAAGACAGGCCATAGGAGAAATGAATTTGAACAGTCTTTCAGATTATTCAGCACCTTTCCATCAGGTATGTTTTCCTTATGCTCTTTTTATACTTGACACTTCAGTGAGACTTTATCAGTGAGGCATTCTTTAAAAAGTAAAGGGAATGCTCCTAAGAATTGCAATTAGAGGATACCTTAAAATATATTGAAGGCAAATATTAGTACAAAGGAAGTATAAAAGACTGTAATATGAAAAAGGGAAGATAATTCTTCAGTGAAGGGGATAACATACTTTGCATGATTATTTTAGTTTTTCCTAAGGTGTTGAGCTGTACAAACAAATACTATTAGGTTTGTAAAGGTCAAAAGAAACAAGATGATGAGACAAAGGACAAAATGTGAACCAATGTAACAGCGATATTCACAAGACAATATGTTGGAAATGAATGTTACAATTTGGGAGTGGTGAAGGAAGGGAGAGTGGGAGAATAACATGGGAAGGGGTAACAATGTTCAAGAAGTACTGTACTCACTGCCTTATAAATGTAAGTGTAACTTCTCTATACATCACCCTGACAATAAAATAAAATAAAAAAGAATAAATATTCCAACACAGAGACTTTCTATTAAACACCAACACTTGATTGGTATCACAACAAAAGATCATTCTTCAATAGTACCAAAGAAAGATTAGAAAGAATCTTTCTGGACATTTTTTGAAATGTTAAGTATTGATCCTACAGTGTTGTGAAAATAATATTAGAGATCAAGGAAGGCAAGTCATGTTTCAATTAAGTGGAGTATAAGGTAGTGCAGGCATGGTCACATGGAGGAACAGAATGACAAAATAAGCTTGACTAGAATAGAACAGGAAATCACAGTGTGTCACACATATTAACTATAAATATTGTTTTATAACTTTCATTTAGAAGACATAATGTTTGTATAAGATAGCAATGGCTTCCTCTATCCATCAACCAAGAATCTTTATCATATTGAATTCCTCTTATTCTCAGACCTTATTGAATTATCTTTCTGTCAACAGCTTCTCTGTGTTATTTTAAGGATACATAGAATAGTTTAGAACCACTAGGATACAGTCTTAAAGTAACGTGATTAACATCCATAATTATACCTACAAAATCCCATTTTCTATGTAATCTAATTCCAGAATAGGCATGTATATACAGGTAGTGGGATGGTCTCTAAATACCACTTTGGAATTCTAACAAACATTTATATGCTTTGTGACTGGTTTGTTTTATTCCTTTATTTTCTGGTTCATATTAACTTTAATGAGGAGTGGTCACTTTACTTTGTACACCCAAGCTTTGATACTATATACTATTTTACTGCCAAAATATCTTATTCCAATTATTTTTCTGCTTGGAGATATTTCTCTGATGAGTGCTTTCCTGCCATTTCTTATTCTTATTTGTTTCCTTATTTTCCATATGGTTTAAAAAATAGATTCTGTTAGTTTTCTTTCTGGATTACTACTCAACTTTAAATAAGATTGCTTCTTCCAAGTTGCCATTTCTTGTGGGAGACAGGCCAAGGCATTAGTCCTAAAACAGATTTTCTGTGGTTCAGAGAAAAGCTTGATATGTGATATCGGTATTTGTTCATTTGTTCAGACCTTTTGTCTATGAAAACTACAAAATATACATCCTGTCATAAAACCCCATTATGTATAAATATATTCTATATATTTTCAGTTTCTAAATGAAGAATATTTGATTTAATTCCACAGTTTGAGCATGTTTGTATATTCCTAGTTTGAATGGTTCATATTCTATGCTCCATCTGACTTCCTCAAGATAATTTAGATAGTGCCTCTGCTGTGTTTTCATTGTATTTTTGATAGAATCAGAATAAAGGACATAGCACATTGAATTGTAATTGTTTACAGAGTTATCTTTTTATCAGTCTGAGCCTGATTCTAGGGACTAGGATTCTCAGACAAATAATATGTGTTCAATAAAAACTAATGAATTATGGGAACTAAGGAATGATTGTGATCCATATTCTGCTATGCCTTGAGGTATCATTCTAAGGTCCAAATTTTATTATGTTGACAAACAATTTGGCAATTCTACTTTTTTGTGTGTCTACACACTTCAATAGGTAGTTCTGTCTTTCAAGTAAACAAAATATTGGAACTGTTTTTACTGGCATGTGCTTTTCTTATAAATTAGTTTCAAATTATCTTGAATTCCTGTCTCTCTCCAATAACATGCTATTATTTAATGTGCCAACTCAACTTCTTGAAATTTCTAGAACATGCCATATCTTTTTATGCCAAATGTCTTCTGTTACCTCTGACTGAAATGTCCTTTCTGTTCTATATGATAAATTCATATTTACATGTGAAAACAGAGTTAAAATATCATGTTACATGCAAAGTCATTTTAGATTCTCCAGTTTATTTCCTGTTCTGTGCCTACACAGGTACATTTTGTACATTGCTCTACAGTAAAACTTAGTATAGTACACTATAATTATTTGTATCTACTCCCCAACTTGTTCATTGTTTCGAAACTTCTAAAGTCAGAAAAATGTGTAGATTTTCATTTTTGGTTCCCCAGTCTTTTGTGTATGGTTGGGCTTGGATAGCTATTTCTGAAATGAATTCTGGTTTAGAATCAAATTCTAATAAATGTATTCACATTAAAAATGTAAAAGCACAGCATATACTTTATAACTTTCAGAATTTTCAAATGAATTTCCTTTCTGAATCAATTTTGGACATAAATAATGGCCTACAGAAATTATTTGATGAATTTGCTCTTATAGAACTCTTCCATTATTTGGTACTACCTACTAACTCACATTCAAGTTTCTCCAAGTGTGGTTTACTTTAGTAATCTTAACTAATGACTTAGATTGATCATGCAATTATGCAATCAAAACCATGGTGACTGGCTGGTTTGACAATTGGGAAAACTACTGATCTTTTCCTGGTCAGTTGGGTAAGTTGTATTGATCTTTTCCTGGTCAGTTGGGTAAGTTGTATAGTGATAGGCTAATATGCCATCAGGCTTTTTTTTTAAATCAGTACCATTAAGACTATGTAACCAAATTACTGATACTGGAAGTCATATCTGCTTTTAATTTTTATCTCTCCCTACTTTGCTCCATCTCTTCTCTGTAATATCTCTTTGCTTATAGAAGGAAATTTAAAATGTTTAATAACAGCGTGTTATATAGAATGCTGAAGATATCTCTACATTTCAATTAATTTTTTTAAGGCTTCAGAAGTTTCTGTTCTCTGTAACTATCTGGCATATGCAAGAGTGCTGCTAATTTATGCAGAGAAATTCTGTCACCATAGCTTATTCTGTAGTAGTCTAAGATTGCCATATTTATACTTAATAGTCTTGTATATCTATATTAAATTTTGCTCTTTTAGAAAATGTTTATCAGAAGAAATATATTTCCCTAGGAGATAATAAAATACAGTGCTTGCTAAACTTCTCACTGCAATTTCTTCTTTTTGTAAATATATTCATCCTTGATAGCTTAAGTTCTTCCCTTTGATTATAGGTACCAGGAAACTTAAATATTACTGTGGGTGAGCAAGTAATCTATGGAAGCTTTAATTGAATGTAGTGTAAAATAAGTAAGGTGCATTTATCATTATTTAATATGCATTCTATTCACTGAACATGTAAACACATTTGAGATTCATTTCTTTACTACTATGATAATAATGTTGAAGTAATATAATAAGACCTTAGGGCTTGCAAAATATAAGGGGTAAATATATCCAGTAATTTAAATATTGTTCATAATTCAGTGCCTTGAGAAATGATCCTGCCTGGAGAAAGTATTTGGTTTTTTTATGTCCATGTTATTCTTGGGTTAATGAAAAATATTATTTTATTATATCCATGGTTGAAAATGTGACATTTAGCACAAGTTTGTTTATGTAACAGAAAAAAGGTTAGCAAATTGCTGACCTAATATTTCTGTCATATTTTTCACATATTTTTCACTCTCCACCTATCCCATAGAATAAGAGTTATATGATGAAATCATTAAAACTCTAAGAAATTTTGGCCTAAACCATGCACAATAGTTTTCATTAAAAAAAATCCTCTTCTATGTGAGGTAAGTATAAATTGTCCCAGAAACAGGGCTCACTTTAAACTCAAAAAGCAACATATCCCATGTGGTAAAATCCATAAATTTGACAGAAGAGAAATTATTCACTTTATACATGATCTAACATTTTAAAAGTTCATTTAGCAATCACACACAGACTATAGACCTAAGAGCTAATATGCATACATTGCCTTAGGAATATGTCTCATGCAGATAGTGAAAGACATCTGAATTTCTATAATTTGTATTCCCATTAGACAACTTATGATAAGGGAACAGTAATATTATTGGCATTAAAGATACAAGACTTAGCACATATTATTGGAGAATGATTTTCTGGAAGAAAACAAAAGTTGAACTGACAATGAAGGGAAAAGTGATAGAACAGTGAAGAACATGCATCAGTCTTATCCATATCAGGACTAAGTAATACATTACTCTCTTCTCTCTCATATTGTCAGGAGAAAACGATGGTTAGATTAAACCTCTCTAAGGCCTAAAAGGATAATTTGTCAGTATTTTCCAGCTTACTACCAATGCAGTATTGATTTTCTAGAGCTGTTCTATTTTATTTACACTAATTCAATCCGCAACAATTGAAACTCTACTTGTTGGAAAGCAAGTATTTTCCTAAGTCTCTCAGGCTCAAGGTATAGGGTAAGAGAAAACACATCTAAATTATTCTTTGTAGTTCTGATGGGCAAAGACCAGTTCATTCAATGGAGGCAAATTGTTATAAAAGAAAACTACTTTTCTGCTTAGATTCATTTTGTACTGATATCTTTTTATAAAATATGATTCTGAAAAGAACATGTTAAAAAAAGGTCTGAGTGCCTGCTCAATTTAGCATACTCGTGACTATAGTTCTAGGCAGCTACTTGGAAATGAGACACATAAAAGAAATTCATCTTGATAAAAACTTCAGAAGCTAATAAAAATGTCAGTATATAGTGTGCTGAACAAATGATAAAGCATATGGATGTGTGAACCAAAGACAAATTGTCTTTCTATATGCATATTGCTCTCTTTTGCACACTATAGAAATTAACAATACCCTATAGATGCAGGAACACAACAAAGCACTCCAAGTACAAAACATGTATGTACATATATTCATTTAAAGTGAAAATAGATATTATCTACTTAAGATTTGTACCTATTTTTTGCCTATCTCCTTTCTTTGCCTTTTGTATGGTTTTGTTTTGTTCTGCTTTTAATTTATTTTTAGTTTGTTTGGTTTTTAACCTCTTTATGTATGTCAGTGTGAACACTGTTTTAACTTTAAACAAGTATGAGAAGATTGGTAAAAATGCTATGACCTGCCATGGAAATTTTGGATACACATTAGCCAGTATTTTTAACATTTATAGATATTTCCTCAAACTCTGATATGAATTGGAATAAACAGTTTCACTTTAACACTTTGTACTTTATTATCTTAGTTTTTTCTTTAAGTGTGATTGTCATATACATTCACATTTCTTGATTGCTTTGACCAACTTTATTTTTTTATTCTTTTTTTTATTGTAATTAGTAAAAGGGTTACATGATATTTGCCAGATAGAAGGTGCATTAATTCACATACATTGATACCTTTTCACATGTCTTGGGACCCATTTCCCTCCCCCCCCCACACCCCCTACCCGTCTTGGTTTTCCCCCCTTCCCTATCAAATTTCAAATATCCAAATACAAATAAATTCAATATATCAGATAACAAAGTGAGATACTATACCAATATGAGATAACCAAGGGACAGCAAAGGAGATGAGAGACAACATAGTACATTAAGGACAACAATCATTCGTTATATTTTGACCAACTTTAAAAGGAATGCTTTTTAATAAAATCAAACAATGCCTTATTTGATAATATAGTGGTATCTTCATAAGCAAAAGAGTCAATGGTTTCCAATAGAATGACAAGGCAATGAAGACAGATAACATATCAATTTAGGGAATACCTTAAATAAATCAACTAATTTGGTAGACTTATTTTGCTAGACTTTTCATAAATCACTAAAAAAGATACATATATATGCTTATTAATTTATGAACATTCAATCGTTATTATTTTTAAGTCATAAAGTATTCTGACAAAGTTCTCCTACAGTGCTCTGTTGACTTCTAATCTAATTATGATTGAAGATGGCTATGTCTACATGCATTGATTTGGTACATCAATCACAGCTCTTTCTGGATACATAAATTAGTTATCTATAAAGGTCAGTATAATCATCACAATCTAAAGCTAAACAAATCCAGGAAATCACACAATACTTTTGAATGATTCAACCATTTCCCTACATAAGTAAGTTATATAAGGGTTTCTTATTTTGAAGTGTCCTTACTGACACACAATGTATCTCAATCACTCGGCTCAGTCTGGTTAACTGGTGATAAAAGTCTTATGGAACTGTGAACCTGGACTGGTTTGAATTTCAGTCCTTAGATCTCAGCCTCCCGTGTAGTTAATATTCTAATATGAGGCATCGGTGCTCTTATTTGTTATATAGTACTGCTAAATATTGGAAGCTATTCTAGAAACCTTCCCAAGGTTCAAGAAATATGACACACAATCAGGCACAATTGCTCACATCTGCAATCCTAGCTACTTAGGAGACTGAGATCTGAGGATCGTGGTTCAAAGCCAGCCCTGGCTCTAAAGAACGTGTAACTCTTATCTCCAATTAACCACTATAAAACTGGAAGTGGCGCTGTGGCTCAAGGGGAAGGGTAGTATCCTTGAGCTGAAGAGCTCAGGGACAGCATCCAAGCTGAGTTCAAATATCAGGACTGATAAAAAAATTAATATGACACATAAAATTGCAAAACTCAAAAAATGATTGTGATAGGGGAAAGAGACAATAAACCATAACCATAGTAAATAAAGAAAATGCAAGATGATACAGGTTAAGGAAGTGAGAAAAGGTAGAGTAACGTAAAAATATGTGAGTTAAGTGGTTGGGATACACATTGCACCACTACACTGTATGGATTAGAGTATAAGAAGGAGACATCTGAACAAAGACTTGAAGAGATGCAGGAGTAAAACATCAAAAATCTCAATAAAGAAAGGTCCAAGCAGATATCAGTTAGAGTGAAGTCCTTAAGGCAGAACTGAAGTTTTTGTTTGTTTGTTTGTTTGTTTGTTTGTTTTCGGTCATGAGTCACCATGCCCAGCTTGAAGTTTTGTTTTTTTTCCTAAAGAGACTCAAAAAGATGTCACTTTCATTAGAACAGAGATAACAATGGAAAATGTAGAAGGAGGAGAGGCCAGAATGATACGAGAGGTAGGGCATAGAGCAACTTTTGGCCACTGTAAATATTAAACTCTGAAAGAAATCAGAAGCTAATTTTGATCTTTTTTTTACAGTAAAGACTTACTTGGAAAAATATTTTTAGTAGTATGGACATCTGACAAAGGCTATAGAATTAATCTACATCCTTGGTACCACATACACAGAAAAAAGCCAGAAGTGGTGCTGAGGCTCAAGTGGTAGAGCTCTAGCCTTGAGAAAGTTCAAGGACAGTGCTCAGGCCCTGAGCTCAAACCCAGGACTGGCAAAAAAAAGAATTAATCTATAGAATAGATGAAAAGGAAGCGTGGTAGCAGTGGGGGTAATGGAAGAATAAAGTTTATTGATAAGAGAAGAAAAGAGGTTAGGCCACAGTAGGTGACAGTATAGAGTCTCATCAAATAAAATGGGCAAGTTTGCAGGTGGAGTGTGGAGCAGGTATTGGGAGAGATAGGAATTTTAATTTTGGAAAAGTTTTGAGTTTAAGGTACCTATCAAATATTCAAGTGAAATTGTTGAGCAAGTAGTGGATAAATGATGTTGGAAAGAAGGCTTTAGAGAGGAAAATGAGTAATCAGCATATTAGGTAGGGTATTTAATCTCAAGGCAATACTCATTCATTGAGCGGCTATAAATTGTAAAAACTTAAGGACAAGAAATTAAACATGGGGATATGTCAGAAAGATAAAAAATAATCAGGAAATCATATTTGCAAGTCACCAACAAGGTAAGTCAAAAACTAAGAGAGCATGAATGGTGGAAACCATGTGAGAAAATAGTAGAAAACTGATTATTTCTTCAGGGTATGGATTATCCATGAGATTTTCACTTCTCTTTATTACCTCTAGTTTGGTAATGGCAATTCAAGTTTATAAAATGTGTAGGGCCAGAGGAAATTTTGGATTGTTTCACAAAGCTCTCAATATTTGCTCATGGTAAAGCAATTAAGCAATTGTACAGATTTCTTCCGTATGCCATAAAAATCAAGATTCAGAACAAAATATTGCAGCAAATATATTTTTTCCACAGAACCATGAAAATAATAACTAACCTGTCTCAGAAATACTTTTACACTTATAAATTTTAAAATAAATGAAAATCGGGCTAGGTGTGTGACACACACCAGTAATCCCAACAGTCAGGTGGAACATAGTTTCCGGTCAGCTGAGGCAGCAGAAATGAGTCTCTACCTAAAACATAAGTTGAGGTATGGCCAATGCTATGCAGGAAGTAGAAGTAGGAGCATTTAAGTTAGTAGGAAACTCTGCCCAAAAATCTGAAAACAAAACATTTGGAATTGTGGCCCATTTACAGTGCTTGTTTAGCAAGTTTCAGATCTTCATTTTAAACTCTCTGTTTCCGTTTGTCTCTCTCTCTTTATTGTGTGTGTGTGTGTGTGTGTGTGTGTGTGTTTGTGTGTGTGTGTGTATACCTATATTTTAAGTACATATTTCTGGAGGATAGGAGGCAAAAGATTGAAAAGTATGGAATTTTGTCAGTAAGTCCACATTATTTAAAATTAGCCACTTAGCCTTATAGTCATTTCGTCATGAAAACACATTTAGACATACAGTGCTAAGTTTGTTAAATAATAAATACATGTGCTTGCTTGCTTTCAAAAGAAAATGGCATGTTATATACTGCATGAAAGGTTTTAAATTTGAGCCATCCTTTTGTTTTATGGGATACAATTCAGAAACTTGAAATGGCTTGTACATTGCCTTGTAGTATTTCTATGCCTTGTTTCCTTTGTAAGGCAGAAGCTTAATCTCTAAACATACATCTTTTGAAGTAAACATATGGAGCTCTAATGTGGTTTTTACTTTTTTGTGGATCATGGGGCTTGAATTCTGCCTGGGCGTTGTCCCTGAGATCTTCAGCTCAAGGCTACCGCCCTATCTAAGCCAAACCCCACTTCTCGTTTTCTAGAATTTAATTGGGGATAAGAGTCTCAGGTACTTTTGTGCCATGGCTGGTTTTGAACCTTGATCCTCAGATCTCAGCCTCCTGAGTAGCTAGGATTACAGTCATGAGCCACCACACCCAGCATGGTTTTTACTTATATATTGATTGTGAACTAGATTAAAATTATATATATAGATAAATATATGGGTTAATTGGAGATGAGTCTCATGGACTTTCCAGGCTAGCTCTCATTTCAAACTTTGATCTAAGATTCCTGAGTACCTAGGATTACACGTGTAAGCCAAGAGATCACCCTACAAAACATACTTTTAATATGGGGTTACAGATCAAACAATTCATTTTCCTACAGAGTGATGTGATATGGATTTGTTTTTATTGCTGTTAGTTGTTTAAAGTTGTATCATGAAGATTAATAAAGAATTGCCTTATTTTGTTTATGCTAAATATATTTTAAATATTCCAGACATCCATAAAAGAACATAAAGGATAATATAATTACATCAGTACCCCACTGCCTATCTTAATAAATAAAAAAGTTATAAATTAATGCATATAGATTCTCAAGGGAATTGAATCTCTCATGCATATCCTTACTTGAGGTATGTAGCTTCTCCTACCAAGCATGACTCATTCTTTATAAAGCTGCAGGGTACTCCATTGAATGAATATACTATAAATTATTCACATGGCTTCCTGTTGATGAACATTTTGATGGGCAGTTCTGATTTTTCAATATTTTGAACAATTCTCCATTGAACAACCTCACACACATAATATGTATATATATAGTCATTTATATGTAACTGCATTTTCACTCAATATCTATAGGATAAATTACAAGTAATTAAATTTCTGGGTTAAAAGTGTTATGTTTCTGCTGGACATTATTGCTTTCTTTCATATAGATTAAATATTTAGAGTCTTATAAATAACACTTTTAAAACTATGCTGTCAAATATTTATTATTGCCAATATTTTATTTTATTTTTATTTTAATGTATAAGGGTTTACAGTTATATTCGCCATATAGAAGGTGCATTACTTCTCATACATTGATCCCCTTTTCATGTTTTTGTCCCTTTTTCCTTCCCTCCACCCCTCCCATCTTTTCTCCCCCTTGCCTTTCATATTTCAAATAAACAAATAAACATGTACAATATACCAGGGAACAAGTCAGATACTGTAACAATATGACATTAACCAAAGGGCAACAAAAGAGAAGAGAAAAACATAGCACATTAAGAACAACAGTTACTCATAATTAAACTCTTGTTTCCATGTTTTGGAGGTCAATTAATTTAGACTCATCCTATATAGCCTTATTTATCTAGGTTTTGAACTATTGTAATCCTCTGTTAGGAGAGTCCTAGGTTTGTACTAATTATTACAAATGAGGGAAACCATTCAGCCTATGTTCCTTTGGGCCTGGCTTACTTCACTTAATATGATTTTTTTCCAAGTCTTTTCATTTCCTTACAAATGGAGTGATGCCATTCTTTCTGAAGGCACATAGAATTCTATCATGTTTAAATACCACATTTCCGTGATCCATTCATCTACTAAGGGACATCTGGGTTGGTTCCATAACTTTGCTATGGTAAATAGTTATTGCCAATATTTTAAATGGTAAGTTATATCACATTATAGTATTAATATAAATTTCACCTAGGATTCAGGGTATTTTGTGTTTAGGAAGTATTCTCATTTTCTCCTATAAGGCCTATAATAGTTTTCATTCTGTTTATCTGATGGAAGAGGATACTTCATTTTAAAATTGGTTTTAAATTGGTTCATTTTAATTGGCTTCATTTTAAATTGGTTTTACTGTTTTAATTTTTAAGCTATCAGCCCATATTACTTCAATAGTAAAATACTAGTTAAATTTTACCTACTGAAAATGTATGACTTACCCTCATAACAGCTTGAAGTTAAACTCTAATCAAAATGGTTTGCAATTGTAAGAGAGCCACAGTCACCACAGAAGTGTCTTAATACTAACCCATAAAGTAATCTGGATGACTTACATACTTGCTCTGATAGTGTAACATTTCCAAAAGAGCTGTTACAAAAGTCAACTGTACAGTCTCATACATGCCTAAATGGTTCCAGCAGAGCCATTAGGATGTCAGTTATATGGTATGACTCCTGTCAAAGCTATTACCAAGCCATTGCATTGTTTCATACACTTCCTTTGACACTCCAATGGTTCCTAAGGAACTTTTATCATTGCTATGGAAGTGTCCTGTATAACTTACACCACCAGGGGAAAACAAAAAGCAAAGGGAAGAAGTGTAATACAAACTACTTCCACTATATGTACAGTGTAATACAAACTACTTCCATTATATGTATCTGAATGGCCCCATATGGGCAAATATAAGAAGGAAGAACCTTCATTTGGGTGTCACTATTCCATGCCATTCAGAAAAACCCAGATGTTAGTCAGTGCATTTTTTTCACAATCCCAGCTGTTCCCTTGAAACAGTTTAGGATCTGACAATGCATTCGAATGGCTATGATAGTATAGTATGTTTTGGTACCATAGGGTATATTACCAGGGTTCTGTAGTTTACAGGGCCACTGGGAGCAGGACAAATGGGTTTCTTGACTATCATGTGATTATATCAGATAGTCCTTTGGTGGTAAAGTTCCTGAAAAGTATATTTGGAACTCAGCTGCCCAAATGTTATGGAGATGAGCATGGTTTCTGAAGGATTGTAGCTCTAGCAAGAGCTAACCCCGAGCCAAGTCTGAAGTGCTTCAGTAAAACTTCCTCTAATGGTCTCTTCTATTTTTGTTTAGCAGAACAAGGTTATTTGCTATTGAAATAATTGATTTTTTAATATGAAACAAATACAAGGATTTTTATCTAGTTTGAAATGAGCAGAAAATATGGACTCTGCTAGAATAGTAAGCTCTTTAGGACACCAAATGTTTTAGAAATTTCATTCCATATCTGTCTAATTCTTGGGATTACGAAAATAGGTCTACAATAGGTGCATCTGAAGTAAGTAATGTCACATAACAACCACAATTGGCATATACTGGGGATTAATGATAAGGATACAGCATAAAGTGCTATATATCCATTTTACAGAATAGGAAACTGAATCTTTCAGCGTTATAGTTCCAAAAACTAGGCACGAGAAACATCAGGTACCTTGCAGAGCTTTAGACTGCACACACAAATATACACACACACTCATAAACACACCTTTATATATACATATACACAGTCTCTTTTTTACCACTCATTAGTAAAAAACACTTTGGATTTCATTAATATAATTATATTTTAAGTGATTTCAAGGCATGTTCATCTCATTTTACAAACTAAATTAAATTAACTTAACATTTATCCTCCAATATAAGATCTCTTTGGGTACATATGCCCACTTGTCATTGACTGCCCTTCATGAAGAACTGTTTCAAGAATCAAAAAAGATGGTTCTAAGAAATCAGAACGTGTATTTTTATTATACCTGCTGAGACCCAGTGTAGACATCTGGGTCATACTAGGAAAATGATTCTGTGTTCTTGGAATTTAGCCATGTTTTTTACTAATCCTAAAATAACTGGTCCATCTTAATTTAGTTCATGAACAGAGAAATATAAACTGAGGGACAGAGTAGGATTTTATTCCTACTGTTTGGACATAATTTAGAGAAATAGTCATCTGCAGAGATATGGCAGAAGGAAATGGGCTTAGAAGTAAAATAAAAATCTAATTATTATAGTCTAATAGCTACTTCTGATATATTCACACTATTGTAAATAGAAAGAGAAGAAAAAATAAAGCATAAGGGTTCATATCAAAGTATAATCCAAGTATTGACTGCCCATACATCCTAGGGTCAAGCTTACTTGAGTTAATCTGAATGTTCCTAATGGGTAATGAAACATCAAAAGAAGATGACAATTTTGCTTATGACAAGTTTCAGGGACTGGAAACTCAATG
This sequence comes from Megascapheus bottae, assembly GCF_031878675.1. Lineage (NCBI taxonomy): Eukaryota > Metazoa > Chordata > Mammalia > Rodentia > Geomyidae > Megascapheus > Megascapheus bottae. The sequence continues at coordinate 84,530,793 of NC_143547.1, forward strand.
TTTTGAAAGCCTGTAAATGTGTATCTCCTTAGTTATTTTATAGTTTTCCTTTCTCATTCTGTAGATCTTTCATACCAAGTGTTCCAGTTCTGAAATTATGTTGTTAAAAATAATTCTCCAGGAGTTTTAACATGTGAAGAATTTAAATTAAAGCTAAAGGAATCAAATAGAATTTATGAAATGAGAAAAATTATATTCTGAAAGTTTGATCAATTAAAGAAGTGAAGGAAAAAATTCCTTTCAGGCATGATTTTGGAAACGTAGGCAGAAAATTAACTCATACAGTATTCTTCCGGGATAGAATTGTAAACATCCTTGTAATCACATTCTTAAGATTCTTCATCAGTTGGACAAATCTAAATTAATAGGTTCCCCTGTCTTCACTTTTATACTTCATTCATAGCAGTGAGGTTTAAATCATCCTCAGCTAGTCCATGATATTGTTTATTGTCTCATCAATAATATCAAAAAATAGAGTATAGGAGCACAGAAAGAAAGCATATGATAATGGCACTGATGTAGGTACAAGGATGTGGTGTTATGAAATTTGTGATAGTCAAACAAGTTACTTTACTTTTGAAACATAGTGTATGTAAAGTTAAGCTAATAAACTAGACATCCTGTTAGAAATGCTCTAATGAAAGATTGCTATCACTGGGAAAAAAGAAGCATTTGCATACAAATATTAAGTAAATGCATTAGAAATGCATTGTTCCAAAAATTAGTGGCTGTTAGAAAAACCATTTATGCTTTCATCTAAACTCAAACAGCCAACACAGTATGAACTTATGAAAATACGAAAGGCAGGTTGGTGTAGCTATCATTTATTAACTATTTATGAAATCTAGATTGATGAAACCTTTTCATAGATCTTAATTAAATCCTGTATTGTATAGTATTTGCTGAGAAGAGTCATAGAAGTCAGAGTAACACGTATGCTGAACAGACATATTCAAGTTCATATTACACGAGTCACATATGAGTTTTGAGAAAAAAGATAACAATCTAGGAAATAATATATTATGTTGTTACCTAGCTTTGAAATTGTTTTTTAATACTTATTTATAAGGAAAATGGGGATTAATGGTTGATCTATTTCAGAGTGACCTTGAGAATGAAATAAGAGCCTACATAGACAATTGGGGTATTTTGAAATAATGATATATCAATAGTGACTATCATACTGCACATATGACAAATATTGCAGTAATCTTTAATGTTCCAGCTTCCTCCTAAAATTGAATGACAATGGTTGGACTGTAGAACTTTTTTTTTACAAAGCATTTGAGAAGGAAGGACTCCAAAAATCAAATGAAAACATGTATAAATGCTACTTTCATGCCTTGAGCAGAGAGGCAAATCCTAATGAATGTAATGAAGGTGAAAGTAAGAGAATACCTATGCCTATTCACTGAAAAATGATGAAAGTTTACAGAAAATAATAAAATTTTGCTTTCATTTTTAAGATATTGCTTACAACTGATGACACAAATAAAGTGTGGTTGTAGAGCCACACAAGAAACATCTGGAGGGCCTGGAGTTTGGCCTAGGGGTTAAAGTGCTTGCCTAGCATGCACGAAGACCCGGGTTCGATTCCACGGTACCACATACATAGAATAAAGCCGGAAGTGGTGCTGAGGCTCAAGTGGTAGAGCTCTAGCCTTGAGAAAGTCCAAGGACAGTGCTCAGGCCCTGAGGTCAAGCCCAGGACTGGCAAAAAAAATAAAAAAAATAAAAAAATAATAATAATCATAAAAAAGAAACATCTGGAGGCAAAGAACAAAGCAATCTGCTTGGTGGCATTGGAAAATTATGAACGTATTAGATTTATAAGGAGCTTATGTTAAATCCATACACAAAGAAGTCCATATGTAGGAAATTATGAAGCGTACACCCATTTGACCATTTTAAAACTCTGTACTCAAACTCTCTCCTCCTACTCCAAATCATGTCTTATGCACACTAACTACTCTTTCATCTCCTGTTCACATCCAATATACACTCTGAAGAAAAAAAGCAAACCAATAATCTTCCATTGTATTAATTTCTGAAAGTACATTGAACAAGACTTTGTGTTGTTTATCAAAGGATCAAGATGTCCTTTCAGGGGCTAAGGGTTTAGGATGATGTAACAATAAGTTGTGGTGAAACACTTGCCTTGAGTAGATCCAGCTGGAGCCTCCATGTCACAACAAACAGGAGAGAACTTAAAACCTGTAATAGAAATATTTGACTAATTAATAATTAACCAAGTCATTGGGAATTCAGTAGATTTCAATTGGAACCTTCCATCCAGGGATTTTTAAAAAATCACAGCATCATTGACATATAATAAACAAATATTTATATACCTCATTAAAAAAGCATGCCATTTGTTACAGTTGAGTATATAGACTTCAGTATTTTCAGAGATGTTCAAACATCCATGTTTCCTAATTCCTGAATACACTGTAAAGAAATGTCATGGCAATTTCTGGCAGAAGCAGAATGATATTATCCAGTAAGGAAGTATCTTTATTGAATTTTAGTGTTTAAATTAGGTAAAGTTACTCTTTACTCATGTCAGGAATGGGAAGAGTGAGTACATGATATCCTGGCAAAAGAGGAGCTCCTTTGCCATTCTATTTCATATGGTGGTGATTCTTAGTATTTTTTTTTTGATTGACAAATGCAATCCGGTAAATCGTGGTGAACAGTCCAGTTTCTCCTAAATTCCATCCTAATGTTCTTTTACTTACATGAATGTATGTATATATGTATCAAATACATATATACATATACATAAACTGTATCCCCATTTTACCTCCAAACTTTATATCCTATACTCTTGGCCTAGTCAGTAAGACACATATAAATGAAAATAATAGCTAGGTGCCAGTGGCTCACATCTGTAATCCTAGCTACTCAGGAGTCTGAGATCTGAGGACTGTGGTTCAAAACCAGCCAAGGCACGGAAGTCTGTGAGACTCTTATCTCCAATTAACCACAAGAAAACCGGAAATGGTGCTGTGGCTCAAAGTGGTAGAGCACTAGCCTTGAGCTGAAGAGCTTAGGGACAGTGTGCAGGCTCAGAGTTCAAATCTCACTACTGACAAAAAAATCAAAGTCTTCAGATACTTGATATTATAAGTATTGTGGCATACTATTTCGCAGATGATACTTTATGTAGCATGCAGGAACTCATTCCTGATTCTTTCCTGTGTCCAATATCATCTTTGTACACAAGGAAACAAAAGTGGATAAAATAGGAGAATGTTGCAAGTACGGATTGGATTACTAACTCTGTGCCAACCTGAGAAAATGCAAATTAGCCAATATTCTTTTTTCCCTTTCTGTTATTAAGTTGTAAATTAACTAATGTTGACATATTAATCTTTGTGGTCTTCATGATGAGAACCATGTAGCCAACCAGAGTGATAGAAAGACTAGAATGATGTGTTTACTAATCATTAAAGAGTTTGTACAGAATGATTTTATTCTTTTATAAGGGGAAGGCAATTAAAAATAAAATCCACCCACCAAATTAATAGAATAAACCTTTCTTTCTTGAAAACTTGTAAGAAAATAATATATAATTACAATATAACAACACAGTAATTAGTACTTGTTTTCCTGAAAAATGGTTGTTAATTCTTCTTCTGTTTTTCAATGCATTTCAGCCTAACCTGGTTAATTTGAATCAGTCTGTATATACAATAGTTTAATCTGGATTAAAATAGAAAGTCCATAAAGATTCTTGCTATGCAACTATTTATCTCACTGTTAATAAAGCCAGAATATTTGAAGTGAGTACTTTCTATTATAAAACCCTCAATAGTACACTAGAAAATAAAAATTAAAATAAGAGACACGTAATTAAGATGCACAATACTACTGAACACATAACATTGTTTCTCCTGGGGGTCCCTAGTAATAAAGCCTATTTTATCTATCATGCTAAGTAAATGTGCTGATTTACCATATCTATATCTTGTCCATGTGACCTGCTAATTTGCATTTATGTTCTCGATAACAAATGAAGGACAGACAGTGTTTTCCAGTTGAAAGCAATAAAATGAAAACTTCAAGAAGCAGTGTTTTACAACTGAAATCCTAGTTACTCAGAGATCTGAGGTTTGAAGTTCAAAGCCAGCCTGGGCACTAAAGTCTGGGAGACTCTTATCTCCAGTTAATCACTAGAAAACCTGAAGTGGCACTGTAGCTCAAGGTGTAGGGTGGTAGCCTTGAGTTGAAGAGCTCAGGGACAATGTCCAGGCCCTGAGTTCAAGTCCCACGACTAGAAAAAAAAGAAGTAACCACTGTGGTCTGGGAGTGAGGTCTAGTGGTAGAGTGCTTGCTAAATATGCATGAAGCCCTGGGTTCAATTCTTTGGTACTACATACATGGAAAAATTTGGAAGTGATTCTGTGGCTCTAGTGGTAGAATGCTGTACTTGAAAAAAGCTCAAAGTCAGTGACCAGGCCATGGGTTCAATCTCCAGGACTGGCAAAAAAAAAATAAACCACTAAAGTAACCACTCAAGGCTAGAAGAAGCCATATATCCCCAACCATTCAGGAGGGACAATCATGGCCCAAGCCTAACTGGGGCACAAAGTTTAAGAATGGTGTGAAAAGTAAGCAAGAAGGGGTTAGGGCATAGTGCAGTTTGTAGAATATCTGCCTATCATCCACATGCTCTAGCTTCAAATTTAGTGCTGCCAAAAACAAACAATAAGCGCATATAGGAAAGGAGAACAAAACTAAATGGTAATAATCACTGTTTCTCCTTTTTACTTAAGCAATAAGGTGATTTTTATTACCATTTTCCCCATCAGACTTCCGTTCATGGTCTGTGTCAGTCAAGGACAATGCAGAGTTGGCACGGCTGGAGAGACAGGAACTATGTTCTGACTTCATTCCTCTTATCCACATTCTCAGTGCGTGATCAGGGGAGGCAGCACCTTCTGTCTCTGTGTCCACATCAGATCCCATCTCTAGTTGGTAGCCATGGCGAGAAACACTGTGCATGTCTGTTTGGTAGCCAGAGCACAGAGTATGGGGTGTTTCACAGAATTCTATCTCTAAGAAGAAAGAAAATTTGAAAAACAAAAGGTAAGATGTATGAAAAAAAACTGCTCTATAAAATTCCACTTTTTGCCAGGCACCAGTGGCTCACACCTGTAATCCTAGCTACTCAGGAAGCTGAGATCTTAGGATCATAGTTCAAAGCCAACACGGGCACTAAGGTCTGTGAGATTCATCTCCAATTAATCACCAGAAAACCAGAAGTGGTGATGTGGCTCAAGTGTAGAGCGCTAGCCTTGAGCTGAACAGCTCAGGGACAGTGCCCAGGTCCAGAGTTGAAGCCCCATAACTGCCAAAAAATTGCATTTTTTGTCCGTATATCTTTGCTGCCCCACTGACAGTAATCATTTTTGTTTTTGATTTTTTGCAAAGTTAGAATTCTGGAATTTTATTTATGGTAGCTAGGATTCTGTGCTTATTTTGCACTTCTATAGCTTAAAATTATGCTACTGCTGATTCTTACTAGGTTCTGGGAAGAACATGCCTAAAATAACTTTATAGCTATAATTTTTGCTTGCAGAAATTATAACAAAATAAGTGAGTACAGAGAATCTAAGTGTAGAAAGCTAGTCTTTAAGTCACTTCTCTTCTAGAAAGAATATACATGATCAATTCAGCATACTTTGTGTTTAAATTATCAAATTTATTTGTTTTAAATTTTTTATTAAGATTTAAGAATAAATAGATCATTGTGAGAACCCTAAGGAGGAAAACATACTAAATTCAGATATACATACCTAAAACATACTATTTTAAACTATAATGTTAGAAGGATACAATATGATTTCCCATTGTATCCAAAGCATTTAGCCTGCTTTATGCTAAATAGGTTGTTTAATCCAATCCTTTAACAAGTACATACAGAATATCTAGGCATGTGTTCTGCCATAGCAATGCTTCATCATTTGAATATTCTCTTTTCCCTTACAATCTTAGAATTTAAAAATATTAAGAAACTTAAAGGTCTTACAACAGTCCTATCTTTTCCATCAGTTTATATTCATTTATAAAGGAATGGTTTTATTGTTTTGTTTCCATCATGAATTCAGCATAAATGAAGGGGATAAACTGATCAAATCTAATAGTTGGCAAAATTAAGGATCATAGTATAAATATTTCTCCTTAGCAAGTATCAGGCAACAATATACCCCTTTTCTCTAAAATATTCATTTGTGTATCATTTCTGCCAGATATCAATGATGTCCCATCAATTTACTGTATGAATATCAGAGATTCAGTCTTACAGTGAATTTTACATTCAATTATAGCAAGGTGTCAAGAAGGGGAAAAGATGCTTCAACAATCCTTAATAAGTTAATGGAAAATGACCACATGCCAAGACATATCATCTGAAATGTCCATGTAATACTCAGATAAGGTAATCCTGGGATGTAGTACACTATATAGGATTTTCTCAAACTGACATCAGAGACAGGGTATGTCATTTGGCCAGGAAGAAGCTTAGCTGAGTGCATCTAATCCTTAGCACATATCAATAAAATGCAAACCCTAACAAAATTTAATTCTTTAAATGCAAAAATACTGATTTTTTGGCTATATACTTGAGAAAAATACAGACTACAAATCTACCTGTTATAATGACTATTGTAATATAAATAGCTAGATAGGGGTTTTTCAAACTAATTTTAATGCATATTTAATAGCCATTATGTACCTGCCTTGAACTAGGCTTTTTATAAGACATTTATTGTTGTGAAATAAATGTCCTGGAATGGATTAGAGAATTACAATGAAAAGGAACTTTTTCAGAATTATTTGTCACTATATAATAAGTGTGATTTCTTAAGTAACTTCCAAAGGAATGAAGTTTAAAACACAGACATGTTTTTTACTTATCAAACACAAAACCTTATCAAAATTGCCACTCTGCCATAAGGTTAAAAGGAAAAACCGAGTTGTCCAATATGAATTTAGGATTTTAGAATATTGGGATCAGTTAATATTCATGCTTCTTAATTTCACAATGTTTCATTATCCATTATTTCTTTCCACTTGTTGCTATAGCAACCTACTAATGAATCTGTCAGTGCGTTGCTGTAAGAAAGGATGGTTCTACAGGTTTTCTCCTTAAAACTTCTTTTATTCCTCTATAGCTCTGGTTCTCAAATTTCCTTGCCTCAATATCATCAAGAAGGCATATTAAAACATAGATTGCTATTTTCCTTCCACACCTCCATCCCTACCCCATATTTCTAATTTCTGATGCAACTTATAAGGCCAGAGAATTTTCATTTTGCAAGAGTTTTGAGACCAGGCCTATGCTGTTGATCCAGGGAATCACAGTTTGAAAACTGCTGCCTAGATGTTCTCTGAAGTTCCTGGAAGGCAGGAAAGGGGGGATCAGTGTGAGTACAATATTATTGTGGCATTATTACACATCTTTGCCATCCAGCCCTAAGTTCTATTTGGAGACTCAATAATGAATGCATTTGCTCTGAACTGCTGTGAAGTGTCTCCATTTATTTCCCTGGATTCAGGACACTAATTAGTTAATTACTTCTAAAAGCACAGACTTTCATTTCAGACAATAGCATATGAGATGTGAATTTCCTAAAGATTTTCAATATGAGCCTCTGAATCATGACAATTCCTGAAAATGGATAAGCAAATAAAAAGTAAATACATGACCATTTGTTATTACAGATTCATAAAACACTAGATAAGGTTTTATAAAAAGAAGCATTAACAGATATAAATATTTTTTTGCAATTCCTGGGCTTGATCAATCTTACAGCCTGAGCATTGTCCTTGGGTTTTCTCAAGGCTAGAGCTCTACCACTTGAGCCTCAGCACCATTTCTGGCTTTTTTCTATGTATGTGGTACCAAGGAATCAAACCCAAGTCTTTGTGTATGCTAGGCAAGCACTCTACCACTAGGCCAAACTCCCGGCCCAACAAATTTCTTTTGGTTGACAAATTTTTCCAAATTAAAATGAAATCTGATCGCATAATATGACAGAATATGCATAACACGAACAATTTATTTGCTATTGGAATTATACGCTACAAAACAAAAATTAAATAAACATTCTAATTAGGCAGACAAATAAATATATATGTCCTTATCCAGTCTATAATCAGAAAAGTTATAATTCAAGTTCGCTTCCTGTTGTTTTTTTAAAGTAGCAAAGGAAACAAAGAGAAAGAATAAAAAGGAAGAGAAAGAAAGAAAAGGAAAAAGTGTTCCATTTATTAAAGTAAATGATATTCAGTGAACTTTTAAATATCTCTTTCTTGATATTAATGTTACTATTGTAAAATATTTCCTTAAACACACAAAAGTCTTCATGATGCTTAAGTGCTTGTTTTTCAGCCTTGCGTGTATTAATTTGTTAACTAAAATATTATATAATCCCTGAAGAAGATGAAGTTCAACCACGTTTATTATAGATCTATTCTTTTTTCATATATTTTTTTGCCAGTCCTGGGCTTGAGCTCAGGGCCTGAGCACTGGCCTTGGACTTTCTCAAGGCTAGAGCTCTACTACTTGAGCCTCAGCACCACTTCTGGCTTTTTTCTATGTACGTGGTACCAAGGAATCGAACCCGGGTCTTCGTGCATGCTAGGCAAGCGCTTTAACCACTAGGCAAAACTCCCGGCCCTTTTCATATATTTTTATTGTAATTAATAGAAAGGTTACATTACATTCACCAGATAGAGGGTGCATTACTTCACAAACATTGATACCCTTTCTCATGTCTTGGTCCCCATTTCCCTCCCCCCAATCCCGCCCCTCATCTTGTTTTCCCCCCTTCCCAATCCTATTTCAAGTAACCAAATAAACATTTATACAATATAACAGATAACAGGTGAAATACTGTAACAATATGAGATAACCAAATTAAGAGATGAGAGATAACATAGTACATTAAAGACAACAATCACTCATTATATGGCTTTTGCTTTATAGATATATGCTTGACAAAAAAAACTATTCACAAGAGAAATATAGACATAATCTTAGAATATATGAGATTTAAATGGATAGAATGGTTTGATGAGAAAGTACATTTCAAGAATAAATAGGTATATATATATATATATATATATACAGAGAGAGAGAGAGAGAGAGAGAGAGAGAGAGAGTGTCAAGGAAGTCTCATATGTATACAACTTTTATTCTAAGGAATCTTTGCTTCACCATCTCTCAAGAGATTAAGACTGAGAAGATTAATAAAGACTTGAAATTCAAATTTTGAGCTATCCAAACATTTTGAACAGACTCTTCACAACTAAAGATGAAGAAACATCAATATGCAAAAGAAAAGATGCTTAACATCATTTAGTTATCAGGAAAACATACAGAGTCTGGAGCAACTATTATTGTTACACACTGATGGCAAAAAAGTAAAATAGTATAATTGAAAAGTAGGTGGATGGAAGAACCAATTGTGTCATATTTGCAAAATGAAATATTAGCCATTCCTCAGAAAGAATGAATTGTTAATGTACAACAATATGGATAGACTTCAAAATAATTATGCTGCCTGACAGAAAACAAATGATTATATACTACATGCTTCCCTTTATAGAAAACTACAAATTGGAAACTATGAGGAAATCCATGAGAAAGAGGGTAAAAGGAAAGCTGAATAACATGCGGAAATTTCAGCATGAACAAAATATCTTCTGTCTTAATTAAGACAACAATATTATATATAGATGCATGCACAAATTTGGCATATTTTGTACTTTTACTATGTATTGTTTATTGTACTTAAATTCTACTACTTGTATATGTTTTTCTAGTTGTTTGTGGAAGAACCATTGTTAAAATTCTGAAGTGATTCTGTTTTTCAAAGTAGATTTTATTATTTTTTTAAATTGTCATTAAGTAGTTGTATAATGAAATTTCAATTCAACTTATCACTTTATGAATACAATGTATCTTGATGAATGTCACCTTTTTCAGGATTCTCCTCCACTGAGGTGACTCTGAATTAGCATATCCTTACAAGTGAAGTCAGAGTCTCAGATTTGGAAGGAAGCTTTGCTTTTCCCTTCAACCCAGTTGAAGAAAGTATATGTAACAGGAGTAAAACAGAAGTAAAAATGTTATCGTGCATATATTTAAGCCAAGAATAATCAAAACTAACTGATATATGACTTTTCAGTGATCCTTTAAGGAGTACATTCTCAGGAGGCCATTAGGAATTGGAAGTCAAATTTAGGTGGGAAATTTAGAATTAATCAATTAGTATTGAGTTTTTAGCAGCTAAGGAAATATACTGTGCAAGGGGATTATGAGATTAACCATAAGACCATTTTATGCTGTCTGTATTAATACCAATATTTAAATGCTATGAAGTACCTAATAAAATGAACTACTTTTATTTTCTTACAACCTCTGAATCTAGAGGTTAGTCTTCAGGTGTTCAGTTTGGAAAACCATTATCAAAACTTGAAAGGGGAAGTAATGATGGTTATCTATATCAACATTTTTAAAGAAATGTCATCTCTGGGTTGTTGATAAGCTCAAGATTTTATTTTTCTTAAAATATATCATTGTACCTGACATTGGTACCTGGTATGTTGTATATGTTAATTTGTTTATTTGAAATAGGGAAGGTAAGGGGAAAAACAAGATGATTGGGAGAGGTGAGGGGAGGGAAAGTAAGAGAAAAACATGGGAAGGGGTATCAATGTTCAAGAAGTAATGTACCACTACTTTATGAATCTAATGGTAACCCCTTTATAAATCATCCTGACAATAAAATACAATAAAAAGTATTTCCATCTACTTTTCTTCTAAAAAGAGAGATTAAGATAAATGATTGGAGTCGAAAAACTAGGTAATTCTTAGCCATGGCATGAGAAATTGGGAATATAGCTTTTAAAGAGTGAAGACAGCCTTCATTCAGACTATTTCCAAAATAAACAATAGGGATAAATTTATTAGTTTTAATTACTCTGACTCATAATATCCATTGTTGGTTATATGTAGAATCATCATTAATTATCAAAGTGTTTTGGGATAAGTTGCTTTAGGGGGTTCTCAGTTTCTACACTTGAAAAATATATAGACTCTCCTTGGAATAAATCTCCAAGTGACTGATTTGTTGTAAAAGCTAAGCCTATATTACAAAATATATGTACAATATTCAAAGGTATTTTTGAAAATGAAGGTATATTTGTACTTCTATTTTCACATGCATTTTTTGTGTCAGTTATGGGGCTTGAACTCAAGGCCTAGATGCTGTCCTTGATCTTTTTTGCTGAAGGCTAGTGTTCAACCTCTTGAGCCAAAGCTTCATTTCTCATTAACTGGACATAAGTGGCATGGACTTTCTTGCCTTGTGTGGCTTTTAACCTTAATCCTCACATCTCAATCTCCTGTAAAGCTTTGTTTCAGGTATGAGCCATGGGAATGTAACTCTCACATGCATTGTTAAATAAGAACTTGTGTGACAATGATAAATCTTCTTAAATTATTGATATAGCCTAGGTAAACATTATGAATTGTGAAACTAATAAAATAGAAATTGTATATATATATATATATTTTTTTTTTTTGCCAGTCCTGGGCTTGGGCTCAGTGCTTGAGCACTGTCCCTGGATTTTTTCTCAAGGCTAGGGCTCTACCACTTGAGCCACAGCAGCACTTCTGGCTTTTTGCTACATATGTGGTACCGAGGAATTGAACCCGGATCTTCGTGCATGCTAGGCAAGCACTCTACCACTAGGCCAAACTCCCGGCCAGAAATTATATATTTTAAATGTAAAGTACAAAAAAGCTACTGAGCAAGTGGTGACTCATCAAACATAAAATTATGAGTTATAAAGAAGCTTATTAAAATATTACTCCGTGACAAAATGAATAAAATGACACACAATTAGAAATATTGTTGACCATGTATTAATTCATATGGATTCCTGGGAAAATTCAATGGGTTATTATGATATTCAGTAAGAAACACAAGAATGGCCATGAGTCTGGCATAGTGATAGAGTGCTTGCCTATCATGCACAAAGACTTGGGTTCTATTCCTCAGTACCACATACCTAGAAAAGCCAGAAGTGGTGCTGTGGCTCAAGTAGTAGAATGCTAGCCTTGAGGAAAAAGTTCAAGGACAGTGCTCAGGATCTGAGTTCAAGTCCAAGGACTGGTTAAAAAAAGAAACACAAATAAAAAAACAAATGAACAATGACTAGATATTAAACAAATAGTTGTTCATTATTGGATACTACTTTGTATTTCTCAGTTTGGGGCTTTGAACAGAAAATGATATCAAATTGCCAAACAAATCAGTTCATGCAAGTTTACTTAAACACATCTTCACTGAACACCCACTCAATATCAAGTCAAGAAAACAAAATAAAATAATCTCTTATTTTTATCTTATTCTTAAAGGGGTAATCCAACTTCATTTCCTATTCTATTCATAAGAAAGCTTTATTAATATGTACAGTGCTGAATTAGAGAGTAAGCAGAGTGTTAACTAGACCATGCAGTATCCTTTGGGAAGTTTTGCAGAAAGCCTTCTTAAAGGTCTTAGGGATAACAAAGTAATAAAGGTACATCCCTTAAATCTGACCTGTATTTTTCTGTTGAGGGCGCATGAGCCTTTGCTAGGGCACAAGAGTGAGAGATAGAATGTGTTCAATATATAGGACCGTGGCTATCCAGGGACCGAAATAACTAAGCTTCCTGAAAGCTTAATCTTTTCCTCACAGTTTTAAATTCCCCCATTAACTCAGCACTCAGAACCTACCAATTATGCCTTATTTAATTTTCAAGATTTCTCCATCTGTCATTATACTAAAAAACAGAGCAACCAATCTGAGCAGTGTTAAAAGCCAGAAGTATAAACATTCATGCTTTGTAGCCAGCCAATAACGATGCATTGGAAATAATCCAGAACACAGTTAAAAGACCATGTTAATGTCAAGGAGAATGTTCTCAGAAGTACAGTGAATTGCTCATCTGTAAAACAGCCCAATTCAGAGAAGGACAAAGACTTGCAGCATAAAGTCAAAAGGAAGGGAGATGAGATAGGAACCTGGAGGAAATCAAAACAAGCTCCAATCATACTTAGAGATTAAAACATCCTTCAATAATCTGAGAGAGAAAATTAAATGTGTGTATAAGTAACTGCTCACTATTTTCTTGAGCTAATTCTTATTTTAAGGGTGACTCCATTAAGTCTGTATTTATGTTCTAGTATTATTTATTTTAGTCATTCGGTGTTTTTACTTGTAGATTTATCAGCACATTCTAGCTACCACAAATGAGGGAAACATTGTAGCCTATGTTTCTTTGGCTCTGGCTTACTTTCATTAATATAATTTTTCCAAGTCTTTCCATTTCCTTATAAATGATACAATATCATTATTTCTGATGAGTAGAATTTCATTCCATACATGTGTATATATATATATATATATATTTCTTCATCCATTTGTCTATACTAGGACCCTTGTCATTAACACACAGAGGCCAAAGGGGGCTACGCATAGGAATGGTGGACAAGGGCTCAGTAGCTATGAACAATATTCTTGTGAAATGAACTCCAAGAAAAGGAAACAAGACACATTCTTTAGTTACCATTGTTGATAATTTTGTATTCTTTTCCTTTTGTCTTGTTCCTTATTTTGTATTTGGGATGGCAAGGAGGGACACATATGAGGTGGAACAAGAATGAACAAATACAACTCTGATACTTGCTAGACACTATGTGGAAAATGAACAGGATATCTTACAGGTGGGAACAGGAGAGAGAGACTGGGAGAGAGCAGCAGAAGGGGAGATATGATTCAAACAGATTGTACTGATGGTTCCTTGATTCATGTAACTGTAACCCCTCTCTATGTTAGCCAGACACAAACAATAAAAAAGACTGTATTCACATAACATTGGAAAATTTTGTGTTGAAGCTAATTCACAATGTAGTTATCACCGCAGTAAACAAAAATGGTGAACATTGTTACGCCTTCCCACATTTTTCTGTGTTCAATAAGTACTCACGGGCCGGGAGTTTGGCCTAGTGGTAGAGTGCTTGCCTAGCATGCACGAAGACCTGGATTCGATTCCTCGGTACCATATATATAGCAAAAAGCCGGAAGTGGTGCTGAGGCTCAAGTGTGAGAGTGCTAGCCTTGAGAAAGTCCAAGTGCTCAGGCCCTGAGCTCAAGCTCAGGACTGTCAAAAAAAAAAGAAGTACTCACTACCTTACGAATATAACTGTAACGCTTCTATACATCACCCTGACAATAAAATAATTTTTTAAAAAGGTGGATGCCTGCTCTACAATATTTCTAACAAGAGTTTGGAAAAAGAATCAGGGACCAGAAAAAATAGTGGGAGGACGAGACTACAAGAGAAATTTAGATCAATAGGGACCTGTGAATGTTGCCTTTAGTTCAGTGTTTCAAACAAGACAAGGACTTCCTGGTCTAAATGAGAAATTTTCAGGGCTACTGAGCACTACAAATGCATGGTGCTCAATGGCCCTAAAAATTTCTCATTTCTTACCTGTGCTGGTCCAATTTTCTGGCTGTTCATAACACTTTTGAGCCTAAATCCTTATTGCCCACCATGGTCTTCCAGGTATACTTATGTATTTCCATTATGCTCACTAAGCATGTGAAGTTGTTTGCTCAATATGTGTGTGTCTGAAATTTTAAACTACATTAATCTACAGCACAATTCCATCCAGAGGAGTGAGACCAATGAGGTAAAGTTAAATAACCATTAAAAACAATTGTGAGTGCTTTACGCACATCCCTATAAAGGCAAATAGTGTAATGTCTTAACAGTTCCACTTCTTTGTTAGTATTTATTTTGTGATGAGTGAGTAAAGTTGCCAGGATAGAACTGTACGACCCGAGATAGTTTCCACGAAGAACTACTGAATTAACTACATTCTTCTCTCTTGGAGAGATTCTTGGTGTTTTCAATGATATTCCATTTATCTTTGACTATTTGTCTTTGAACATATCATACTAACCACCTACAAAAATTCCCTATGATTTTTTCAATAAACCATTTTCTAATATCCAGCCAGTTTTATATCTGTATGTGAATGTTTTCAAATATTCTCCAACTTCCCATTCCTCCATCAAACTATCTTCTGGCCTTTCCTAAAATATTTTGCCTACTATAGACCTTCACACTTAAAATTCATTTTAATTTTCTTCATATTATATTACATATTGTCTTCTGTATCAGTATTCCAACTCCTATGATAACCCTTAAATATTTTATACCTCAATTTTAAAAGTTACATATTGCTAATTTATCAGTATAGGAGATTTTGAGTATTCATTCTGCAATGGGGGTCTTAGGAGTTAGTGATCATGCAGAAAATAACATTCTTGGAGTAAATATTGGTCACTTATAAGACCCCTAAGACCAGAAGAAACATTCATCTGTCAGGAGAAAAATTATCACCCCGTTCCCATGAGAGCTGTATGCATATCTTTTGTTTTTCATTTCTTAATAGGCAGGGAAGGGAGAACTTAATCCTTTCTCCTTCCTTAGTTTTGGCCAAAATTATAAACAAAATTATTTTTCTACTGTCATCTATATTTTATTTGGTGGGCGATGGGGCTTGAACTCTGGGCCTTCAGCTCAAGGCTACCACCCTAACCCTTGTGCCACAGCCCTACTTCCCATTTTCTAGTGATTAATTGGAGATAAGAATTTCACATTTGGGGTTGGGAGTTTTGCCTAGTGGTAGAGTGCTTGCCTAACATGCACGAAGCCCCGGGTTCGATTTCTCGGTACCACATACATAGAAAAAAAATCCAGAAATGGTGCTGAGGCTCAAGTGGTAGAGCTCTAGCCTTGAGAAAGTCCAAGGACAGTGCTCAGGCCCTGAGCTCAAGCCCAGGACTGGCAGAAAAAAAAAGAGTCTCACATTCTTTAGTGCCCCAGCTGGCTTTGAACCTTGATCCTCACATCTCAGCCTCCTGAGTAGCTAGGATTACAGGTGTGAGCCAGGCTTCCAGGCTTCATCTATTTTTTTTAATCATTTGTTTTGATGGGCACAAACATTCTGTTTGAGAGACAGGCTTTACGATCATGGATTCATACAAAATTATTAATATATGACAAGATGCATATGTGAATTTGCATTACTGTATTACTTCAGTTTCTTAATATAAATAAAAATATTTTAAATGTCATGCTTTCCTACACTTAGTAATATAATGAAAAAGAAAAAAAAATTGCAGAGCGTTTTGTTATATAAAGACCAGCCAAGTAGAAGGCAGTATTAAAAAAAATACTGTATTGATTTTGAAAAGGTTAAATACAGAGGAGTTACATGAGTCAGGTAATAAGCACAACACTTTTTGAACCACATCTCCCCTTCCCTCACTCTCTCCCAGGTTTTCCCTTCCTATCCCCACCCATAGGATATATAATTCATTTTCTATGTAGTGTCTAGGAATTATCACTGTTCTATTTTTACTCTTTGTTCCAAATTTTATGTGCCCCCTTACCCTCCCAAATACAAACACTGAACAATAAGACTAAAGGAAAAGAAAACAAAACCAGCAACAATAGCAACCAAAACAAATCTCATTTCTTTTTCTTGGAGTTCATTTTGTAAAGTATTATTTTATATGATGATATGAACAAGCCTATTGAGCATCTGTGATCCATTGCTATTAATATTCTCTTTAGTCCTCGCTGTGTGAATGTCTAGAGACCTGTAGAATTTATCATGTCCCAGTGTACATACATACATACATACATGTGGATATATTTTAATCATTCAATGTATTTACTTGTAGATTTATGGGCGCATTATATTTACCACAAATGAAGGAAACCATGCAACCTATGTTTCTTTGGATCTGACTTATTTCTCTTTATAATTTTTTCTTTTCTTTTTTTTTCTTTTTTTTTACCAGTCCCGGGCTTGAGCTCAGGGCCTGAGCACTGTCCTTGGACTTTCTCAAGGCTAGAGCTCTACCACTTGAGCCTCAGCACCACTTCCGGCTTTTTTCTATGTATGTGGTACCGAGGAATCGAACCCAGGTCTTCATGCATGCTAGGCAAGCACTTTAACAACTAGGCCAAACTCCCGGCCCTCTTTATATTTTTTTCTAAGTTATTCCATTTCCTTATAAATGGTACAATATCATTCTCTGTGAAGGATAAGTAGAATTGTATTTTGTATATACACAATATTTTCTTGATTCATTCAGCCACTGCGGGACATCTGGGTTGATTCCCTATCTTCGTTTTGGTAAACAATGTTGCAATGAACATGATCATGCTGGTGGCTTTAGTGTTGGCTGGTTTGGGGTCTATTGGATAGATGCCCAGAAGTGGGATTGCTGGGTCATAAGGGAGCTCTATAGCCTTTTGAGGAACCTTCATACTACTGTGCAGAGTAGTTGAACAAATTTATATTCCCACAAAGAGTGTAGTAGCATTCTCTTTTGGCCACATCCCTGCCAACATATATTATTGTTAGTTTTCTTGATAATGGTTATTCTAATCAGATATCAGTTTTGTTTTGATTTGCATTTCTTCTGTGTTCAGACATGTTGAACATTTCTTCATATGTCTATTGGCCATTCTTACTTCTGAGAAATCTCTCTTTAAGTTGTCAGCTCATTTATTGATTGGATTGCTAGGCTTTTGAGAGTTTATTTTTGAGGAATTTTCTTTTTTGAACTCTATATTTAAGATATGAAGCCTTTGTCTGATGTATAGCTGGTAGAAAAAAAACTCCCATTCTTTGGGCTATTTCTCTTGTTAGCTATGTCCTTTGCCATGCAGAAGCACTTCAGTTTGGAGAATCCCATTTATCCAGTCTTTCTTTGATTTGTTGTGATTCTGGATCCTTACTTAGGAAATTTCAACCCATGCCTAGAAGGCATATTTCCTCTACACTTCCTGGAAAATTTTCACAGTATCTGGCCTTACATTGGGGACTTTGATTCATGTAGAAGAATTGATTCTGTTATAGGGTGATATATGAGAATCTACCTTCAGTTTTCTGCACATCGATGGTGAGTTTTACCAGCATCATTGGTTGATGAGGCTGTCTGTCTTCTAACCTGTGTTTCTGGCTCCCTTATTGAATCATAGGTGGCTGGATGTCTAAAGTAGGATTTTACTTAGCCCAGGTCCTACAAAACAATCAGGCCACTTTGGTTAATCTCATATTGGTACAGTATCTGACTTTGTTATCTGGCATATTATATATATATATATATATATATGTTTATTTGTTTATTTGAAATAGGAAAGGGAAGGGGAGAAAACAAGATGATTTGGAGGGGATGAGGGGAGGGAAATGGGAAAAAAACATGATGAGGGGTCTCAATGTGTGAGAAGTAATGGACCTACTATCTAATGAATAAAACTGTAACCCCTCTATACATTACAATGAAAAAAGAACTTTCAGGCCAAGCTATCATTGTATGCCAAAATAAAATAATAGCACAAAAATCACTCTTGAAAGGGTTAATATCTTGAATATATTTCTGATACATATGAGATGGTTTTGCTTAACAAAACAATGTAAATTGAAAAATATTTTGGTCAATTAGCTTTATATTTTAAATAATAGGTGTCCTGCAAACTTGTCAAGAAAGGAAAAACAGCCCACTCTCTGTGAATTCAGGAAAGAACAATTTATAGTAACACTTAAATAATGGAGAGGAAGTACCCTAGATAGTCTGATTGAATTTCAAAAAGGAAGCATTCTTTGTTTTTTTAAAGGAAGCATTCTTTACTGTACTTTTTGTCCTAATGACTTGGGACATATTCCTTATTAAAATTCTCCAGAAATAGGCATTAGAGCATAGGACTTTGGGGGATTTAAATGAGAAATGCCATAAAACCATAGTAAAAGACAACCTTTAGAATGACTAAATAAAAAACTTTGTCCCCAGGAAGATGTCCTGAAGATACATAATATATGCCCTTGAAATATGATATTACCATCTTATTCCCATTATTCACTGAGGTAGTAATATCTTTTTGGGTTTGTAGAGTATCCTGAGGGGGTAGGTTTAGCTTTTTTAAGAGTTTCTGCTTTCACAAATGCGAAAAGGGTTATTCAAAACACTTTTCATGGACAAGAAAAAAGAAACTCTTCAGGTAGGAAAAGGTTGAAAAAAAGACCAACGCTTTGGACACTCTATGGGAAGTTTTAAATTTGAATTCTACTTTCAAGAACTTATTAAATTATAGGGAAGATTTCCATTCCAGGTCAAGATAGGATTAAAGGAACTAAATCCACTTTCCCATCTCAAATGAAAACAAAGAACACGCCAAATCAAAATAATCACAATTTTCAGGTTTTGGTTTGAAATTGACATTCATTCTTAGTTAATGTAGGATAATGATCAGGGAGATACACAGAAGAAATGAAATCAATTCTGTGATCAAGTTTACTGCCTACAAAGAGAAGGAAATTATTGGTCTCATTTAATAGAGAATAAGGACTTTGTTATACAAGAAGACCAAGATAGCCAAGATTTGCCATACATAGTCCTTGTGAGCAGACATTCAGAAAGAGGACACTACAAAGACTTTTGGAGGGTCCTTAAGGGTTCCATTGCATTTTCAATAGCATACACATGGAAGAAAACCACAAAATATTATAGAAAGAAGCTTGAAATGAAGAAAGAAAAATAGCCTTGAAATTGGAAATTCGATGACATTAGTCTCCGTTTGCAACAGCTTGAGTGGAAAGCCTTATAATTCACAGGCAGAAAGTACAATGCATAATATATTTTCTCTCTGTGTACATGTTTATATAAAAATATCTGCATAAACATATAAAATATGTGTATTTACATATTCTAAATCAGAAATGTTTAGGGTATTATATACCAACGTTGACATACTGAACAAATTCAATTTGATGACAGTTGATGACAGGAAGAATTTATAGGATAGCTTAGGCTCAATTATAAAGTACCATAACAGATTAAGAGAATTTTATGACACTAGTGACAACAGTTGCCATTGTTGCTTATGCTAGATGCTTTTGTCCTATTTAATGGTATAGATTTCCCTCATAATTCTAGTGATTCATAGCATGTTCTCTGGTTCAAGGACTAGGGGACATGTTTTGGCTAACTCAGTGCAAATGAGGCCTTCTTTATTTAAACAGTCCTCAAATCTATTTCAATAATGGGAGATTAATAATGTTCCTTTCATTTATTATTACTTTCTACATGGGTTTTTCTTTGTGGTATGGTACATGTATAATCAAAAACATAATGGCTTAAATATAAACTAAATACCTGATCTAATTATGGCACCCCTCAAAAATATACCAAGGAGAAATTATATTATGTAGAAATATTTGCATAGTAGTCAAACACTCCTGTAAATTGGGTCAGTCTTGACCTCAATTTGAAGTATATATGAATGGATAAAAATATTTATGATACTGTTGCTTACATTATGGGAAGACCTCCAGTTATAAATTTATATTTAGGAGTTAAGGTCATTATTTGCTGTTGAAACCTGAAAACTAATCTACCTCAGTTACCAAGCAGATCAATTAAAATTGAATAAATACAAGGCGTTAGGCTTAACTACTTGAACCACTATTTCTGATTTTAAAGCACACATTCTGTAGTCCTGGGACATAGGTGGGGGTTGGTTAATCTACCAACGAACATGTAATTCTACCTATTAATAAAAGTTAAAATTCAAATATATATATATATATATTTAGCATTTTCTATCTACTAGACCTTAAAGCATAGTTTACATAATTGAATCCTCACAGCATATCCTGTGAGAATGTTAGTATTGTTCCTATTTTTCAGATAAAGCAACTGAGGCTCACAGAGGGATAAAATAATTTTAATAATATTCCCAAGGCTTCATAAATACCACGGAGCCAAAGCTGACTCAGAACAATTTTAACACTGAGTCCTAATCATCTCATTCAGCTTATGAAGTTATAAGTAGCACATTCAAATTCATAATTTACATCTCATCTGTGCAATGTGCATGTGGATGATGCTAGAACTTCCTGCTCGTTCTCTCCCAGATTTCACTCAAATTGCTGCTGTTCCTATCTGGATTTTCATAATTAGTTGCCAATATACTCTGAGGTATCTGGAAAGCAGATAATGACCATGACCTTTGTCACCAATAGTGTGTAAAAAGACCTTTAAACTATGCATGTGTTAGCTCATTGTTCTTCTACGAGTTTTATATATTTATATGCCTCATGTGGAAACACTATTTTACTTTGGCCTAATTTTTCTGGATTCACTTCACTATCTTCATGTCCCTTTGACTCACAGAAAGCAGCGATGATATTTTGGAGCATATTTTCTGCTTCCAGACAACACAAATAACATCTGTGTCTGCAGGCAGACAATAAAAGAAAATGCTGGCCTCTCCTGCGTTTAGTTCCCTACACAGAGCAGCTGCTTTGAAGAGAGTTTTAAAATTACTTAACAACATTAACGAATATTAGAGGATTATTACTCATTCAGAAATGTGCATTGGGGTATTATTTTAGCAAAATCCCACCCAGCAATGTGAGAGATAATCAAATTAAAATTTGGAGTATTTCCTGTTTATAAGGTAGCATTATTAGAAAAGACTACACAAATGGAGTGTAAATCTTTCTTAAGAGTTTAATATGTGTCACCGAATTCAGAGAAAGGTTTTCAATTGAAATGATTGTATTTAATTCTCATTAAAATGTCAGGAACATACTTTTAAATTTAAATTAATCAAGAAAGTATGAAATTGAATATAGGCATGCTCTCTTTAACTAATGTACTATCATTTTGTGCAGGAAGTTTTGGCAAAATATATGTGCTGAAACCTCTTGAAGCCAGAAAACAAATGCAAACAGAAACAATAATATTAATGCTTTTCAATTGGAATATTTATAGAGTCTATGTCCTTAACATTGTCTAAGATGTTCATGCCAAATAATCAAATGAATATTTTTGGCACATAAAATGGACAATCTAAGCTGGACACTGATGACTCATGCATGCAATCCTAGTCTGGAAGCTGACATTTGAGGACTGCAATTTAAAGCCAGCCCATGTAGGAAAGTCCATGAGACTCTTATGTCCAATTAACCACAGAAAAAGCTAGAAGTTGATACAGGGCTCAAGTAGTAGAACAGTAGCCTTCAGCACAAAAGGTCAGGGACAGTGCCTAGGCTAAGCTCAAGCCATGGTACTGGGAAGAAAAAGGACAATTTATTTATTTATTTATTTATTTATTTATTTATTTATTTATTTATTTATTTATTTGCCAGTCCTGGACTTGAGTTCAGGGTCTGCTCGCTATCCTTGGACTTTCTCAAGGCTAGAACTCTACCACTTCAGCTCAGCACCACTTCTGGCTTTTTTTTCTGTGTATGTGGTGCCGAGGAATCAAACCTGGGTCTTCGTGCATGCTCGGCAAGCATTCTACCACTAGACCAAACTCCCGGACCCGAAAAAGAACAATTTATATTCATGAATACATGTCTCAGATTTAGGAAAAATGTGCAGGCCCAACAATCTATCAATGAAGAATTCCCATGATTGTCATTGATATGGGATACACAGGACAGATGTAATATGAATCTATACAAGATTCATATAAATTTATATTTAGGAGTGAAGGTCATTCTTTATGACACTGAGTCCATGTGGTCTCCCAACAATCACCTTAGAGGAAAAAAACTCAAACAAATATACAGAGAGTAATTCACTGTAAAATCCAGAAAATGCTGGCTTGGCTGAATGTTAGTGTAACTTGGCTCTGTAACTGGTTCTATCATTTGTTATAGGCTTGATTCTAAGGAGGATTTGTTCATAGTTCATCCACTGTCTTCTAGCCTCTCCCATTGCATATCCATCATCTAATACTTTTCCAAATAACCTTAGTTTTCATTTGTTTTATTTTCTCTTTCTTTTTTTTTGCCAGTTGTGGGCTTGAGCTCAGAGCCTGAGCACTGTCCTTGGACTTTCTCAAGGTTAGAGCTCTACCACTTAAGCCTCAGCACCATTTCTGGCTTTTTTCTATGTATGTGGTACCGAGGAATCGAACCCAGGTCTTCGTGCATGCTAGGCAAGCACTCTACCAGTAGGCCAAACTCCCGGCGCTCTCTCTTTCTTTTTACAAGATTCTTACTTCAGAGCCAACTACCTAAGACTATAGAACTGGTAATAAATCTGATACAAAGTAATTCCTAATTATATGATTGTACCAGGGCATGTCCATCTTTAGTTTCCACTTGAACAGCTCATTAGTTATTGAATAAGCATTTCTGAACACATATTGTATGACAGAATGTGATATAAAATGATATGATATGTATAGATTAAAAGAGCAAGAAAACAATATCCCTTGCCATAAAAGGCTGGCAACCCAGTGCAAACGTGGAAATTATGACAGGACAAGGAAATAAATACTATTTAAGGGAGGTAGCATTCAAGAGAAGCAAGGAACTGACTGTTAGAAAACTACTATAGGCTTCAAAGAAGAGATGGGACTTGAGTTGCATTTTAAGGGGAAAGTATGGTACTGATAGGTTACACAGTCATTACAAATATTTCTAAACACAGTAGAATACATGTTCAAAGAAAAGTGCATGTAGGAGAATAGTAAATTTAAAGAAAACAAGTATCTTTCAGTGTTTCTACTATGCAAATTGGGAGTAGAATAGTAAAGTAGGATACAGATAGTTTGCAAAAGGCCTTATATGCCATGCTAGAATGGAATTGCGCTTTATTTGTCTCAAATTATATTCCTGCACATTAGGGGCACATAATAATCTGAATACAAATAACTAGAATTTAAGGATTCTTGAATAGTTGGATACAGTGGTTCATGACTATAATTCTAGTTACTCAAGACTGCAACAGCAGGTAGTTTGAAGCCAGCTGGAAAAAGTACAAAGCCCCCCCTTTTAAAACAAAAGAAAACAAAGCAAAGAGATTGGGCTGGGAATATATATATATATAGCTCAGAGAAACGTTTATCATGGACAAATGTCTGAAGGCCATCACTAGCAGAACAAAATTATTTCTACTGAGTGACTTAAAAATTTATAGTAACGAATCGTAATCTCTTATACATATATAGATAGATACATAGATACATGTGTATGTATAGATAACACACACACACACACACACACACACACACACACACACACACACACACACACACCATACAATGTGGTAGACACTTTCTGAAACTAGGGAAAATCATAACAAAATCTAAAAATCTGGAAGATAGTACAATTCCTTTTCTAGTGAGAATATATTTGTAATAATGGAGTTTGAACAAAATGTGGTCTTAGAATTGCATAGTTATGGCTATAAATCTCTATTATTGTCCAGGTATTGCATGTGGGTTTACTTCAGGGTGCATGCAGAGGATGAGGACAACTAAGCACTATTTGCAACCAGCATGAAGGAGCTCGTTTTCTTATACAAATTTGAAATCTATTAGGTAAAAATCATTCCAATGCCTTTTGTGAAACCTCCGCTAGGGAAGACTCAGGATTGCAAAATGCTACATAGAAACAATTTGCATTTGACTTTGTGATATGTGTTGTCTTGCTCATTTTGCTTCCAGAAATACTTTTGACTAAATATCACAAGAGAATGAGGCAGGGATAGAGGGAAAGATGGGAGGGAAATTTTTTATTTCTTCAGGAATTATTCTATCCAAACCAGAATCCAGATGGGAGAGGTAAGGAAAAGAAAAATTGAGAAACCTGGCCATTTATAAAATTATAAATTCTACTTCATGAGGTATAATCAATACATAAAAGTACAATCTAGACAGGATTTTCTCTCTATATATAAACACTGTATAGTATTTGCTTTAAAAAACCCAAAGTTGAACAGCACTATAAAATATTCTACTTTTAAAGTTAAGTTTAGCATTAGAATATGATTATAGAAAGATAACTTGCATTAATCTTGCAAATCAGTTTTATTTCTTAACCTACATAAAATTCAAATAGGCCTTAGGATAGGTGTGAGGCAAACTAACTAAAATGGCCACTGCAGTTCTAATAATTCATATGCATGAGTGAAATATATAGAATATATTAATATATGAATATCACTAAATTCAAAGGCAACATTTAAAAAACAAAAGGCCTCATTTTACAATAAGAATTAGAAAAGATATGAATAAGTGGCATACAAAACATGGAAAAAGCTTATAATTTGTCTTACTATTCTACATTTAAGAGATACTAGGTCAAATGTACTAGAAGCTCATTCATGTAATCCTAGCTACTCAGCAGACTGAGTTCTGAGTCAGCCTAGGAGAGATGACTTCAATTAACCACCAAAAACCCAGAAGTAAAGCCTATGGCTCAAATACTAGAGGGATAATCTTTTTTTACTGGCTATTTACATTTAATAACTTGTTTAAAAGCAATGTTGTGCTGAATGCTGGTGGCTCCTGCCTTTATTTTTAAATTTAGTTTTATTTTTTATTGCTGGGGTAATTTATAGAGGGGTTACAGTTACATTCACCAGATAGTAGGTGCATTACTCCTCACACAAGGATACCCCTTCTCATGTCATTGTCCCCATTCCCCCCATCTCCTACAGGAATAATGTTGATCAAGGAAGGTAATGAATAATGCCAGGGCCACAAGTTGAAGCCTCAAAACTAGCAATAAACACAGAAATAAATGAGATAATGCATTTTTATAAGTAGCAAGTTACACCTTCTATACATTTATATACATTCTCAATGTAATTCCATGTCTAAATACTTCATTTATGTAAATAAAGGAAAACTTCTACATGTTCTTTTTGGGTTATGGAAAAATACTGTAGTTCTTTGGTGAGATCACAAAACACTAGGGTTAACTGGTACATCAGTGTGGGATGACAACTATACATCTTAGTAATTTGAAGAGTTTGTCTACTTTTCTCCCTATTGTCATCAATTTATTATCACTTTCCAGACACATAATGAAAAATACATGGTATATACCATGAACAATGCATCTTATTTATGAAGTTAGATAAATAGATCTATGTTTACAAATATATATTTTCATACAAATATCCATACATATATACACATATATGCATGTGCATGCAATTCACAATTAGTCTGTTCCTTAATTTATGATTTAAGAAACACAGGAGGCAACTGGTTCCAGTGTAATGTCTTCTAACACTAGAGACTACAGTCCAGTCAGGGATACAAAGGTTAAATTTATGGCTGCTTCCCTGAAGTAAAGAAGATAGGAGATCTTACTATATTATTATGCAGCATAAAGAAGATATGGGTTTTTACCAATTTTTGTGTTTATTAATTTGTCACCTTGTTCTGGTCATTGGACACCATCTTAAATTTATTAACTTTGACTTCCAGAAAATCAAAAATACCAATAATAGCAACAAAGCTATCTTGTGATAGAGAAGGCTACCCTACTCTAATGAGTATCATATTGAAATATCTAATTTCTAGGTACGGAAACAAGACGTTCTCATAGGAGTGATAGAATACATAATTGGAGTGTGTAAACTGGTCTTGGAAACAACCATTAGGAGAGAGCACAAACGAGAGTAATGACCAAGATGGAGAAAAGTGAGTCAGTGACGTCTCATGGAGATGGTAGATTCAAGTAGAATTTCATGAATGGGTAAGTTCTGAACAAATAGAGGGGACAATTTACACTCACGTGGCACAAGAGTTTTGTCTATACAGATTTATTTGTAGTCTAACTTAATGGTTAAACGATGCTGTAATTGTTTTGAAAGTTTTAAGCTAGCTTGATTATAATTGTCTCCAAATCTGATCCTTCTTTTAGCATTGAGATCTCAGGGAAAAGAACTAGCATTTACTAGTTTGCACACACCAGCAGTTTACCATTTTTCTTCATATTCAACATAGCATGTGATCTCATTAGTTTTATCTCTTAATTTGAACTGGTCTACTTCTTCCCATTTCCATATTTGATATCTTTGGCAGACATGACTGCGATATCTTCACTGGATTCTTTGTATCTAATCTGGTGCTTTTCTAATCCAACCCTTGCAATGTAACTAGAAAGATAATCACATTACCTCCTTTGATATTTTCCTGTCTCATTTATGATAAATATGAAAGTTGTCAACATGGTCTATAAAGCCTTGTATTATTTGTATTCCCCTGTACTTCAGTGTACATTTGATCCCTGGCTCTAGCAACACTGTATTTCTTCCAGTTTCTGAAATATGTCACCTTTTTTTTTACTTCATGTCATTTGTGACTGATTTGATTTTGTTGGCTTTACTTACCTAACCATACATACTAGATTAAGTCCTTCATTCTCCAAAGAACTAATGACAATTCTGGCATTTGAATGATATATATAGTTACGTGTGGAGTCTAATTCTACCACAATCTAAATTCTAGGGTGGAGGAATTGTGTCTGTCTGGTTCATCATATATCAGGTGTAAAAATAATATTGTACACACAGAAGAATAATTAACTATTTGGTGAATAGAGGAATGCTTTGCAAATGCATTCTAAGCAAAGATAAAGGCATAGCACACAGACAGGAATGAGAGGCCCTATCTGCAGGACTGATTATAGCTTGAGCAGAGCTGCAGCACAGGTCTCAATAAATATGCTAGTCTGGCTGGTTTAGAGTTCATATAGAGGGCAAAAATGAAGATAATATTAGAGAGGAAGCTTTTGAAGGAACTAATATTAAAATATATATTTTAGAATTTAGTCTACAGAAATAGAGAACAACTGAAGGCTTAAAGTCATCGAGAGATGCCAATCAAAAGCCAGTACTGCTAAACTTCTCTCGGATTGTACATTATAGTCTATGAGTGTTTCAAAATATCTTCACCTACATTGAGCATCCATAGATCATCTATGTTTGGTGAAGTTCCTGCCCCATAAAACTGCCATATGTTGGAAAGATTGGTTCCCATTCTTTTCTCATAATCTTTCAGCATTAGAGACACATCTTACTTTCATTTTAGAGTGTGAGCTAAAATGAAGGTCGTAACTTTGTTTTCTAGTCTCAGCCACAGTAACTGTTCAAGAGGATAAGACACCCGATCCATTTTCAACCATTCTCACTAAACTCTGCTATAGTTCATATGTTGATTCCCACAAAACCTCATGTTGAAATTCAATCACCATTGAAATTCCTATGGAATAGGACTTTTGTGAAATGATTAGGCCATAGTTGCTCTTCCTAATAAACTAATTCATGCCCTTATTACAACAGTAGGATCATTATCATAAGAGTAGTTTTATTATAAAAAATAAAAAGTTCACTCCTTTTTTCTTTCCATCTTTTTCCTTACCTCCTTTTTCTGCTTTGCCCTCTTTTTGCCCTTTTGCCATTCTATATGGTATCACACAAGAAGGCTCTTAACAGATACCAGCACAATTTTGTCAATTAATTTCCTAATCTACATAACAAAAGACTAAACATAGAGCTCCCATATGCCCCAGCAATTTCACTACTTGGTATTTAGCCAATGGTCCAGAAACAAGGACATACTAAAGCCACTTGCACAACGATGTTCATTGCAGCACTATTTACCATAGCAAAGATATGGAACCAACCCAGATGCCCCTCAGTTGATGAGTGGATCAACAAGATGTGGTTTTTACTTCGGGCATACCTAACTCACTGTCTGTGCAAGATTACTCAGTTTCTTCATGGAATATTCACTGACTCATTTGGCTTTCTCAACTTTTATCACTGAACTAATAATCATTTGGTGATAAGCTTCTTTTTTTCATATATATTTTTATTGTAATTAATAGAAAGGTTACATGATATTTGCCAGATAGATGATGCATTAATTCCCATACATTGATACCCTTTCACATGTCTTGGTACCCATCACCCTCCCCCCCACCCACAGCCCTCATCTTGTTTTCCCCACTTCCCTATCCAATTTCAAATAACCAAATACAAATATATCCGATATATCAGGTAACAAAGTGAGATACTGTAACAATATGAGATAACCAAGGGACAGCAAAAGAGATGAAAGATAACATAGTACATTAAGGACAACAATCATTCATTATATGGCTTATGTTTCTATATCCTAGAGATCCTTTCATTTGGCATCCTACTATATGGCTTTTTGTATCAAGGTTTTGCTCTATTGCAAATCTCTGCTAGGAGAGCCCAAGATTTCTACTGATTATGACAAATGAGGGAAACCATTGAACCTATGTTCCTTTGAGTCTGGCTTACTTCACTTAATATGGTCTTTTCTAAGTCTTTCCATTTCCTAACAAATGGGGCAATGTCATTCTTTCTGACAGCAGCATAGAATTCCATTGTGTACAAATACCACATCTTGTTGATCCACTCATCAACTGAGGGACATCTAGGCTGGTTCCATATCTTTGCTAGGGTAAATAGTGCTGCAATGAACATTGTTGTGCTGGTGGATTTAGTATGTCTTTGTTTCTGGATGATTGGGTAAATGCCAAGTAGTGGAATTGTTGGGTCATAGGGGAGCTCATGTTTAGTCTTTTGAGGAACTGCCATATTGCTTTCCATAGTGGTTGAACGAGTTTGCACTCCCACCAACAGTGTAGTAGTGATCCCTCCTGGCCACATCCCCTCCAGCATCTGTTGTTATTAGTTTTCTTGATCCTGGCCATTCTAACTGTAGTGAGGTGGAATCTTAGAGTTGTTTTGATTTGCATTTCTTTTATGACCAGAGATGTTGAGCATTTCTTCATGTGTTTATACGCCATTTTTGTTTCTTCTTCAGAGAAGACTCTCTTTAAGTCTTTGGCCCATCTTTTAATGGGATGGTTGTTACCTTGGAGATTAGTTTTGGATTGATTCAATTTTTTGAGCTGTTGATATATTTTAGATATGAGGCCTTTGTCTGTTGTTTGGTTGGTGAAGATCTTCTCCCACTCTGTAGGCTTCCTACTTAATTTACTAGCTATGTCCTTTGCCATACAAAATCTCTGCAGTTTAATGCAGTCCCACTTATCCAGCCTTTCTCTGATTTGTTGTGATTCTTGGTCCTTATTAAGAAAGTTTCGACCTGTGCCAAGGAGGTCTAGTGTATCTCCTATTCTTTCTTGTAAAGTTTTCAGAGTGTCGGCTTTTACCTCCAGGTTTTTGATCCATTTGGAGTTAATTCTAGTGCAGGGTGACAAAGAAGGATCCATCTTTAGTTTTCTGCATGTGCTTAACCAGTTCTGCCAGCACCACTTGTTGAAGAGGCTGTCTTTCTTCCATTCTATTTTTGGCTCCCTTGTCAAAGATTAGGTGGCCATAGGTCTGTAGTTTAATATCTGGGTCCTCTGTTCTATTCCATTGGTCTTCAGGCCTGTTCTTGGGCCAGTACCAAGCTGTTTTGATAGTTATAGCTCTGTAATAGAGTCTAAAGTTTGGTATTGAAATTCCTCCTGCACTGTTCTTTCTGCTAAGAAGTATTTTTGCTTCTTTTAATTCTTTCATAGTATCAAGGTAATCTATAGGCTTAGCGTTCTGAATGATTGGACATCAGTTCTGTCTCTGGAGATGAAATAGGTGGTATGTAGCTTGTAAGATTTGGATTTAGCTTCAAGTCCTGTTCTTGATTCAGGTTTCTTAGGTCAGGCTAATAAGCAGAAGCCATGTCTGTGTTCTTTTTATCCCTGTTGAAAGAATTCCTGAATTCAGCTGAAAATCCCGTGTTGGACTTTCCTTCAAGTACGGAAGTAATATTTTCATGTAGGACTTGAGAAAAGAACGTCAAAGCAAGAAGATGCTGAAAAGTTGAGACAGAGAGCAGCTAGTTGTCTAATACAAACTAAAAGAGAATCCTGATGACTGGAAAACAAAAACAAAAAACCTATCCTTTGCCTATTCTTCAATCCCATTAAAGAATACTCAAGGGTTGGAGCATAGCCTAGTGGTAGAGTGTTCACCTTGCATGCACAAAGCCCTGGGTTCGATTCCTAGGTACTACATACACAGAAAAAAAACGGAAGTGGTACTGTGACCCAAGTGGAAAGCTCTAGCCTTGAGCAAAAAGTGTCCAAGGACAGAGCCCAGGACCTAAATTAAAGCACCGGGACTGGCAAAATAAAATCCTCTAAAATAAATAAAAGATCTCACACAAGTTAATACTGTAGAGAAGGGAGTTAACATTCATTCAATACCTACTTTGGGTCTGATATTATACCAAAACCCTTTCATATATATCCCACTTAACGCCCATCAATCCCATCACAATAACTCAGAGGAATGAGCCTTATTCAATTAAGGAAAATAATCACTTATTATATGGCTTTTGTTTTTATATCCTGGAGGTCCTTTAATTTAGCGTCATACTATATGGCCTTATGTATGTAGGTTTTGTTCTATTGTAAATCTCTGCTAGGGGAGTCCAAGGTTTCTACTGATTATGAC
This sequence comes from Megascapheus bottae, assembly GCF_031878675.1. Classification (NCBI taxonomy): domain Eukaryota; kingdom Metazoa; phylum Chordata; class Mammalia; order Rodentia; family Geomyidae; genus Megascapheus; species Megascapheus bottae. The sequence continues at coordinate 84,562,203 of NC_143547.1, forward strand.
AAATGAGGGAAACCATTGAACCTATGTTCCTTTGACTCTGGCTTACTTCACTTAATATGATTTTTTTCTAAGTCTTTCCATTTCCTAACAAATGGGGAGATGTTGTTCTTTCTGACGGCAGCATAGAATTCCATTGTGTACAAATACCACAACTTTGCGATCCATTCATCTCCTGAGGGGCATCTGGGTTGGTTCCATATATTTGCTACGGTAAATAGTGCTGCAATGAACATTGTTGTGCTGGTGGATTTAGTATGTCTTTGTTTCTGGATGATTGGGTAAATGCCAAGTAGTGGAATTGCTGGGTCATAGGGGAGCTCTATGTTTAGTCTTTTGAGAAACTGCCATACTGCTTTCCATAGTGGTTGAATGAGTTTGCACTCCCACCAACAGTGTAGTAGTGATCCCTCCTGGCCACATCCCCTCCAGCATCTGTTGTTATTAGTTTCCTTGATCCTGGCCATTCTAACTGGAGTGAGGTAGAACCTTAGAGCTCTTTTGCTTTGCATTTCTTTTATGGCCAGAGATGTCTATAGGCCATTATTATTTCTTCTTCTGAGAAGACTCTTTTTAAGTCATTGGCCCATCTTTTAATGGGATGGTTGTTTCTTTGGAAATTAGTTTTTGAGTGATTCAATTTTTTGAAATGTTGATATATTTTAGATATGAGGTCTCCACTTAAAATTGTTTCTTTGCAAGAAAGAAGTCAGCTATGGCAGAAAAGTCTGCAAGACTCCATCTCCAGTTTATGAGTAAATTGCTAAACTGGTGGCATGGCTGTATTGGTAGAGTACCATCTGTGAGCAGAAAACAGAGCAAGAGGAGGAGGGAGTAAAATGGAGAGGGGCCAAAGAACGAAACTTAAACGGGATCCAGGAACAATGATGCATATGCAGTGCTCAGGAGGTAGACTTAGGAAGATCACAAGTTCAAGGTCTACTCTAACACAGTTAGCAAAACTATTTCAAAAACAAAAGAGCAAATAAAAGGACTGGGGTTGTAGTTCGGATGATAGAGTATTTCCACAGCAAGCATGAAAATCTGAGTTTAATGTCAGTGCCACCAAAATTAATAATAATAGCTAATAAATTTTGAGATGGGCCAGAAAAATATTGTTTCTTTGCAAATGATTTCTTATAACTAAAGTTACTCTCTTCTTAATTTTGCGCAGTCTTCTATATAGTTAATGTTAATACTCATGAATAAATTCCTTCTAGTAAATCTTGAGATTGATTTATGTCCCTCTCAATACTATACTGAGGTGACAGATAATTGAGCTTAGGTATGTACTAAATAACGTTCAGCATCAATTATATTATCATTCATTTAAACTGACCGTATATTATACAACTTTAAGTGGAATATTATACAATCTTGAAAATGCTGTTTCTATACCCAATAACAAAGATGATTCATACACAAAAATAATTTCTCAGAAAATAAATGTGATTACATGAAAATGTAAGCATGACACATTAAACAACATATTGTTAAGGGTATATATTAGTAGGTATACTTATAAGGCAACAAATAAGAAACATATTTCAGGGTAATAGCTATTACTTTAAGGAAAGTGAGGAAAATATGCTAGAATCCTAAAGTTTTGAACGTGGAATCCAAAAAGTATTGATTATATATCTTAAGTTTTATGGTGGATGCACAGAATTCTCAATGTTTGGAGTTCAATAGAGCCAAATTTTCACCAAATAATAGTTTCATCTTTATTGAAGTATGAGGAAGAAGACACAAATGAAAAAAAATTTTAAAAATGGCATATGAGGGACCTAGGTTTCAATAAAAGAAATAAGGTAATAATTTAATTAATATTAGAATTTTTTCAAAGAGAATGGATATCAGAACGACAATCATGAATCACAAGGCCAATCATCAAAAAACAAAAGTTCAAATATGCTTCCTAAGTGGCACATAGGTAGAAAAGGAGTCATCTTAGAAATAGTTTCAGCAGACACTGAAATGAACATTATGGCTGACTCTTAATCAGACATATGTATTAACTTTAATTCTTTGCTCTCTCAGCATAATATTGACTGAAATTTTAATCCGCTACTGTTCTTATTTACTTGAAACAAGCAGAAATTCATGCATACAAGCATACCCATAAATGTGTTTTTGTCTTTAAAGATCTATATTACCTTGTATTTATTGTTCTGAAATTTTTTCTCAGTTCTGTCATAAATATTTTCTTATGTTAGTATATATAGATGTAATTCTTTCTCTTTAATATTTGTCATTCTTTCTGTTAAGTAGATTCTTGAATGTCTGACTGCTGGGTCATAATGTATGTGTTTTATTAGATAAAATTTTCAAAAATGACCCTAAAATTTTTTCTGCTGGAAAAGTGGCTCAGGATGTTGTGTACATACAGAACAAGTACAAGACCTAGATTTCAAGCCCTTGTACAATTAAAAGATTGTTCTAATGAACATTTATATCAACAGTGTATACAAATGCCAATTTCTCTTATACTTAGCAACGTTAACCATTTTTTTAATTTTTGGAAAATTAAATGTAAAAATGTTATTTAATTTCTGTTTACTTTTTATTTATATGACTATATATTTATCTTCTCCATTTTGCATTTTGGCATCGTTTTGTTTTGTTTTGTTTGTTTTTGTCAATCATGGAGCTTGCACTCTGGGCTTGAGCGTTGTCCTTGAGCTCTTCAGCTCAAGGTTAATGCTCTACCACTTTGAACCACAGCTCCACTTCTGGTGGTTATTTAACATAACAGCCTCGCTGACTTTTGTGCCTTGGCTGTCTTTGAACTGCAATCCTCAGATCTCAGCTTCCTGAGTAGTTAAGATTACAGGCTTAGCCTCTGGTGCCTGGCTTTATTTTGGCATCTTTTATGTTTTAGTTTGTACTCTATGGTTGCCTCATTTTTACATGACATATGTTTCACATAGCAACTTGTTTATACCACATAATATCTCCCAATCTATTGTCTTTCTTTTACTACTATTCAGAGATTTTGAATTTATCTATTGTCAAATATGTCATTTTACCCTCTTTACTCACTCTGAGTTTCATGGTCCATTTAGAAAAGCATTCCACACAATGGGATACTTTGATACAGATCCATTTTCTTTATTAATAACTGAATAATTCTGTGAGGATAGGCTTTGTCCATTATCATAAAAAACTTGATATTTTTTATACAAACATTAAAAGGATGTTATATCTAACTCTTATTTATAGATGTAAAAGATGTTTTAGAAAGGTTAAGCTGCACCACCACCCCTCAAAAAAAAGATGTTTTAGAAATTAACCAAAAACTTCATTACACCATGTCAAATAATAGGGATATTTCTCCAAAGATGATTTATGAATAATTCCCATCTGCTTTGTGAAGTCTTGCTATATGGCAAGTGACATACATTTTAACGTATTATTATATTTGGTTATTTGGAATTGGATAGGGAAGGGGGAAAAACAAGATAAGGGGTGGGGGTGGGGGGAGGGAAATGGGGATCAAGACATGTGAAATGGTATCAATGTATGTGAATTAATGCACCTCCTATCTGGCAAATATCCTGTAACCCTTCTATTAATTATAATGAAAAATATATGAAAAAGAAAAAAAAACATTCTATAAAGTACAATGAGAAGTATCAAAACACATAAGACTTCCCCCCATTTTTAAACAATGAATACTTTTTGCATTATACCACACTTGCTAATTTTACATAATAATATAATAAACACATTTTGCTAGGCTAGGCTAGGCTTCTAACTCATTTTTTCAAATATTCTACATGGTTATATGTCATTATTTAACTAATGCCCTGTTTCTAGTGTTCCAAGATGTTTTCTTTGGCATTATTGTTAACTACACAGTGTTATAGTCATCATTACTATATTTCTAATCTCATGAGATATTCAGGTTATTATAATTTGCTACTTCTCATCTCCCTTTTTATAATTACGTGAGAAAGCTTAAGATATTTAGTTGTAGGCTTGTGCTATCCAATATGGTAGCCACTCATGACATGTGAGTATTGAATTCATAAGATATGGTTAGTCTGAACTGAGATGTGCTTCAAATAGGTAGAGCTCTTGCCTTAAGGAAGCACAAGGACAGTGCCCAGGCCCTGAGTTCAAACCCCATGGCTGGAAAAAAATATATATATTAATATATAATATTATATATTATATATTATAATAATATATAATAATATAATATATTAATCAATTACTTAGTGAAATAATATCTGATATGTCTACATGAAGTATCTTAATAAATTAATTTAACTTATCCTTTTTATTTACTATTTAAACTTTGGCTACTAAAAACTCTAAAATTACATGCATGGTATCAGTCTCCTTTATATGTAGAAGACAGATTCTAAGACCTCCAATGAATACCCAAACCTCAGAGTTGAATTCTCTCTCTCTCTCTCTCTCTCTCTCTCACACACACACACACACATACATATGTGTAATTAATTAATCATAGAAAATGCTAACAGTAATAATACAGTAGGAAACTTACAATGACACATTATTTTTTTAGAAACTCAATAAACTTCATTGAATTAGAATGCAATTTATACAATAACCATCATTGAGTTTATTTTTTTTTTAAAAATCCCTTGATTGTATACCACATTTTCTTGATCCATTTGTCTGCAGATGGACATCTGGGTTGATTCCTCATCTTGTCTATGGTAAACAATGCTGTAATGAATAGGGTTGTGCTGGTAGCTTTAGCATGGTCTTCTTTGTGGTCTATTGAATAAATGCCAAAAAATGGAAATGTTGGGTCATAGAAAAGCTCTATGTTTAGTCTTTAGAGGAATCTCCATAGTACTGTATTCCAGAGTGGTTGAACAAATTTACATTCCTACCAACAGTGTAGTAGCATTCCCCTTTAGCCGCCAGCATCTCTTATTATTAGTTTTCTTGATAATGACCATTCTAATTGGAAGGAGGTGAAGTATTTGTATTATTTTGATTTGCATTTCTTTTATGACCAGAGATTTTGAGCATTTCTTCATATGTCTATTGGCCATTCATTTTTCTTCTTCTGAGAAGTTTTTCTTTAAGCCTTTAGCCTATATATTGATATGATTGTTTCCTTCAGGGTTTAATTTTAGATATGAAACCCTTGTCTGATGCATAGTTAGTAAAGATCTCCCATTCTGTGTGGTTTCTATTAATTTTGCTATCTATGTACTTTGACATGAATAAACAATTCAGCTTGATGAAATCCCATTTATCCAGTCTTGGATTTGCTGAGATTCTGTACCTTTAGTTAGGAAGTTTCAACCCCAACCTAGGAGTCCTAGGTCCTTTTTAAACTATTGTATTGTATTGTATTGTATTGAGGGGTTACAGTTATATTCACCAGATAAAAGGTACAATATTTCTCACACATTTATACCCCTTCTCATGGTTTTGTCCCCACTTCCCTCTTCCACCCCCTTCCCTAATCTTTTCCCCTTCCTATTTCAAATAAACAAATAAACATATATATATATAATATCAGATAACAAAGTCAGATATTGTAACAATGAGATTACCCAAAGGGCAACACAAGAGAAGAGAAAAAAACAACATTATTTAAAAAAGTATTTTCCTTCTCAGTTAAAGGAAGGAGTTCACAGCTTTTATTTTTTTGGTACTTTCAAACTGCCAAAATTCTTCTATTTGAAAATTACTTATGTTTTCCTTGTAAGAACATACATTATCAATTTTGTAAATGTTTCAGTGGCACAAAATTGTGATGTTCATTCTTTTGTACTAGAGTAGTAATTCTATATATCTGTTAAAATATTAGGCAAAGAGATATTCAAATTCTTTGTATTATTACTTTATACTATTTACTATTAAAATTTTGTCAGAACTGTATTCCACAACTGACATGATAGTTTGAATGCCTATGTATTACCTTAAATAGCACACATAATAGATATTTGTTTCATGAATAAAGCGTGCTAGGTTTTATTTAAATGTTTTTAATCATTGGAAGTCATGTTATTTAATACAGTTGTCCTTAACTCAGATCTTTACTTATTAGAAATTTCCTAAAATATTCCTTCCCATTCATTTATTTTGAAATGTTTTCACTACTTTGTTTAATATTTATCTTTTGTATGTGTACCCAGCTAAAATTTGTAATGTTGAATCTTTTTGTCTGGAAATAAAAGATGCAACCCACTTACTTTATTGTGACAAATACAATGTCTTAATTGTAACTATTTTTGTTTATCATGTTTTAGCAAGCAGTATACCACTGAAATATCTGTGTCTTAATCTATACAGCATGTACATCTTTAAGGTTATGTGACAAAGAAAAATCAGGGCGGTAGCCTTGATGGTATTATGGTTGTTAATCAACAAATCTTAAGATAGGGAGATAACTGGACTGGATTACCTGAGTGCATTCAATGTAATCGCAAGGGCCTTAGCAGTGGATCAGGCAAAGAGAAAATTTAGAAGCATATGTTTTCAGAAGAAAAGGTTAAAGAGAAATAAAATTTTTAGATTTAAAGATAGAAAAAGAGGTCATGATTCAGGGGATATAGGCACAATACAGAAGCTGGAAAACTTAAGAACACAGATGGTCCCTTCAGCCTTCAAAAAGTATCAGAATCTTGTTATTTTATATTTTAGGTAGGTGAGAATCCTTTTGAATTTCTGACTTCACAGAATTGTAACATACTACATTTGTGTTGCTTTAAGATATTATGTTTGTGGTAATCTCCAGCAGTAGCAATATAAAGTGAATATAATAATTTAAATTATAAGTATCTTGTATTTCCCAAGTTCCCAAGGGCAGTCAATGAATAAAGATAAAACAATTAAAAATTAAATAACATTAGAAAATTAATATTCCCTTCTCATTCATTTTTTCCATTTTATTCATTGTTTGAGTTGCTCTTTTCACCATCTGCTTTTCCTGACTAATTTTCAGGTTCATTAGTATGTTTATTTCACTATATATATATATATTTTCTTTAATTTTATTTTTTCTTGTAGAGGTAATGTATGAAGTGGTTAGTTAGATTTGCCAGGTAGTGGATGCATTACTTCTCACACATTGATACCCCCTCTCATGTTTTTGTCTCCATTTCCCTCCCCCGCCCCTCCCATTCATCTTGCTTTCCCCCTTTCCCTTTTCTATTTTAAATAAACATATACAATATACCAGGTAATAAAATCAGGTACAGTAACAATATGGGATGGATTCAAAAATATCATGTAACCCTTTTATTAATTACAATTAAAATTAAAAAAAATAAAAAAGAAACAAAATAAAGAATTCTTCCTTGTCCTGCTATACTTACTATTTTTAGGTGTCTATTTATTTTATTTTTTTCATATATATTTTATTGTAATTAATAGAAGGGTTACATTATATCACCAGATTTCACTATATATTTTAATCTAAGTTAACAAACTCTATTATATATGCCCTGTTTCTCAAGAATTCATACTAATAGTACACTAGCTTTTAAATATGTATGCAATAGATAAAATGAGGAACAGTTATGAAGACAGCAGGAAATAGGTTTACTTTTGCTTTATTTCACTTATATATCTTTCATTTATTGTTCTTTTTTATTCTCAATCATGTTTCCAGCTAAGGCTATACTGTCCATGGCTCTTTATCCATTGACTTGATGCATATATGTCCTCCTTGGCCAATTCTTTAGATTTAGATCAAGTTTTCTATCTCCCTTCTTTAATTATTTGTCTACCTACACCCTACTCCTGGACCCACAGTGCCACTTCCAGTTTTCTAGTGGTTAATTGGTGATCAGTCTCACAGACTTTAGAGCCTGGGCTGGCACTCCTCAGATCTCAGTCTCCTGAGTAGCTAGGATTACAGTGGAGAGACACCGCGCCCAGATTACTTGGCTACTTTGTATCCCATTCCTCCAGGTATAAAGATATGTGGTTTGCAAATGAATAAACCATTATTGACTTAGAAGATAATAATTGTATATGGCAAAGGTTGAAATGTTTGCAAGTGATTCTTTTCCAGTAGGAGAGAATAATTTAACCCAAAGGAATAACACTTCAAGTTTGAGAAATGCAAAAAATTTGCCACATGATGGGACAGGTTAAAAGCTACATGCCATAGTTCACTTTATAGCAATGTATTTGGGTTAGTACTCTACTTGTGTGAAATCACACAAGGAACAATAGAGTATAAACTATTATACAAGTTAGATATACTGGCCATAGAAGCTGGATGCCTTAAGTAAGCTCGAGGGCAACCACATGAACAGATAATTGGGACCGTGAGCTGAAGAAAAAAAAACAACAACAAATTTGGACCCATACCATTAAACAAAAGTAATTTATTCTCAATCTAGTCTTTGTTTATTGTTATAAAATAAACACCATGAAACATATAAATATAGAAAGAATGCTACATATAGCATCTTGTATAACAGAATACTAATAAAAACCATTCTATTATAGAAATACATTTTAATAATGTGGTTAAGAATAATTATACTTTGACTGATATTCATAAGATCTTTTCCTATACCTCTTTCCACGTTCTGACTGAATTTTCTCTTTGAACTTATATTGGATTCATATATTTCTTCGAGTTTAAAGGCTAGGGTGAATTATAGACTTAACTAAAATATGGACTTCTAAACTAGCTTTCATTTTTCAACATAGGAAGAATTTAACTGTCATTCTAAATAAGTTGTTAATTATGCTGTTTATATTTTATATGTATTCTTGAAATTTCAATTTATTTAGTATGCTTTACTTTCTTTGTGTACAGAACAATGTATATGTTTGTGTGTATACTGCCCATGAATCATTTATAAATGGAAAAAATGAGTTGATATGATTTAGATTGTTATTTATATACCTACTAAACCTGAAAAAATAGAAAATGAGGAAAATACTAAGTATAGATAAGTTATCCAATTAATACTTAAGAAGCTTATGACTAAATATGAAATCCCAGGATAACTTTAGGATTGTACAAGAATTTTATACTATCTAATTTAGTGGGTCAACATTTACTTTCCTACATTATCTAGGGACGTTAACAGAAATGAATGAAATCAGGCCAATATGACAACATGAGTCATGGGTGCTAAAAGACATAGCATATACATTCTTTGTCTCCTCAGGGTAGTATTGCTGAGATTCAGCTGACAATTACTTATGTAAGAACATATGTTCATGGTTACTAGAATTGGCAATACTCACAGAGACCAGTTGCAAAAGAAAAAATTTATTTGAAACATCTTACTTCTAAATGCTGATTAACAAGTTCAGTTTTTAAGATATAACTATCAAAATCATAGGTTTGTGGGATATAAAAAGGCTCATGGGGAGTGCAAACTTGTTCAACCACTATGGAAAGCAGTATGGCAGGTCCTCAAAACACTAAACACAGAGCTCCCCTACGACCCAGCAATTCCACTACTTGGCATTTACCCAATCGTCAAGAAACAAGGACATACTAAATCCACTAGCACAATGATGTTCATTGCAGCACTATTTACCATAGCAAAGATATGAAACAAACACAGATGCCCCTCAGTTGATGAGTGGATCAACAGATGTGGTATTTATACACAATGGAATTCTATGCTGCTGTCAGAAAGAATGACATCGCCTTGTAAGGAAATGGAAAGACTTAGAAAAAATCGTATTAAGTGAAGTAAGCCAGACTCAAAGGAACATAGGCTCAATGGTTTCCCTCATTTGTCAAAATCAAGTAGAAACCTTGGGCTCTCCTAGCAGAGATTTACAATAGAACAAAACCTAGATACATAAGGCCAGATAGTATGATGGTAAATGAAAGGACCTCCAGGATATAGAAACAAAAGCCATATAATGAGTGATTGCTGTCCTTAATGTTATCTCTCATCTCTTTTGCTGTCTCTTGTTACAGTATTTCACCTTTTTATCTGATATATTGTATATATGTGTATTTGGTTATTTGAAGTAGGATAGGGAAGGGGGAAAATGAGATGAGGGGCGGGGTGGGGGAGGAAAATGGGAATCAAGGCATGAGAAAGGGTATCAATGTATGTGAAGTAATGTGCTCTCTGTCTGATGAATATAATATAACCCTTCCATTAATTACAATAATAAATATATGGGAAAAGGCATATGGAATGCTAGATTTAAATCTGTCATTAAGTCCAGCACTCTTTTTTTTTGCAGAAAGTACAGTTACTTAAGTGATGGTCACTTCTCACATACAGTAGAAAAAAAAAGAAGAGATTTGAATTTTTATTAGAACCCTGTTTCATAGCCTTCAGCGAATTGTTTGTACTCTTTAAGCCTTAGTTAGCATCTCCTAAAATGTAAATATTATCTATTCCATAGGATATTTGTGAAAAGTAAGTGAAGGTCATATTCAGGAATGGTCTGTGGTCAATCTTTTCAATAAGCAATCCATCTGTTTTCAACTTTTCTAACACTTTGCCCTTCCTTGGTTATGGTATAAATTTTTGCTACCAGTAATGAAGGAAGAGGGAGAGGTGGTAATCTAATCACTTAAACTATATCTATCAGAACACCTGCAGAGCTTTAGGAAATATCAAAGCTTGACATCAGGGCAATGAACTTTAATTTTTGGCAGTGGTGGTAATGAAGACGAGTACCTCATTCATCCTAAGAAAGCACCATATATTAGTGAGCTATACCCTAGCCCTGGGAAGGAAACTTTTGAATTTTTTGTAGTGATACAAAGTTCTCACTACATTGTATTGGTACATCACTATTTATTGATACAAAGGTAAGAAAACATGCTTTATGGAGACAATGAATGAAGGAAAAAAACAAATAAATAAAGTACACTTGGCTTTTCTTTTTCTTCATTGTCAAGATATTGCCACACAGTTCATACTCATTATGTCCCAAAGTTTTCATTAGAAAAGTATTGTTTCCTGTGTCTTAAACATCGGTTTTCTTCAGTGTTTGGGTATATGCATGAGATTTGGACTCAGGGACTGAGTGCTGTCCCTGAACTTTTATGCTCAAGGCTAGCAGTCGATCATTGTAATCACTACTCGGCTTCCTGCTTTTTGGTATTAATTGGAGATAATCTCATGGACTTTCTTGTCCAGGCGGCCTTGAACCTCAGATCTCACACACCTGAGTTGCTAGAATTATAGGTGTCAAACTTAATCTCCAAGGTTTTTGAATATTTTATCCTCTCAGAATTAGCAATCAGTCTTTCTGGCAAAGAAATAACCAAGTAAATAAATCAATCATGATTCTTTGGTTCTGGCTTACATCACTTAACTATGATTTTTCCAAGTATTTCCTGACTCTGTGTTTTCCCTCATTTGTAATATCTAGTATAAGTCTAAGATTTTCCTAACCGAGGATTACAATAGCTCAATAGCTATGTGCATATGACTATATAAGGTGATGCTAAGAGAAATAAACTCCAAGATACAGAAACATGAGTATTTTCTTTGTAGTTGTTGTTTTAATATACTAAATGAAGTTATCTCTTTTTTTTCTTTCATTTTTCCCCTTATGGTTTATCACTTGTTGTCACTGTGTGTGATTTTGGTACCTGGCATATTGTATATACATTTATTTGAATTTGGGAAGGAAAGGGGAACAACAAAACGATGAGACAAGGGACAAAGTGTGAACAATTGTAACACTCATAGTGTCAAGTCAGAATGTTGAAAATGAATTTTACAAATTTTACAACTTGGCAGGGACAGGGGGTTTGGAAGTCAGAGAAAGTGGAAGAAAAATGTATATGTGGAGGTAACAATGTTCAAGAGGAATTGTACCGACTACCTTACATATGTAACGGTAATTCCTCTGTACATCACTTTGACAATAAAATTAAATTAAAATAATCAATCAAACCAAATAACTCAGTCCTTATATAGAACAGGAGTGAAATTTGCTTTATATCCTGAGTTCTCTGCATTGCCTTTCTTCTTATTTTACTATGTGTTTATTTGAAATAGAATTTCATTTATCTTCTGTTTTGAGCAATATCCTGGATTTCGGATCCTCCCTATAAATTAGTTCAGTTACCTTATTTTTCCATGTCATTTGTACATAGTAATTCTCTTAAAAATAAAAAGCACACTTTTTTTTCATGTGCTCTACTTTCTTTTTTGCTTCAGATTTTATTTTTTTGTATTTAAATAATTTTTTATTCTGATTAATAGAAGGGTTACATTATATTCATCAATTAGAAGATGCATAACTTCACAAACTTTGATACCCTTTCTCATGACATGGGCCTGATTTCCCTCCCACCCTTCCCCCACTTATCTTGATTTCCCCCCTTCCCTATCCAATTTCAAATAACCAATTAAGCACATATAAAATATATCAGAAAACAAGGTGAAAAATTGTAACAATATGAGATAACCAAGGGATGGCAAAAGCGATGAGAGATAACATAGTACATTAAGGACAACAGTCACTCATTATATGGCTTTTGTTTCCTTATCCTGGAGGTCCTTACATTCACTGCCATACTATTTGGCCTAATGTCTCTAGATTTTGTTCTATTATAAATCTCTGCTAGGAGAGTCCAAAGTTTCTACTGATTATGACAAATGAGGGAGATTATTGGGCCTATGTTCCTTTGAGTCTGGCTTACTTCACTTAATATGATTTTTTCTAAGTCTTTCCATTTCCTTACAAATGGGGTTATATCATTCTTTCTGACAACAGCCTAGAATTTCATTGTGTATAAATACCACATCTTGTTGATCCACTCATCAACTGAGAGACAACTGGGTTGGTTCCATATCTTTGCTATGGTAAACAGTGCTGCAATGAACATCATTGGGCTAGTGGATTTAATATGCTCTTTTTTCTGGACAGTTGGGTAAATGCCAGTTGCCTAAATTGCTGGGTCGTAGGGGAGCTCTGTGTTTAGTCTTTTGAGGAACTGCCATACTGCTTCCCATAGTGGTTGAATGAGTTTGCACTCCCACCAACAGTGCAGTAGTGATCCCTCCTGGCCACATCCCCTCCAGCATCTGTTGTTATAAGTTTTCTTGATCCTGGTCATGCTAACTGGAGTGAGGTGTAATCTTAGAGTTGTTTTGATTTGCATTTCTTTTATGACCAGTGATGTCAAGCATTGCTTCATGTGTCTATAGGCCATTCTTATTTCTTCTTCAGAGAAGTCTCTCTTTAAGTCTTTGGCCCATCTTTTAATGGGATGGTTGTTACTTTGGAGATTAGTTTTGGAGTGATTCAATTTTTTGAGCTGTTGATATATTTTAGATACGAGGCCTTTGTCCGTTGTATGGTTAGTGAAGATCTTCTCCTATTCTGTAGGCTTCCTAATTAATTTACTATTTATGTCCTTTGCCATACAGAAGATCTGCAGTTAAATGCAGTCCTCATGTGCTCTACTTTTTATACGATGGAATTTTCTAAGTTATTCCCTCTGCTTTAGAATGGGCACGTTGGGAAGAGGATTTAATGGAAGGGAATGATAATTCTTTATGAAACATCTGCACAAATTCAATCAAAATTTTAGAATTAGAGCTCTTCTTCACTAAAGCATTATACATGGTCCTTTCAGCCTTGGACTTGGCTAAACAATCGAATCCAGGGTGTTGCTGGGAATGGGTTCCATGAGTTCAAAGGTAAGATTGAAGTCAATATGGTATACCTATGGTAATACTTATTTTTACCTCCCCCTTCAATGTCTAAAATATACCCATACTGCATTTGTCTTCTTAAAATATTTCCAAAATGGGTATCCTTTCTAACAGGCAGCAAAAATCTTTCAATTTCTTAATATATTGAGTTCAAAGCATTTGACCTGCTTTTCAAGGTCCTTTGATAATTTGGCCTTCCCTAACTTATTTTCTATTGATCTCAAACATGTCTTCCATGGCAATCAAGCTGATCTCCTTTTGTACTATAAAAACACCAGGTATCTTCTTTGACTTCTTCTGGGTTTCTCAACTTGAATATATTTCCCTTTTCATTCTGACTCTTTAAAATCTGTCTTTTAAGTTATATGACATATTCCAGTTCTCTGTGAAGACATGTTACAGTTCTCTGTGAAGACATTCTTAGTTGCTCTGTTTGCTCTTTCTCTTTTTAATATTCCCCCAATACCAACTTTTTCCTTAATGTAGCACTTAATTAAATATTTTCCTTTTCACAAAATACCTGACAGAATTCTATAAGCCTCTTATATCCTTTTGTTTCTAACAAGGTGTTAAGCACATGGTTAAAGCATAATAAACATGTTCTGACGGCTAACTTATTGCTGGTGTTGCCTTGTATACTGGGTCTACATACACTGTGAAATTCTACCAGAGATTATGTCTGCATAAAAATAAAGCCTGCCATAAATGTGATAACGGCCACTAGAGAACTCGCCTGAAAGAAAGGGACCTCTGGCATATTACTAGGTGCTCTAAAAGTTACTTATGCAAGGTATTTCACTGTCATACTGAAGATAAGCTTATGTGATGATGTGAGTTTCTCAAATAATTTGCTTTAAATGTCTACCTACCTACCTAGGCTTCTGAAATGCATTGACATTTCTAATTATCTCAGAATTATAAATTTGTGACAAGTTGGACAAACTCTGGGTCTTAATCTAGTTCTGTTGCTATAAAAGAATAATACAGAATAAGTGATTTTTGAACAATGGAAGTTTCTTTAGTATATATTTTTCTAGATACAGAGGAATCGTAGAGCATTGGCATTTGCCTTGTTTCATGCCATGATAGAAGGCAGAGGAAAGGCCAGTATGAGACAGAAAAAAATGAGTTGAATTTACTTTCATTCACAGTCCACTCTCATAATAGTTGTAATAATCCATTCAAGGGAGCATATGTCAGATGGCTTTATATCCTCTTAAAAATTCTCTGGTCATTATAAAGGTGATGTACAGAGGAGCTACGATTACATAAGTCAGGTAACCAGTACATTTCTTTTTGTAAAATGTCACCCCTCCCATTGCTCTTTCTGTTTTTCCCTTCCATCTCCACCCACAAATTGTATTGTTTATTTTCAACGTAGTGTATCATGAGTGGCATTGCTTCATTTGTTCCTCCTTTGTCCCTCAATTTCTGTGTATCCCCTGTTAATGGCTTTATCTGTTAATAGCATAAAGTAGCCACTATATGTCAACCTGAATCTTTTCCTTTGTTTATTATTGTGGTGTTGGAAAGAGAACACAGGGCCTTGCACATAAAAATTCCATGGGACTGCATTTATATCACCTAGTTGTTCAGACTGGCCTTAAAACCACTATGATATCTGGGCTAGCAAACACTTGCCACTTTCTTGTCTTTATATCCTAAAAGCCGGATTACAAATGCTCATCTCCACACTCACTACCTCAACATGATTTCACAGGAAATATTAAACCACAGAGGTCCAGAAGCAAAAGTAAAAATTTAAATAAATTTTTCCTATGAAAGCTCTATTTTCAAAGTTAAATGGCCTGTTTGTTTATAAATAAATAAGCCTAATGTTTCAATGAAATTCTATTAGAGAATAAAAATAATTTTAATGTTTTTATTAGGCTATATTAGCAGTAAAAAGAATTTCTGTGTATTTCCCCTAATACGTAGAAGAGTCTATAGAAGTGGTACTTTTTTGCCAGTCCTGGCTTTGAACTCAGGGTCTGAGCACTTTCCTTGAACTTTCTCAAGACTAGAGCTCTACCACTTGAGCCACTGCATCACTTCTGACTTTTTCTATGTATGTGGAACCTGTGGAATCGAACACCTACAATTAGCTAGGCTAATTAGCCCTACAGTTTTTTTTAAAGTACCACTTCCTGGGACAGGAGTTTGGCCTAGTGGTAGAGTGCTTGCCTAGCATGCATGATTCCTTGGTACTGTATACAAAGAAAAAGCCAGAAATGGTGCCATGGCTCAAGTGGCAGAGTGCTAGCCTTGAGGAAGAAAGCCCAAGGATAGTGCTCAGGCCCTGAGTTCAAGCCCCAAGACTGGTAAAAAAATTGTAAAGGTGTTGTAGAGAAGGATTAGAGTTACATAAATCTGGTACTGAGTTCATTTATTTTTGAACAGTGTGACTTCTTCCCTCCTTCTCTCCCATTTCCCTCTTCCTCCTCCCTCCCTCAAGTTGTATAGGTCATTTCCGATGTATTGTCTAGTGAGTATCACTGTTGAATTGGTTTACTTTTGTTCTACCATTTCTATGCTTCTCCCTTCCCTCCTCAAACCAGATATGCTTTTATGCAAGATGGATATGGAAGTAATATTTTAATTAAATAATTTAATTCTATGCTCTACAATTCTGAATCATTCTCTCTGTAAACAGATTATTTTCCTATACTTGTCACCTAATTCACTATAACTCCCAGTTCCTATCATACTCTCTGTTTCTCTGACACACACACACACACACACACACACACACACACACACACACACACACACACATACAAATATACTTTCTGAGAGTATTACTGGGAATTTAATTAGAGCCTTGTGCTGGCTATTCTTTAGTTATATTCTGGATAGCATTTCATGTTTTGGCTACGGTAGCCTGGAACATGATCCTCCTAGTTAAGCTTCTTTTCTAGCTCAGATGACAGGTGAGTTCCACTGCACTCTGGCTTATTTATCAGGCTGGGGGATTCACATACTTTTTGCACAGGATAGCTTTAAATTGCAGTCTTCCTGATTTCTACCTACTGAGTGGGCTTGGATTAAAAGCAACAACCATCATGCCTAGCTTAAGAAGGTATATTTTATAGGGCCTATATTGTATTATTCCTTTATACTTCTACTTTTATATTGATTTGGAATAAAGATTAAATGAATAGTAGCAATCATTATTGTTATATATTCCATTATAATACAAACATATTTTCATTGCGTTATGCATGTTTTATTAACAGTTCTCATGATCAAAGCTCTTGAGTGCACACCAATCATTCAAGTAAATCTCTCATTCAGGTATGATCATGCGTTCATTTTATTTGGCCCTTATGTATACACGGTATTAATAGTATAATTAATAGTATAAGTAGTATACTACTTATTTGATACTTCAAAATGTACCCAAGTATTTTTTATGTATATGCACTCTCTCCTTCACAGCATCCTGAGTTCAAGATCACTTAATTCTTCAGGTGTTAGAATCACATGTTTATTTCTTTTGTATCTTAATATGGGAGCACCTGAAGGGTGCTATGTTCTGCTGGGGATCAGTAAATGTTACATTGAGAGCCAAACCTATGCCTGAGAGATTACGTTTAAATCTAAAATGCAAATACTTACAATCCCAAGGGAGGCCAAAACACGAGCAGGTAAGAGTGAGAAGCAGAACTTATTATAAATGATTTGGGCCCTCGATACAATTTCTTTTAGACTCAGTTTTTCCTTAGGCTTGTGACATGTGCTAATTCTCTCAGCTGCTTTAATCATGTAGGTATTAAACAACGTGAGCCATCAAACAGTCCTTTAGAGTTATGAGAAGTGAATACTATGAATAGAAACGAGGGGCGATGAAAGGCAAGCATGTCATGGTGACTGGCAGTCCCACCAGCAGGTGTCTTGACTGAGGATGGTCCCCAAGATCTACTGGAAAATGTAAAAAAGTAAATGGAGAAACTCAAAGCTGTCATAGAAGAAGGCTTCAAAACTCTATCCAAATCAAAGATTTCTGCTGACTTTCATGGAGATATTTAAAAGGAATTGAGTTGTCTGAATTGTAAATAGAATCCATCTGCAGGCACATTTTCCCTTTAAACATCTTCCCGAAGCATGAAAGAAAAAAATCAATAATAATGATGATAACATTTGAACAGAATCTACAGTCCAATGAGGGAGGCTACGCAGCCAAACCTTTTCTAAAAGTAATGGTAGCCAGGAAAGAAGATGATGGGTTATAAGAATTCACCACCTGGAAAAAAGGAGTTACCTGGGGAGTGACAGCTGCCATAGGAAAAGTAGAACAAACAAACCTGCTGTCAGGCACACCTGTTCTTTTCAGGGAGAGGAACCATGAGGTTGAAACAGTAGAAAACGCCTAAGAATGGAATAAGATACCCCTTGTAACTCTTAAATAATGTCCCTGAGTCCAGTTCTTTTCTTGGCAAGAATGGCTACTTGCCATCTAAGATGCCACTCAAGTCTCTTAAATTTTTGTCTCTCAAGCAGATTATCTGGCAAAAACAATATGATTCTTGATGGGATCAACTCAAACAGAGGAAGTGATGCCAATAGTTTCTATGCCTCACCTCAAAGAAAGCAAGCAAATTATTGTGTAGTATATTAATATGTTTAAAGTATTGTATCTTATGTAGCATGAAGGATACTGGGACTTTGGAAATGATGGGTAGATATTGTGGGGCTGAGATGGGACTTTCTCTCTCTCTCTCTCTCTCTCTCTCTCTCTCTCTCTCTCTCTTTCTCTCTGTCTCTTTCTGTATCTCTCTGTCTCTCTCTCTGTCTCCTTTCATATGCATAATTATCCCAATGCCCTGTCCCCTAAAGTAATTGTTTTTACTGTAAATGTAGATAGTTACTAATGAACATACTGTCATTTCCTAGTCATGGATGCTTGCAATTTCTGAGCTTTCATGGTAATCCAGAAAATACTGTACCCCATCAAAATAAATCTGACCAAAAGGAAAAGATAGCTTTGTAAAAGATTAGCTATACTAGCTTTGTAAGCACTCACAGTGCCCTACAGAAAAACCTGCCACCAGCAGATAAGCCAAAGTAGAGTTCACTATCAGTGAGAATATTTCTGTCCTGCTTATAAAAATGATATAGGAGGGATGGAACTAATTGAGGCAGTGGAAAAAGATGGAAAATTTTTTATTGTGATTAATAGAATGGTTTCAGTATACTCAACAGATAGAAGGTGCATGACTTCACAAACATTGATACCCTTTCTTATGACATGGAAATTTTAAAATATAATTGTATATAACCCCCAAAATGAACTTTAAAAATCCAATACTTTGAGCTCCACTTAGGTTCACCACATTCAGTATCGTAAGGGATGAAAGGACGCTGTTTAGCTCAATTAAAAATATTTCTGTCACTATCTTTAAGGAACTTACTGTGTTATTGAGGAGATGAACTTAACAACCAATGTTTAAACCAGTAAAAAGCCAAATGCAAGAAAGCAAATGTCAGATAGTAAAAGACCTAAGATCTAGCAGAAGGCAATCAATAATGTGTAGTGAAGAGCAGAAGACTTGATGAAAGAATGCAGACTTGAGTTAGGCTTTGAGTGTACACAGGATTTATGAATGCAGGAAAGAATTTCAGAAAACAAATAGCTGTAACTAAGACTTTATGGAATTTAGATATTCTAAACATGACCTTCGCTATGAGACACAGTCACTCTGTTTACTTCAGAGAGTAAAAAATCAGTGCAGATATGAAAATGAAAGTGACTAGAGAATAAGAGAAATAAACCATAATTCATATGAAGTTTTCCCTTACCTTGCATCTAACAACAACAGAAAAGTAGGTTTAAACATTTTTTACCTTAATTACATTTTAGGCATCTCTGCATACTTAGATTTAAGAATACAATCAGCAGTAGAATAAAAAATTCCCAAGAGGTGCCTTTCACTGCATTCCAGAATAAAGTCACTATATTTGATGAATTTGCCTTCAAACCAATCATAAATTTTACTTCAAAATAATCCCAGGAGTAATTTTAAAACAAAATCCTCCAACTCTCTAGGTTGAACATTTGATTATCTATGTGACTGTAGTAGAGAAAATTAACCTCTGCTTTTCATGATATCCTACTCAGATTATCCTGGATAATGGTATTAATCAATTTGTATTTCACCTTTCTTTTCTGTTAACCATACTCAGAAGGCATTAATGGGCAGTGAAAAGTCCAAAAGGTTAATTTAGACAAAGAGCAAAGGCACACATATTACAACTGGGAAAGCCTTCCTTCAATAACTCACCATTGTGAACATCTTGATTTATAACCAGTCAAACACAACTTGTGCACGAGATCAGAGGATAAAGAACTCAAAAGCGTTAAGAGTGAGGAATGAAATTTTCAACTTCTTGATAATTTAATTCATTACTTCAAAAGCACTTTATTTTAGGGCTGGGAGTTTGGTCTAGAGGCAGAGTGCTTGCCTAGCATGCACCAATACCCAGGTCCAATTCCTTGGTACCACACACATAGAGAAAGTCGGAAGTGGTGCTGTGGCTCAAGTGGTAGAGTTCTAGCCCTGAGAAAGCCCAAGGACAGTGCTCAGGCCCTGAGTTCAAGCTCCAGGACTGGAAAAAAGTACTTTTATTTCTTTTAGATTATCTTTCATATTACTTTGTTTTCACTATTTTATTTTCAGGATGATGTATAGAGGGGTTACAGTTACATTCATCAGGTAGTGGGTATATTACTTCTTGAACACTGATGCCCCTTCCCATGTTTTTCTCCAATTTTCCTTCCCCTCATCTGCTTCCAATCATCTTGTTCATTCCCTTCCCTTCCCTATTCAAACAGTGACTACATATTATTTATTATTTTTTAAATATGTTTAAGGTTCTCACTGATGATCTACTAGTTCAGAATTTGTTTAAAATTCAACACACATTTTCAGAAATTTAATATCAACAAAAATGTCAGTGCAACAAATTAATTTTTAAAATTAAAATTTGGAAAGTAAAGTTTATTCACGCAAAATAAATGTTGAAAAGTTCCTAAAGGGAATTCATTTGCATTCCAATAACTGATAATCATTCTTATATGCTCATTGAAGTTGGCACTGGAGAATCTCTATTTAGCTAAACTTTTCTTTATCCAACATTCCAGGGCATTTTTACAGAGTTTATAATTTTATATAGCTATAAAATGCCACACATACTATTTTGTAAAAGTAATTTTTGACATATTTTTCATATAATCCCATATATTTTATTGACAAAAATATTTGCACCAAACACACAAGAGAATATGCATAGATGTGTATATAAATGAAAATGACACTTTTATCTCTGTCCCCATGTATTACTCCTTATAAGTAATCATCAAAATATGTGCATCTGCTATGTACATATGCACAAGGCTATTTTGCATATGTGTGCACACAGGTTTTGTATATGTATTAGTAAGGTGTATATGTTTTTGTATGTATCCACATAGATCATGTTTTCATAAAATTTGTGAGTTTTTAACATGTTTAATGTGTTTACCAATATAATCTTTTGGAGATGCTTATGTTTTTAACTACTATACAGATAAAATAATTGAGTTTTTACTAGTTTCTACTAATAAAAATTTAATAATTTTCATTTATTTTTGTCAAATATCACTACAATCATCCTACAAAGACACTGATTGCATAGACTTGTGTTACAAATAAATGGCACTATCTTAAAGGAATAAATTGCAATTCTTATTAATGTATTCAAACACTGAGAAGAGCTTCTTCTAAATTGGGCTACACTAGTTGTTTCATATTATATAATCTTGGCCTTTTACTGTTGAGGATTCTGCTAGTATTGATATAGAATTCACTCTTTGTTTAAAATTTCAGTTCATTTATATTGTTTATTTGACACTGCAGGAAAAAGGGAAAAGAAAAATAGTTTTATTTTTAAGGATTCATTTGACAAGTGGTTTGTAAATAGTTGGTTTCCTAGAGTGATTAATACTAGATGCAATGGTAGCAGAACACATAGGAAACTAATGATACAGGGGATTACAGTCAGTCTGGCAAAAGATAAGAGCAGTAGAAATAGAAGACCTGTGAGATAATCAAATATAATGAAATTCTGAGTAGCTAACGCCTTCATCTTTATACTCAAATGCTGGTGCACTCAGTGCTAGAAAGTAGAGACAATCATGTGGTAGAAGAAATGAAAAGAATGTGATTGCAATCATTCTTTTGACAGATTTTATTTTAATGTTGGCCTTATATGTTATACTTAGATTTAAATGTTTAGTGTTCATTGTGCATTAGTGGGAAATAAGTGAGGAGAATTTAGGAAATGCATTCTCTCTGGGAATTAAATGGTCTCTTGTGATATGTGAGTAACTGGGAAGATTAATGCTTTGAGCACCATGTAGTAATTAACTACATTGATAATAAGCTTCCATTATTTTTAAATAGCATACATTAGCAAAACAAATGGAGGATTTCATTGTGACATTTCTTTACATGTATTCAATGTATTCCAGTCAACCACCCCCAACTATCACTCTCCTTTCCCTTCTCTGAAAGCTACCATTATTGGAAATAAAAAAATTGAAATGACACCTTATCAAAGTATATTGGACAAGTAACTTCTCTCTGTGTCTCATTCACCATCTGCAACAGTAATGCCTACATTATACAATTCCAAAGCGTTCTTTAATTACTATGATTCTGATTTTATGAAGATAGTCAATAATCCTATTCTCTAGGTACAAAAGTGTCATAGCCACAAAAATAAAAAAACGTATTTGTTTAGCCAATATTGATACACATTTTTCTAACAAAGGTAAGTTTAGAATTCCTTTTGCTCCTCTATGCTTAGCTAGATTGTAATTTTGCATTTAACTCAAATATATTTTCCAAGAATCCTTCACCAAATCTTGAGTTAGATATTTCTCCTCATGTTCTTCTCTTATTTTATTATTTTATTTTATTTTTGCCAGTCCTGGGCTTAAGCTCAGGGCCTGAGCACTGTCTTTGGATCTTTCTCAAGGCTAGAGCTCTACCACTTGAGTCTCAGCACCACTTCCAGCTTTTTCTAAGTATGTGGTACCAAGGAATTGAACCCGGGTCTTCGTGCATGCTAGGCAAGCACTCTACCACTAGGTCAAACTCCCGGCCTTCTCTTAAATTATATGGGGTTCCCCATTCCTAACTTCAACCTTGATTATGATGAACTCTCTAATGGTGAAGATTATGTACTTGTATTCTTATTGCTTAGTTCAGTATATGCCATATAGTCGACTCAACAAATGCTTATTGAATTGAGTCTCAACTTCTCTTTTCAAGTGTATTCTTGCTTTCCACCCTAAAATATATACCGTTTTCATTCTTCCTCACATAAGATTCTGAAGTAAGAAATTTCACTCTATTTAAATATAATGCTGAACAGAATGTCCCTTGGGCTATATTTTCAAAATACATCACATCTTGTTGTTTTCAGTGTACTGTGTTATTTCTCTTCTTTCTTTGCCCTTTGGTTAATCTCATATTGTTATTGTATCTGACTTGGTTACCCAATATATTGTATATATGTTTATTTGAAATAAGAAAGGGAAGGGTGAAAACAAAATGATAGGGAGGGGTTGGGGGAGGGAAATGGGGAAATGAGGAGGGGTATCAATGTGTGAGAAGTAATGCACCTACTACATGGCAAATGTAACTGTAACCCCTTTATACATTACCCTGACAATAAAAAATTTAATAAATACATCACATCATTCTACATCCCTCTACCTTCAACTTCTGCACAGTCTTTTGCAATATATTTATAATTACCTTTCTCTGTTCATTTTCATATTCTCTATCCATTATCCAAGTGGATTACCCAATTATTTCATATTCTTTACTGGTCATCCAAATACATCTTTTAAATGTATAAATCTCCCTCCAACTCCTGATTAAAAACCTTCTATATCTTTCAATTACTCCCAAGAAAACTAAATATTTAGCATACAGAGATGTAGGTCTGGTCTCTTCTTTCCCTAGCTTCATCTAGTATATCTTTTCATTCCCTTCATCAATATATTCATTTTAGATATATTATTAAATATACCAAATTCCATCAAGACTTATACATTGTCTCCCCTCACATATAACTTGCAATGCTTGGTCTCTAACACTTATTATGATTAGATTTTTCATTTTTTCTTATCTCAGTTGAATGTCTATTTCTTTATATGTACCTTTCATGAACACTCTAAATAGACCTCTGTTACTAACATGTTATCTTCTAACAATAAATCCACAATCTACATTTAGCACAGTAAGAAGATGATGCTCCTGTAATAGCTTCACCTCTACCAACAAAGACAGATCTTTAATTTATCCAATATAAAACTTACATTCAGAACTGAAAGTAGAATACTGTAATTTGCTTTCCCCCACAAACTCATGCAGTAATTTGAACTCCAAAATCCTATGTCAGTGATATATAGACAGTGAAACTTAACAATGGTGCATAGTCACTCCGTGTTTGGGAAATAATTAAGATTTTAGTTGTGTTGTTGTGATTGAATTTCTGAGGGTTTATACAAAGAAATGTGGGTCATTAAGCCAAGCCCCATTTCCCATCTGCTAGAGGTTTATTGGAGATAAGAGTCTCAGGTCCTTTTGTGCTTGGGTTAGTTTTGAATCTTGATCCTCAGGTCTCAGCTTCCTGAGTAGCTAGGATTACAGGTGTGAGCCACACTGCACCTGGCTAGGACAGTACACTTTTTACCCGCACCGTCAGTGCCACATGATCCAAAATAAGCCTCTTTTATTTTAGTATGATTCAGCAACTTGATTATAATTAAAAAATAATAAAAACCTACACCAATAGTGAGAAATTTCCTGAGAAAGGAAAAAGAAAATATCGATGAGAAAATGTTTATGAGAGTTGGATATCGATGATAATAAGCTAAATCACATTGGGAAAAGATCTATTCTGTAATAACAAATGCATACATTTATATTTAATATGACAGTGGTACTAGCCTTAGCACCATACTACATTTGTTTATACCTACTAGTAGCTTACTATCCAAGATGCTGATTATATTGTAAGGGTCATAAATAACATGAATGGTTATTATTCATGCTGCCTCATATAGCAACTCGATGGACTATGTCATTGCTGTATATTATTTGTTATTGAACATCCTCATTTTCATTTTCTGGGCTGAATTTTATCAATACTCTTACAGCTTCTTTTTATTTATAGCTTCTATTAATCTTGATTGCATATTCTTTGCATTAAAGAGTGATTTGAAGTGTTTCTATTAAAATGATTAACATTTCCACTGAAACTTAGCAAAATATTAAAGAAAATATTTGAATGTAATTCAATAAATATTAGTTCAAAAGCAAACTATTTAATAAAAACAACTCATTGTCCATAACATAACAAAACATAGATATACTATAAATCCATAAATGCAAGGACATACTGTTCTTTTCTCCCAAATAACACAGGAATTAAATACTTGACGAGGAGTAAAAGCAAAAATACTGGAAATTACACTTCTAAATTAATCACCTCACATATTCAATTGGTATTCAAATTAGAAGGGTAAATTGGTCATTCAAACATTTTTTAGTAAGAAAAGGAAATAATTGATTTATTTAAAAATTTCACCAATAAAATGATTGTTTTAGCAACATACAAACATTGCCTTAAAATGATTTTTACAATGAGGGAACCAGTGATACATGTAAATAACTACTGCAATTTTGGGCTTTAGAATAGCCATAGTAAATGATTTGCCTCTAGTGACTCCACCTACTTACATGTCAGAATTGGTTGTAAAGTGGGAACTGTGTAAGGATGTCAACAGTGAGAAATATGGTAAAATAGAAGAACTACTTTTAAAATCTCTCTCTTTTTACACAGAAGACTATCGTGAGTCTTTTGAATTGCTGAAAAGGGTAGAAACTACATTTGTGCATTTTTTGGTGAACATGATCTCTCCACAGATTCCTGGCTAAATTGTAAAACTGCAGCAGTCTGTAAGTAATTGTATATACATCAATACTCAAATTGAAGGCATTCTGTAGAAGTTGCATGCACAATAAATCACCATCTGTACTTGGCCCTCAGAGTCTATTTGAGTGCCCATTCAGTCCAAGCGGGCTGGCTAGATATGTCATTGATTTTCTTCTTCAGTGCCATCCCTGGGAAAAAAGCCAGTGTTTAATAATGGAAAAGATCACAATTTAAAAAGAGAAGAGTGAGGAAGATGATATTTTGAACTCATATCAGGAAGTTCCTGGAAACGAAGTGTACTAACAAGATATTATGGACT
Source organism: Megascapheus bottae (assembly GCF_031878675.1). Taxonomy (NCBI): domain Eukaryota; kingdom Metazoa; phylum Chordata; class Mammalia; order Rodentia; family Geomyidae; genus Megascapheus; species Megascapheus bottae. The sequence continues at coordinate 84,588,129 of NC_143547.1, forward strand.
TGGTTAGTTAGAAGCATAAAAATAAGTATTCACTCAGTAAAAATGGGTTATCCAACACCTTTGATTAGGACATCACTCTCTGCCAATGCTTTCTCCTTCTTGACTTTCTTATAGATGTAAAACCTACTCTTCAACCATGACAAAGACCACAAGATCAATAACCTGTTTCTGTTCTCAATGTCTATTAGCCTGTCTCCTAACTTGATCTCTTTTCTTCTATAATGGTCTTGAATTCTGGATTTCTTTTCTTTTTAATAATTTTTTATTTCAATATATAGAGAGGTTACAATTATATTTGCCAGAGAGAAGGTGCATTAGTTCTAAAACATTGATATCCCTTCTTACGCTTTTGTCCCCATTTCCCTCCCCCAACCCCTCCCATCATTTTTCTCCTATTTCAAATAAACAAGTAAACATCTATACCAGGTAACAAAGTGGGATAATGTAACAATATGAGATTAACCAAAGGGCAACACAAGAGAAGAGAGAAAAACATATTACATAAAGAATAACAGTCACTTGTAAATAATCTCTTGTTTCCATGTCCTGGAGGTCCATTAATTTGGCCTCATCCTATATGGCCTTATGTATCTAGGGTTTGAGCTATTATAATACTCTGCTATGAGAGTTTTAGATATGTACTAGTTATTACAGATGAGGGAAACCATTGAGCCTATGATTTCAAGTAATTGCTGAACAATATTGCCACTGCATACCCTCTTATCATTCTCTTCTACCTGTGTTGTCAATCTTTCAAGAAGTTGTGCCTATTTATGCATTTGACCTGATAAAAATGTGTATTAGTGTATTTTATAGCCCTTTCCTGTACTTTTTGCTCTTCATATTAGTATTAACTTGTTATACTTTGGTTTAAGTGGATCAATCTCCCCAGCCATCCCTTACAGTGAAGGCAAGATCCTATGGAGTCAAATTCCTGCCCATTCATTCCATCTTATATGACTCATTCATTCTCTAAAGTCAGTTCGCAATGACCTTCTTTGTGCTAGTTACATACACCCAGCCAGTGTACTACCCTGGGATTTCGTAATAGATCACTCTGCCCTAATGATTTTCACCCAGATCTTCAAATAGAGTTTCCTTATTATAGCCAGAATTACCTGAACATCTAATCAGAAGTATAGTCCACAAACACTTGTTGCAAGAGTAGGAATTCCACAAAATAGGGACCATAACCATATGTTTTTAATCTTTGAATGCCCCAAATCTTCAGTAAGACCTGGAATAGAGTCAAGTTCAACTTAATAATTATAAAATAATCAAATGAATCATCATAGTTAATCATTCTTTATGAACACCTGATCTGAGTTTTAGCAATTCAAATATATTCTATAGATTACTCTTGGCCATGACAAATCAATCCAGGAGTGGAAAACTGAACAAAGTATTGCTAATCAGAGAGCTTGCTTATGATTTTCAGGACTTAGATGATATAGAATGGAATCCTTCTTGATCTAGGTAAATATAATCATGACAAAAAAAGCACAAGTCCCTTCACTAGCCATGTTTCTCACTTGGAATAGAATGAATGTATGTCAAGAAAACTTAAATATAAAGACCACAAAAATAATTTAAAATTATGCCAATACTTCATCTCCTGCAATTGTTTATATAGTTATTCATATCCAAGTCCTTTATGCCATTTAATATTCAACATTTTGTTTCATTTTTTATTAATTTATTAACATTGATTTTTACATCATATTTCAAAACAACAGACAAGATAAAATAATGGTATTTGCAGGGAAGTGGATGAATCTAGAGCAAATCATGTTGAGTGAGACAAGTCAAGACCAAAGGAACAAAAGGCGCATGGTATCCTTAATATGTGGCTATTAGATCCAAACAGTACAAGAGCGAGGACTCATTATTCACGTACCCAATGCTATGGACATCGGATTGCAAACGTAAACACAACTACATGGACATAATATTCAACTTTTAAAAAAATTCCAAGAGCCAATAAATTCCTTCTTTGCAGCTACTTTTGAGTTGACTTTCTGTCACTTGTACCCAAGATAGTATCTTATATATATTAACCTTCATTGCAACCCTATAATCACTTACTATATTTGCTGCTAGTCTAGGCCATCTTTTTTTCTTAATCTACACATGATACTTCTCTCACACTCAAATTTGGCTAATAACATTGCTCAAAGTCATTTTGACTTTTTTTGTAGGATTGGCTCCATCACATAGTATTTCTATTTCCTATTACTTATTTTTTCCAGTTTTCCACCAATCTATAAGATTTTTCATTTATATTTCAAATATTCACTCATTATCATGGTGGTAGGCACACAATTAGGACAGCTCAAAAAAAATTCCATCTAAGTTGGGTATACAGGCTCATGCTTGTAATCCTATTTACTCAGGAGGCTGTGAGATCTGAGGATCACGATTTACTGCATTCACTTTTTATATGGTTTTTATTGTAGTTAATAGAAGGGATACATTATATTCACCAGATAGAAGGTGCATTACTTCACATACATTGATACCCTTTCTCATGTCTTGGTCCCCATTTCCCTCCCCCCACCTCTGCCCCTCCCTTCCTTCTCCAACTTCAAACAACCAAATGCGCATATATACAATATATGAGACAACCAGGTGAAATAACCAAGGACAGCAAAGAGATGAGAGATAACATAGTACATTAAGGACAACAATCACTCATTATATGGCTTTTGCTTCTATATCCTGGAAGTCCTATATAAGGAACAGGAAAGACTTAGAAAATATCATATTAAGTGAAGTAAGCCAGACTCAAAGGAACATAGGCTCAGTGGTTTCCCTCATTTGTCATAATCAGTAGAAACCATGGGCTCTCCTAGCAGAGATTTACAATAGATCAAAACCTAGATACATAAGGCCATATAGAATGATGCTAAATGAAAGGACCTCCAGGATGCATTCTCTTTTATTAAGTAATCGCATTCAATATAGTTTCTAACTCTACTACTGCAAATCTTGTATGTCTAACATCATACTAGGCATTTCTACCTGGAGAATATTTAACCTCTACAAAGTTGAATTCTAAAGTTATTCTCTAACTCTGTCATTATGGTTACCATACCTTGACTACTAGTTCCCTTTTATGTTACTGACTTCTCAAGGGAGAAATCTTGATTACTTTTTCTTCATCATGTACATCCCATTAACTATATTACATTATTTCCTTATTTGTATATTCAGTGTCTAAGTTAAATCACTCATCTTTTTCTCTAGGTTACAGTAATACATGGTCAATCTTTATATCTTACACTTCCAATGTATCTACTTCACTTACAACAGTAACTACAAGTTTTGAGATAGTCCCTGTATTAAAAACATACCAATGTTGATTGTGAATATTTCCCACCGACACATGATGGCCTTATTGGGAATTAAATTTCAGTTATCCTGATAGCTATTAATCTATTAAAGTCTATTAATGGAAACAGTAAAATATTGCTGATAATAACACTAGCAAGAAACATAAAAAACCTGGAGAAAAATGCCAATACAATTTAGAGGACGACAAAATTCTTACTTGACACCTTGTTACAATTTGAATATTGCCAGGGTTTCATCACTTCTGCTGAACCATATCTACAGACATATTAAGCTACATATTCTATAATTAGCACATAACAGGGGAGTCATTTCTGCTCCTTTGTATCTGAACACAGGCATCGTTAAGAACTGTCATCAGTTTTATTACTGATCATTCCAACAGATGCCAGTCTTAAGTCTTGTTACTTTCTAAGGGCTGTTGTTCAAATGAAGAATTATAAAGAAGGATCTCCAAAATGACTATTTCTGATTTAGGAGAACAAGGAAGATCAGATAGGACAATGCTGAAAGGACCATTGTCACACAGAGATATTGTTGATGATCCGAGCAAATCTCCTTTTCTATCCTCTTTTCTTCTTTGGTTCAAAGATTCTCTCCAGGGCCTGTACATTTCAAATTATTTTTAGGACTTTGATTAACTGTGCCACCAGACCACAGGTGGCTATTAATATACTAGTAAAAGCAGTTAAAAGAAGACCTAAGGTCAGTCACTGAGTGAATGAAGGAAAATTGAAAGCATGAGTCTTGACCCAGTGAGGTGATCTTTCTAGTATACCATATAGTAGAGGCAATCCAAAATGGGGCAAATGGGAATAAGAGGCATTATCTGCACAAAAGGTTAGAAGACAAGGCTTCTCAGTACGGAATTCAGTATTAAAATGAAAGAACTTACCAAGTGAACTTTCAATTCATCCATTCTATCTCAATAAAGCACAAACCTATTATAACATAGCACATGACTATAAGGCTACAGATGTTCTACACAGAAAATTCTGTCACATGAAATGCAAAAGCTCAGTAACTCAAAAGCTGAAATAAAAAGTTTATCAGTTATGCTTCCTAACATGAGCTTTATAAAGGGGTATTGTTTTATTCCATATGTGTCAGTGACAAAAAGAAAATTGTTTGGGCAGTAAATGCTCCATAAATTCTAGTCCAACTGAATTAGCTAATTAACTGTCAATTTTTTTAGTGTTTAAGGATCATTTGGGATTATGCATTGATTACTTAACAAGTACTTCTCACCCAAAGAAAACTGAAAGCTCATGCCAGAGCTTACTGGGAATTTTGCAACAGGAGACATTCATAAGAATAGTGTTAATTATGTTTCCACTTCTTATGAATTGTTTACTTTTATTATTTACCTATGTCTCGACTAGTATTGAAGCAATCCATGTAAGTCCCTTTGTCAACTGCCAGAAGTATAATTCTCCACAATTAATCAGTAAAAAAGAGAATTAAGCATTGCTTCTTTAGAATTAGGCAAAACGTGCTGCTGATAAATTGAATGCATTAAGAAATTAACATACCAGTAAATGATTGATCATTACAATTATCTGAATTTGCATTTCCAGAATTTTACTGAAAGAACCAAAAAATTCGCTCTTTTAAGATATTTTTAGCCACAGTTCCTAAGTGGATAAAGTATATGAGATATGATACATTTTCAATTAGAAATTCATTTAAAAATGTTTACAACCAAATTAAAAATATTTTAATGCAATTTAAAATACAAACTCATATAAGACCTTACTAGCTAATGTTTTCATCCACAAGTGCCTATAAAAGAAAAATCCATCATTATAATCACAAAGGATTGAAACTACTGTGTAAAATAATTAAAAAGCTGTAGGAGAGTACATTGTTTAAGTAAAAATTATTAGGCAGTTGCCAATATCTTTGTACAGGTAGCCCATCAAATTATTATTAAGATGTAAATAAAATACAGTAACCTCACCCTGTAAACACCATTCTCAATCAGTATGGAGAGTAATTGTGTTTGATGAGAAAACAAAAATAATAATGTGATTTGATAATGATAACAAACACTAATTGATATCTAATTATATGCTTCACAATATCTCAGTATTCCACTGGTTTGTAGTACTTAAATAAACATTTATCACATGTGTAGTGTGTTTGAGCACATGTTCTAATCAGAGGCATTCAGAAAAAGATACAATGGGCAAAAATTCTTGTCCTCACAGAACTTAATATTAGTAGTAAACACAGAAACTTCATGAGTAAAATTGAAATAAGCCAGACTCAAAGGAACATAGGCTCAATGGTTTCCCTCATTTGTCATAGTCAGTGGAAACCTGGGACTGTCCTAGCAGAGATTTACAATAGAACAAAACCTACATACATAAGGCCATATAGAATGATGCTAAATGAAAGGACATCCAGGATATAGAAACAAAAGCCATATAATGAGTGATTGTTGTCCTTAATGTACTAAGTTATCTCTCATCTTTTTTGCTGTCCCTTGGTTATCTCATATTGTTACAGTATTTCACCTGGTTATCTGATATATTGTATATATGCATATTTGGTTATTTGTAAGAAAGGGAGGAAAACAAGATGAACGGCGGGGTTGGGAGGAGGAAAATGGGGACCAAGAGATGAGAAAGGGTATCAATGTATGTGAAGTAATGTGAAATATGCTAATAAACATTTATCATATAATGTAGAGAGTGGATAAAGAGATAGATAGATAAAGAGATAGATGGATGTTAAATAGACGATAGAGAGCAACTATAAATGTATGAACATTTATAAGAATAAGGAAAATGTTTTTTGTTGTTATTTTGTCAGTCCCAGGACTTAAATGCAGGGCCTAGGCACTGTCCTTGGGCTTTCTCAAGGCTCTACTACTTGAGCCACAGCAACACTTCTCGACTTTTCTGTATATGTGGTACAGAAGACTCAATCCCAGGGCTTTGATCATGCTAGGCAAGCAATCTACCATTAAGCTATACTCCTGGCCCCAAAATAAGGGTTTTGGTAGTGATAAGTATGATGAATATAATGGCTCAGAATTTTTAGTCTTGGTTTATACTGTGATTGTAGTTCAGTTATACCTAGTGAATGCTTTTAATCTCAAAACTTTCCCAGTTTAGAAAATAAATTCTGTGTTCTTCTAAGAGATCATGCATTATAGAGGGAAAAAGAGCAAAGAGAAGAATGTACAGGGAATAATGATTATTTTCAATGGTATTGTCCAACATGCCTTACTGAGAGGGTGATATCTGAGCAAAGGTCTGCCTCAGGTGAGATGCCAACCTAGTTAGGTATGAAGAGAAAGAACGTTTCAGGCAGAGAGAATAATGGCAACAAAAGCAGAAATGTGTCTCTATTTATAAAAAGAAACACCACACAATATTTGTAACAGAATGTATGAGGGAGAATAATAGAAGACAGAGGTCACAATTAAAGAGGGAAGTCACATTATAAAGGGTCTTGCATTCTGAGTGACCTGCAGAGCCATTACAACATTTCATTAGGGGAATGACATAATCAGCTTTAGGTTTTAAAAGTTTCATTCTGGTTATTGTATTGCGAGAAAATCGTAGGGATATAAGGGCAGATCTAGGGAGAATATTAGAAGACTATTGAAAAAGCAATGTGTAAAATGATGGTGGTTTGGGAAAAGGCAGCAACAGAAATGATGAGAATGATTCTGATTCTGAATATATTTTAAAAGTAAAGATGAGAGTGTTTGCTGATAAAAACAGATGAAATTAAGCCTGGCCTAGGTAGCTTACATTTGTGTCCCTAGCTAATATGGTGGCTGAGATCCTGGGGATTGTGTTTTAAGGACAACATAGGTTGTAATGTTTGAGAAACTCCATCTCCAAAAATATCCACCAATAACCGGTTAATGGCCGTGGCTCAAGTGGTAGAACAACTGGAAAGACAGGGAATGAGAGCCATCTGGTGCAGCTAAGAGGAGGTGTTAGTGTGTGTCTATGCACAGTTGACAGCTGCAATAACAGCTGGACAGGAAAGATAGGATGAAGGAAAAGTGGAGAAAAAAGGTATCTCATGCACATACGTTAAGTGTGAAACACTTATTAAGACACTCAGGTGAAAATTAATCTGAATTTGAGATATGTCAAAGATGTCTGGATTTATGGTTTACGTGTGTGTGTGTGTGTGTGTGTGTGTGTGTGTGTGTGTGTGCTGATGTTGAGGCTTGAACTCAGAATCTGAGTGCAATCTACCACTTGCACCACAGCTCCACTTTCGGAGTCTCCCTGACAATAATGCCATGGCTTGCATAAACCAAAACCCCTCAATTTCAGCTTCCTGAGTAGCTAGGATTACACATGTAAGTCACCCACAATCAACCATTATGTTAAAATTGTTAAGCATACCTGAAATAAGCATCATAGAGAAGGATCCTCCACTCAACGGAATAAGTATAGCAAAAATAAGAAAAGTGGGAGGTGGGTGCATTCTGAAGATTGGGTCCTTGGGGAAATGAGAAAAGTCCATAAAATGAAAGTAAGAAAGGATAATCAATGAGATAGAAACTGAGAACATGATGCTCTTAAAAACCATCAAAAGCATCAAATGCTGCTGAAAGTTCAACTTGGAAATTAAGAATTGACATCTGACTCTAGCATTGTGGGGGCCTTTGGTGATGTTGACAATAATATTTCCTAAGGATGTCAAAGAACTCTGGGAATTTAACTAAGTATTGCATTTTTAAAGGTAGCAGAAGGAAATGAAATGAGAATAACCAAGGATATAACAATGAAATACTGAAAAATACCATTGAGTGTGAAGATTGAGAAGTCACTTTAATGAGATAGAAAGAGAAAGCCAAACTTAGATTGTATGAACTGCAAAATAAGTGTAGCTGTTAAAATAAAGGCTCTGGACTAAATTAGTTGTCATTGAGTAAATTTCCTCTGGTTCAGTCAGTTCTGGTAGTTAGTGCATAAATTTTGAAAGATTAAATTTGACAATATGATTCTGATCAAAGATAGCTATACTGGTAAAAAAAAAGGACATTGTACTGTGATCATACAATAACCAATTTAGTGCTGCATAGCTATCTTGCAAATTAAATAACTCTGATGCTAATCACAGAGGATTCTTGACATTGAAGTGCAGAAACTTCAGGTGTACACTGACAAGCAAAATGATATACGGATTCCTAAAGGGATAACAGAAGATGATCATCATCTCCTATTAAGGAATCATTTGGACATCAACTACTATACTTTTGATTAGATATAGAATATTGATTTAAAGAATGACTTCTAGTTTCCAGCTCATCTTATCAAACCCCAAATGGGCCACTTACTAATGTGTGCCATTGTGAGAGAGTTAACTTCCCTCTCTAAGCCTCAGTTTTGTAAAATATAAAAGAGGCATTAGAAGTCTGTTTAAATGATATAAGGTTGGTTCTAAAGACTGGATAAAGTAACATTTAGCACAGTGTAAGACATATACTAAATATTAATTCTTAGTAGTGTTTTAATGTTAAACATGAGGATTTGTTGTCATATCCATGTTTAAAGGGCCTAATTCCTCTGTTGGTCTAGAAAGTATTTTTCTAGAATAGGTTTTGCTTTATTTTAAACATATCAGAAACAGACTTTTCTTTGTTTCAGCTTTCTGAAGTCACCTATGAAGCTAAGCCTCTTATGTGGATTAAGTCAATGCAGTATTGATTTAAGCATTTTATGAGCTACCTAGTCTAGTTATCACAACATTCTATAAGGAAAAAAAGAAATACTCTAGAAGATTAGAAACTCTCTAGTTCTTACTCTGAGTAGACTAGATTGTAAAATAATCCAGTGGATGCTAAATTAAGAAGACCATCAGCACCATAAATTAAAAAATCAAGATTTCCGTGGATTAAACTACATCAGTGAAAGTTTCTACCCTTGTTCTTAATGTACTATATTATTTTTCTCTTTTTTTCCCCTTATGGTTAATCGAATCTGGTATCTGACTTTGTTGCCTGGTATATTATATATACATTTATTTGGTTATTTGACATAGGGAAGGGAAGGGGAAAACAAGATGATTGGGAGGGGGTTGAGGGAGGGAAATGGGGACAAAAGCATGAGAAAGGGAATCAATATGCGATAAGTAATGTACCCACTACCTGATGAATGTAATTGTACCCCCTCTATCTATTACCCCAACAATAAAATAAAATTTTTATTTAAAAAAGAAAAAAAACTCTTCACAATAACTCATTCCATTGCTAGGCATTCCAAATATAATTGATCTAATATACAGATTTGAAAAAATATAAGTATTTAAGAGCATATACATAAAGGAATTCTATGTTTCCATCAGAAAGAATGACATTGTCACATTAGTAAGAAAATGGAAAGATTTGGAAAAACTCATATGAGGTGAAGTAAGCTGGACCCAAAAGAACATAGGCTCCATGCTTTCCATCATTTGTGATCATTAATACATGTCTAGGATAATCCTAGCAGAGGATCACAATAGCTCAGTATGGTCTAGTGGTAGAGTGCTTGCCTAGCATGGGTAGGCAGAAGGAACTGATGAGTTTACAAGCCATGCTTCAGTAAGACATGTTACCAAACCAGGATGATAGCAAAGTTTGGAAAGAACACAAGAAACGCTATCAGATGTGAAAACTTTAAAGAAATGAGGAACCGTGATGGTAAGACTAGTAGTGGTATGTACACTTGAATGGCATGTGACAGGTAGGGATAAGTTTATTGTTTTATTGATGTTTATAAAATTTTAACATAAGATATAGGAGTTTAGGTACTATAGTAAAGATTCAGGTCTGTGGAGTGTAGAATAGAAAAGCATAGACTCTCAACTCTCCTCTGAGAACCGTGATTGGATAGGTTGGAAGAAAAGAGGCACCAACTGAAAGTTTACAGGGAAGGGAATCGTCAAAGCTTAATTCAATTCAATTCAGTTCAGTTCAGTTCAGTTCAACTCCATTCACTAAGGAAATATTTGCTAAGCACTTATTCTGTGATGATGTTATGCTTGAATATTAAGCAAAGGAGAAATTTCCATCTACATTAGTATTAGTCTTTGAATTATAAAGTATATATATTATAAATCATATATTGTTCTTCTATTATCCCTCGCTGAATAATTCAGCATCAAATACAACAAAACCAATATACACAACATTTTCATTTGCTTTATCGACACACATTAAATTCCTGACGTGTTATGAGCAAAGAACTGTACTTTACCATTGTGTCCAGTTACTGGTCAGTGGTAGTTCGTTATATGCCATGTTATCACAGCACAGGGTAAGGGAGAGGGGTTTCAAGAGCTACCAGTGGAAATTTTGTAAAATATGCTAGAAAACATTAGAAATTTCTTGATGGCTTCATAAATCAATCAGTACATACCAAAGTCTTCTACTGGAAACCAGTAACTGGAAAATTAAACACTAGTAAAAATGGTGTTCAGAACGATAAATAAGATGGTGTGTTAATATAGGAAAGGAAAAATTTTGGCACACTATTACAAAAGATTGTACATAAGGCCATATAGTATGAAGCTAATTGAAAAGACCTCCAGGATGTTGAAACAAAAGCCATATAATGAATGATTGTTGTCCTTAATGTACTATGTTATCTCTCATCTCTTTTGTTGTCCCTTGGTTATATCATATTGTTACAGTATCTCACTTTGTTATCTGATATATTGGATATATTTGTATTTGGTTATTTGAAATTGGATAGGGAAGGGGGGAAAACCAACATGGGGGGTAGGGGGGAGGGTAATGGGGACCAAGACATGTGAAACGGTATCAATGTATGTGAATTAATGCACCTTCTATCTGGCAAATATCATGTAACCCTTTTATTAATTATAATAAAAATATTTTAAAAAGATAGAACAGAACCAATTTTTATATAATTTTTAGTGGAGGTTTAGTATGGTCCTACCTGAATAACCTGTTCAGTGAAGCTTCTTGGAAATACTGCAATCTCATTATTTATTTACTTATTAATTTACAACTTAGAATCTTACTTTTTATTGTTTTTAAATAGTTGAACGATGGGGATCCAATTCACTATGTCAGTTTATGAGTACAGTGAATCTTAATCAGTGTTGCCCATTTTATCATTTTCCTTCACTATATATGCACTCCACTCATCCCCTTAATTTTCATGGCTCAGTTTTAAAATACATATGTTACTGTTATGATGGTATTCATTCACCATTATTCTCTCTATCTGTTCCCTCCTCTTAAGCCTCATCTCCTGAAACAAGATATATTTTTGATTGCTAATGCTCCATTTTGTTAAACTGTAAATTGTTCAAAGGAGTTAAATCAGGAGAATCATATTTGTGCATATCAAACTGTAGTCAATCTGATTGTGTATTTGCATACTTCCCTATGTGATTTCATATTTATTTATATATTTTATACCTAACTTCTAGTTAAATGATCTGAACTATGGTTCAGAATTTGAGTAATAAAAACTGCTTAGCTTTCTTTCATCATCTTTTTCTTTCTCGTTCTCTCTTTCTCTTCCTCTTCTCGCTCTCCTCCTCTCTTATTCATTCTCATAATGCTGGTAGCAGGGTTTACATTTAAATTTAGCTTAGGTCCTCATGCGACCTAAGCTTGCTTGTTTGGCTGGCACTCTACCACTTTAGCTACACCTTCAGCCTGGCTACTTAATGGTTATTTTGGAGATGAGTTTTATGGCGATGAGTCTCATAGATTTTCCTGCACACAATGGCCTCAAACTGTGATTCTCAGTATCTCAGCTTCTTAAAGAGCAAGGATTACAATTGTGAGCCATTGCACATTACTAATAATCATCTTCTGTGTTTTATAAGCGTATTATTATTTTTAGCAAAGGTACATGTTTTCCACCAAAACAATGACTTACACGAAGTACATACACGAAGTACATTTTGCGGGCTGGGAGTTTGGCCTCGTGGTAGAGTGCTTGCCTGGCATGCATGAATACATGAATTGGATTCCTTGGTACCACATACATAGAAAAAAAAAGCCCAAAGTGATGCTGTGGCTCAAGTGATAGCACACTCCTCCTTAAGAAAGCCCAAGGACAGTGCTCAGGTCTGACTTCAAGCCCCAAGACTGGCCAAAAATTTGGATATTTGAAATTTGATAGGGAAGGGGGGAAAACCAAGACGGGTGAGGGGTGTGGGGGGGGAGGGAAACGGGTACCAAGACATGTGAAAGGGTATCAATGTATGTGAATTAATGCACCTTCTATCTGGCAAATATCATGTAACCCTTTTACTAATTACAATAAAAAAATAAAGCAAAAAAAAGTATGTACATTTTGCTTTTTGAAAAGATAGCAAGCCTTATAGCATTATTGTAGAATCCAGATATCATATATTACAGGACCATGTTGAATCTAAAGACTGACAGCCTTCAGACTGACAGCTGACAGTTTTCATATGAAGGTATAATTATGGCAATATGTACTATAAGGTTTATATGAAAATGAAAATGTAAATTCTGCAATACATGAAAACACATTGAGGTGGCTATTCAGTTATTTATTTTTAACTTATTGTTTTTGTAAAGATGATGCACATAAGGTTTACAGTTTTATTGGACATGTAGTACAGTTACATTGGGCAAGATTTCTTTTTGAACAATGTCACCTCTTCCCTCTTTTCCTCCCAGTTTTTTCCCCTCTAGGTTCCTCTCCCAAACAAATTCTATAGTTCATTTTCAACATATTTTTTAGAATTTATTCCTGTTGAATTAGTTCACCCCTTTCCTCACTATTTCTGTGTGTCCCATTACCTCTCCAAACAAATAAACTTATATAGAAGAAAAAAATTACAGAAATCAATAACAGCAACAAAAGGAGAAAAACAAAAACAAAAAACAAAGATCACAGAAAGTAAAAAACAAAATCACTTGTTTCCAATTTTTGGGTTCATTTTGATAAACATCATTTTATATGATCATATGTAAAGAACTACTGTGTCCTAAAAATATCCTCCTTTGGTTTCACTGTAAGAATGTTTAGAGTCCTGTTTATTATATTTAAGTGTAACTTTTTGTCTTTTATCATCCATTAAATTTACTTGTAAATTTATAGGCACACTCTACGTTCTAATTACCATAGAGGAGGGAAGCCACCAATACTACGTTTCTTTGGGTCTTGCTTCCTTCACTTAGTGCAATATTTTTCCAATTTTTTTCCATTTCCTTATGAATGTGGCATTATCAATTCTTTTTGATGGAAACATAGAATTACGTGGTGTATATGTAACACATTTTCTTCATTCATTCATTCATTCATCCACTGAGGGACATCTGGGTTGCTTCCATTTCTTGGCTATGATAAACAATACTGCAATGAACATTGTTGTGCTGGTAGCTTTACAGTGGCCTGGTTTGTGGTCGTTTGGATAAGTGTTCAGAAGTGGAATTTCTGGGTCATAAAGAAGCTCTAGTTTAGTCTTTTGAAGAAACTCCATTTTCAGACTGGTTGCTTTTCAAGGATGTGTATATGCATATATCAGTTCAGTAAAAGTGGAAGTAAATCTTCTACACATCTGGTATGCATCCTCTACAACAACTAGATCCACATTTGTTCCAACTCTAAAGTTAACAATTTGAACAAAAGGAGATGTCTATATTTTTGTCAAAAAATTCTAGCATGGGCTGGCTTTGAAAGGTGATCCTCAGATCTTAGTCTCTTGAAGTCACTAGGATTACAGGCATGAGCCACTGCACCCAACCATGGTATAAACTTTTAAACTTAATTTTTATTGCAAGATAATACATTATCAGACAATAAATTGTCATACTAAAAATTTTCATAGATTTCTCAGAAAGTCCTTTTAGATAAAGCACAGATGCTAAAACTACCAGAACTTTTCTAAAAAGTTTTGCTGCAATCAAAATGTCTAATAGTCAAATTGAATTTGAAGATGTTTAAAGCCCCTTTGTCATTATTTTATGAAAGGTTCAGTATTATACATTTAATAATGTATTTTTGAATAAATATTTAATAAATTCCTACTCTGTGACAAATACTATAGCGCTAAAGGAAATTTCAATAGCATGGTAGCAAAAGCAGAATTATCTCAAAAAGATCCTTCTTGTTTGTTTTAAGATAAATTGATGTGATATATTCCATGGTCCATTGTGAAGATGAACTGACCCTGATAATTCAAAATGTGTATTGGAAAAAACACACTGAATTATCAGGTTGTCTGTGAATCACATTAGAATGCTTCAGAAATTGGTTTAATTGCCATCTTTCTAAAAGGTGGTGTGAAGGAAACCATTAAGAAGCAGAGTTTGTCAAACACTAATGTTTAGCAAGCATGCCTGGCTCTTGTTGTACTTGAGATGGGAAACTCTGTACAAGCCTTAGGTAGTACAAGTATCTCTACACGAATTCTATTTCCTTCTCTATGTAGCTTCTCTCTGGTTTGTCTCCCCATGTAGATGTGTATCTAGGTTAAGAAAATGAAATCAATAGAAAAAAATCAGGGTGCAATTACATTATAAAATGATCCACCTCATTCTTCTACATATACATTTATGATTAGTATATATACAACAGAAATATATATATATGCATGCTTATCAAATATTCAGTTGATTTTTGCACTCCTCATAAGTATGCCGTTTATCCAAACCACAGATTGTTTGCTTTTCAATTAGCGAAGGTGATTTGGAACTATATTTATTAATTTGAGACATATTAATATTCAGTTTATTGTATGGCAATATGATGCTTTTTAAGTGTTCTTGGAAATCTGGGCTTGAACCATTAATGAGAAAATATAATTGGACTTCACTAGTGAGGACTTGTAAATATCTCCACTGAAACATGAGAAAGGATTCTTAATTTAAAACTTAAAATTCTATGAACAATTTGGGGGTGTCCTTATTAATTTTTTGCCTGTGGGCTCATTTTAACTACTTCTTTCTGTGATATGAAAGAGAGGAAGGGTCATCTACTCAGACAGGCTAGACAGTAAGAAAATTAAATATTTCATGTGTTGCAGGAATGACTGGCACCAAAATAGCACTGCATATGGCTCGGTTTTTACTGATGGAACAGTAGACTCCTCAGCTTTTGATATAAAGGCTTCAAATGAATATTTTCAAGGTTCTGAGGGATTCAAGATTTATCTTCTGTCACCTTTATACCCTTTCAGAATTATAATGAGAATGAAAAGCCGTGAAAATAAATACAACTTATTTGTATAGTTGCCAGTCGATTTCTGCACCAGAGATGACCAAAAAAGCAAAATAACAGTATTTTGACAGACCTATTTCCTGACAGGACAGGCTGGCATATCTCATACTAATGCCAGTGAAGATATTTTAAAATGTTTTTGACTGATTAACTGACAATAAAATTGCATTGCTAAATGCCAACTCAGAATTTTACCTAAATATTTGTAATTCAAGAGAATCATCATGTAATATAAGTACAATCTCAAATCAACCCTAAGAACTCAAACCCTTCCATATGCTGCAGCCATTTCATTATCTACTGAACCACATACCTGATTATTTATTTTACTCTAGATTTAGTCCCTGCTTCTTTCTGTATTTCATCGACCTTCTTTATTCATCAGCTGCAGTCTCCCTGCTTGAGGCCTGTTATCTATTATGTTTGTCATTCAAATGATGTGACTCACCCTGGTTTCTCAGTGTTTAGAAAACCATATAATAAATGGTTCCAAAGTGTTATAAGTTTAAAGAAAACACCAAAAGCAAAAGCAAAATTTTCCCTCCTGCTGTCTCCATAATATCAGAAACAAATATCTCTGATTGTTCCTTAAACATCTGAAAGAGATATCAAAAAAGGAGAACTCATCTATGTGCCACCTATCCCAGGAGTCAGTATTTTCTCTCAGAAATTCATGTATGCCCTTAAGAGAAATATGCAATTCCACTGAGTATTTAAAAAGAATACACTTAGATCATTGTGCATATTATGACAAAGTTTTATTCTAGAGAGTGGAAAAGCCATGAGCATAGCATTAAGCATCGCAGGCTGTGGGATAGATAGTGCAAATATAAGAGGCATTTTCAGATTGAGATTAATAATCCATGTGGTCTAAAAAGCAGCAAGGCAAAAAATTGAGAAACTGACCTTGTGCTTCCTGGATAAACAATACTTATTAATAAGGGACATGATCGTCAATGACATAATCAGAATTTTGTAATATGTCTATAGTGAGCTAATATTTTATATTATTTCATAAAGTTAGACTATGAATCTATATGGAGAATTATTCTTATCAAATTTAGCCCTACTTGGAGACTTCCACCATTTGCTAACACATTGGTATCTAAGAGGTAAAAGGTTGTGATTGTGAGTACTTACACTACTGAGGTGACTCACAAAGAGTAAAGGAGAGTTTACAAGGATGATGGCCTTCAAAAAAGATGCTTGAAGGTGTCTCAGTATAGCGCACAACTGTAAATCTCTCCCTTCTTTTTTTTTAATAATATGACTCCTTTCTTTCCTCTAAAATCAAGTTGCAAACATACTTGTATATTTGAATACCATTTTCATGAAGGAGCATGTTATATAAATATTTACACAGAAAACATCACATTCCTTGCTAGAAATAAACCCAGATTATCATTAGATTTGGTAAAGAAGAAACTGTCCTAGTTGATCATAAAAATAATGCGGAGTAGGCCAAAATGTTATAAGACCAACGGAAGGTATAATTTGGTATCTTGGGGCACTGCTTGGTAACCCCACACCTCTGCACTCCTGTAGTGCTACATCTTGGAGGACTTAAGATGGGTTAAACTAAGGGGAATGAAATTCCTTTTACAGAGAGTCTTTACTTCAGTGTATAGATAATACAAAGTCTTCAAGGACTTCTTTAATTTCATAGACTGTATGGCAAATATCATGTATACTGTAAACCTTTTCTGAAAAGACTCAGAGCTTTGATCAGATTTTCAAAGCATTTTGTAAAATTTGTCCCCATTACTATGCTGTCAAGGCCTTTTATTATAGGCATTATGACACACTGAAGGATTTTCAATAGAATGAAATGGCTTGTGTTTTAGAAAGATCAGTGGTAACCTGTAAGAGTGATTGGAACCTCACATTCATTAGAAGAAAATTTAACAGATAATGTCTATATCCATCTTCTCTTGAATAAGTCATATAACCTGACACTACCAAACTATAAGATATCCAACTTCAGTATGGCACTCAATATAGTTTGGAAAATAATTTTCTAAATATACTTCTGTATATGCTCATAGCACAGTGTGGTGTTGATCTACAAGAGATGTAGTTAGTGGTGTAGCTGAAACAACATTGGTCCTATTTAGAGAAACATGGATATATATCTCAGCCCTGCTACTTAAAAAAGATGTGAGTGTCTCTATAAAAATAGAAAGTGTCAATAAAAATTTGAGTGTTACTATATTTGCACAAAATAGAAATATTTAAAAAGGGGAAAAAACTAAAAAAGGAGTCAGTAGTTACTTCTATATCATAAAGTTGCATGAGAACTAAAGAAAACTGCATGCCAATCCACTTAGAGTAGCTACTATTCAATAATATTTATTGTTATTAAGGCCCAGTTTCAATCCCCCACACTTAGGTTTCAGATATGGATATATAGCTTCTTTGTCTAGCAAAAAAACCTGCATAATTATCTGGAGGTCTGGACATAGTCTATATATTCAGCCCTGAATCTTTGTACAAGTAAATTTAACATAACCATGACAGACTGGGGAATAGGGAAAGTTTAAAAACATTAGAAAAGGGATGGGAGTTTGGCCTAGTGGTAGTTACTTGCCTAGTATGAATGAAGACCTGGGTTCAATTCCTCAATATCACATACATAGAAAAAAAGCCGGAAACGATGCTGTGGCTCAAGTGGTAGAACTCTAGCCTTGAGAAAGGACAGCGCTCAGGCCCTGACTTCAAGTCCCAGAACTGGCAAAAACCCCCCAAAACAAAAATAAAACATTAGAAAAGTTCAGATATATACACACTCAGAAACAGTAAAATTTTCTTAAATTTGATGTCTGAAATTTGGACTTACTATTTCCCACAGTGGACTTTAATGTCAATATTTTGGTTCCAATCCCAGTATGGTTGCTTCCTATCTCTGTGCCTCACTTTATTCATCTAATAAATAGAAATAATAGTGGTCCAATCAGAGAAAGGCTGGATAAGTGGGACTGCATTAAACTGCAGAGCTTTTGTATGGCAAAGGACATAGCTAGTAAACTAATCAGGAAGCCTACAGAGTGGGAGAAGATCTTCACCAACCAAACAACGGACAAAGGCCTCATATCTAAAATATATCAACAATGCAAAAAAATTGAATCACTCCAAAACTAACCTCCAAAATAACAACCATCCCATTAAAAAATGGGCCAAAGACTTAAAGAGAGTCTTCTCTGAAGAAGAAACAAAAATGGCCTATAGACACATGAAGAAATGCTCAACATCTCTGGTCATAAAAGAAATGCAAATCAAAACAACTCTAAGATTCCACCTCACTCCAGCTAGAATGGCCAGGATCAGGAAAATGAATGACAACAGATGCTGGAGGGGATGTGGCCAGGAGGGATCACTACTACACTGTTGGTGGGAGTGCAAACTCGTTCAACCACTATGGAAAGCGGTGTGGCAGTGCCTCAAAAGGCTAAACATAGAACTCCCCTATGACCCAGCAATTCCACTACTTGGCATTTACCCAACCATCCAGAAACAAGGACATACTAAACCCACTAGCACAACAATGTTCATTGCAGCACTATTCACCATAGCAAAGATATGGAACCAACCTAGATGTCCCTCAGTTGATGAGTGGATCAACAAGTTGTGGTATTTGTACACAATGGAATTCTATGCTGCTGTCAGAAAGAATGACATCGCCCCATTTGTTAGGAAATGGAAAGACTTAGAAAAAATCATATTAAGTGAAGTAAGCCAGACTCAAAGGAACTTAGGCTCAATGGTTTCCCTCATTTGTCATAATCAGTAGAAACCTTGGGCTCTACTAGCAGAGATTTGCAATAGAGCAAAATCTTGATACATAAGGACATATAATGTGAAGCTAATTGAAAGGACCTCCAGGATAGTGAAACAAAAGCCATATAATGAATGATTGTTGTCCTTAATGTACTATGTTGTCTCTCATCTCCTTTGCTGTCCCTTGGTTATCTCATATTGGTATAGTATCTCACTTTGTTATCTGATATATTGAATTTATTTGTATTTGGATATTTGAAATTTGATAGGGAAGGGGGGAAAACCAAGATGGGTGGGGGGTGTGGGGGGGAGGGAAATGGGTACCAAGACATGTGAAAGGGTATGAATGTATGTGAATTAATGCACCTTCTATCTGGCAAATATCATGTAACCCTTTTACTAATTACAATTAAAAAAAAAGAAAAGCGGAAAAAAAAAGAAATAATAGTGTTCCCAGTCTCATAGATTTGTTGGGAAGATTAAACAATAACATAACCCATTTAGAGTTCCTTAGTCAGTGCCTTGTGTTTAATAAATATTAAATATTTCTCTCACAATCATTGTTATTTTGTAAGCAGGGTATATGATACTGATTTCTAGAGTGCCTGTGATACATACCTTACATGTATTAGTACTACAGAACCAATTATACTGCATCAATATTGAAGATGCATATTTGCCTTTCTGAGTATACTCTGAATTATTTGAAGTCAAAAACTTCTTATTTGTCTATGTATTCGGAGAGTTTCTAGTGGAACTAGGCATACATGGTCAAACCTCAGGACAAAATTTTTAACTTTTATCAACTCTAATTGCAGGACAAGACTTGCAGAGATTACTGCATTAAAAAGAATGAGAGGATGCAGTTGGGCACAATATGCCAAACTGCCATGATTAATTGTGAATACATGCCATGAAACATGTAGAAAGATCCATAAAACAAGTGTCATGGTCACATCATTCTATTTCAGTTACTGTATAAGACTATTTTATTGAATAACATTTCAAGAAAAAGTTTGACTAGCTGAAAGAGCCATTGTTAAATAATTTGGTTAATTTCCTCTTAGAGTCTGAGTTCTATCAATGCAGTCATTACAGACTCTCTTTGCTAATAACTTGAGGCAAATGCATTCTCACAGCAGAAAATTCATTGCATGTCATCAAATATTAGTGAATGTTTTGTTTTAATGTAGTTATTGTCGAATTATACTTGCTCTCTGTGTTTCTTACCATGTAAGTAAACATGTATCCTGAGATTTAGACTTTTGTAAGAACTATTATTCAGTCCATCTAGATGTATGCACATAGTTGCTTAAACCACTGATATCTGCTTGACATAAGAACAGAGAAATGTTTTTTACAAGTTTAAGAGTCTGACCACTTCTTGAAATTACCAGTGGCAATAGAATATAAGCAGCTTGTGCTGAGTTGATGTGGATCATTAACCTGGGGCAAGGTAAGGGGAAATAAGAGGTATGAGGGTGCATGCATTCTAATGTGAACTTCATCAGTCTAGACATGAGAAAGGGTATCAATGTATGTGAAGTAAGGCACCTTCCATCTGGTGACTGTAATGTAACCCTTCTGTTAATCACAATAAAAATATATGGAAAAAATACCTGGCGATGATCAATACTTAATGAATATTGATACATAAACAAGATATTAAATGGATTGATGGACTCATAGATCTCTAACTTGCTTCATATTCTTAGTAAACACAAACTGGCAGTTATATTTTTCCCACCAGATGTTGGTAACAGGAGACATAGGTTTAGGCTATTGGGGGGAAAAAATTCAACCAAACAAAAATCATATTAGGAGAAAATGGAGCCACAAAAGAGCAGGTTAAGAAGGCAAAAGTGAAGAAGGAAGGAATGCAGTGAATAATTCAATGTATAGTCTACAGAATTCAGAAGAGTGAGGGAAAGGATGGATAGGGGTGGAATGGATGGGTAAGGGTTGAATGGGTGAGAATGTTGAAAAGGGTGCCATTAATCAAGATATATTGAATATATAACCTGCTTTATTATATGACAACTCACTTGTAAAACTACTTAAAAATGAAAAAAATTAAAAGTTTAGAACAAGAAGGGAAAAAGATTGTGTGGACCATAGTGTTAGAAATCTATTATCTGATGTCTATAACAGGCTCTTACCATATATCCTGTATAATCCTTCATTCATAATTACTTTACAGTCAAGTGAATGCATTCAAAATGAATATCTATATAAAGCTATAGAGAAATGATCATAACTGTGTCCCAAAGGAGCTGGTATTTTGTGTGCTCCTTTTTGTTAAATTTCATAAACTCTTGAATTTCTGTTCGGATCTCCTCGATGACCCATTGGTGATTCAACAATGTGTTGTTCAATCTCCATGAGTTACAGGGTTTTCGTTGGTGAAGAACGGTGTTCAGTTCCAATTTGATGCCCTTGTGGTCTGAGAGAATGCAAGGAATAATTTCAGGTTTTCTGAATATGCACAGGTTTGCTTTATGCCCTAAAATTTGGTCTATTTTGGAAAATGTTCCATGTGCTGCTGAAAAAAAATGTATGTTATGATGTTGCTGGGTGAAATGATCTGTTGATGTCTGTTAGATCTAGTTGGTCTATACAGTTGTTCAATTCTGAGGTTTCTCTGCTGAGATTTTGCCTGGCTCATCTGTCCATAGGTGAGAGTGGTGTGTTAAAAGCACCAACTATCACTGTGTTTCGATCTATGTGTGTTTTTAGTGCATGTAAAGTTGCTTCATGAAATTCGGTGCTCTAGGATTAGGTGTGTAGATATTTGGGATGGTTATGTCTTCCTGGAGGAGAGATCACTTTATTAGTATGTAATAACCTTCTTTGTCTTTTCTCACTAATTTTAGTTTGAAGTCAATTTTATCTGATATGAGGATGGCAACTCCAGACTGTTTATGGGGGCTATTAGCTTGATAGATAAACTTTATTCCAACCTCTCACTTTCAAAAAATGTATGTTTCATTTGGGCAAGATATATCTCTTGAAGACAGCAGAATGATGCATCTTGTTTTTTGGTCCAACTATATTACATAACTATAATGACCAAAACAGCTTGGTACAGTAACAAGAACAGGCCTGAAGACAAATGGAATAGAACTGAGGACCAAGATATTAACCCACAGACATATGGCCACCTAATCTTTGATAAGGGAGCCAAAAAAATAGAAGGGAAGAAAGACAGCCTCTTCAACAAGTGGTGCTGGCAGAACTGGTTAAGCACCTGCAGAAAACTAAAGTTGGATCCTTCTTTGTCACCCTGCACCAGGATTAACTCCAAATGGAGCAAAGACCTCAAGGTAAAAGCAGATACACTGAAAACTTTACAAGAAGGAATAGGAGATACACTAGGTCTCCTTGGCACAGGTAGAAACTTTCTTAATAAGGACCAAGAAACACAACAAATCAGAGAAATTTTGGATAAGTGGGACTGCATCAAACTGCAGAGATTCTGTTTGGCATAGCTAGCAAATTAACTAGAAAGCCTACAGAGTGGGAGAAGGTCTTCACTAACCATACAATGGACAAAGGCCTCATATCTAAAATATATCAATAGCTCCAAGAATTGAATCACTCCAAAACTAATCTCCAAAGAAACAACCATCCCATTAAAAAGATGGGCCAAAGACTTAAAGAGAGTCTTCTCTGAAGAATAAATAAGAATGGCCTATAAACAAATGAAGAAATGCTCGATATCTTTGGTTATAAAAGAAATGCAGATCAGAGCAACTCTAAGATTCCACCTCACTCAAGTTAGAATGGCCAGGATCAAGAAATCTAAAAACAACAGATGCTGTCAGGGATATGGCCAGGAGGGATCACTACTACACTGTTAGTTGGAGTGCAAACTCATTCAACCACTATGGAAAGCAGTGTGGCAGTTCCTCAAAATATTAAAAATAGAGCTCCCCTATGACCCAGCAATTCCACTACTTGGCATTTACCCAATCGTCCATAAACAGGGCATACTAAATCCACTAGCAAAATGATGTTCATTGCAGCACTACTTACCATAGCAAAGATATGGAACCAACCCAGATGCCCCTCGGTTCCTGAGTAGATCAACAAGATGTGGTATTTATACACAATGGAATTCTATGCTGTTGTCAGAAGGAATGACATCGCCCATTTGTAAGGAATGAAAAGACTTAGAAAAAATCATACTAAGTGAAGTAAGCCAGAAAGGAACATAGGCTCAATGGTTTCCCTCATTTGTCATAATTAATAGAAACCTTGGGCTTTCCTAGCGGAGATTTACAATAGACCAAAACATAAGATACATGAGGCTGTATAAATGAAAGGATCTCCAGGATATAGAAACAAAAGCCATATAATGAGTGATTACTGTCCTTAATGTACTATGTTATCTCTCATCTCTTTCACTGTCCCTTGGTTATCTCATATTGTTACAGTATTTCACCTTGTTGTCTGTTATATTGTATATACGCGTATTTGGTTATTTGAAGTTGGATATGGAAGGGAGGAAATCAAGATAGGGTGGGAGTGGGGGGAGGGAAATGGGGACTAAGACATGAGAAAATGTATCAATGTATGTGAAGTAATGCACCTTCTATCGGGCGAATGTAACCCTTCTATTAATTTAATAAAAAATATAAAAAAGAAATGATCATAACTGCAATGATCACCCTTTGCTTATCTGTGCATATTATATTTTTCACTAGTTTTGCACTTTTTTCGATACTTCCTCTTAGAAAGGAGTTTGTTTGAGGATAATTGCTCATCTTATTATTCCCAGGATATTTTCCCCTGCCATTCAAAATCATAGAAACTAAACCTGCCTGTGGTTCATCCCAGCTGTTTGAAAGGAATTGTGAATAACATTATATTAGTGTCTATCCTTTCATTCAAAGGTTTTCAGAAGATTAGAAAATCATCTTTAGAATCCATTACTGTAGGGGTAAATTTCTAGGCAAATAAAGACTATAAACATATTTTCAAATGGAGCCAAATATTTCCTCAAGCATTTCCCCCACAATAAAACATTATTTTCCCCAACAGGTAGAAACAGACAGAACACAGTTCATAATAAATAATATATCACATCATTTTTCCTTTTCAAGTGACGATTGAAAGGCTTTTTTTTTCTGTCTTGGGACTTGAACTCTAGGCCTGGGTGTTATCCCCGAGCTCTTCAGCTCTAGGCTACCAACATACCACCCCTTGAATCACAAGGCCACTTCCAGTTTTCTGGTGATTAATTGGAGCTATGTCTCACAGACAATGTAGTGACCAGGCTGGCTTTGAACTGAGATCCTTAGATCTTAGCTTCCTGAGTAGCTAGGATTACAGGCATGAGCCACCACACAAAGCTTTGAAAGTCTTTCGTAAGCTCCTAGAAAACCCTTGGTCATTGAGAAATAAAAAGATGAAGAAAGCTGTTATGAAAGAAAACAAAGAGAAAATAAAGTCTAATTCCCATGCATTTTCATTCTTGTGATGACGTTTGTTTGTTTTGATGGAATAATTTGGGAGAAAATTTCATTGGAACTTTTCGTGTCTTTTTAACTTACCAAAGGGTTACTTTAAAGGTTATGATCATTTTGTGTTCCATCTGAGGATCATATTTCATTAAATTTGTCATTAAATATCTAAGGCATTTGTAATACTATGGAAAATCTTAATATGTTCTTATTGTTGGTTTGGGCTCTTCTTCACCTTCCTCTTCCATTGTAGATGACTCAACAAGTTCTTAAATTCCTTGTTTCATTAACATTTCTCAATGCCTTTTTATATGGTCTATTTCTTCAACAATGATATTGGTAAAATACTTCCCCATCAACCTGTCTTGCTATGTGAGTGATTTTCCTAACTCTTCCCTCAATCTCTAAGCAGCATTTCAAATCATTCATGATTTCATTCCATAAGTTCTTCTAGCAGGCATTTATAGATTCTAGTCTTAATTTTTCCATGCAGTTTAATGAATGTTATTGTGTCAGGGATGGTGAATGATATCCAGCTTTGCATTATACTCATACTTGGGTTAACATATAACACAGATCTAGGGCTTGGAATGTAGATTAATGGAATGGTGCCTGCTTAGCATATGCCCTGGTCTGAATAAACTCATCCCACCATAGAAAAGCTTTTCCAATGAGATTATGCATCAGGTATGTATATGTGGCTGTGATGGACAATTCTCTGGTGAAGAAATAATGAGGTTGGACTTGCAGGTAAAAATACAACTTGAACACTTTCATTTTCGTGGCAAAACAGATTGGAAATGATGGCCAGGTGCCTGGTCTGTTATTAAAAGGACTTAAAATTCCAACTCATTCTTTTCCATTTTTTTTAACTTCTTGGATAAAGTATTGGTGGTAAGAGTTTTTAAACAGGATGGCTGTCACCCACACTTTCTATTATGTTACCAAGTCACAGGCAAATAATCTGGTTTTTGTTTTAGAGAAAGCAGGTGTTGTTTGCTCTGTATACAACTTTTTTTCATCAGTCATGGAGCTTGAACTCAGGGACTGGGCTTTGTCCATCAGCTCTTCAGCTCAATGCTAGGGCTCTACCACTTGAGACACAGCACCACTTCTGTTTTTTTCTGGTGATTAATTGGAGATAAGTCTCATGGAGTTTCTTTCCCAGGCTGGCTTTGAACCACAATCCTCATATTTCAGCCTCCTGAGTAGCTAGGATCACAGGCATGAACCACTGGTGCATGGCTTACAAGTGGTTTTTATCATATGTACTGCAGTTTTGCCACTAATACCAGCATGAGTCTGTCCTTCCATATTTTATTCCCTGGTGTCTTATTTGCACTAGTATGAATGTTAGTTCAATTAACCAAGTTTTATTGCAACTGAAAACTTTATTTGAATGGTACTCTTTTTCCATAAACTTCTACATGTTATATAGAATTATGACAGCATTAAGCCAGGTCCAGTGGCTCTAGGCAGGAGGCTATAATCTGAGGATTCAAAGACAGCCCAGACACTAAAAAGTCCTTGAGACTCTTATCTCCAATTAATCACCAGAAAACCTGAAGTCGCCCTGGGGCCTTGAGCTGAAGAACTCAGGGACAATGTCCAGCCCAAGGGGTAGGTGGTAGCCTTAAGCTGAAGAGCTCAGGGACAGTATCCAGGACCAGTGTTCAAGTCCCAGGAGAGAGAGAGAGAGAGAGAGAGAGAGAGAGAGAGAGAGAGAGAGAGAGAGAGAGAGAGAGAGAGAGAGAGAGAGAGAGAGAGAGGGAGAGGGAGGGAGGGAGGGAGGGAGGGAGGGAGGGAGGGGGGAGGGAGGGAGGGAGGGAGGGAGGGAGGGAGGGAGGCAGGGAGGGAGGGAGGCAGGGAGGGAGGTTATGAAAGTACTTTCTTTCACAGGAGCAGCCTATTCAGAAATTTTTACATTTTTAGTATTAGCCTACTCTTGAATCTACATCACTGTTCCATACTTTCAGTAAATTGCTTTGTGCCACTCTTTTCTTTTTAAGAACCCTCTCTGAACTCAAAGAGGCTCAGTACTTTCTTACTCAACATTTTGTTATCAGTTAGAACACCGTTTCTGTGTATGTCTTCTATCAAGAATTTAAGATCCTGAGTCGGGTACTGGTAGTTAACACCTGTAATCCTAGCTACTCAGGAAGGCTAAGATCTTAGGATAAAGGTTCAAAGCCAGCCTGGGCACAAAAGGATCTGAGTCTCTTTTCTCCAATTTCTCCTCTAGAAAATAGGAAGTAGAGATTGGCTCAAGTGTAGGGTGGTAGCCTTGAGCTGAAGAGCTCAGGGACATTGCCCAGGCCATGACCCACAAAAAATAATTTAAGATCCTTTCTACTGTATATAAGCATTTATCCTATATCATTGTTGCAACTATTGTAGTTTGAGGTGAAACTAGCCTGAATTTCTTTTCCTTTCTTCAAAATTCCATGATTAAAGATTTATTCTTGCAACAGCTTTATCATCCTCAAGATCTGATGATTTTTCTTTTTTAAGTCAAGAACTCTCACCTTTTCATTTAAAAAGATGCACTTTATGGATTTCTGTTGACATGTCTAATTTGTCAGTATCACTACTCTTGCTCTTTGTTGTCATTGTTAAGTAAAATAAGAATTACTTGAAGACAAACACTGCAATACCAGTCAAGGTGATAATGGAGACAACAACAAAGTTTCTGAGGGGTGGCTAGCAGATACAACACAAATACACAGGAAAAAATGATTAATGTCTTGTGGAACAGTATCACATGGTGCTTCCTTGAGCATAAAAATATTTTATGCAAAGAAAGTCAGCAGGACATTATGGAAGACAAGTCACTCCAATTCAATTCCATTTTTCTTTCCCTTGTCTATCCCGGGGCTTGAACTCAAGGCCTGAGCACTGTTCTTGGCCTTTCTCAAGGCTAGAGCTCTACCAGTGGAGCTTTTTCTAAGTATGTCGTGTTCAGGAATTGAATCCCGGTCTTTGGGCACAGTAGGCAAGCACTCTTAACCACCAGGCCAAACTCCCAGAAGCCCCTATCAGTTTTTGAGTAGTTAATTGGAGATAAGAATCTCATGGGGACTTTTCTGCTTGAGCTGGCTTTGAAACGTGATCCTCGGATCTCAGCTACCTGAGTAGCTAGGAGCCACTACTGTCTGGCTAAGTTGTTTACATTCTTAGAATTACCTTCAGAGTTTATTTTTATTTAAACTCACAAAATCAGCTATTATACACATCCCTCCATGACAAATTCAATTGTGAGATTTTTCTTGTGTAGGGACAGTTATGCGAAGTATTTTAATGGAAGTTTCACACATCTTAAAGCATAATAGAGGTCCAAAATCCTCATAAAAATTATTTAACCATTTTCAGGCAGATAGGAAAAATGAAAAAAATTGGAATAAATGATTCTTACCTAAAACCATATGATAGATTAACATGAAATTACTTGAGAAGACAAATACAAATTCTATATCAGTTGTATGAGAGATAAAATTAAAAATTAGTTTACTTCAAAAACATTTAATGAATCTTTAAGAACTAATATGAAACTTGGGTTAATCTAATTTTTTTCCTTATTAGAAGATTGCAGCACTAATCAGAATACAGCAATTTGCGTTTGTAATATCCATATTTGACATGGTAATATTTAAGCAGCAGTTTTCAATGCATGATAAATAGTTGTATTTAAGTTGATAGCAACTAATTTCACAAATGAAAGAGTTATAGGGCTTATACAAATCAGAAAGGAAATCATAGCGTATATCTAGTAAGACATACACAACCATAATATGAAGTAAATAAGAGACAAAAGGTCTAAATAAAGCGTCCTAAAAGTTCACACAGAAAGACAACACTACCTCATGGCTTTAAATGCTGACTGAGATAATACAGGAAGAATTGAGCCTCAAAAGAAGGTTGTAAGGGATAAGGAAAACCAGCAAACAATATTCCAAAGAACAGTTTGGGTGCTGAAGATGTAGTTGAGGTGTACAGTGCTTGTCTAGTGTGCATTTGGCTTTGGGTTCTACTCCCAAAATTTTCTTTTCCTGTCAAGAGATAGCAGTTCAGCAAATAAACTGAAAATGGATGTAGTGAAATACAGGTAGGCCAGTTTGTTAAAATAATTAACTTGCTGCCTTGGTTAAAAAAATACCTTATTGCCTAGATAATATATAATGAGAGTAATGCTGATGAGAATTAGGGGGAGGTGAAATTGAGACAGAGATCACTTCACCTAAATCCCTTCACCTAAAGTAATTTATTAGATAGAGAAAGTGTTATGGCTATCTGGGAGAAGTTAAACATCATTTAACAGATGTGTAGAGACAAAAAGATCTGAGATTGATGGTAAAGTACATTTAGATGAGTGATGAGTTGTTATTTACTTCAAATGTCCAGAATATAATTTATAATTTACAACTAGTTCCCAGGAATAAAGTT
The DNA here is from genome assembly GCF_031878675.1 of Megascapheus bottae. Classification (NCBI taxonomy): domain Eukaryota; kingdom Metazoa; phylum Chordata; class Mammalia; order Rodentia; family Geomyidae; genus Megascapheus; species Megascapheus bottae. The sequence goes on from NC_143547.1 coordinate 84,617,356, forward strand.
AGGATGGGAAAAATGTCTATGAATTTAGTAGTCCCTGGAATAGATAAGGTTATTGAAATCATCATATATGAGCAGCCATCAGAATTTTGATGGTAAGGCCTAAGAATTTACCTTTCTAGTAAATCCCCTAGTTATGTTGATATTGTTATCCAGGTACATACTTTGAGAACCAAGAATGTATACAATCAAGTATTTTTCTATAATATTCACACCTGCTTCTCCCACACTTGAAAATAAATAGTTATATGTCTACTTACCGTTTTATTTCCTATTCAAACTGTTATGTCAATTCACAATGGAGAAGCCAAGGCTGTCCAAAGAATATGCCTCAAAAATAGGATGATTTTTTAAAAGCTCTGAAAATTAGTATTTTCCTTTCATGCTGTACTGTAAAAGGTTTATGGATTCTGTCCATAGTCCTTTGCGTCTGCTTGCTGATCACTGTTAACCTGCTAACTTTTTTCAGCAGTCAAATATTTACTTGAGACTTTTGTCCCATCAAGGCAATGGCTTGAAAAGCACTTAGCTATTTACTTTCCATCTTACTATAAATTATTTATCCTTTAGTCTATAAATGGCTATTTGTAGGATTAGACAAAGTTTGAAAGCTCCAATAAGAGGATTGTTGCATCCAAATTCATACATAATCCGTAAACAGCACATGTAAACCTACAACCTCAGCTGGGTTAGCATATGAAAGAGATTCACTGAGTGTTTGCAAGCAGTGCAAATTATTAACCAGTTAATAACAACAAATTTGTTTTTGAAATATAGGTTTATGAAGATAAGCATTCCCTGATGAGAAATAATATTAGTTTTAAATCTATTTTTTAAAAAACAACATACCTTGAGTAGATTTCTCTACTTCTTTTCTCTTTCTGCTCTGGCTATTGTAATTCATCCTCAGCTCTTGGTTATACTCATGCAGAGTTTCCCTGGAGTTGTAAGACTGCCTGGGTTTCCTTCCATCTTCACTCTCATCCGAAGAACTGGTATAAGCTAGATCCATTTCATGCTTGACTTTTGACAGAGGCTGGTAAGGTTTGCAGTCTGTTTGTTCCATTTCTGATTAAGCAAGCTCAGTTTCATACACAAAAGGATGAGGAAGTCTTTTAATGAAGGCAGTTCTGGAAGAAAGTGAAAAACACAAGCCTCCTTAGATTTGTCCTTTTTGCAAGGAAACACATCTGGCAGATACACAATTGGTCCTGATAATACTATCAAAGGAGTGAAGCAAAAGACAAAGTAGATGACACAAAACTAGCCGGAGGCAATAATAACCCTCTGTGCTACATGAGTATATTGGCAGGCATTTAGGATTAAGCTGGAGATTGCACTGTCAGAAAATACTCGGAGTAAAATTGAGACAGCCTAAAAATATTTATTTTGAAATGCAAATAAAGGACTGACATTCTCTACTGTGTACATGTATTTTTAATGTTAAATTCACTGGCAAGACTTTTTTTTAAAGGTTATCTGATTAGAAAGTGGCCATACTAATGTTCACTCAGCACACCCCACATTTGAAATGAAAACTGGTAAGTAAACTGCATTGGCAAAGAACCCATTCTTGTCTCTGGTTTAATATTGCATTTAAAATCAAAGCTCTGAAGAAGGGCCGGATTCTGTGTGAGAGCAGTACCTAGGAGAGCTCATGAAATAGTGTCTTTGAGGAGCACTGAGCTCTTTTGTGTTTGTGTTGTGGCTTTTGAGCCTCAGGCCTGCAGCGCATTTTTAATGAGTTAGGCAGTGGTAAATTTTTGTTCTTCCTAATACAGAGAGGATGTAAACAACACTTCTGTTGACTATAGTGGTATAGGAACAGCATGATCTAAATCGGTTTTAGAAATGGAATATTAAACTCCATGATAAATCACTGAGAAAAAAAAACAAACCTTTCCCCACAGAATGCTGAGCTAGGAGCTGCTGAAGCTCTTAGGGCCAGTGGAGGCATTAGCTGCCCTACTTAGCACAGACAGGGTTGAAAAGATCAAGTGTCATCTGAGACATCAAAGTCCTGTGGAAAGTTAAAAGTCCTATAAAAATGTTCTTATTTTCTTTCTTTGTTTTTCTGATTGTTGGATCATCATCATTTCTACTTGGTCCTTGTAGGCAATGTTAAAAATCCTACTACAAAAACTAAGTATAATCGACTTTTGCAGTGAGATTGCGTCCTTTCTTTTTCAGCTCTTCTCTATAGGATTTTATGGAGAAAAATAACAGACAACTGGATGGTGGTATGTCAAGGATATATAGTAACTTCTGTGTCTTTTTATAATCTGATTGTATTTATGGCAAACACATAAATCACATAGCAGTTTTCTGAATAGCCTGATATGCATTAAAGGGCATATCCTTCTTTACAGTGTGAATAAAATTTTAGTAATTGAAGTCTTATTTTCCCTTCCAAATATTAAGATAGTCAAATGGGAGACTTCAGTCTTAGAAATTTTGGTACTGCCTGTACGTCTTAACACTATCCTAGACATACATGCTAGAAACTACCTAATCCTATCAGTTGTCCAGAGAGATACCAACTTTACTTTGAATTAATGCCAAGATGATGCTTAGAGCAAATGCAAATATGATATAAATGAAGATATGCTGATAATTCTACATTTTAATTTCAATGCCAACTAATGCCTTTATTTTGTCTCTGTAACTCATACCTTCTCAAAGAGTAGTTCTACTAAGGAACTGTTCTCTGGGCCTCAGGATTGACTAATACCTAAACTGTTGTCTCCACAACTCCATCTGGTTTTCTAAATAACCAAATAATTTTGAAATAAAAGTTATCTTTCTATCTCAAACTTTAGTGTGTTCAAAATTGAACTCCTGATTCCTATCCATTCCTAAATCTGATCCATTCATGGTGTTCTCTATATTGGTAGATGACCTCTTTGGTCTTCTGCTGGTTCAGGCCAAGTAAACATAGTCATCCTTTACCTGTCCTTTAATCTCAAATGCAATGATTTACCCGATCTGTATCCAGAATCCAATCATATTAGCCCACTTCCCCACTGCTACACTGGATCAAGTCATTTATCCACCTAGATTATTGCAATATTTTCCTAATTGGTCTATTGTTCTCTGATAGAACTTGTTTCTCACTGCAACCAGAATGGATGTTTGAACATAATAATCAGTTAAGTATACATAAAAGAGTGTGATTCATTTGTTCAGAAGTAGCAATGACATCATATTTTCCTAAAATAAAAGTCTAAATGCTTACAAGAGCCCTACACTGTTTCTGTGAACACATCTTTTGTTTTCCTCTTCTTTCATGCACTATTGCCGCATTAACTCTCTGACTCATTTCAGTGTCGGCCAGGCATGTTCTCAAAGCAAGTGCTTTGCAAATTCTCATTGAAAAACCACCCCAAATGGTATCACTCATTTTTCTTTCAATCTTTCAAAAATATCAATAAATGACATATTTTACTTAGTTTACTGTTTTCCACCAGTCTTTCCCCACTAAAATACAAGCTCCCTGAAGGTAGTCATTGTAAGTTATATTCATTGCTACATCCCTGAGAAGGACAATGAATGGTATGAAGTAGATATTTGACCAATGTATTTTGTATGAGTGAATAAGCAATTGTTGAAATCTCTCAAGAGGATCTTGAGAGAATGTAAAAAAATTAACAAGATACTATTTTCACCTCCAAGGAATGTATAGCCTAATGTAACCAAATTAACAACTCTATTAAAAGGAGGATGAAATAACTCTGCAATATAAGTTAAGATGCAGGAATTGGAAAAGTTGGATTCAGTCTATTTGATTATCACTATTTGGATCACCATAGCCACTGAAAATCTATTGCACCCTGATGCTATCAGACTTAATCTTGTGTCTTGTGACTATGGCCAATCACGTTAAAATTATTATACATACTATCATGTGTGGAAACCTATATCTTGCCTTTTCCCTTAGTATGTTTATTTGCAACATATATGTTCCTGAAAAAAGATAGAAAGAAAGGGAAAGGGAAATGAAGAAAGAAACAGAGAGATTCAAATAACCATTATGAACCATTTTCCAACTTCTAATCACAGCTGTTCACAGCCATAAATCAGCTAGGAATGTCACACATTTCAGGGTTATCGGGTGTCCTTGGAAGCAATCTTCCTTTAAACAACAAAACTGTTAGAAAGCTCCACAAAATTTTGTCCCAAAATTTCTGTCAGTGACTGATGTGATGAGGGAAACGTTCCAAGTCTCTTTAGGCATGTGAGATAGACTTGCAAGCACTGTGCCTACGGCTTTGAAAAGTACTTAACTGTGACATTTGTTAAAATCTTCAGAAGCTGAGATTGAATTCACTGGCAAACAGTTCATTATTTGAAAATAAAAAAGCAAAAATTTAATATTATCAAGAATATTAATATTTAAATCATAAAAAGCTTTTAAAAGCCAAATATTTCTGAAAAGATGTCATTCCAAATGCTTTATGGTAAAAGATAGTTCATAATTGCTTCATTGACTTTATCATTCAGTAACCTACATATAATCCCGGAAATCCAGCATTAACCATAGTTGTCTACACATAAATATAATGTTATTCATATCAAAATAATTTGTATTTATCTATTATTTTGATGAGGATAAACATTTTAATAAAGCAATGAATATGTTGGGAATATGCTATTAAGGAATAGAATGGAAAAATATATAAGGCCACTATATGCAGATGCATTCAGGGAGTTCACATAGTATAAATTCAAATGTCACTACAGTTGTTTGCCCTTTGATTTTGAGTCTACTTGCTAACAAGGTAAACTCTAAATGACTTCAGAAAAGATTCAGGGAAGTACACATTCATTTATGTCATTCTCATAAGGCTAAGGAAAGACAAATTGGTATGTGGTAGTCAGTGGCATTTGAAAGAGAATTATCATCATAAAAAATAAAATAGCAGTAACAATAGCTTAAGTCATATGAGAGACAATAGGGACAATAGCTTAAGTCATATGAGAGACAATAGGGACAAGGGAGAGGTGTTGTGCTTTTCCTATATAAACTTATTAAATTCTTAAAGCAGCCAATGAAATACATACTATTTTACCTCTGAACAGTTACGTGAATTGCCAAATTCAAACTGCTCCAAAGGCCACATTCATTCTACTATTCTACATTGTCCTTCAGTAGAACACCTGGCAGTGAGCTAGGTGGAAAAAAATATCCCCTCTGTAATAGCCTTCTTTCTCTAGATGTAAAATAATGAGATTTTATTAACTCAAAGAACTACTTCATCAGTAAATTTCCATGTTTGCATATGCACCAAATGGAAGTTCACATTATTTAGGGGCAGATAGTAGGGTTTGTTTATATTGGTCTTCATACTCCTTTCCTGCCGCCTGATTTTCATTTTTAGTTCCCAGATCTCCTAATATACACTCCTATCCACTATAGCACTATAGAATAGTGGAACTAAAATATTGCTTTGGAACCTATGTCTGCTTTGCTTCCTCTATCCTTCTATTTTATTTATCTTTCTCATTCCCAATCCCTTAAAATGAAAATTTGTTTGTGTTTATCCACTATTATATTTTGGAGAATTAACAAAAAGTGTCAGATGTCTCAGGAAAGAAATTGAATTATGCATAGAACAAGTCTTACTAAAATGGAAGAAATAAGGTCACATAGTACCTAAGAAATAACAGGAAGACCGTACTCTTCAAAAATAGTAGAGTAATTGTCATATACAGACCTTTGAAATTAATGCATATTGACTGATTCAGATAACACCGCACTTAATTTTGTGTGTTTGCTGGTCTTGGTGCTTGAATTCATGGCCTGACTCTGTCCCCGCATTAATTTTAAGGCTATTGTTCCACCACTTGAAATCCAGCTTCACTTTTGCCTGTTTTGTTAGTTTAGTGGAGATGAGAGTTCCACAGTCTGTACATGGGCTGGGTTTGAATCATGATCTTCAAATCAAAGTCTCCAAAATAGCTAGGATTCTAGGAGTGAGCCACCGAAAATCTTAAAAAAAAAAAGAAATGTGAGATGGATGCCAATGTCTTAAATTTATTAATCTAGTTATTAAGGAGTCTGAGATCTGAGAATCAAGGTCCCAAGATGGCCAACTAAGGCATCAAAATCCATCACTCTTATTTCTAGTTCAGCAGCACAAAAAGCCACAACTGCATGCATGGCCCAACTCATAGAGCAAAATATAAAGTGAGCTCACACCTGTGATTCTAGCTACTCAGGAGGCTGAGATCTGAGATCATAGTTTGAAGCTAGCCTGGAAATGAAAGTTTCTGAGACTTTTATCTCCAATTAAGCACAAAAAAACCCATAAGTGGAGCTGTGGCTCAAAGTGATAGAGTGCTAGCCTTGAGCAAAAGAGCTCAGGGATACCTCCAGGCCCTGAGTTCAACCCCATGACTGACAAGAAGAAAGAAGAAAGGAAAACAGAAAGAAAGAAAGAAAGAAAGAAAGAAAGAAAGAAAGAAAGAAAGAAAGAAAGAAATAAAGAAAGAAAGAAAGAAAGAAAGAAAGAACAAAAGAAAGAAAGGAAAGAAAGAAAGAAAGAAAGAACAAAAGAAAGAAAGGAAAGAAAGAAAGGAAAGAAAGAAAGAAAGGAAAGAAAGAAAGAAAGAAAGAAAGAAAGAAAGAAAGAAAGAAAGAAAGAAAGAAAGGAAGGAAGGAAGAAAAGTACAAAAAAAGGGATGTGAAATTCTGACTGAATCTTATCTTTATTCTTCATTAAGAAAAAAATAAAACACTAAGTGACCTCTTGTGTGTGTGTCTGTAAAAATAACATAATTTTATTCTTTACAGAATGAAAGGAGATATCTTCCTCATAGTTTTACCAACTTATAAGAGTGTCTGTCATCCTAGTGTATTCTCTACTAGCCACACATACATGACTCTCTTTTTCCATTCATGATTATTTCTTCTTTCTGAACATGTTTGCAAGTATTTATATATTTCTAGAACTTTCATTTCTAATGCTGCTATAGAGTGTTGATGTAGCATGATTTTCATATGTATCCCCTATTGTTGAATATTTATATTCCTCCCTCTTTACCTATAACTGAAGCCATTCAAAGGTACCATGAATATCTTCAATTTTTAAAAATTATTTCCTTAGGATAGCTTCCAAGAAGTTGAATTAATGAACCAAAAGATTTGAAATTTTTGTGGCTTCAGGGGATTGTAGTAGTGTTCATAAGCACTCTTTTTCATTGTACCCTTGCCAATACTGAGTAGCACTTTTAATGTCTATTTAAGTAAATTAATGATACCTTCTTTTAATTCTCATTTCCTTCAATGGAGACTCAGTATTTTTCTGCATATTTCCTAGTTGTAGAACCTCTCTTGTGTAGCCATTCACAGCTTTTATATACTTCTCTAATGCAAAATTTAAATATCTTAAAAATTAAATTATAGTAGTGCTATACAACTTACAGATTAACCCTTTAGCTACATTATGTGCTGAAACTATCTTTCATAATCTGTTTCTCTTTGCCATTTTTATGTTTGTCCTTTGGTGACTATTATAATAAAAGGACATGTAGTCATCGACTGGATATAAACAAGATGTATCAGTAACCCTGCTATACATTGTGCTGACAATAAAATACAATTAAATGAAACAGAAAGGAAGAAGAAAAAAAATACTACAAACTCAACTAAATCCAAAGATTTCTACAAAACCAATGTGTTAATATTAAACTATTAAGTGGATATTTTTATCATCTTTATGTAAGTCACAAATGTGTTGTGCATTGGCTCAACTTTATTTTATTTTTTATTGTCAGGATAATGTATAGAGGGTTTACAGTTACATTCGCCAGGTAGTAGGTGTGTTACTTCTCAAACATTGATACCCCTTTGCATGTTTTTGTCCTCATTTCCCTCCCCCCACCCACTCCCAATCATCCTCTTTCCTCCCCCTTCCTTTCCCTATCTCAAATAAACAAATAAACATATATACAATAACTCAGTCAGATACAGTAAGAAGATGAGATTAACTAAAGGGCAAAAAAAAGACAAGAGAAATATCCTAGTACATTAAAAACAACAGTCTCACAAGATAAACTCTTGTTTCCATATCCTAGAGTTCCTTTCATTTAGTCTCATCCTATATGACCTTATGTATCTAGGTTTTGCACTATTGTAATCCTCTGCTAACAGAGTCCTAGCTGTATACTAATTATTGCGAATGAGGGAAACCATTGAGCCTATGTTCCTTTGAATCTGGTTTACTTCACTTAATATGATTTTCTCCAAGTTTTCCATAGGCTCAACTTTAACACCAAAATATTGACAGGTTGAGTGATGATTACATAGATAGATGCATAAAGCCAAAACTTGCTTGATTTTGCCATTAGAGTTGGCCAGTGTTGATTTGTGTCACATATATACAATAACATTTTAGTGGAGAAAAACAAGGATAAGACATCATTTTTAGGACATTATTTTAGGCTGGAATTTTTATGAACTAAATATGTGTCTTCTCCATAAAGGGATTTCTTTTTTATTAATTTTCTTTCATGCTACATAGGTGTTTTATTATACTTAGGATACAGCCTTTCAGTGTTGAAATAAAGTTCTGCTTATTACTTTGGTTTATATATATATATATACATATTTGATTAAGCTGTTTTAGTATTTTTTAATTTTTTATTGTGATTAATAGAAGGGTTACATTATATTCACCAGATAGAAGGTGCATAACTTCACAAACATTGATACCCTTTCTTATGACATGGTCCCCATTTCCCTCCTACCCTCCCCCCACTTATCTTGATTTCCCCCTTCCCTATCCAATTTCAAATAACCCTTGGTTATCTCATATTGTTACATTTCACCTTGTTATCTGTTTTAGTATTTTTAGAAATTTTACAATAGAATGAGAAAAGGTTCCTCCTGGAAAAAAATTCTCCTAAAACTGACTGAATTCTTTGTGAGAACTGGTACAGTTGACATTCTTGTGGTATCTTGGCAGGCTCTTTAGAACACTTTGAAAGAGAATGTGAGAGTTTTTTAATTCTATAATTTAAGAGTAATCTGAGATCTCTTTTTATAAATTCTTATTTCTTTTGGATGCTTCTGTTTTTTTTTCACTTTATTTTTCTTAAAAGTCAGGTGGATGGGCCGGAATATTGCATCATGGAAGAAAATTAAAAGGAGGAAAGAAGTAATACATGGCAAAGATGGTGATGCTCTGAGTCTGCACAAATTCTAGACAACTTTTTGGGGGAACTGAAAGATTTCCCTCAGTTAGTATTCTCTATTGCTGTCTGCCATGGAATTCTATCTGTCACTGTGTCTGTCTCTCTGTCTCTGTCTCTTTCACTCTCCATTACACACACAGATGAACACAGACATACATATACACAGGAGTTTGAACAGAATTCTTTTTTAACTTTTATTTTTTTGCCAGTCCTAGCCTTGAGCTCAGGGCCTGAGCACTGTCCTTGGACTTTCTCAAGGCTAGAGCTCTACCACTTGAGTCTCAGCACCACTACTAGCTTTTTTCTATGTATGTGGTACTGAGGAATCAAACCTGGGTTTTTGTGCATGCTAGGCAAGCACTCTCCCTCTAGGCCAAACTCCCAGCACCTGGACAGAATTCTTTTGACTAATATCTAAGTATATTTTGACTTTGATGATATTATTTTATATTATATAGGAAAATGGCATTTGCTTAGTGGATTCCAAAATTAACATCCAAAATCATGTTGAGAAAGAAATCTTCTTTGAAATTGTGTAAATATATAGCACATTTCTATTCCTTAGTAATTTGCAAATAATAATTCATGTTTGCATTGGAGTGACATCTATCTTCATCACACCTTTTTGAAATTGTAACAGCCTCCTAAAGTAATTCAAAATTATTTTTCTCTTATTACTTTCACAATATCATTTGTGTGGATTATGTAGATCATCTAAACACTTAATAAAGGGAATAATCTTCAACAAAATTGAACGTAACTCAACATATAAAAGTTTTGTCATCCTTTAGAGAAGAACAATAGCTACTTATTTCCTTTAAGAAAACAATCATATTCAATTCATTTTACTTACAATGAAATCCATTGGGGTTTTGTAAATTTCATAGTATTATTAGCATTAAATACTTAGACAAAATGTAGTATCAAATTTAATATAGTATCTTGAAAATTGATAGGCTTTAAATATAGTGTTATAACCACACAAAATGCCATCTTCCATAGTTTACAAATAGCAAGTATTAATCAAAGTTCTTTGTTGCTATCCATCTCTAGCATTAGTTAAGAAAATTTGGCACTGCATCAGTAACCTTCTCAAGTTTCATGCAGTAACAAGTGGAAATAGTAGCATTTACACTGCTAACTATTGGAATTACATTTTCAAGTATGCCAAAGGTTAGACTGCAGAGGAACTAGTCAAATTAACCTAACATATGTTACAAATATATAGACCTTTAGTGACTTAATTGCTGAGGTGGATACAGAAATAAACAATGCTTTTTGGGATTTTCTGCTTTGGAAATGGCAAAGGCAGAGGGTCAGTATTATTTTAAAAATCCTATATTAGAGTCTTAAAATGTAAATACTAGATTCAGCTTTATGACAAATTGGTATGCCTCCATTTCCTGCCTATAATGTAGGGAAAATACCTATAATCATGAATGCCATGTATTGTCACATCTGGCCCGTGAAAAGAAAGACTGAAAGTTAAAAACAAATACTAGAGAAAAAATCTGGTATATATTCAAATAATCACTTTTCTTATGCATAATTACTATTGCTAATAATTAATATTATACAATAATATAATGAGTTAATATTAGTAATAACTAATAATAGTTATTTTTATCAATAGTAAAAAGCAGGTATTATTTTATGTAACAACTTCATAATAACATTGAATCTTCAAAACTTTTATGACATATATTTTCCCAAGTTACAAATAAGAAAAAAAGAGGCACAGAAAATTTAAGTATTTAATGGGTAAATTTCCATAGTACTCTTCTCTTTGTGATAAATACTCACAAACTTCCAGAAATAAGGTGTAATATTAGCTGCTATAACCACAGTGAACAAAACACATAAGGCTTTCTATTTTCAGAGGCAACTTAGAAAGTGCTCAAGTAGTGTCTGGAAGCTACTGAAGCTGAAAGATAATTGGTTTCTCTTATGTAACAAATAAAAATGTGCTTATTGGTCAATGTGGCCTAAAGGTGTCCAGGAAAACCAGAGACTAGTGGCTCCTGCCTGTACTAATGATTAACTCTTTAGGAAGCTGAGACTCTGAGGATATTGGTTCATAGCAAGCTGAAAACCCCAGAAGACTCCATCTTTAAATTTACCAGAGAAAAAATCTTGGAGCTTGCGTGGCTCAAATGCCAACAGGGCATGGTGGTTCTCGCCTGTAATCCTAGTCTGAGATGGGAGGATCACTGTCCCAAGCCAATCCAGGCACTAATGTCCTTGAGACTCTTATCTACAATTAACCACCATAAAACTGGGAGTGGTACTATGGCTCAAGGGATAGGGTGGTAGCTCTGAGCTGAAGAGTTCAGGGACAACAACCAGGCCCAGAGTTCAAGTCTCATTTCCGACAAAAAGCACCAGGCAATGATTTCAAATTTTGCTATGCAAAATGTCAGCATAGCATCCTAAGGTACTATAGATAAAATCAGAGAAAATATGAAGACAATGGTTGGTCTGTAAAACTCTGGAGGTCAGTCTACGATACAATACACAAGGTATTAGCAATATGTGAACAGTTTGATACATATCTGTGCATGAGTTCAGGTAAGGAGCAGGAAATTTACTAGATTTCCTCAGTCTCCTCTCAATAAATACTTGGTAAGAACTATAGCACAGATGTTACTGTATTTTGGTCTTTGTGATTCCCTCTTCTAATATCTAAGTTTTCACATTCACCAACTGGGAGCAATACAAGGTAATTGTAAGTGGGTTACTACCATTGAGAGTAGAGTTGAAATTATGCAACAGAACTTGGGGTCAGAAAGTCTGTACTTTGGTCCACTGTGTCATTTACTATATGACACTGAATGAACCAGTTACTTCTCTTACATTTTCACAGCACAAGTTAAATGCTCTTTCTCCCTCAAAATATTGGTAGATGACTCTAAGATTATGTATTAAAACACCACATAAATGTTAAGATAATTTATTCAGTTATCATTATTAGTCATTTTTACAATTAAAATATATCAAAACTAGGTTATCTATTCCTTTGAGAAAATGCATGTGCATGTCAAAAGTCATAGCCATATTTGAGTGACAAAGTACTAGATATTATTGTTTTGTGGTTAGTTTGCTTATTATTTCTTTATTAAGTATACTTTTTTTGTCTCCTGGCTTGAATTCAGGGCCTGGATGCTCTGTTTCAGGCTCAAGGTTAATGCTCTACCATTGAACTCTGCTTCCAGCTCAATTTTTATTTTGGTGGTTACTTGAAGATATGAGACTCATGGCCTTTCCTGCCATAACTGGCTTTGAACTATAATCCTCAAATCTCAGCTTCCTGAGTAGCTAGAATTACAGGCTTAAGAAACAAATACTCAGGTATGAAGTATAATTATTTTACAGTTAGTTTACAACATAAACACAACTCACCCTCTTGAATGTCAAATTCAATGACAAATTCAACGATTTGAGGTTCACTTAAAGTTGAGAAACCATTACGACTATCCTCTTTTAAAATATTTCCATTTCCATATCCATTAAATATTAACTCCTGATATGCCTCCCCTACCCCATCCCTTTTTACCAAACACTAATATACTTAGTGTCTTTATGTTTTTACCTCTTCTGGAGATTTTCTGTAAGTGGTATCATGCAATATATGGTTTTCTTTTTTTTTCTGTTTAGCTTTTTTATTCAGATAATTTTCTTTGTCTATTTGTGTATATTAGTTGTATAAAAGAGGTTTCATGGAGGCATAGAACATTTCAACCTATAATATTCTACAAAACCAACAATATGTATGACACACAACAATATATGGTTTTCTACATCTAGCTTTTTTTCACAGTGCTTTTAAGATTCATCATGTTGCAGTATGCAGCAATATTTCATGTCTATTATTTCTGAATGTAATATTATATGTTGTGCTGTTTTCTTTGTCTTTTGTATTTTAGGATCACATTACACATTATATGGTCCTGTGTTTGATGTTTTTTTCCATGTTACCAAGTTTGTTTTTCTTTGAACTTTTCTTCTTTCTGTATTCTTCAGAGAGAATAAGCTCTAAAGATTAGTCTTTAACTTAACTAATAGTTTCATTTTCCTTCTTGTGTGTCTGTGTGTATGCTGTTCGTACTTAAAATAAGGCCATTGTGGCATTGATTTGCTATTTGCTCAAGGCTAACACTACAATGTAAGCCACATCTTCATTGCTCACTTTTGGATATTCATTATCTGGAGATAAAGAGTCACTCAGCTATGTCTGCACAGGCTGACTTTGAAGCTGGACTCTCAGCCTCAGCCTTCTGAGTTGTTAGGATTACAGACAGGTGACTGTATTGTGGTATTGAGTATATCCAGTAGGTTTTCCATTTTAATTTTTATACATTTCAACCATAGAAGTTGCCATTTGTTCTTTTACTTCTCAAAAAATTATTTGTTCATTTGTCACACTTTCCACTGAGTCATAAATGGTATATTTTACTATCTTGAATGTATTTGTAGTTGTTTTCAATCTTTCTATGCTAATTTTAACATCTGGAGACACTTAGAAACAGTTTATGCAGACTATTTTTGCTCTTGTTTTTACTCTGAATATGTCATGCTGTCCTATTTCTTTGCATATCTTAATTTATTTTGTAGAAAATTGCACAATTTAGATAATACATTCCAAATCTAAATTCTATTTCTCCCTAAAGTTTGCTTTTACTTTTATGTTTTGATATATTTTGTAGATTTAGCCAAATAAGTTGTGATAAGTGGCTGCTATCTCTGGTCAGTTTTATTGTTTTATATATACACTTTTTATAGCCTCATTTGCTAAGTGTCAGCCATGTGTCCTGTAGCTCTGTTCTGTCAATAATTGTTGAAGATTGTGCCTAAACATTGTGAAAGTTCAAGAGTTCTGTCCTTTGCCAATTAAACATTTTGTGGGATAGAGACTCATTTAAGGTGTGTATCATTTCTAAACTTGTTACAGTTTTTATTTGAAAGTGGGCCTTTTCATGTCTCCTTTGCGCAACTATTGGTCACAAGGTTGACCGAAGATGAAAAGCTGACTTGGCCTCTCTGGGTCTTTGTCTTTTGCACCTAGCCAGAGCCTCAACGATGAATATGCATTTTTATGCCAAGCAGGAGTGGCTCCCACCTGCAATTCTAGTTGCTTAGGTGACTGAGATCTAAGGACCGTGGTTCAAAGTTAAGCTGGCATGTCTGAAACTCTTATCTCCAAGTAAACAACCTGAAAACCATAAGTGGAGCTGTGGCTCAAAGTAGTGGAGTACTAGCCTTGAGCAAAAGAGATCAGGGACACCGCCCAATCCCTGAATTCAGGTACCATGACTGGAAAAAAAAAGAATATGCATTTTGTAGACACAACCAACATTTCATATTATCAGAACTGTTGTCTTGCTGCAAAACCATAACACTGAGATCATGATTACTGTTAACAATGACATTAGGTTTGGGCATCATGCACTTCAAAACATGCAGTGAACCATCATTGACAGTAATGGTGCACTCACAATTCTTATGAACTGTTCTATCATGTGAGAGCCTTAGCCTTAACTAATATTATTGTGCAAGGGGGAGCACAAGAAGTCCTAAAAGAAAATAATATAAACTATCATTTTATTACACTGAGTGCAAAAGTTTATTCAAGTATTAGTGATTCTTGGACTGCTGTAGGCTTTTGATTGATTTCCAAATTTACTAAATGGTTGTTGTGTCAATTTTTGAGCTGTATAATTGTTTTTTGGAAAGTACAGTTTGTTGGTAACCTCCAAAGACCACAGCCAGAAGTTCTGTCCAAATGACTGATGTTTTTATTGGCAGGATTTTATAGAAATGTCACACATTAGTAACTTTCAATACTTACAATTTCAAAAATTTTTGCACAAAGTAAATTATTATATGTGATTTTTGATTGACCAAATATTATAATAATCTTAGGGTGCTATTGGACAAATAACAGATACTAATAAAATTAATTTCACATTTAAAATGTTTTTATTGTGTCTTCTAAAATTTTTAAAAGCACATGTATTATGCATTATACTTCTACTAGTTGTGTCTATTATTCTACAGTTATCATCCATCTTACAAAAGTACCATAATCAAATAATGCAATGAGTATATAAATGGTATAATCTAGCATTTAGAAAATACAAATGCAGCTTTTCACCAAGGAGGGCAAAAAGATAAAAAAAATCAAATAAAAGAGATATATAGAAATTTAAGTGAAAGATCAATTTCAATGTGTGTATTTCATTTGGCTTCACATTTGGATATAAATGAAAACATTACAAACATCAGACGGTGTGGGAAATCATAATATACACAGTATATAATCGCATTAAACCTTCACTGTTAATTTTTAAATACAATAGGTTACTGTAATTAGAGTTAGAAGACATATCTTGTAATGATATAATCAACTTTTGTGGGTGAAGGTATATGGAATTTTGGATTTACTTCAAAGATCTGTGAAGAAACTTGAAGGAATGGGGAAGTATGGGAAGGAAGGAAGATCATCCCACAGTTGAAAATCACCAAACTTATGTGATAGCTAGGTGTTGGGTCTATTTAATCATGTGCCTTATGTCAAACATTAAAATCATTTTGGAAAATTGTTAATGATGTTGGAAAATACTAAAATATAATTTTAAATGAGAAATCAAAATTGAAATTAATAATAAAAATGAACTAATACTGGTTATAGGTGATGAGGGTACTAAGTTTTAACTAAATTTCTGTGGTGAATTTCCATTAATTTGTCATCAGAAAAGAGTACCCCTTACATATACATAGAGATTTATTACCAATTATTTAAGTTGATTAAAAGATGAAAAATAATGTCAGAGGTCTAATGGCAATTAACCATTCTGTATGTGATTATGAATGGTTTTTACACTTTTTAAATGTTCTCTGTTTTTTATATTGAGAATTTATCATGTTTATTCCATCACCATATTAGTTTTCCTGTCTGTCTTTTGTAGACATGTACATATCTATTTGTGATTTAAAAGATATAAATTAGTACAGTCATATATATTACAAAACACTTTAGACTTTTTCCAACTTCTAGCATTTACATCCTGCCATCTTTCTGGCATGACAGTTTAGGACATTATTATTTCTCCTAAACACAGACACTCAGGTATTTGCCAAAGGTCACCTAGCAAGATGGCATCCAAACTTGGACAAGCACATAGATTTCACTACTCTTGGTCTAGTATTCTTTTCACTATATTGTATTGCCTCCCATGAAGACTATTGAACTCGACAAACTCTTCATTTATAAAATAACTAACTTAAGCCCAGCTGAATGCAAGTCACTTACATCAATTAAATGTACTATCTATTTTACTTAACTGCACCCGTGAGCCATGTGCAGGAAAGAAGCACTCAGATGAAATAACAGGGAGGAAGCAATAGAATTTTGTGACATATGGCATGCTTGCTGGTGAAATCAAAGGTATGTTTCATGCCAGCTTTTTGTCTGCAAAGTATCTTTCATTTCACTAAGAGGTATACCCCATGCCAGGAAATGCACAACCTCCAAGCCCTTTCTTTTGAAACCTAAACCCATGAGAACATAGACTTGGCAGGACTTGATGGAACACAGAATGCAATATGTTTGACCCATTTGTGGGTACAAACTATCCTGCTTATTCACTGCATGGAAAACTATAGTTGTCATCTGAATTCCCTATCATTCCAGTGAAATCCACATAAGTCCTAGGTTCCTAGCAAGAGATAGAATTTCTTCCCTTTGTCTTTTTCTTTAACTTCAGGGAATTAAAACAAGCTCAGAAAATAAAACCCATATAGGATAAAAGCTATCAGGTTTTCTTTTGCAGAATGATATCTTTGCCCTTTATGTCCTAAGGGGTTATAATCAAATTCCCCAGCGGATCCTAGTTTAGCCCCCAAAAAACTAGTAGGTTAAGTGAGTGAACTTAATAAGGACAAAGGAAGGAGTTGCTTGAGAGCAGTATGCCAGGTACGTTTGAAAAAGTCATTTCTAGAGATTTTAAGAACATACAATTTTTACTCTGGTACTACAAGAGGTACTACATCTGAGGTAAATTTCCATATTTGAAAGAAAACTTCATATTTAAGAGGATTATGTGAAGACAGAGGATTTTTCCTGCAATATAACTACCATTTTGAAAAATTGGTCCTTCAACTGATATGGTCAAATCATTTTCATTTAGTAGTGCTGGTCCTTAAATGCTAAAGCTCCTTACTGAGTAGCTTGCTTGTATTGTGTTTGTTTTAATGTTAGAGATTTAACTGGCTAATGGAGGATCATGAGTCCTTAAAAATTTCTGTCATAGAATAATATGGTATATCATGTAAGAGAAAGGTTTTGAGTTGAAAAGAGTACCTGGCTCTATTTTATGAGTCCTTCAACTTAACCTAATGTGTCCTCGTCTATATCATTCATATATAAATGAATAACATATTTCTCATAATATATATATATATACATGGCATTTAACAAAAGCAAGTGCCACTCATATTTTTTAGGAAAATGTCTGTAAGCATATTTATCACCGAGGAATTAATGATGGTAGGAATACAGGATCATATTATTAGAGGGTGGCACTAAGGATAATATTTTATTGTCTACTTTTTATTATCTTTTGTAACAGTAAAAGCTTTCTAATGCAAAAGTGAACGATCTATGTGATTTTATTTTAAAATGTGAGTAAAGTTTCTAGCTGAGTGTAGTATATCAAATAAGCCCCAATTTTCTCATTCTTGGCTGCTATTGTTATAATGTCAACAATTTTATTGGTAAGAAAAAAGAAGTTTGTGAAAAATTAGCATTAAGTCCATAGCATGCATAAACAAGGAAAAGAGTTCCTGAAATATGCATATATAGACACAATTTATAAATCATGAATAAATTTATTTGACTAAGCAAGTCTATAACTTAAGTTTAAAGAACATATATTTAATAGCCCCTCTAAGTCACACTGCTTAAAATGGAACACAATTTTGACTAAAAGAAATGTATAAATGAAGATGAAAATATTTGGAAAAAATATAGACAATCACCTCAAGGAAAGAAAGAAATTCTTCTACACAGAACTAAACACAGAACTCCCCTGAACCCAGCAATTACACTCTTAGGCATTTATCCAATAGACCACAAAGAAGGTTATTCAAGCTACTGGCAAAACCATGTTCATTACAGAATTGTTACCATAGTCAAGATAAGGTACAGACCTAGATTCTCCTCAGTGGATGAATGGATCAATAAAATGTGGTATATATACACAGAATGGATTTCTATGTTTCCATTACGATAGTGTAACATTTATAAGGAAATGGAGAGACTTGGGAAAAATTATATTAAGTAAACCAGAACAAGGGAAAAACTGGTTGCATGGTTTCTCTCATTTGTGGTAACTAGTATGTTGCCTATCTATCTACAAGTAAACACACTGGGACATAATAAATTACACAGGATTCTAGACAATCACGCAATGAGACCAAAGGAGTATATGCATAGGAGGGGCTCACAAAGGCTCAATAGCTAAATGAATATTGTTGTATAAAATAATATTTATCAAAATGTACTCTAGGAAATGGAAACAAGAAGTTTCATTTTCTCATTTGTTCCTGTTTTTGTTATCATTTTTGCTTTATTCATTTATCTTCTTAACATGAACAGGGTAAAGAGAGGTGCAGGAATGGTGGGATGAAGAGTGAAAAATGTGGCAGTGATACTTATTGGACACTATGTTGAAAATGAATGGGACAACTTGTGGCTGCGGATGGGACAGAAAAACTGGGAGCGAGTGAGGGAAGGAGTGAAAATATTCAGAAGCAAATGTACTCATCATCTGACTTATATAACTGTAACCCCTCTATATCACTTCTAAAATAACAATAAATAAATTTAAAATAATTAACCAACAAAAATGCTCTTCTATGATAATTTACCAGTTCCTGTAAATTATAATCAGTAATTAGTGGTAAAATTGTTTTTCTGGACTCACCACTTTGTCTCTATCTGCTTCTGTCTCTCTGTTTCTCTTAACTCTCTTAATCTTGCTTTCTTAAGCATATTTGTCAGTATTTATACACAAAACAAGAACACACATAAACACAGGAAATCTCTTCCATTGTTTTGTTCAGAATCCCAGTAGCTACTTGCTGATCCCCAACTGGAGAAAGATTCTAAAATAACATCTTCACTTCATCTTTCCTTCAGATCTATTCCTCCATTTCACAAAAACTTACTGATCTGATTATAGCCTTTCTCTCATGAGTTTTCCAGATGTCTACCTGTCAACAACTTGTTTAAAGTGATTAATGACTAATTGGAACTAAATGGATTTTCTCTCCTAGAATAAGTTATTTTTGTAGAGGTCATCTTAGATTTTAATATCTTTGACTAAAGGTATTAATTTTTGCTTTTGAAACTTTAGAAAATTAAACAGTAGAAAATTAAAGAAGATACCATGTGGCTATAAAATACTCTTTTACCTTCCCAAATCTCATGTGTTCTCAAATTCACGGATTTTATGAGGCTGAGTTCTTACAAGGTTTGGTTCTTTTACCTTTATGACAGAGATAGGATTGGCCTAAATAGTTATGTGATGTCTTCTGTGCATTTAATATTAACATTAAGGGGAGTAGAAATGAGCTAATGATTGTTTTCTATTTCATATTTTCAGAGTAAATGAATGATATCACTTGTAACTTCAACATATGAATTAATATTGCTAAACATGTTAAAATTTCAAATTTGTTACAAATTTTAGTATTAATGTCGTAAATGAAATTCTTTATTAGGATTCAGTGTCACAAAGGTAAGGCTCTTTTTCCCTCTTCCAGTTTTGTAGAAGGAGTTGAAATGCTCCAGGTTTCAAGTCGCTGAAATTCTAGAAATTCTGGGTATTTCTAGAACTTTCTTTTTCACTGGGTGTTCTTGGTGTTTAGTCAACTCTCAAAGGATAAAATACCAAGAATATATGATCAATACCTTTTCTTCAGCAAAGCATAGTGTCAATATTCTTGTATTGTGGCACTGAGTCATCAAGAAAACTCTACTGATTGGGATTCTAGCGCATACTATAACAGATATTGCTAAAGATGAACTAAAGAATAGCATTAATTGGAACTAAGTTCTAAACTTTCAAAGAAAGTCTATAACCTGTTCATTGGATGAGTGGTTTAGTAGTACTGAGATTTGAACAGGGAACTTCCATCATGCTACATAGGAGCTTAAACACTTGGAGCATATACCATGCTTTTTTCTCAATAAGTATTCTTCAGTGATCATCCTATTTCTCACCACAGCTGGGATTCCAGATAAACATCATCATGTCTAGCTGGTTTTTGAGAAAAAGTTTTGGTAATGTTTTTTGTGGGCTATTCTTGAATTGAAAGCTTTTTATTTTTGCTTCCCAATAACTGGATTACAAATATATACCACTAAGTCTCTCTTCAGTTAATTATAGTTTTTAATTTGAACATCCTTTAACTTTGATTCCTCAAAGATAGTGCAAAGCATGCTATTGGATTTAGTATCACACCCAGTTCTTTGATCATACTCAAGCTATATATCAATCCATATGTATTTACATCACCCTTTAGGCACACTAAAGCTTATTTGATGTAGTGTTAGCTTAAGATATTTATTTATAAGAAGGTGTGACTAATACATGGGTGGCATCTACTATGTTTAGCAATAAGTCATCATTTATATCGCTGAGGTATCTTGACATCAGAATGCATATTGTTTGACAAATTTGGTGTGATCTGTAGTCATTTACAAAGTACTTGTCACAGAAAATAAAATGGTAGTGGACTATATATTGGCAAAGTTGTACATGTTCATTATGAAATGTAGCTTTGATTTTAACTCTTCCTAATAAACCAAATATTGAAATCACTAATTGCTTTCATTTAATTTCAAGGAAATGATTTTTGGAATTTAAACTGAAATCCTGAAAACAATTGACAAGGTCCCCGTACAATATAAATAATATTTAGGATGTAGTCACTGGGGCACATTATAATGGCATTTAAAATTCAGTAGCCCTAATTATTTCTTTTTTCATATATTTTTATTTTAATTAATAGAAGGGTTACGTTATATTCACCAGACAGATGATGCATTACTTCACATATATTGATAACATTTTCATGTCTTGGTCCCCATTTCCCTCCCCCTACCTCAGCCACTCATCTTGTTTTCCTCACTTCCCTATCTGACTTCAAATAACTAAATATGCATATACACAATATATCAGATAACCAGGAAATTACTGTAACAATATGAGATAACCAAGGGACAGCAAAAGAGATGAGAGATAACATAGTACATTAAGGAAAACACTCATTATATGGTTTTGGTTTCTATATCTTGGAGGTCCTTTCATTTAGCCTCATTCTATATGGCCTTATGAATCTACGTTTTGTTCTATTGTAAATCTCTGCTAGGAGAGCCCAAGGTTTCTACTGATTAGGATATATGAGGGAAACCAGTGAGCCTCTGGCTTATTTCACTTAATATGATTTTTTTCTAAGTCTTTCCATTTCCTTACAAATGGGGCAATGTCATTCTTTCTGACTGCAGCATAGAATTCCCTTGTGTATAAATACCACATCTTGTTGGTCCACTCATCAACTGAAGCACATCTGTGTTGGTTCCATATCTTTGCTATGGTAAATAGTGTTGCAATGAACATCATTGTGCTAGTGAATTCAGTATGTCCTGTTTCTGAACGATTGTTTCCCTAAGATTTCTACACAAGATCACAATTCAAACTTTTTTACAGAGCAATAAAAATAAATAAATGTGTGTCTTTTCAGCTATGGTGTCAGTTAAAAATATGCAAGGGCGGGCCGGGAGTTTGGCCTAGTGGTAGAGTGCTTGCCTAGCATGCAAGAAGACCCAGGTTCAATTCCTTGGTAACACATACTTAGAAAAAGCCAGAAGTGGTGCTGAGGCTCAAGTGGTAGAGTTCTAGCCTTGAAAAAAATTCAAGGACAGTCCTCAGGCCCTGAGCTTAAGCCCAAGACTGGCCAAAAAAATTATGAAGGGGAAAGGAATTTGGTTGTTAAACTTTGCAAACTCTAATAATGTAGATATACATTAGGAAAAATAGAGTATAAACTGACATACAAGATGACATAGGAAATGTGCCACTATTTATTAATTTGAAATAATGGTATTGTTAGGACTTCATTTCAAAATCGAATATATCTTAAATAAGAAAATATTTTCTGTACATTTTTCCTTTATGTGAAGAACTGCTTGTTAGTGAAAATGAAACATTTTAATGTATGCATTTTCTTAGAAGAGGGCTGTTCCAGTGGTACAACAGTATATATTTGAATTATTTCAATAATCATTCTGAAAATGATGGTTAGGGTGTCCTCTTTCTTCTTATTAAAAAATAAAATGGAGTTTTCAATTTTATATAGTACTTAAACTTGTCTGTTTGGTAAGAAGATGAAAGATTTGAAGAATAGTACGCAGTCTTTGAGATACGTTTTATTCCCTCTAAATATAAGACAATATATTACCCAACAACCTAAGAAGCAACTGATGTGTTTGCATCTTTGATTTATCATAACTATAACTTTTTGGAAAAATATGGGTCTTTTCAAGTAGTCATATCTCAGATCTCTCAGAAGTAGGGTATTTTAGCCAGGTACTGGTGGCTATATTTATAATCTTAGTTCACCAGAGGCTGTGATTCAGAAGTTCATGGTTCTAAGCTAACCTGAGTAGAAAAATTTATGAGACTCCATCTCTAGCATGGATGGAGGTATGGCTCAAATGGTAGACTACCAGCTGAGCAAGCCTGAGGCTGAATTCAAGCTTTGGAACCATCAAAAATAGTACTTTCTAAGTTGTTCTAGATTTGTTTAATTCTTCACTGGCACAGGTTGTACAACTGCACAATTCCTCATCTAACATATATATCACTTCACCACATCCTGTTCTTTGTCCTGGATTTTTTCTTTTTTTCATATATTTTTTATTGTAATTAATAGAAGGGTTACATGATATTTGCCAGATAGATGGTGCATTAATTCCCATACATTGATACCCTTTCACATGTCTTGTTCCCCATTTCCCTCCCCTCCATCCCCACCCTTCATCTTGTTTTCCCCCATTCCCTATCCAATTTCAAATAACCAAATACAAATATATCCGATACATCAGGTAACCAAGTGAGATACTGTAACAATATGAGATAACCAAGGAACAGCAAAAGAGATGAGAGATAGCATAGTACCTTAAGAACAACAATCATTTATTATATGGCTTAATGTTTCTATATCCTGGATTTTTTCAAATCCAATCTTCTGGAAACTTCGTTTTCTTGTTTCTGTTACAAAATGATCTTGAGTTCACAAAAATTTTGTCTTTATTATGCCCAATTTAACATCTCACACAAATAATACTGATCACCACCATAAGACTGAGCAGACTGTCCCTGATTGTAAAGTCTGTAAACATCAAGGGCTTTCCTTTATAAATATTTTCACTTCTATGGGTCTCACTTAATTGAACAACACAGAATATGAAAGGAGGTTACATACATGTAGGTATTTCAATACAGAACTGAGAAACTGGGAGAATTCATTGCATTAAAATAGTAAGATAATTAAGTAAGATAAGGAGATTATTACAATAATCCTTCCACTGAATATTGTGCCATTGCTTACAGTCAAATAAAGATATGATGAAATGAATTCAGGAGCTGGTGGCCCACATCTTCAATCCTAGCTACACAGGAGGCTGTGATCTGAGGATCACTGCTTCCACAATGAAAAATAAACTGTAGGAGTTTGAAAATATGGTTTAATGCAATTTTAAGTAAAGAAAAAGAAATGTGCCCTACAGGGTACAACTAATTCAAAACATTTCTGTACATTAGAGGACCAAACCAAAACATATAAGAAAGGACCCATTGGAAATGCATTAAAATGACAGCAAGGAAGAAAATGGAACTTTGGATGAAATATGCATCATGAATATACATGTGTGTCATTACCAAATCCTTTCATTTAATTCACTTTATTGTTTTAGTGTCAGGGATGAAACCTAAGGCACTGCGCATACTAAGCAAGCACTTTATCATCAGCTATTTTTGAGCCTTCAGAATTCCTCAATTTTAAAATGCACACTGAGACTGTTCTCAAATAAACTTTCTTCCTATTTCTATGTTCTATGATTCAGAATTTTAGGAAAATACATATGAACCTTGAACTCTGAAATATTAAATCAACCACGTATATTAGTAATAGATTCTTGGTGAATCTTTAAATAATCTAAATTGCTGCATTGATTACTCTTAAAATTATATATTACTCTTAAAATTAATTTGTAGTTAGATTTTATTTTAAATCGATAGTTACACAGATCTATGTAATAAAATATTACAATATATGTATATATTTATAATAACAAAATCAGAAAAATTAACATATATGTCGCTAAAACATTGTAATTTCTTTGTTATACAACATTCAAAACTCTCTGTGGTATTTATTTTGAAATATACAACAAATCATTAAGTATAATCATTCTACTATGTAGCAAAGCTCCAGAATGAACCACTGAATGTTATAAAGTACAAATGTGGCAATTTTTCTAGTACAATTTGATGGGTTTAAGATAATTGATTGGTCTTTATTAGTAAAGAAAAAATGCCCAGAATAATATAATAGTATTCTGAAGGAGGAAGTGTGTCTCAGTGCTAGAGTACCTGCCTAGTAAATATGAGGCCCAAGTTCAAACTCCACTACCATGAAATGAAATGTAGCCATTTATAAAGAGGAAAGGGTTTTGGTGCCATTTTAATAGTTTTGGATGGATGGACCACACGGATGGTGAAATGAAATAATAACTGTCTGGAGATTAAGAAACATTGTCTATGAA
This sequence comes from Megascapheus bottae, assembly GCF_031878675.1. Lineage (NCBI taxonomy): Eukaryota > Metazoa > Chordata > Mammalia > Rodentia > Geomyidae > Megascapheus > Megascapheus bottae. The sequence continues at coordinate 84,642,440 of NC_143547.1, forward strand.
ATATAAAGTGAGGGCCTTGAAAATTATACATTTTTTCAGAGCTGACCAATTACTAACAGCTCTTGAAGTTGATTAACTATCACTAATTAAGGTAGAGGCATCATTATATATTTTTTAGGCATTTAGAAAATTTATAATAAATTAAACATAAAGTTGACAAGGTATGTCAGAAATACTCCAATAAAACTCTCCTTGTATAGCCAATATATGCTGCTAAAATAAGATAGCATATGGAAACCCACTGAATGCTATTGAGCAATAATAGTGGAGTAGTGCTGACAGAAAAAGAGAGAACAGTAGATGATATTAATCTGACTTAATAATATATGTATGTGTGGATTACCGTGGTGAAAATCCTTTGCATGATTAATAATAAAAAAACAATAATAAATAAATGACAGGAAAGTAAACCAGGGTCTGTTTGGGGTGAATATGAGAGAGACATGGGAAGGCTAAATGAGAGTAAATAAAGTCAAATAAAAATAGAAAACAAATCCTGTTGAAATTCTTTATTTTTTTCTTTTTTGTCGATCATGGGACTTGAACTCTGGGCCTGGACACTATTTCTGAGCTCTTCAGCTCAAGCTACCGTCCTATCCCTCGAGTCACGCTAACACTTCCATTTTTCTGGTGGTTAATTGGAGATAGGAGTTTCATAGTCTTTATAGTGTTCAGGCTGGCTTTGAACCATGATCCACAGATTGAAATTCTTTTAAGAAGAAAGAAGAGAGGGAAGATGGAGAGGGATGAAAAATTGAGAATGAGTTTGATGGGGGTATAGAATACGTTTGAATGGAAATGTCACAATGAACTATGCTAGTTTATATAAAGAAAATACATGCTCATTCTAAAAAGAAAAATATCAGAATGGATATAAAAATATTAAATTTCATTACTTTTGTAATTAAAAGACATCATATCTATATATTTGTTTATTTTGGTGGTCATGAGGCTTGAACTCAGGGCCTGTACTCTCTCTGAGTTCTTTTGCTCAAGGTTAGAGCTCTATTACATTGAGCCATAGCACCATTTCCATTTTCTGGGACTTAATTGGAGATTAGCATCTCATAGGCTTTCCTGCTGGAACTGACTTTGAACAATGATCCTCAGATCTCAGCCTCCTGAGTAACTAGGATAATAGGGTTGAATCACCAGCACCCAGTTCAAATGGATCAATTTAAAAATAAATTACACTAAATTTACATAAACTAGTCCAGAAAAGACACTAGAAAGAAATGTTTGCAACTCAGTTCACTCAGGTAATAAACTCTTAATATTCAAATCTGACTAAGATAATGCACCAAAAATTATGGACTAATAGCTATCATAAGCATAGGCACAAAGTCATGAATAGAGTATTATCAAATGTTATGACATGGGATATAATGAAGGAGAATCTATCACAATCAAATAGAAATTATGACATAGACTCCAGGTTGTTGTAACATTCAAAATATCACTCGCACTATGGAGAAGATCAAACAAAATCCTGATAAGCTTGATAAGTTAAATAAAACACTTGATTTAAGGATTTAAAGAAAATTGTCCATACATTAGTAATGCAAGACAGTTGCCTCAAGCTGTAAAGAGCAACTATTAAAAACGTACCTGTAGGCCGGGAGTTTGGCCTAGTGGTTAAAGTGCTTGCCTAGCATGCATGAAGACCCGGGTTCGATTCCTTGGTACCACATACATAGAAAAAAGCCGGAAGTGGTGCTGAGGCTCAAGTGGTAGAGCTCTAGCCTTGAGAAAGTCCAAGGACAGTGCTCAGGCCCTGAGCTCAAGCCCAGGACTGGCAAAAAAAAAAAAACGAAAAAAACAAAAAAAAAAGTACCTGTAATTTCATACTTCATACAGAAAGACTAAATCTTTTTCCTGGGAAAGAATGCCTGATTCCACCCCTTGTATTTTAGGGCACAAAATAGGGGCAGTAAAAACAGAATCCAGACTTTAAAGAAAGGAAATAGGGGAGAGCTGGGCTTCTCTGGAGACTTCATGCCCAATGGTAGAGGAACACCTGATGACATCATAACCAGATGTGCAAGAGTTAGTACCACCAATAATAAGGGGCCTTTGTCTGTAACACCAAGGGGGGACACAAAGACTGGATCCTTAGAAGGAAGGAGCCAAAACTTTGCAAAATATCAACAACTTGAAGCCCTTAAAAATGATAAACTCCAGGCCAAGTATAAAAAGAACTAAAGAAAAAAGGAGTACTTAAATGAAGATATGAATGGATTTGTGGAATACCTAAGCCAGAACTCCCAGATGGCTCACAATGGAGAGATAATCTCAACAGATAGCCAGAAAGGAAGAGAAGAAATTGTAGTTCCTTTAAAGAAAAACAATCATAGGGAAGGAAGATGATGGAAAAAAAGGCAAGCAGTAGAGAAAAACACAATGATATGCTTCCATTGTAGAAAATCTGGCCATGGAGTTGCAGATTGCACAGCTGCCCTTGAAAATCAAAATATGGGCACTGGAATATGTTAGCAGTGTGATTCCACAGAAAATGAAATAACCAAGTACAGGACTAAAGTATGCTCTGCTGTGAGTGAGTTTCCATTTGGACAACATTTTGTTTGTGGTGCGGGGAGTTTGGCCTAGTGGTAAAGTGCTTGCCTAGCATGTACCAAGACCAGGGTTCAATTCCTCGGTACCATATACATAGAAAAAAAAAACAGAAGTGGTGCTGAGGCTAAAATAAAACAAAAACAATATGAGATAACTAAGGGACAGCAAAAGAGATGAGAGATAACATAGTACCCTATAGACTCCACTCCCAAGCTCCTTGAGCTGATTCAAAACTTTGGAAAGGTAGCAGGATATAAGATTAACTCAAAAATTAACTGCCTTCCTCTATGCCTACAGTGAGAGGAATGAGGCAACAATCAGGAAAGCAACTCCTTTCACAATAGTCTCAAAGAAAATAAAGTACCTAGGAATTAACTAAGAATGCAAAGGACCTTTTTGATGAAAACTTTAAAACCCTGAAAAAGGAAATTAAAGCAGAACTGAGGAAATAGAAAAACCTCCCATGCTCCTGGATTGGAAGAATAAACATCGTGAAAATGACAGTCTTGCCAAGGGCTATCTACAAATTCAACGCAATACCCATCAATATTCCAATGTCATTCTTTAAAGAAATAGAAGAGGCAATCCAAAATTTCATATGGAAAAATAAAAGACCCCATATAGCAAAAAAACACTTCTCAGCAGAAAGAACAGTGGAGGAGGAATTTCAAAGCCAAACTTTAGACTCTATTACAGAGCTATAATAATCAAAACAGCTTGGTACTGGCACAAGAACAGGCCTGAAGTCCAATGGAATAGAACTGAGGACCCAGATATTAAACCAAAGACCTATGGCTACCTAATCTTTGACAAGGGAGCAAAAAAAAAAATAGAATGGAAGAAAGACAGCCTCTTCAACAAGTGGTGCTGGCAGAACTGGTTAAGCTCCTGCAGAAAACTAAAGTTGGAACCTTCTTTGTCACCCTGCACTAGAATTAACTCCAAATGGATCAAAGACATCGAGGTAAAAGCTGGCACACTGAAAATATAGGAGACATACTCGCCCTCCTTGGCACAGGTCAAAACTTTCTCAACAAGGACCAAGAAACACAACAAATCAGAGAAAGGCTGGATAAGTGGGACTGCATTCAACTGCAGAGCTTCTGTATGGCAAAGGACATAGCTAGTAAATTAATTAGGAAGCCTACAGAGTGGGAGAAGGTCTTCACTAATCATACAACGGACAAAGGCCTCATATCTAAAATATATCAACAGCTCAAAATATTGAATCACTCCAGAACTGATCTCCAAAGAAACAACCATCCCATTAAAAGATGGGCCAAAGACTTAAAGAGAATCTTCTCTGAAGAAGAAATGAGAATGGCCTATAGACATATGAAGAAATGCTCAACATCTCTGGTCATAAAAGAAATGCAAATCAAAACAACTCTAAGATTCCACCTCACTCCAGTTAGAATGGCCAGGATCAAGAAAACTAATAACAGCAGATGCTGGAGGGGATGTGGCCAAGAGGTATCACTACTACACTGTTGGTGGGAGTGCAAACTCCATTCAACCACTATGGAAAGCAGTATGGCTGTTCCTCAAAAGACTAAACATTGAATTCCCCTATGACCCAGCAAGTCCACTACTTGACATTTACCCAATCATCCAGAAACAAGGACATACTAAATCCACTAGCACAATGATGTTTATTGCAGCACTGTTTACCATAGCAAAGATATGGAACCAACCCAGATGCCCCTCAGTTCCTGAGTGGATCAACAAGATGTGGTATTTATACACAATGGAATTCTATTCTGCTGTCAGAAGGAACGACATCTCCCCATTTTTAAGGAAATGGAAAGACTTAGAAAAACTCATATTAAGTGAAGTAAGCCAGACTCAAAGGAACATAGGCCCAATAGTCACCCTCATTTGTCATAATCAGTAGAAACCTTGGGCTCTCTAGCAGAGATTTACAATAGAACAAAATCTAGAGACATTAGGCCAAATAGTACGACACTAAAAGTAAGGAACTTAAGGATAAGGAAACAAAACCATATAATGAGTGATTGGTGTCCTTAATGTACTATGTTATGTCTCATCTCTTTTGCTGTCCCTTGGTTATCTCATATTGTTACAGTATTTCACTTAGTTATCTGATATATTGGATGTATTTGTATTTGGTTATTTGAAATTGGATAGGGAAAGAGGGAAAACAATATAAGGGGTGGGGGTGGGGGGAGGGAAATCAGGACCAAGACATGAGAAAGGGTATCAATGTATGTGAAGTAATGCACCTTCTATATGGCAAATATAATGTAACCCTTCTATTAATTACAATAAAATATATGAAGAAAAACAAAAACAAAAAAAGGACACCTGTTCAGCTATGTTCATCTCTGCACTATTCACAATAGCCAGGCGATGGAAACAATCCAGACGCCCTACTGCAGATGAATGGATACAGAAAATGTGGTATATATACACAACAGAATTCTACATAGCCAACAGACAAGATAAAATAATGGCATTCCCAGGGAAGTGGATGAATCTAGAGCGAATCATGTTGAGTGAGACAAGTCAAGATCAAAGGAACAAAAAGTGCATGGTATCCTTAATATGTGGCTATTAAAGCCAAAGAGTACAAGAGCGAGGTCTCAATAACTGCATACCCAATGCTATGGACACGGTAATGGAAATATAAACATAACTATATAGACATAAAAACCTATGACTCTATAGACATAATGTTTTATTTCATAAATTAATATGTTTCTACGACATACAAACCCTTAGCCTAATTTTGATTAAATTCTAAATACTAAGTTCCAGTGATTGTAAATAGAGATTCCCTTCTTGAACACTTGTTTGTTAAACTTGTCATTTAAAATCTGATGTAAAAATCAACGATAATAAATTCTTTAATTAAAAAATTGTTTGTGGGGAGATGGGCACTTGTCCAGATAAAGTCCTGACAATCCCACAGGAGTCTATGCTGATGATGGTGGTTACAAACTCCTTGGCTCTGTGGAACACTTCAAGAAATATTGTCAGCCAGGCGTGGTGGCTCTTGTCTGTAATCCTAGATAATCAGGAGGCTGCGATCTGAGGATTGAAGTTCAAAGCTAGCCCAGGCACTGAAGTCCATTAGACTCCAATTATCCACTAGAAAACTGGAAGTGGTGCTGTGGCTCAAGTGGTAGGGCTGTACCTTGAGGTGAAGAGCCCAGGGACAGCACCCAGGTCCAGAGTTCAAGCCCCATGATAGAGGAGGAAGGAAGGAAGGAAGGAAGGAAGGAAGGAAGGAAGGAAGGGAGGAAGGAAGGAAGGAAGGGAGGGAGGGAAGGGGAGGAAGGAGGGGAGGGAGGAAGGGAGGGAGGGAGGGGGAGGGAGAGAGAGACAGAGAGAGACAGAGAGACAGAGAGAGAGAGAGGGAGGGAGGGAGGGAGGGAGGGAGGGAGAGAGAGAGAGAGAGAGAGAGAGAGAGAGAGAGAGAGAGAGAGAGAGAGAGAGAGAGAGAGAGAGAGAGAAGTTTGCCCTGAGGGCCATAATCCAGAGCAGATGTCTCTAAACCAGATAAAGCAAAAATACCAAAAGTGGTTAATTTTTAATAAAGATCGGTACTATTGTTAATTTCCACTCAATTGTTACCTTCCCAACTGTACCTATTTTCCATTTAGATGGTCTTGGCTCTGTTAAAAGCAAGTTTGTAGGGCTGGATAATTTGGCCTAGTGGTAGAGCTCTTGCCTAGCATGCAGGAAGATCAGTGTTCAATTCCTTGGCACACATATATAGAAAAAGCCAGAGTGGTGCTGTGCTTCAAGTGGTAGAGCTCTAGCCTTGAGAAAGCCCAAGGACAGTGCTCAGGCCCTGAGTTCAAGGCCCAGTACTGGGAAAAAAAACAGCAAGTTTGTATTGCAGATATCATTGTCCATCAAGGAGTACTTCTACACTCTTTAGGGAAAAAAAAGAAAGAAAATACCTGAAGAAATGTATAAGATGATTATATTGTACTCGTTAAAAGATTTTCTATTTTGTGGAGACAAGAGTCTTGATATATACTCTCGGCTGGCCTGGGATTTGCTTCTTCTGCATCAGCCTCCCAAGTGCTGGTATTACAAATGTGTAGCACAATGCCCCCGAAATGTATATTTTAAGGAACAGAACTTAGGCATCACTAAGTTGTTATCTTCCCGATTGTAACAATCATAGTTTTTAAAAAGTGAAATTTTGCATTAAAGTGAACTAACCCTAAACAAATTATACTGCTTTGTATTTCTTAATGAATACTTTTAGTTATGCTATTTTCTGGATATAACACTGAAGTTATCATAAAAGAAACTTATTTATAATTTGTCACAAAATTTATTTTTTACTGTGAAATAAAAGTATATTTTATTTGCTTATGAAAGAAAGCTGCATGACTATCTACATATATAATCAGAAGGTATGCTTGAAAAACCACCCCTACAATCCAATGAAATTCTGAGCCCTACAGAACTGAAAATTTACTGTATTTCTACATACCATCAATGAGAAACTCAAACACTGAAAATAAAATGCTAATAAAATAGTGTCAAAATTAAGAAAAATATATATGTTTAAGACCTCTGCTAAAGTTATAAAACATTACTGAGACGAATTAAATGATATCTAATTAAATGAAGAAATACACTATTGACCATGATTGGAAAACTCAACATTAAGATGTCATCTCTCCCCATATTTCCAACCCAATAATGATAGAAAGACTTTTTTGTAGAAATTACCAAGGTGATTTTAAAATTTAGCTATAAAGTGATTCAGATGAACCATAATAATCTTGAAAAAGAACACTACTGCTATGTGGTTTCAACACTTATTACAAAATGTTAACTATCAAATGAGCCTGGTATTATAAAAATAAACAGAAGAAAGCAGATGCTAAAAGAAGTCTTCTGTAAGAAACTATTTTTCTGACATTCTGTATCTGATGAATGTATGAAGTACACTAATTTACTAATAACATTTCATTTTCACTGAACTTTTCCTCATTTCTGGTACATAGTTTTTGTTCATCAAATATTTATTGAATAATAATCTCAAACATTCACATTAAGTCATTAATAAATGACATATATAAGTCATTTGGCAATTTTTGTGATCAGTTACACCATTTGGTATTTGAAAATATCTTCTTTGTTGTAAAACATATCATTGCGTAAAAACTGGTTATATGTTTATATCTGGAAAAGCTGAATTTAAAATAGTTAAAAGAATCTCTCAATACATTTCCTAGAGATTACTTAAAAAAAGGTCTAATTGAGAAAAACATCTAAAATGTGATACTTTTCTTCCTTTCCTGAGATGTCTCATCATTTGTTCCCCTTGCTAGCTTTAGGAAAAAAATTATATTCAGTATGATCCAATGTAGTCTCTTGGTAGAAATTGTTCACAAAAATACATTTTTGTTAACATTTTATCTCAAAAACATCTTTAATTCAAATCCTAGTTAATGCATCTAATTTCACAGCACTATGCATCTTATTAGGGCTAGCTATTTGTCTTTGCCCAAAAGGGCTTGAGATTGTGCTTAAGAGAATCAACAAATCTAATAAAAAACTAAGAATAGATGACAATAGATCATAATTTTGCCTTATAAAATTATTCATCAAAGCTGGCATGATACGTAAGTGCTGTCACTTCTGAGACCTGCATTTCACCACCTTCTCTTCCCACCCCCACAACTGCAGCTTGGCACTGACACTGGCTTTCTCACCCTCAAGATACATTCCCTTTGCCTTAAGGAATTATCTCCAGTATTGCTCCATTAAAATGCAAATAAGTTAAGTAGGAGGGGTGACACATTAACATACTCACAGTAATTATCTGCTGCTATCATCCTATCAGGATTAATTTATCAATTGTCCAGAAGAAATAGGGCCCTGAGGGTATCTAATGTAGAAAATATAAAATTTAATGTAGAAAAGGCTACAGATGAGCTCTAGTGTTCATGCCTAGGTGTCACAATCAGGGTTGGTGGCTTTGAGCAGCAAGGAAACAACATTGATTCAGTCAAGCACTAAATCCCTTGAGAGCCTAAAATGTGGCAGTCACTGTGCTAGTCACTGAGAATATAGACAAAAATAAATTAATTTTTGACTTTTATAGATATGGAGAGGAATTAAGTATCTGGAAAGAATGGGAATGGGGCAGGTACATTAAACCTCAGATTTCCTATCTGTAAAATGGTGTAATTATTAGTACCTTCTTGAGAAAATTGGTAAGGACTTGATATGATGATAATGTGCACCAAGTGCTTTATATAGTGCCTGGTAGAGAACAAGAGCATTAAAGTGGTAAATTCTAGCAGTATTTTCAGAGTAACAACTAAGAAAGAAAGAAAGAATTCATGTAAGTGTTGAAATAGGACAAAAACTTATAAAATGGTTAAGAAGGAATATTTAGAACATAGAAGACATAATCCTATGCATAATTACTATAAATTGAGCTTTCCCATATGTATTAGCCACAGTGCTATTAGCTTTGTGTTACCTAATTCAATTCTCCCAATGGCCTCTACAAAGAAAGCGTGTATTATTTCTAATTCATGCAAAAGACACTTGAGGTTTGGAAAATATAAGTAACTTGTTCTCCATCACACAAAAAGGTGAAGGAGCTGTGAGATGGCTCTGAAGAGTGGATGGTTTCAAGAAGCAATAATGGAAGACCTACCATGAGTATTTAGTCATTGGAGGTAATACAAGCAAATATAGGGTAGTGACAGTATGTTGAGACCATTAAAAATAATAAATAGATTTGTTTCTCCAATTGTAGGGATAGTATAAAAAAGCATTCTATGATAAGACTAGAAAGATGAAGACTGTCACTGCGAGTGAAATTACTGACCAGAAAAATCTGATCTTAATCTGTTGAATTTGCCAGGAATTATTGACAGCATTGTTTTGAACATAGGGCCTTAACTTTGCTAGGCAGTTACTCAATAGTGTAGCCATATCACCATCCATTTTTGCTTTGGTCATTTATTGGTAGGGTTCCTACAATTTTGTCAGGAGCCAGTCTACAGCATGATTCTCCTGACTATGCCTTGTCCATAGACATGATTACAGACCCAAATCACTATAGCCAGTCTACAGCATGATTCTCCTGACTATGCCTTGTCCATAGACATGATTACAGACACAAATCACTATATCCACATTTGGTTGAGATTGGGTCTCACCAACTTTTTATTCAGGCTGATCTTGAACTGAAATCCTCCTTATATGTGCCAGATTAGTATCTTGAGTGGCAGACATGCATCACAATGCCAGGCTTAGGAGAAGCATATTAAGAGAAAGAGGGAAAAAAGCAAGAGTGACTTCTACTCTTATTCAGCAATGTTGGATAAGATAGACTAATACTTGCTTTTGGGTTCTATCCTAACAAGCGTAGTATGCATTTACTATGCGTAGTATGCAATGTATCTATGTATCATTGATATGTATCTATGACATGCAAACCCTGAGCTTAATTTTAATTATATTCTAAAATCTAAGCGCTACTGATTGCATAGATTCCCTTCTTGAATACTTGTTTGTTAAACATGACATTTGAAACATGATATAAAATCAATGCTAATAAAATCTTTGAAAAAATAATCTTGAAATTAAAAATTTAAAAATCTAAGGGATTTAATCATTTAACATCAAAATCGCTGTGCAGATAGATCTACTGTGACTTTTTGGCCTCTTTTAGTACCTTAGTATTTTTCTTTTCAAAAGAAACTACAACCTCTATTCCAGTCCCAGGTACTAAGCCCTTGTTTTTCTGCATTATAGGCTTGTGGAGCTAAGGGAATCAAACTCCAGGCTTTAGGAATAGTAGGCCAACATGTTACCAAATAACTGAGTCCTGTCTCTTTTCCACCTAGAAACTCCCTTCCTGAAAACAATAGTTCTTCAAAGCTGAGGATAATATCTTCACTCTAAATCCATTAGGGAGTGAAACTCTGGCTCCAATGTCAAGATAACTATCTCCTTATACAGCCAGATGTGATATTTACTGAATACAAGATTATCTATGCATCTATTGCTCACCTTTCTTTATACATATTTGCTTGGTTATTGGGGTATTAATGTATTGTTAGACTTCCCTGAGGAGAGAAACATGTTTATTCTTGACTACCAAGAGCTTTATGAATCTCTAATTTTTTAAATCCTCTCTGTCTTCCTGGTTTCTAGATTTTTACTGCACAATTTCGATTTTGTTGTGATTTCGATTTAAAATTATCCCAAAGACTTGTTTGTTGAAGGCTCGGTCATAAGCTAGTGACAATATTGACAAATAATTGGATTTTGATGATGCTCACCTTATCAATAGATTAACTGAATGCACTATTAACTGAATAGTTTATTAGTAGGTGGGGTAAGATGAAGACAAGACATGGAAGGCTATGCTTTGAGAGGCTTATCTTGTTTGCAACTCCATTCTCTCTCTGCTTCATGGCCATCATGAAGTAAACAACTTTCTTTCAGTATGTTGCTCAGTCCTGATGCCCTGCCTTGCCTCACACAAAAAAACAATAAGTCTAGCCAATAATTGATAAGTCTTTCCTCCTTTTCAGTTGATTTTCTTGGGCATTTTTTCACTTTAATGAAATCTGATCAAAAGAATATCCTGCAATGTTGACCATGTTATAGTCATAATGGACAGGGTTAGTGGCTTTATTCAATGGCACCATTAAAACTCTCACTCTGGTTAGAATAAACTAAAACTTGACAAAGAAATTTTCCCTTTCTCTCATCCTATATTGTGGTGTTCTATAAATATTAAATAAGAATAATACAACGCATAGGATAAGGTCTCTCATTAAATAAATCAAAGAAATGTCAACTTACCTGTCTCAATTTCAAAGATTTTTATGAAAAATATACTTGGCTTTAGGCTTAGCTTTCACATATTCATTCATAACAAGCCATAAGGAATGAAAACAGTAGTATTTCATAAGGATGAAAAATCGGTATGATTTGATTGAAAGTTTTATACTTTCCTGAAATAGTCAATTTTTCAACCAATTGCCATAATCCATGTGCTTCTGACTCCTCATTTTGCATATTTATTACAGTCTGTATGATCATTGTTAATGTTGAGGGGCAGAAAATTATTTTACCTTAAAATAGGCACATTACTGAAGACCTTTATATGTTGAGCTTTAGATGTATGTTATATGCCACTTTTTGTTTACCATATCCCCACATAAGCATTTATTGAGCACTGGCCATAGAAAAAATACATACCAATGGATGATGAGGGAAACTCAGATAATTATTGAGTGACAAGGACAAAGTCTAATGTTATCAGTCTGGCTCATTAACTCATATTACAATCAGTTCTTCATTGAATTGACAGATTATGTCATCTTATTGACTAATTAATTGGTAGATTTCAGTTGACATGGTTTAAGAATTTTTAAGGCTTTAATCCAGCTGAGTGGAGTATTGGAAACAGAGACTGCATGTCACTAAAGCTAAATTCTATCCACTTTCCAAGCACTACTCTATCTTTAGGATTTTGTAAACATGGTCCAAATTGTTTTTAAATGACTCAGGCTTAACAAATATTATAAAAATGAATATTCTGTTATTCTCATGACCCACCCAATCATAGTTCTATAGGGCTTTCATTTTAAGGAATAATTTACTATTCATATAGTTAAGCCTGAAATTTGACTTACCCTTGGCAACTCTCCCCTCATCATTACTCCAAGCTCAGGTCTAAGCTCTTCTAATTTTTTTCCTGTCAGTCATTGAACTTGAATTCTGGTCCTGGACATTGTTCCTGAGCTCTTCAGCTCAAGATTATCACCTTACCCTTTGAGCCACAGTGCCACTTCCTCTTGCAATTTTACAAGTTTCCTAATGTGTAGAGAGCTATTACATTCGCCATTACAAGATGGCGCTGGCATCCGCCTTTGTGGTTGCGCCACTGAGTTGTTTGTCTGAAAGTTTCCAGGAAAAGATGTGATTGTTCATGAGCTTTATGCATGATTGGAAGTATGTGTAATGCCATATTGCTACTTGTTTAGAATGTGCTATAGAGGTGTACTTATATTATTGGCTATAGAATTGTAAGAAAGCAAATGTGATTGGATGATGGGCCTATAAAAGCCCAGGGTTTTGAAGAAGTCGGGGTCGACCCGGCATAGCTGTAAGCTTGCTGAATAAACTGCTGCTCGAGAAGAAGTCTCACTTGTTGCGTCTTCCTTGCCGGCCGAGGGGATAGCGACAACTGGTGGCCCGAATCATTCCATTAGGGAAACAATCTAATTTTTAAGACTTGGTCAAATTTCCTTGTAACATACTCTCATATAGTACTGCATTTTATTCTTACACATACTTCTCATTAGTGCTGTGTTAAAGTTTATATGTGGGATTATTTTAATAATGTCAATCTTCCCCAATTAAATATAAATTCCATGATGGCAACAATTCTACATGTTTTATTTTACTGTATCCCTAATAATCATCTCAGTGTCTTTTACTTATTTCAATTAATAGTTTAATAAATGAAAATATGAGTTTCCAGATGTTCAAATAACTAGAATTCATGCTTCCTGAGTCCAAGTGGAGAACTCTTTATAATAGAATACTGCTTCTTTTTAGGCCAATGACATAGAATTTAGATTTCTTACATTTTCTATTTCATGGCCACAAACAAAGCTCCTAAGTTCTACCAGATATTGCACATTTGCGTAGCATTCTTCACCAAAAAGAATATAGGAACATGGCAGCATCCCAGTCCCAAGACTAGAACTAAAATTCATCTACCATAAAGAAAGCAAGAACAGGGTGTTAAACTACTAATAAAGCAACATATAAATAAATTGTAAAGGATAGTATATTTGAACATTTTTGCCAATCTTGAGGCTTGAACTCAGGGACTGGGTGCTGTCCTTTGGGTTCTTTTTGCACAGGATAGTACTGTACCACTTTGACTCACAGAGCCACTTCTGGTATTTTCAGAGTGGTTAGTTGGATGTAAGAGTCTCATCGATTTTTCTACCTTGTTGGCTTTGAACCACAATCCACAGGTCTCAGTGTCCTGAGTAGCTAAGATTATAGATGTGAGCCACCAGTGCCTGGCTTGCTTGAGCATTTTTAAATTAAGAACTATGTGAATTCCTTTGAAAAAAATTCCCAACAGATTCCAGTTTGTCAATACAAGTGCTTGAATTTTATTTTCTGCAAAATATTTAATGTTATAGAGAAACATAAAATTAAGTTGTTATTAATTCATATGGGGAAAACAAATAAAATAGTATTCTTTCTTTTAAAATGTAAGCTGAAATATGTGCACTTTTATATCTTTAAAGCTAAGTGAAAAAAATAAAGACAATAAATGAAATGGGGCTTCTTTGGAAAAAGTACTTATGGAAGGTTTTATTTTTATGGAATAAATGGAAATTTAATGGAGAAACCTTAGAATTATGCATATTCTTTAGAAAATCCAAGTTATAAGCCTAAAGTACAATAATCACACAATAGGTGCCAGCTCTTTGAAATTCTTTAATCTTCTACATATTAACTGTCTGGCTTATATTTTTTTCCACAAAATCCTCTTAAGTCCCAGAAAATATTTTCATGTCACAAAGCTACAATTTCTTGAGATTATTCTGTGTTAGCAAATACCTTACATATGGAGCTTGGTTCTGAGTATTTCATAGGAAAACATGTCTAATACAGCACTCCTAAAAATGGATACTCCAGTTGAAGTTCTACTTTTACTTTCTGGTCTTCAAGAGTAGAAACCCAACAAATGCTTACCAATAGATTCCATGTTAAATCAGGAAAGGATTTACTGATTCCATTACAGCCAAAAGGCAAGTAGTGTCCCCTTCAAATAACTCCACCATGCTATTATCCTCCCAGAATATTATTGTAGTTTCTAATGAAATTCAATGCACATTTCATTCGTCCTGAAATCTCCCTGTACTCAAAATCCTCTCCTCATAAGAGGCTATAGATAGTCAATGAATAAACCATTTGAAAGGCATAGCAGGTGAATCAATCTCTCAATCATAAATCAGTAGCTGTTGCTTTTGAGTTTAATATACTGTACTGCGTAATTTGGAAGCTATAGGTCTAAAATGGGATCAAATCCTTGCCCATGTCACCACAAATACCTTATTATAAAGGTTTAAACTGTTCGTCCACTCATACTTACATACAGTATGTATTACCAAAGATTTTTTTTAAAGAGAGGATGTAGAGAAGAAGACCTAAGCACAAAGACAACTTTCAAGCACTCTTTAAATGATGGGTGAAGACATGTTTGATTAAAGTACAATGAGGAAGGCCAGAAATAATGTAGAAATGTGATTTGTTAAGTAACTATAATATATAGTGTATATGCAATGGATTTAAGGAAATAATAAGGCAAATCAGGACCAGATTATGGAAGGTATTCAATGAGAAAATAATGAGTATAAATGTGAACCAATGGCAATTGCAATAATATTCCAGAGCTCCTGCAACTCAATGTTCTGGCAGAGAGTACCATTTATTTGTGATCCTCAGACATTATTAATTCTAATATTCAATGTGAATGAGATGAATGATGGTGCCAAATGTGGTGTGTATAATTAAAGAATGAGAATCTTTTAATCTTACATTTAGGCCACTGGATGCTCAACTGTAGAAATAAAACCTAAACGGCGCCAATAAATTGGTGCACAGTAGAGTCCAACCCAGATTAAATAAGGGTTCTCCTAAATCTCACTTTAAAACCAATGTCAAGTATCAACAAACACAGATGTACTTAGTGATTTGGTTGTTTTGTTACTTTGTGTAACAAAAAATCTGAAAAGAGAACATAATGCCAAATAGATGAAAGGTCTCAGTTTAATGTACTTTAACATTACTGCCACTCTCTTGTCATGAATGGTGCCATTAATTTAGGTCAAGTGAACGTAAGAATCTGGACAGTATGCTTTGTCAAGTGCCAAAGTCTCTCACTCCATAGTACATTTTGTGCTGGTGTGAGGCAGTAGCTTTAGACTCTAAAAGGAGAAACAGAGGAGACCTGGAAACAAATTGGGCTGTAATTTTCTACTTTAGATTTGATTGCTCCCTTGTCCCATTTTCAACATGGATAGTAAGGTTATTCAAGTAGAACAACCTGTGACCATTTTTTAAACCACTGGAAAGCTTCCATCTCTTAAACTATTGTTTTCATCTATATACAAGGTCAAGGCAGTGATCCCTGAGTTTGCTTATTAATGGTATCAGTTGACCCTGCTCATTTTAGAAGAGGCAAATTTTCCAATTGCTTCACAGGTGTTTCTCAATTATAGTCATCATCATGTGACTTTAATTTTATTTTAGCAAAGAAGGAGGTTTCCACTGTGTCCCTTTCAGATTCCTGTCAATATTTTGATATAGCCAATATGGTGTCATTATTATTTATTAACATAATTTATATGATACCTGATACTATAAAGAAGTTTAATGCCTTACTTCAAGGAACATAATAGGGCATAAGCCTTGACACCGCCTTCAAGGGGTTTATAGCTGTAACAGAATTGAGTAAGAAGCTATTAAGAGATTTTGAACAAAATAGTAAGCTTGGAAACAGTCATATATGATTTAGCAATATTGTATGTTCTATGTGGTGACTGAACTATGGTTCACGTCTAACATAAAATTAAATCACAGGGAGTTAGCAAAGATTGTCAACACAAACAAGTATTTTCAAGTAATTATAGCAGTTATAATGACAATAAAATTTACTATATGGGTACTTGATGCAGAAAAATTTCAATGTATAACTGCTTTCCAAGCATTCTTCTTTAATATGAAGAACATCTTATAAAATAAACCTAATTGCAACCATTTGATTTATGGGGAACATGGCACAGAGAAGTAACCTAAGAAATGTTCCCAAGGTTACATTCTGGTTGGATCAGTAAGACTTTCACTTTTATACATGTCTCATGTAAAGACAGCGATCATGGGTATGTGTGTGTATACATATATATATATATATATATATATATATTTGTGTGTGTATTCAGTATACAAGAATAAATATAGAAAAGAACTGCTTTATATTTTGTGTGTGGGACTTGAACTCTGGATCCAAGCACTGTCCCAGAGCTCTTTAGTTCAGGGCTATCACCCTACACCTTGGCCTGGGCATTGTCCCTGAGCTCTTTAGCTTAAGGCTACCATCTGACCCCTTGAGCCACCATACCACTTTCAGTTTTCTGGTGATTAATTTGAGATAAGAAGCACATGGACTTTTTAGTACCCGGGCTGGCTTTGAACCTTGATCCTCAGATCTCTGCCTCGTGAATAGCTAGGAATATAGGCATGAGTCACCGCACCCAGCTAGAACTGCTTTCTTTAAAGTAGTCACTTTAGTCACTGATTACATTGCCACAAATA
Source organism: Megascapheus bottae (assembly GCF_031878675.1). Lineage (NCBI taxonomy): Eukaryota > Metazoa > Chordata > Mammalia > Rodentia > Geomyidae > Megascapheus > Megascapheus bottae. Next base: position 84,659,387 of record NC_143547.1, read on the forward strand.
CTTTTATAATTCATCTTAGCAATTGTGTTTTAAACAAGAAACAATTTTATTCTATTTGCTAGTAGAAAATCTTTCTTGGAGGCAAAATTTAAATGTTTGAAATATGCAAAAGAAAACAGTTGAAATAAAGTCATTCAAATGAAGTGAGCTATTATGCTAAATAATTTCATTTGAGAGTAAGGACATGACGTGACATGAAGAAATGAGATAGATATCTTCTTCGGAAAGCATTTTCCTCAAATTCCAGAGCAGAGACTGAAAGATTGACACCTGCCTTATTTCTCCAGGTCCAGAAAAATACCAGGTGCCTATTCATGTGCTTGTCCACAGGCAGGTCACTTAGACCTTGGCTTAGCTGAAAGCCCTTTCACCCCAGCAGAGCTTTGCATTCTGTGCCTGGCCAACGGTACTACCGTTAGTCCTCAAGAGACCATGGCTTATTTTTTAATTTTCTGCCTCCCTGTTAGGACCTATATAAGCCCAACCCCAAATCCAGCCTCTCTATACTGTGGGAAGGTCTGTGCCCATGGCTGGCAATAAACAGTCCTAGCCTGTTACGAACTGAGTCTGATCTTTTCCTTTTCTATTCTGCTCCATTTCCCTAATGTACGGTGCCAAAACCCAGGAGAGGAAAAGAGCCAGGAGTAACTGGGTATTCTCTGCTGAGAGACCATCCACCTCCTGGCTGCCTCTCATAAAGCTTACTGCTATCCTCCTTCTCTTTCAGAGGCCTCTTTCCACCAGGAGCACCAAGGCCTACTGGGCTTAATAGTCCTCTTCTGTCCCCAGACACCCTCAAAGGCATAAGCTGATGAAGGGCTGTGAGCAGGAATGGAGGCTGTGTGGGAGTGAGTGCAAGCCTCCAGGCTTGAAGCCCATTGAAAGCTGTAAGGTGCAAATTAGTCAGCTCCTCCCATTGCCAGCCAATGCCAGAGTTCATGCATGTATCAGAAACCTTTTAGTGTTTAGAAGCTGATATTGCCACTTGGAACCAATGATTCAACGTTCTTAATTTAGACATGGTTCTGAACCTTGGTTGAAAATATGGGCCTCTAGGCAGGAAACTGTTGTTGCTAGCTGAATGGATTCTGTTAAATTCTGTTTGTTGTTGGCAGAAGTTTTGTGCCTTGAGTTTTGGCTTACATATTGTTTGGTGTTGCCTTTTTTTCCAACAATTACCACGTGGGTCTATCATGCAATAGGTAAAAATGTCTTTTGACATTAGAATTCTAACTCATTTTTTGAAAGACTAACTTTTGTACAAGTGTGTGTGTGTGTGTGTGTGAGTGAACATTTTCACAATTACCTCATTTTAATGTGTAAAAACTTTCATCATGGCATGAATCAAGTGTATTGCTTGTGAAAAAGAAAATTCTTTATCAAAGAATTTGAGAACCTAGCTCCCCTCCTAGCAATCTGTGATGGAGTAATGTAAAGAAAGAGGAAAGTTAAAGGAATTGAGGAATGAAAAAAATGGTTTCTTCTGGATAAGAAAGAATTTAAGAAGTAAGAATTGTTTTAGATGTAGCAGATAGAATGAGTCTATACTGAAAGACAGAGCTTATGAATACAGTTGGTTATAATTAAGTTGGCTGTAATTTACACTGAAAACCAGCATCTCATTCTTTATGTTCATCTATGAAAGTAATTGTACACTATTAAGTTTGGCACACAAAACTAAGTGGCAACTAAACCAAAGTTCACTTAAGTGTTAAGGCCAAGGTCCCTCAAATGAACATCATTTAACTGAAATAACATTTTTCCCTGTTTAATATCTGTTTCCTAAGTAAGCTGAAAATGGTGTCAATCTTAATTAGTATCTTAACGTTCTGTGTTCAGTTAAAAACTAACTAGATCGCTTAATCTGTTGGTATTTCAAAACTCTGCTTACTGAGTTTGTCATTGCAGATTTTATCCTTTGCAGCATTTAGTCAACCCACAGAGGGAAAATAGCTCTTGCAAGTATTTATTGGTCAAACTTAACTTCTATTTTTAAAAGTTCCAGGTAAACCCTGCTTAAAAGGTATATCTATTGATCACCTTGTTGCTTCAATTTTACTAAAGGGTATGTTGACAAAGGCTTATTTAATCTAAAGACTGTGGTTTGAAGCCAGCCCAGGCCAAAAAAAATCACTGTTAGACTTTTATCTCTAAATAACCAGCAGAATTCAGGAAGCGGTAATGTGGCTCCAAATAGTAGAATGCTAGCCCTGAGCAAAAGAACTGAGGGACAGTGCCTAGCCCTGACTTCAAGCCCCATTCAAATTCTATAGTATAGGCACACACCTATAGTCAAGTTATAGGAAATGATCAAGGCCTCCTACTGGGCCCTTATCCAGTCAAATCCAGTCCTAGCTTCTTAACTAGTCCACCATGCTTTCCCATACACAATCACCAGCAATTATAGACACTCCCTTCATGCCCCCATTTCTCCTTTCTTGTAATTGGCTACAACTGGGCTTCTGCTCTAAATGGAACTTTTTTCTGGATTGTTCCCAGGGTATGTTTTCCTGTGTCATTCATATCACCTAGTCCTTCCACCTTGTCAGCCTTTTGTGTGATCTCACCTTTTCCAAAAGTTGCTCTTTAACAAGGTAATAGTCACATTTAGGATACCACCTGGATGCAAGGTAAGGACCTCCTGTTACTGCAGACAAATGGAGGTTTTGTTACACTGCTCTGTCCTGCTCACATGACCTGGACACTGAAGATCCAAGCCCCAATGACTACTTGCCTCCCCCATGTCAGTAGGAAGTAGCCAGAAAAGACCACGAAAGTCCTCCAACCCTTGAGGGTTTCAAAAGATGGGATTTGGCTTTAGTGCCATAATTCAGTGTTGCTTTCCTCTCAGCTCAGTCTTTTTATGTATCCAAAGACCCTGTATGAAGTACTTTCCTTTCCCCTCTTGGATGGATCGTTTTATGTATCTAAAGATGGAATATGAAGGATTCACTCCCACCTTATTCCCCCAGGTCAAGCAGAACACCTGGTGCCTATTCAAGTGCTTGTCCGGAGGCAGGTCACTCTGACCTTGGCTTAGCCAAATTCTCCTCACTCCAGGCCAAGAGACTCCAGCATATTTTTAAATTTTCTGTTTCCTTGATAAGACCTGTATAAGACCAATAACAAGTCCAGCCCCTTGCATAACCTCCATATCTGTGGGAAGGTCTATGCCCCTCACTGGGAATAAACAGTCCTAGCCTGCGGAGAATTGAATCTGGTCTCTTCCTTTTCCATTCTCCTCCATTTTCATAACAAAGACAGCATCTTTCAATTACATAATAACTTACCTAGAAGAAAACTTCTAAACTTGTTCTACTATGTGTGAGCATATTAAAATGTAAAAGTTGTTTACAGGAAGACCAAGGGCTTATACATTTAAAAATATATGTCATATCATTAGAGAATAATATTCTTATATAGTACACAACCAACCACAGATATATTTGAAGTGCTATGATGGACCAATATGGGGACTATGATGAACTAGATTAATTGTCAGGGGCTTCATAGAAAGAAGTAGAGATGAACTGAATTTGAAGAACAAATTAAATTTCAATACTTACTATATCATGTATTGGAAATTGAAGTTGACTAGCTAATAAAAGTGGACTTTAAATCATCTTAATCCAAAAGAAACAGTAGACCTCTTAAGACCCACTTTAAACAAAGCACCACCAAAGCTCATGTTAATAAAGAAAAGCACTATGAGACAACATAGGATGATGATTACAGATTACAGGAGGAGGGCATTGCTGAGTGAATGCCAGCTGAGGAATCTGAACATGATATAAAGTTAGCCTATTATCTTTCCAGGTCATATTGTAAGATTTAAGGATCTGACAAGGCCCACTAATAAATGTCTTAGTCTACAGAGCAATTTAAGAAAAGAAAAAAAACAGCAACATGGAAACTTCAAATTCTCTCTCCCTTGAGTAAAGACCTTCCCATTGACATTGCTTTAAACACAAGGCAAGCTGGCAAGAACTGAAAAAAGCTATCAAGACATGTGTAGATAAGCTTTTAGAAATTTCTTATTGCCTTTCAAATGGATGAACAGATCTTCAGGTAGAATTCTTTAAGTTCTTTTTACCAAGCATAAGCTTTCTGGTTAGTAGAGAATTAATTTCTACACATAATACTTCCCTACAAATGATTCCTGCTTCCTTAATTAAAGAAAATACTTGTTTACACTATTCTACAGTTAATCTCTAAAATGTAAATTAACACTGATTCTCAGCATTGAAGTACATTGTAAATCATATTAGTAACTTCTGGTGCTCTCCAGATTTAATAGGTAATAGTTTATTATTCATGTTCAGCATAAACTAAGTCATTAAAATTACAAATTTACAAGTAAGCTACAAAAATAATGCTGGTCTTCAAGAGTATAGTTTTAATAATTGAAACCAAGAGAAATGAAAATGTTGAAACCTAAAACTTCACCTAAAGCTTATGACTGAGAATTACATGATCTCTGAGCACTGGAACCATCTTTTTATTTACATCAAGAAGAAAAACTAGTAAATGAGCAAAGAAGACTAAGGTTGCTTGTGAGGTTTATATTTCCAGAAATTTTTAAAAGCATCATATTTCCAAAATTCACATTAGAAATATGAGAGGAGACATATTAATATACATTGAGTTAGACTCTGATGTGAACAGAAAATGCTTTTCACAATGGTAAACTATTTGTCTTTTTTCACTGAGTACTAAACAGGATAGAAAATTCTAAAAGCTTGAATGTGGTAGTTAATATAAAATGAGAAAATGAGAAATTGGGATGCATATATATTCGATTTGTTGCAACTGAATGTTCTCTTTTTCACTGTCCTATAATCCCTGCTAGATGAAAGCTATTTTCTGAAATAAAACTTTTTTGAAGCTCATCTTTAATTCCTAACTCCATAATGCTGAGTTTCCTGGTTCTTATTTTTGAGATCCAGAGGCTTCCAGTCACAACCACAGACAGATTCTCCTGGAATTCAATTTATTGTCATTGGATAAGCTTTATTTTTATTTATTTGTTTCAATTAAAATTAGTATTGTTATGACATTCTAGAAGGGACTTTGTTGATAACTTCAAAGGCTTACACTGCAAAATAAATTCTATATTTGAGATTATCTCAGGAAAATGTGCTTTGCCTTTTATTTCGATTCATCCATCCATCATTCAAATTTGTCTATCTTCAATTGTTTTAATTTAATTTATATTTTAAGGGACCATGGCTGGTTTAATGGCTCAGGTGCTGAAGTACCTACCTAGGAAGCAGAAGGCCCGAAATTCATACCCTGTTACTGCAAAAAACTGGTCTCAATAAATGTGGGATGGAGTAAGGTGTGCTTCACCGATTGTCCTTACGTTTTCTCAATGTTAGTTTTTTCATCATCTGTAACATAAACTAGGTGAGATTATATGATCATGTAGCTCCTTCTTGAAAGTGGTAGGTCCCTTAAAAGTTGTAGTACTCCAAAGTAACCTAGGCTCTATGGTTTTCCTCATTTGTAATAATTAACATGCATCTAGGGTTTTCCTAGCAGAAGGAGCTCAATAGCTAAACAGGTATGCGCATATGGCCACATAGGAAGAATCTAAGCAAAATGAACTCCAGGACAAGGAAACAAGAGATTTATCCTTGTGGTTGTTGTTTTGCAATGTACTATGTGAAGTTATTTCTCTACTTTTTTGTTTTCTTTCTGTTGTTTTTGTTCTCTTATGGTTTATCCTCTGTAGTTGTTGTATCTGACTCTAGTACCTGGTGTATTATGTGTATGTATATATATATATATATATATTTGAATCAGGGAAGAGAAGGGGAAAAACAAGATGATGAGATAAAGGAAAAAGGGTGAACCAGTGTAACAATGATTTCACAAGACAATATATTTAAAATGAACTTTACAACTTGGGAGGGGTGAGGGAGAGGAAAAGGTGTAACAACGTTAAAGAAATATTGTACTCACTACCTTATGAATGCAACTGTAACCTCTCTATACATCACCCTGACAAAAAATAAAATTAAAAAAAAGAAAAGAAAAAAATTATGGTCTAGTAGGAGATCACAAACTGGCTATTCCTCTCACTTTGACTTTTCATGTGTTAACCTCTTCCCTTGTGATGCAATCCGTCATGAGACAATACACTTGACCCAAACTGGTGTTTACACCATGACCTTGAATCTCCAGAATAGTGTGCTAAGTAAATCTTATTTCTTTTTAGGTTTCCTTAGGTATTTGTGCTGTAACAATAATATTGATGTTTTAAAAAGCAATATTTTCTTCACTTAGCTATGATTAGGCACACTTTGAATTTGCTCTATTATTCAAGAAACTATAAAACCTACATTATCTCCAACAGACTTTAGATAGATATATTTGTTTACTAATGCCTAAGATTTTTAAAACTTGGAAAGAACTTATAGGGAAAAGAAACATATCCTTAAAATAGTATGTAACAATGAAAAGTATGTCTAAATAGTGCCAAACTGAGAAGGATATGAGGAAAGCAATGATTTTCTGAAAGTGTCCCATCACTACTGTACACCAGGAAGTTTGACTGTGTTTAGCCACTGTGACTTGATGGTGGATTTTCTTGTTGGTTTTGTTTTTTGTTAAAGCAGTTTGTTTTAGTGAGCTTGTGTAAATACACAAACATACAGATACACATGTACATATACATATACATATACATACATACATACATAAACACATACAACCAGGTAATGTAAAAAGCATAGGCCTACTTCTAGTGAAAGTTTCTATGGTATTAGAAAGATGAAGTTATTCACAACTTATAACCATAATTGCTTAATTTTTGGTTCCTAAATTGTAATGTTGAAGAAAGCAGGTTTCATACCTGTTTAAAAATTTACTGCCTGAAAGACCCACAACTCAGTAGGGTCAAGATACAAGACCACACACTGATCAAAGGAGGTAGGACTAAATTCAAGTTTGTCTCATCCTAAAATCATCACAAATGTCACAAGTGATACAATGCAAGACAAAGGCAACAAGTGTCAGCAAGGAACCAAGAACCATGATTAAAAAAAAATTCATCACCACTGGATCTGAACCTAGTTCCTAGAAAACTAGTAGATGTATAGTAAAACTTTGTATAATGAGTATAGACGGGATTATTGTACAGTGCTTCTCAACTGGGTTCCAATAGAACCTTGTCCTTCTACTACATTGTTGTATCTATTACTAATGAGGAGTTGTGGCACATGTCTACAATACGTGCTATTAAGAAGGCTGAGCTTGTGACGGTGGCTCACTTAGGAGGCTGGCATCTAATGATTGCAGTTCAAAGCCAGCCTGGACCAAAAAGTCCTCGTGTGATTCTAATCTCCAATTAACCACCAGAAAACTGGAAGTGGTGATATGGTTCAAAGCACAATTCTAGCTTTGAGCAAAAAACATCTGAGACAGCACCTAGGCCCTGATTTCAAGCTCCATGACTGACCAAAAATTAAAAAAAATTGAAATAAAAGAATTGTGAGTTCAAAACCTGCCTGGGATAATTGTGTGAATTTTGTCTCAAGGGAAAGAAAAAGAAAAAAGAGAAAAATGGAAAAGAAAAATGGAGTAATACACAAAAGAGCAAACTATAGCCCTTCATAATTCCTATATAACATTTATCTCCTCTAGATAGCAAAGTGCTCTATGATCAAAGTTTGAATGTGGCAATATTTTAGTACTGTAAGTCGACAACAACTGAGTCCAAAGGAAGGGTTCTTGCCTCTCAATCAGACCTATCCTTTAAGGTACTTTATCTCTTTCTGACCTATCGAGCTTCACTTACTGATTCATCCAAAGCTCAAAATTATCTTGGTACCTCTGAATTTCCTGAACCTTACCATTGCTTACGACAAACATGCCTTTATCCCATCCTAGACTGACAGCTCAGTGTGTTGCCCAAAGCCTCCAAATCAAAATAACTTCAAAATTCATTAACATACAAAATCAACTCCTTGACAAATGAGATTCTATGATAGTATTTCAAATAGATTTAGGTGAAACTAAAGCAAAAGAACAAAATAAACAACATTCTTAATACTTGCTTCTTCATTATAATCTGTTTTAGTAACTTCCAGATAAAGAAGTAGAGATGGGCCCTATTTTAAAACAACCAATGGCTTCTATTTTTACATCTGACTTCATAATTTGCCTTAACTCCCAGCTGTCCCAAGAGATTTGAGAAATGTGATCTGGACTGTTTCAGATCTTTTTCTGTGTGTTTGTATTGGAGTTTGAATTCATATCCTCACACTTGTTAGGAAGGTATGGTTTAATAATGAAAAATGCCTCTATCTCATTTTTTCTGCACCACTCTGTCAATTGGTAGGATTGGCACTTGCCACTACTTCTTTTCAGTGAAGAATAACCATGATCATCCTAATCTCAGACACCTAAGTAGCTAGGATGAAAAGTATGAATCCTTGGTGGTTGCCATTTTTCTATTCTTTTAGAATTGAACACCTTAAAACTGAAGAGGAAAGTAAATATTAACAGTAATGGAATGTACTATAACACAGATACACTGAAAATGAGCCATTGATTTCCCTGCAGAACAGTGCCAGTGAATGCCACAGTGAAACTCTCTGGGTTCAAAACAGTCATTTTCTCTGTAGCACCAAATATTTCTTGCCATGTTTTTGTGGCTCAAGTAAGACAGGAAATGAAGTTGAAGAAACTATCTACGATATTATGTGTGATCCTATGTGTCTCTGGATATTAAGAAAAAATTTACCAGGTGGTAATATAAAATGTGAAATATGATAAACAAATGGAGGGTATATTTCTTGAATTTAGTATTCATACAGTAATACTAAGTATTCAATTAGAGAAAGAATTAAAAATTATTTTCCTGACTATTTTTCACCTGTGTAAGAAAAATTGGCCTCTTATTTAATTCAGTTAGTTAATAATAGAGTAAAAAATTTTATAAATTCTTCTCAGGAAGACCGACTATAGTTTCTATTTTTAAAGTTTAATATTTTATCCATATCTATCATGAAGCCTCAAGGGGAAATAGGTTGTGGGAGGATTAATAGTTTTTGAAAGCTTCAACCTGATTACTGTGGATTCCTTTGCTTTTAGACATAACTGAAAAGGACCTTTCCACTTTACTGCCTAGTTCCTAGTTAAATAAAAGCTGAGCCAAACTGAGCAATCCAATAAGTTGTTAACTTATATACCAGTTTCTGCCAAGAAGCTAGGCTGCCATTCATCACTTACAGATCAAATAAACAACATGAGAGAAAACAAGAAAATAAACTATCAAAAACTGAGGAAAGAAAACAACTGAAATAAGTTATTTTAATATGTTAACAAAATGAATAGTTTTCACGTAAGCATACCTTATGGAAATGGGGGTATTTTCGCATTTCATGAAGATTCTCTGGTGAATACACATATTCTAATTCAATCTACTGTGTAAACAACGCTCTAAAAATGGAGAAACATGGTAAGTCAACTAATCATACAATCCCTTCAGTCTGTTCTCCTATTGTATAGTTCAGAGAGAATTTGCTCCCTAGATCATATCACAATAATAATAGAGCCTTTTTTGTAGATCAGTGCAGTATTTTACTTGGTGCATGCATCAAAATCATCCAGAAAACTGGGTATAATACAGATTGCTGGGCTTTACATAGGAGTTTCTGTTTAAGTAAAATTGGGATAAAGCATATGGGTTTTTTGACGAATATTGTTGCTGAGGGTTTGTGCAACATACTTTGTAAATCACTAGGGATGGGGGGAAAACCAAGACGGGGGGTGGGTGTTGGGGGAGGGGGAGGGTAATGGGTACCAAGACATGTGAAAGGGTATCAATGTATGTGAATTAATGCACCTTCTATCTGGCAAATATCATGTAACCCTTTTATTAATTACAATAAAAATATAAAAAAAATGTGAGAAGGGGTATCAATGTGTGAGAAGTAATGCACCTACTACCTGAGGAATGTAACTGTAACCCCTCTATATATTATCCCTGCAACAGAATCTTAAAAAATGTCAAAAAAAAAGAAAATCACTATGTTAGAGAATGGCCATAAGAAGTTATAAAATTCAAATCTCATTATAGCTAGATGGTTTTATACAGAGAAATCATGCTGATGTGACCTAACCACATATGACATTTCCGCAAATGTCTACCTATGTCTTCGAAGGAGGAAGAAATTGCAGGAATCATGCTTAGCAATCCTATATATGTATAGTTTATCCAATACATCTGTATTAATAAATGCAGTTAACGTGAAAACCTGTATTTAATTTTTAACGCTTTCTTCCTGGAAATCTTCAGACATGCATAAAAATGAAAAAAAGCAAGACACTTCCCAATACCTATAAATTATATTCAATACTTAATATTTTGCTGAATTTTCTTCATTTTGTTTAGGTCATCTATTGTAAAGCAATTCCCAGGTATTATGACATTTATCCACCAAATATTTCCATATATAAATAGAGCATCATACTTTATATTGCATTTTACTTTTACAAAATTTTAACTTCCAATACTGTCTGGTTTTGAGATGAGGGTTATGGTGGCTTCGTAGAATGAGTTTGGCAAAGAGCCTTCACTTCCAATTTCGTTGAGGAGCTTGAGAAGTATAGGTGTGAGCTCGGCTTTGAAGAGTTATAGAATTCAGCTGTGAATCCATCTGGACCTGGGCTTTTCCCGGATGGGAGGTCTCTTATTGTCATTTCTATTTCAGTACTTCAGATAGGTCTGTTTAGTTGGATTAGGTCTTCTTGGTTCAGTTTGGGTATGTTAATATTGGTTAAAAATTTTTCAAATTTGTTGGCATAATGGTTTGAAAAGTATTCCCTTATGATGCTCTGTATTTTGGTAAATTCTGTTGTCATATTTCCATTCTCATCCATGATTTTGTTTATTTGGGTGTGCTCTCTTCTTTTTTTGGTAAGATTTGCTAAGGGTCTGTCAATTTTGTTAATTTTTTCAAAGAACCAACTCCTTGTTTGGTGATTCTTTCTATGTTTTTTGGACTCCAATTTATTTAATTCTGATTTGATTTTAATAATTTGCATCCTTCTACTGGAATTGGGATTGGATTGTTGCACTTTTTCTAAAAGCTTAACATGCACAATTACAATGCTGGTTTGTGATTTTCCAATTTGTTAATGTAGGCTATAATGTAGGCTATAAATTTTCCTCTGAGTACTGCCTTTGCTGTGTCCCCAAAAAGCTGGTAATTTGTGTGCTCCTTTTTGTAAATTCCATAAAATGTTGAATTTCTGTTCTGTTCTCCTCATTGACCCATGAGTTACAGGGTTTTCTTTGTGGAGGTTGGTGTTCAGTTCCAATTTGATGCCCTTGTGGTCTGAGAATGTGGGGAATAATTTCAGGGATTCTGAATCTGCACAAGTTTGCTTTATGCCCTAAAATGTAGCCTATTTTAGAAAATGTTCCATCCATGTGCTGCTAAAAAAATAGGTATGTTCTGGTGTTGCTGGGTAGAACAATTTGCAGATGTCGGTTGGATCTAGTTGGTCTACATAGTTGTTCAATTCTGAGGTTTCTCTGTTGAGTTTTTGCCTAGTTGACCTATCCATAGGTGAGAGTGGCATGTTAAAGTCACCAACAATCACTGTGTTTGGATATATGTGTGGTCTCCTCATGGAGGAGCGATCCCTTTATTACTATGTAATAACCTTCTTTGTCTCTTCTCAATAATTTTAGTTTGAAATTAATGTTATCTGATATGAGGATGGCAACTCCAGCCTGATTATGGGGGCACTGACTTGATAGATTTTATTCAATTCTCTCACTCTCAAAACAACTCGGAGATTAAACATTATTTCAGTTAGAATGGCCATGATCAAGAAATCCAATAACAAAATTTACTGGTGGGAATGTGGCCAGGAGGGATCATTACTACACTGTTGGTGGGAGTGTAAACTCGTTCAGCCACTATGGAAAGCAGTATGGTGGCTCCTCAAAAGACTAAACATAGATCTCACCTATGACCCAGCAATTCTACTACTGTGCATTTACCCAATGGTCCAGAAACCATGACATACTAAAGCCTCTAGCACAATGATGTTCATTGCAGCACTATGTACCATAGCAAAGATATGGAACCAACCCAGATGCCCCTCAGTAGATGATTGTATCAACAAAATATGGCATTTATACACAACAGAATTCTATGCTGCCATCACAAAGAATGACTTCGCCCCATTTGTAAGGAAATGGAAAGACTTGGAAAAATCATATTAAGTGGAGTAAGCCAGATCCAAAGGAACATAGGCTCAATGGTTTCCCTCATTTTTTATTACATATTTGTTAGTACACATCTAGGACTCTCCTAGCAGAAGATTTCAATAGCTCAAATCCTGGATACATAAGGCCATTTAAGATGAGGCCTAATTTATGAACCACAAGGATATGCAAACCAGAGCTTAATTATGAATGACTGTTGCTCTTAATATACTATTTTTTTTCTCTTCTGTTTTGTTGCCCTTTGACTAATCTCATATTGTTACAGTATCTGACTTTGTTACTTGGTATAATATATATATATATGTATGTTATTTGTTTATTTGAAACAGGAGGGAAAAAAGATTAGGGGAGGGGAGGGTGTAGGGTAGTGGAGTGGGGAAAAATAAAACATGAGTAGGGGTATTAATGTGTGAGAAATAATGCACCTTCTATCTGGCAAATATAACTCTAAATCCTCTATACATTAAAATAAAATAAAATAAACATTTTGGAAAATTCTGTACTAAATAGATGGATTCCCTTTTAAAATAATTATTACATAGATATGCTTATTAAAGAATTGTAGATAGGCACTGGTGGCTCATGCCTATAAATCCTAGATGCTCAGATAGGTAAATTAACTACATTATTGCTATTCTTTAATGTAAATACCCTGTAACATTGTAATAATTTAATAAAAAATCATTGCATCCAGATCTAGTTCTGTATGTTGTAGTAATTTAATTTAAACATTTTCTTTACTCTATCAGCATAATTCATTATCCATAATTGGAAGTGACATAAATATTTCCAAAATATTATAACTATAAAAATAACCTCACTCTAAGGGAAATCTATACACAATGTGAATTTTCCTTTGTTAGACTAATTTAAATGGAGCTCAAAGGAAGGAGAAACGTGCAAACATTGATGAAACATATACCAAGAATGTATGGAGGTTAAGATTAAATCAATCAATTCAAAGTTTTGATTTCTGCAAATACGTGTAGTTGAGTGAGGTTGTAAATTATTTTATTTTTTAGTGAAAACAATCAATCAGGTGTTCTCAAAATATTTAAGCTGGTCTATGGAAGGTCTCCTAACTTGATAACAATCATTGTTCAAATGTTCATTGAAGACTGAACTCTAAAATGTTCAGTATCTACAAGTCTATGTAGTTAATATGAAGAAAACACTTAATAGAAGCACTTTTAAAAATAAATATCCTTATTCCTTTTGTATCAACTTACCCCTACCTCCAAATGAACTTATGACCTTTTCACATGTCTCTATGAGAAAAAATAACAAACACAACTCATTAGGTTGTCTCAAAAGTTCAAATGTCTAGGCAAAGGGAAATGGGCATTCCTGTTAGGCTTGCCTTAATTTTATTGCTGCATATTGCTTCAAACAGACCATGCATTATCAAGTGAGTGTGATAAATATCTTAGTATTTAATTTTAATAGTAATTAGTGCTAAATGCTCTAATCTGAAAAAAAGTTAAATATAATTTTATTACAAGCAACCAGAAAGTTTATTGGTCTTTTCTTCACATTGTTAGTACTAAAACTGGTTTAACTGAATATTAAAATGCTATTTTAATATTTTTCTGCTAAAACCTTTTACTAATTTGAATTTTATTTTATTTAGGGACATGGTATGCCAAAATGATAAATGATAATCTGTGCTTGAGTGATATTATGTGCTACACTGAGAAAACACTTTAAGCTTGGTATTTAGTTTGGGTTGCTTAAATCAAAGGCTAAAGATTTTTGAGTCATTGTATTCTTCAACTTAAAAAAAAATCATTAAATCTTAGTTAATTGGCAGGCAACTGCCTAACCAGATTAAGTGTGTGAACTCTGGCTTGTGATAATAGCTCAGCAAGCTTAATCCACAAGTGGATAATGCAGTACAAAACATTTTTGTTAAACATTTCTTTGCATGGTGTTAAACCCATCATTTATCTGAAAATAAAATAGGTATCTATAGGAAGAATGGACATTTACACTTAAGCTTCTTTCTTGGGGCTATAAATTGCAAGAATATTCAGCTTTTAACAAAAACTCATACATTTAAATCTAGTAGTTCATCCATCAATAGAAGCCTGAGATACAGAAATGCATTATAATGCAGGTTTTCAAACAAATTCAATGGAAATTAAAGCAAGCTGGGATTTACAACAAAGATTAAAATCTGATTCACAATAGCAAACTCAGGCATCTCTTCTCTCTGAGCATTGATATCTTCATCTGCAAACTGGGAAATACATTTCTCTATTAAAAAGATAAATAAGAAGAAATGAGAGATAGTATAATGTTACAAATATACATAACAACAAAAAGATTTTCAGATTTGCAACTGCTTTCCTGTATGCCAACAAAGAGAGGAGCAAGGCAAAAATCAGAAAAGAAACTCATTTTGCAATAGCCTCAAAGAAAATAAAGTACTTAGGAATTAACTAAGAATGTAAAGGACCTGTATAATGAATATTTTAAAATCCTGAAAAAGGAAATTAAAGCAAAACTAAGGAAGAGGAAAAACCTCCCATACTTCTGGATTAGAAGAATAAACATCAGGAAAATGGCAATTATGCCAAGGGCTATCTACAAATTCAATGCAATACCCATCAATATCCCAATGTCATACTTTAAGGAACTAGAAAAAGCAATCCAAAATTTCTTATGGAATAATAAAAAAAACGTACAGCAAAAACAATCCTTAGCAGAGAGAACAGCGCTGGAGAAATATCAATACCAAGCTTTAGACTCTATTACAGAGCTATAGTAACTAAAACAGCTTGGTACTGGCACAAGAACAGGCCTAAGGACTAATGGAATATAACTGAAGACCCAGAAATCAATCTGCAGACCTATGGCAACCTAATCTTTAATAAGGGAGTAAAAAATAGAATGGAAGAAAGACAGCCTCTTCAATAAATGGTGCTGGCAGAATACGATAAGCACCTGCAGAAAGTCTCTGTACAGACTTCTCTGTAGAGGAAATAAGAATGGCCTATAGACACATGAAGAGCTCCCCTATGGCCCAACAATTCCACTCCCTGGCATTTACCCAAATGTCCAGAAACAAGAGCATACTAAAGTCACTAACACAATGATATTCACTGCAGCACTATTTACCAT
Source organism: Megascapheus bottae (assembly GCF_031878675.1). Taxonomy (NCBI): domain Eukaryota; kingdom Metazoa; phylum Chordata; class Mammalia; order Rodentia; family Geomyidae; genus Megascapheus; species Megascapheus bottae. The sequence goes on from NC_143547.1 coordinate 84,674,760, forward strand.
AGCAAAGATATGGAACCAACCCAGATGCCCCTCAGTTGATGAGTAGATCAACAAGATGTGATATTTATACAAAATGAAATTCTGTGCTGCTGTCAGAAAAAACAACATCACCCCATTTGTAAGGAAATGGAAAGACAGAAAAAAATCATATTAAGTGAAGTAAGCCAGACCCAAAGGAACATAGGCTCAAGGGTTTCCCTCATTTGTAATAATTAGTACACATCTAGGGCTCTCCTAGCAGAGGATTATAATAGCTCAAAACCTAGGTACATAAGGTCATATAAGATGAGACAAAATTAAAGGATCTCTAATATATGGAAACAAGAGCTTTTTCTTGTGTGATTGCTGGTCTTAATGTACTATGTTATTTCTCTTCTCTTTCTTTGCCCTTTGGTTAATCTCATATTGTTACTGTGTCTGACTTTGTTACCTGGCTTATTGTATATACGCTTATTTGTTTTTTTGAAATAGGAAAGGGAAGGGGGAAAACAAGGTGATTGGGAGGGGTTGGGATGGAAAATATGGACAAAAACATGAGAAGGGGTATCAATGTGTGAGAAGTAATGCACCTAATACCTGACAAATGTAACTACAACCCCTCTGTACATTATCAGGACAGTAAAAATTAAAAAAGAAAAGATTTTCAGATTTGCATGTGGCCTTCCTTCTTGACCAATGATAGACTACCTATATTTGATCAAAATAGCTGGTCATTTTCTTAAAGGGAAATTTATCTCATGTGGATCAATGGTTTGTAAACTTCAATTTTTTATTATTGCAGTCAAACAGGATGATAGTATTTTTAGTACATGTTAACTTAATAGCAGGATTATTATTTAACTTAGCTGAAATCACTCCAGAAAGAAAACAGACTTTTGACAAAAATAATTTAAAAATTGTAAGTATATAGATTGAAGGTATTTTTCACTTCTCACTCATGTGTTTTGGAATTAATGGACCATTGCAGCTCAAATAGGGGCACTAGTCTGTAGGCAAAAGTTTCAAAATCTTTGAAGCAGTGAATTGTGGAGTGGTGCTGGAAAGAGCTTGCTTACTATCATAATATGATTTTATATTTTTAAAATTGAATAGATAAAATGTTTTCATAAAGAAGCTACAGAAAATAGCACTCTCAATGGAGTTCAGGGACATAAGTTTTTATGTTTATCAATAGTTTATGGAAGACTTAGCCTCAGTTCCTGAAGGGCTTTGGGAAGAGTTGTATGTTATTCCTAGTTCAGCAATCCGTTAAGGGATCACATGAATTGCTCGCATTAACAACTGATGCATAGTAATGCTTTGAAGGTTCACTAAGACTCAACAAAAACAGTGTTGAGCAATGCAATCACAGGTATTAAAACCAATCAAGAAAGAGCAGGCTGTTAGAAAGCAATTTGGGATACTTTTGCATGGGTAGTAAACTTGTGCTTCTACTTTTAGCAAATAAATCCCATATAAGACACATATATACTGAAAAAAAAACATGTTTATGTGAAGTTTACATCCAACTTGTTTACATCCATATTGTGTTTTATAGGGTAACCCTTAATGAAAGTTTACCCTAGCAGATCATTGAGCCATTACTTCCCCAATCACTATACACTGCATCACAGTATCACGTAAGTAACAGTACCAGAGAAACACAACTTGATATTTTATTCCAAAAACATTCTTTCTCTCCTTGTTGCCCAATATGAGAAAAGGCTATGCTATACATTAGTGTCAGTTATTACTCTTGAAATTCAAACTACAGTAGGGAGATGAAGTACAAATAGTCCTTATCTTAGCGGAATATTTATTCATCTTGAAAGATGGAGAAACATGCTTTGGCAAAATAACTATACTTTGTTTGGGAAGTATAGGCTTACATTTTGAAAACCCTCACACATTCACCTTCTCATCCCAAATCATCTGAAATTAGAACTGAAGGAGTGTAAGAAATAAAGTAGAGAAATTTGATATTATAGAAGAAAGTGCAAAGAACATACTGAAAGTCAAATCATAAGAACTCTCATTTGGGGCCAGGAACTTGGCCTAGTGGTTAAAGTGCTTGCCTAGCATGCACAAAGACCCGGGTTAGATTCCTTGGTACCACATATATAGAAAAAGCTGGAAGTGGTGCTGAGGCTCAAGTGGTAGAGCTCTAGCCTTGAGAAAGTCCAAGGACAGTGCTCAGGCCCTGAGCTCAAGCCCAGGACTGGCAAAAAAAGAACTCTCATTTCTCCTTTACCACTAACTTGAACATCAGGCTAAAAACAGTAAAATTAAAAAGTGAAACTGATGACTTAATCGTGAATTGTTTACTGAGCATCTATTATTATATGTTCTACCCAGAGATAAGCAGTTAAAACAATTTCAAGAAGCTTGCAGTCAGGTATTATTATAGATTGAATACTGTATAATTTGAATATCTTCTGCATTGCATCACAAAGGGGAGTTCCTGCATGAAATGTGCTTATCTATCTGGATAAACCTATAAATATGTGTATATACACATATAGATAAATTGATATATATAGACAAGCATATACATATATGTATCAAGATAAGTAAGTATACACTCATCCAGCAGAAAGAATAAATGGGAAAAAAGGCATATGTATGTAAACAACACCAGGAATATTCTGTATTTAAAGGTGGGGATCAAGCTTAGATTTTAAAATGGTCAAGAGAAAATCAAGTTTTTATTTAAGTAAAAAAATCACATCATTTTTGTTTCAATTCTAGTGCTTATTTTCAATCCTTAAATCATACCCAGAATAAATCAAAACTGGTATACTTGTCCTTGAGATATTCAGATTGTGAGCAATACGAGTACAATGAATTCAATAATTTGATTATTATTATTAGGTACATTTAAAGAACCTTAAACAGCCAGGCATGGTGGCTCATGCCTGTAATCCTAGCTACTTAGGAGGCTGAGATCTGAGGATCAAGGTTCAAAGCCAGCCCAGGCATAAAAGGATTTGAGAATGACTCTTTTTTAAAAATATATTTTTATTGTACTTAATATAAGGGTTACATTACATTCGCCATTTAGAAGGTGCATTACTTAATAAACATTGCTAACCCTTTTCATGTTTTTGTCCCCATTTCCCTCCCACACCCCCTCCCCTCATCTCGTTTTCCCCCCTGCCCTATCCTATTTCAAATAAACATATATACAATATATCAGATAACAAAGCAAGATACTGTAACAATATGAGATAACAAAGGGACAACAAAAGAGATGAGAAATAAGATTAAGAACAACAGTCACACATTATATGGCTATTGTTTCTATATTCTGGAGGTCCTTTCATTTAGCCTCATCCTATATGACCTAATGTATCTACATTTTGCCCTATTGTAAACCTCTGCTAGGAGAGTCTTATCTTCAGTTATCCTCTAGAAAATGGAAATTGGGGCTTGGCTCAAGGGTAGGTTGGTACCCTTGAGCTGAAAAGAGCTCAGGGATAGCTCCCAGGCCAAGTTCAAGCACTGTGACCCACCAAAAAGAAAGGAACCTTAAACAAATTCATATAGCTTAGTAGCTGTGCTTTACCTTACCTTATGATTTTTTTGTTAACACTGCTTTAATCTCAGGCTATTCTTCCAAACTGGTAAAATAGGGATGACTGATTTCACATGAATTTAATGTCTATTAACCATGTTGAAAACTTTTAAAAATTCACAGAAGCAATATCCCTTGGTTATCTCATATTGTTACAATATTTCACCTTGTTATCTGATATATTTTATATATGCTTAATTGGTTATTTGAAATAGGAGAGGGTAGGGGAGAGGGAAGGGAAATGAAGACCATGACATGAGAAAGGGTATCAATATTTGTGAAGTAATGTACCTTCTATCTGATGAATATAATGTAACCTTTCTATTAATTACAATAAAATATATGAAAAAATAAACAACAAAAAATTCACAGAAATGCAGTGCTTATTGTGAAAATCATTTTTGATGTCCTACTTAGGAAAACAAAAATCTCAACTTCCCAAACGGCTTATGCTAACTTATTCAAATTCTCTGTAATTGTTTGAAGTAGTGTGTGTGTGTGTGTGTGTGTGTGTGTGTGCTGGCCTGATACTGGGGCTTGAACTCAGGGCCTGAGTGCTGGTAGAAAGCTTTTATGCTCATTGCTAGTGCTGTACCACTTGAGCTATGGTTCTACTGACTTTTTATTTGTTTTTAACAGTTAATTGGAGACAAGCACCACAAGGATCTTTCTTCCTAGCTGATTTTATCCTCCCGAGTAACCAAGATTACAAGCATGGTATTTTGATAATAAATTCCTAACTTCTTCAATGTTATCAATCCATTAAAAATTAACCAAATTCCAAATTATAAATGCTCAGATTACAACTACATTCTTTGAAGCATGCATTCTCTAACTCTAATATTGGCCACAAATATAATATTAAATATTAAATATTGTTTTATAAAGGATTACTTGACTTTTAGGTCACATGTAAAACAGTTCAAAGGCCTTATTGACAAGCATATTACTAATGACTAATATGAGTGGACAGATCTTAGCTTAGTTCAGCTTGGCTGAAAACATACAATTAACAGAGAGAACAAGCAATATACATATTTCTTATCAACCTTTGATAAATGAAAGGTATACAGAGAAATGTGCTTCCCATAATTTGTTAATTTTGTTATATGAAGGCTTGTAGAAATGCTTTACATCAGAAAATCCTGTAAGCCATAGCCAATCATATTTTATACAGAAGACCAAGTGGAGTGCTTTCTTCTCGAGGTTAAGTCAATGAAAAACCCACAGGCTTAAGCCAGTACACATGAGCATTTTAGCCCTAGTGTTGTAGTATCTCAAAATCAAAACAAAACAGAAACAAAGTAAATTAGTCTATATTTATAGCTTCCCACTATGACATTTTATATTCAATGAATAAGTCTCATTTTTAAAATAAGTCAATAACAGAGATGGATATGTAGTTTGGTGCTAGAGGCGATGCTTAGCATCTTCAGTCTGGGGATCACTACACAAAAAGTAAGTCATTAGAAATGATGGTCTTTTCAAGTTTGAGTTATTTTGAAAAGAAAGTACAAAATTAAACTTGAAAAACAGGTGATACTGTAAAAAGTTAATTCCATGCTCTATAGTGATCAAAGCCATTATAAGTTCTAAGGTTTCTCTGTTGAGTTTTTGCCTTGTTGATCTGTCCATAGGTGAGAGTGGTGTGTTAAAGTCACCAACAATCACCGTATTTCGATCTATGTATGGTTTCAGTGTAAGTAAAGTTTGCTTGATGAATTTCAGAGCTCCGGGATTGGATGTGTAAATATTTAGGATCGTTATGTCTTCCTGGAGGAAAGATCCCTTTAGTAGTATGTAGTAACCTTCTTTGGCTTTTCCTAATAATTTTAGTTTGAAGTCTATTTCATCTGATATGAGGATGGCAACTCCAGCCTGTTTATGGGGGCCGTTAGCTTGATAGAGTTTATTCCAACCTCTCACTTTCAAAAGATGATTGTTTTTTTGGATAAGATGTGTCTCTTGAAGACAGCAGAACGATGGCTCTTGCTTTTTGATCCAACTGGACAGCCTATGCCGTTTAATTGGGGAGTTGAGTCCATTGATATTGAGAGTTAGGATTGAGAGATATTTATTAGGTCCTACCATTTTTAAAAGCTTTTATTTGGGCCTGTGTCTTGACCGTTCTTGTGGTCCTTAGGTGGTATGCTGTTTAGGTGCCATTTCTTTCCCTATATTGCATTTATTTTGGTTTTCTATGTATAGAACATCTTTCAGAATTCTCTGTAGTGTTGGTTTTGTTGCGACATATTGTTGCAGCTTTTCCCTGGAATGGAATGTTTTTATTGTTACCTCAGTTATGAATGAGAGCTTAGCTGGGTACAGTATTCTTGGTTGGTAGTTATTTGACTTCAGGGCATGACATATATGCTTCCAGTCACTTCTTGCTTGCATGGTCTCTGCTGAGAAATCTGGGGTTATTCTGATTGGTTTGCCTTTATAGGTTATTGATCCCTTTCTCCTGGCTGCCGTTAGGATCCTTTCTTTGGTTTCTATTGATCCAGTTCAGATCACAATGTGGCGGTGGGATGTTCTTTTCTGGTCAGGTCTGTTTGGGGTTCTAAAAGCTTCTTGTATCTGGATGGGCCTGCCCTTCTGGATATTTGGGAAATTCTCTGAGATGATTCCCTGAAGTATATTTCCAATACCATTGACCTCTTTCTCCACGCCCTCCTCAATACCAATTAGCCTTAAATTAGGCTTCCTGATTTTATCTTGGACCTCCTGAAGCATTCTCTCATATTTCCTAGATTTGGATTGACTCATTTTCTGTTCTTTCTCTATAACAAGTAAATTATCTTTTGCCCCGGAGATTCTCTCCTCTGCATTGTCTAACCTGCTATCAAAGCTATCTACTTTATTTTTCATCTCCCTTGCTTCTAATTGCTCATTTTTGATGCCTTGCATCTCTTCTTTTACATCATGTATGGATTTCTTTAGCTCCTTGATTTCTATTTGAGTGGTTAGCTCAGTAGCTTTATTTTCTTTGGACATTTGCTGGAGTTCGGTCACCTTTTTATTTGTGGATTCTATGAATTCATCCATCTTTCTTTGAACAGCCTTTATTATGGCCTCCTTTATGGCTTCTTCTTTTTTACTTATCACCTTGTTTATGGTTTCCTCTTGTTTAGCTATGGCTTCCTCCCTTATCTCTTTCTTTATATTTTCACATTTTTCATTAATGATGTTTATCAATTGCATTTGTATAGCACTTGGAAGACTCTCCTCTAGGTTTGCCAGTGACTGTTCCATTGTCTGTTTACATTGGGTGGGGGATGTTGTTTCTTTATTGGACATTTTTCTTGAGTTTCTTGTTCTGCCCATTTGAAAATGGGAGCAAGATTAATACTAAACATGATTATAGTTTTTCAAATATAACAAACCTAGACCTCTGTAGCTGGCAGACACTAGATGTTCACAATTTTTGATTGGTGTTATCACTCTTTCTTTTTGTGCACTTACAGACCAGTCTAATACAAACACTGATAAGCGACTTTTACCCAAAACAACAAGCCTCTCAATCCAATCACTATTGTCTTTAAGTCCCTCTGAGCCTAGAGAATGATTAAACTCCTAGATATACAGTATTGCTCAACAGCCATCAAGTGTAGATCCATGCATTATAAGGGTTGAAAGACGAACAGAGGACCAGAGATAAAAGAACAGAATGAGAGAGGTCAGGGGAGGTACAAGAGGATTAACGTAGGAGTGTAAGAATATTATAGTAATGTAGAAAAGATATAGCGTAAGGATAACTGAACTAAGTTGGTAAGTAGGTAGCGTATTTGAGTACAGAGTTTGGAAAGTATTAGAATGAAACTTATGTGTTGCTGCACGACTAGCTCTTAACCCAACCAGTGGCCTCACAGTGGACCAAGGGATGGATATGTGAGCTTCAGTCTGAGCGCGCTGGGCAGATGTTTTCCTGTGCTGCTTCCAGGGGCAGCCCCCAGCCAAGGGTCTGAGGTTTGAGAGTTTCTGGGGGCTCTCAGTAGGACGAGTAGGAGACTGCTCTGTTCCCAGGGGCAGGGCCCAGCTGAGGACATGGGCTCCAAGAGCGGAGCCTCTCCTTTCTGATTCTTAGAAGATGAGCTTGGCTGATGGTCAGCCCTTCAGATCCCTGCTGTGTTTCCACTGCTTTGTCAGAGAGTCTGTGCCTGTGGGGGGCCCCTCAGTGCTGTCTTGCTCAGGATTCCCAGCTGGAGGATGCCCGGCTCAAGAATTGAGGGGGGGGCAGATGCTGGCTCCTATTTTCCCGCACACCCTACCCCCTGTTGTAAAGCAGGTCCCAGCACCCTCTACCCTCTAGATCCAGTGGCCTGGGAATTAGCTTAACTAAGAATGTAAAGGACCTTTTCGATGAAAAATTTAAAAAACTAAAAAAGGAAATTAAAGCAGAACTAAGGAAATCGAAAAACCTCCCATGCTCCTGGATTGGAAGAATCAACATTGTGAAAATGACAATCTTCCCAAGGGCTATCTACAAATTCAACGCAATACCCATCAACATCCCAATGGCATTCTTTAAAGAAATAGAAGAGGCAATTCAAAATTTCATATGGAATAATAAAAGTCCCCGTATAGCAAAAACACTTCTTAGCAGAAAGAACAGCGCTGGGGGAATTTCAATTCCAAACTTTAGACTCTATTACAGAGCTATAATTCTCAAAACAGCTTGGTACTGGCACAAGAACAGGCCTGAAGACCAATGGAATAGAACTAAGGACCCAGATATTAAACCACAGACCTATGGCTACCTAATCTTTGACAAGAGAACCAAAAAATAGAATGGAAGAAAGACAGCCTCTTCAACAAGTTGCGCTGGCAGAACTGGTTAAGCACCTGCAGAAAACTAAAGTTGGATCCTTCTTTGTCACCATGCACTAGAATTAAGTCAAAATGGATCAAAGACCTGGAGGTAAAAGCTGACACACTGAAAACTTTACAAGAAGGAATAGGAGATACACTAGGTCTCCTTAGCACAGGTCGAATCTTTCTTAATAAGGACCAAGAATCACAACAAATCAGAGAAAAGCTGGATAAGTGGGACTGCATTAAACTGCAGAGCTTTTGTATGGCAAAGGACATAGATAGTAAATTAAGTAGGAAGCCTACAGAGTGGGAGAAGATCTTCACCAACCAAACAACGGACAAAAGCCTCATATCTAAAATATATCAACAACTCAAAAAATTGAATCACTCCAAAACTAATCTCCAAAGTAACAACCGTCCCATTACAAAATGGGCCAAAGACTTAAAGAGAGTCTTCTCTCAAGAAAAAACAAAAGTGGCCTATAGACACGTGCAGAAATGCTCAACATCTCTGGTCATAAAAGAAATACAAATCAAAACAACTCTAAGATTCCACCTCACTACAATTAGAATGGCCAGGATCCAGAAAAGTAATAACAGCAGATGCTCCAGGGGATGTGGCCAGGAGGGATCACTACTACACTGTTGGTGGGAGTACAAACTCATTCAACCACTATGGAATGCAGTATGGCAGTACCTCAAAAGGCTAAATATAGAACTCCCCTATGACCCAGGAAATTCCACTACTTGGCATTTACCTAACCATCCAGAATCTAGGGCCTAATAAATCCACTAGCACAACAATGTTCATTGGAGCATTATTCACCATAGCCAAAATATGGAACGATCCTAGATGTCCCTCAGTTGATGAGTAGATCAACAAGTTGTGGTATTTGTATACAATGGAATTCTATGCTGCTGTCAGAAAAAATGACATCAACCCAATTGTTAGGAAATGGAAAGACTTAGAAAAAATCATATTAAGTGAAGTAAGCCAGACTCAAAGGAACTTAGGCTCAATGGTTCCCCTCATTTGTCATAATCAGTAGAAACCTTGGGCTCTACTAGCAGAGATCTGCAATAGAGCAAAACCTTGATACATAAGGCCATATAGTATGAAGCTAATTGAAAGAACCTCCAGGATATTGAGACAAAAGCCATATAACAAATGATTGTTATCCTTAATGTACTATGTTATCTCTCATCTCCTTTGCTGTCCCTTGGGTATCTCATATTGTTACAGTACCTCACTTTTTTATCTGATATATTGAATTTATTTGTATTTGGTTATTTGAAATTTGATAGGGAAGGGGGGAAAATCAAAACGGGGGGGCGGTAGAGGAGGAGGGTAAAGGGTACCAAGACATGTGAAAGGGTATCAATGGATATGAATTAATGCACCCTCTATATGGCAAATATCATGTAACCCTTTTATTAATTACAATAAAAAAGAAAGCCATTATAAGGTTTGGGAAAAAATTGTGATTATTTTTATTAAATAGCAAATATTAAACTGTTAATTTGTTGGACAGACATTTATTGTCTGCCATGGATAATAATTAGCATACATATTCTTACAATTCATGACATAACAAGGCAGAATGGTATAATAAAACAAATAATTTGCATATTTAGAAGGAAGTAGATTTCTAGGCCCCTCCACAGTGGCCAAACTATTCTCTTGTTGGTTTGGAGCATAGCTCTTGGTCTTCCTGAAAAACTTGCCCTATTTTCTTATAAAGTAGAACAAAATAATGGTATACACAGCACAGAGGTTGAAATAAAATTATATGTATATGTACATCCCTTCCACAGGATATTTCAATGTTAATTCTAATATAACAAGAGAAATAATAGTAATATATTCATGTTACAATTGTTTCTCAGCTTTAATTTTGAGTATTGAGAATGGTGAGCAGAAGGAGTTCTTGTCTCATGTGAAAATTTTCTATGTTGAGGTTAATTTCATATGTTGGGTGTTTTTTAATGTGTCTCCATATGTGGCTCCTTCAGGCTTCAGCTCAAATCTATCAATTCAGGAAGGACATTTCTGACCTCACTAGCTAGAGTAGGCCCCCTTTACTTAATCTCTTTCTCTAATGGCTCCATTTATTTTATTACATAAACATGGCCATGAAATTATTTTATTGATAATTTTTTCCCTGCTTCTTCCCCATGGGAATGTGAGCTCTAATAATCGATGTGTCTATCAAGTGATGAATAGTTTAAAAATAGTATCCATGTTATGGTACAAACATACACTGGAATACTGTTCAACTACTATACTAACCTGTGAAATCCTTTAATTTGGGCAATCTAAGATGGAACCTCCGCCTGTTAAAGTAGAATAAGCAAGATATTGAAACATTAGTCCTGAATAATGTCAGTAATATGAGAATATGAAATTTGTATTATAGAAATTGACAGTAAAATTTTGGTAAATGGAGGCTGGTTAGAGAAGGAAAAAAGACCATAGGAGGAAAGCTTAATCAATAGCTAGTTATAATGAGGTAATATTGAAGCATTTTACTATAGTTTTACACATTATACTTATTATACATAATAATAATAAAGCATACATTCAAAAATCCAGAAGGACTTTGAAGTTTTTACAATAAAACAACCAAAGTTTGAAGATGTACATCTATGTATGTATTAAACAGTGCATACATATTATTGGCATTTCTTCAGTATGTAAAATTTTTTGTTTTTAATCCTTAGCAATAAAATTAAAAATTCAGATAAAAGAAATTAAAATATTATACAAAATTATTGTGGGCTTTAAAGAAAATGGGGAATCTGTTTTTATTCTTCTTTAGTTTATTTTTGTGTTTTCAGCAGTTTTCCAACTCCTAGAACATAGTAGGGTTTCATAAATATTCACTAAATGAGAAGGTGAATAGATCTGTTAATGCTATAAAGTAATAAATTTCAGCATGGTTTTTGCTCAAGAAAACAGGCTTCAGTCCCATTGTTAATAGTTTAAAATCTTCCCCAAATATTTCCTCGGAGGTTTTTTTCTAAATGGAGAGCTAACGTTTATTTCCTTTTACAGACAAATGCTTCAAAATTCAAGGTAATTCTCCAGGTGAGTAATTAGGATAAAATTTAATTCTTCAGATGAATTCTAAGGAATTGATTATTCCTCTAGAGGCCATTGCACTGCATTTAAATAACCATTTGACTTTGGGCTTTGAATGATTCAATTTACAAATTCCAATGAATCAAATTAACTAGATAACTGCCAAAATGTAATTCCATTCAGAGAGTGAAATATCTGGTTTGATTGTCTACATTACTTAAATGAACTTCATTAATTAAACTTCACTTCCAATTGTACACAGCTTATGTCATGTGATTTTAGTCCTAAATATGGTCACAACTGTAAAATCAGATCCATTACTGTACATTTTCCACTATTTGGTATTTCATCTTTCCTTCATCATCATAATTTAAGATTCTGTAAGAGTATAAAATAACCTGAAACTTTGTGTAATTATTCTAAATAAATAAACAACATTTGCATAGGATTCGTAATAAAATAAAATGTAGAATTTACTTTTATTCATTGATGAAAATGTCAAGAAAATTCATACATTTGATTTAGAAAAGAAAATTGTTCTATAATTTTATCTTGAGTGTCAGTATGTCTATTAAAAATTTGCCTTGGGGGGGCCAGGAGTTTGGCCTAGTGGTAGAGTACTTGCCTAGTATGCATGAAGTGCCAGGTTCGATTCCTCAGTACCACATACATAGGAGAAAAAAAAAGCCAGAAGTGATGCTATGGCTCATGTGGTTCAGCTCTAGCCTTGAGAGAAAAAAATACCCAAGGAGAGTGCCCAGGCCCTGAAACCAAGCCCAGGACTGGCAAAAAAAAAATCTGTCTGGGACCAGGAGTTTGGCCTAGTGGTAAAGTGCTTGGCTAGCATGCATGAAGGCCTGGGTTCAATTCCTTGGTACCATACACAGAAAAAGCAGGAAATGTGACTCAAGTGACCCAAATGGTAGAGCGATAGCCTTGAGAAATCTAAGACAGCGATCATTCCCTGAGTTCACAAGAAACAAACCTGTCTTGAGAAATGACAGAAATTAAAGACAAATACATTTTGCTTATGTTTCTTACCAGGTAATAGATCCAATTTCTATATCATTTTCTCTTCTTTTCAAATAAAAACTTTCAAATTTTCATTTCAATTTTCATTCTTTAAACATCTGGCCCCATCTGTACCCACAGTTCTTCCTGAATGTGGACAATTATAGTAGGAGTTACTGTTCTATTCTTGTACATTACCACCTGTTCGTGTTATAAATCCTGTAAGCAAATGGCTCAGAAATAATAGAAGTAGATTTCAAAATAAGGTAGTCACACTGTTCTTCCTCAAGTAGATTTCCTTATGAAAATAATTTTTAGTCCTGTAAGTCAGGGGCTGGCAAATATTTTTTTCTATGAAGAGCCAAACACTAAATGACTTAGGCCTTTGTGGTACAAAAGCCATATATATGTCAATGATAATGGCCTTGCTGGAGTAAAGCCATTTTCATGGGGACTAAAATAAGTATGGGATATAATTTCTGCATTTCCGAAAGTATTTTTCTTTCTTCTGAATTTGTTTTAACCCTTTACAAAGGGGAAAACATTCTTAGCTTGTAACTGTACAAAACTACTATGTAATCCACATTCAGCTGAGAGTAAGTTTAGTAGACGTATGTTTTCTCATTATACTTGTAGATAAGAAAGAGATTTTACCTTTACTTCTCTGATGAAGACAGATACAGAAATAAGAAGTGGAATAAGTGGCTTCAAGTTGTAGAATATTTATGACCATTTACCAATTTAGCAAAAGCTTTCCATTTGTTAAGTATTAATATGTGCCCTACTCCAGCAAATCATGTTTTTTTTTCATAAGAAAGGTGGCTTTTATATATTCAGTGGCTGAAAGATCCCTATGTATTTTTTTATGAGACTGAAAGTACAAGAAAAACACAAGTATAACCTTATAGGTTTAAGCCCTGTATATTTGTTTACTTCTCTTAGTTTCCTATGCAAAAAGAAAAGAAATAAGAAGGAGTAGTTCTCAAAACTTGGACTGGAAACAAACGAGAACTTCCAGGTCAAAATATATGATATATCTGATCTAGTTTTAGCTAAATTCCTCAAAGCACCAGATATCATTATTGAACAGGGGCCATCTAGCAAAATTATTACTATTAATATAGTTTGATCTTTGTTTTAAGGAATTTTACAGCTGATTGCTTCAAAGCCTCTACTCTCAAACACTGTACACACACACACACACACACACACACACACACACACACACACAAACTAATTTAGAAGGTGTTTACAACTCCAAGATTTCTTTTTAAAATATTTAGCATCCAAAGCATCAAGGGGCCACATTAATTTAGAGCAAGAAAACTCATACTAAAACAGATCATTTATACCTCTGAGGTATAAGCTAGTACACAATTGATTTTATTATTTAAGAAACTTAGGACCACCTTATTTATGCATATATTTGCACAAGAAAATGTGTTATTAACTACTTGTTATTTTTCTTTCCATGGTCAGCATAACCTTTTTTCATATAGATTTAACACAAATCTTATACTGGGCACACAAGTTTATATAAATACAGGATTAAAATAGTTATTTGATCATTCTATTCTGAAAGACATACCTATGAAATATTAGACTGTAACATCTGGTTGAGGTATGGGTGTAGACATTTGCTGGAATTAAGTGTTAAGTACTGGCCAAGATCTTATGACAGTGCTTCATCAACAAGGTGTATAAGATTCTGGAAGGAATAGTAATTTGGATGATGATGGATAATGACTTGTATAAAATTTTACTGAGTTGTACAACTCACATGATGCATCATGTATAAAGACAGAAAAATCTAAAACTTTCTTTGGAATAGTATTGATATAGATTAAGAATAAAGATAAATTAGTATAAAATCATGTACTCAATACTATCAGTCTTGGAGGCTGGTAAAGAAGATACAGTCTTCAATGTCTTCCCTAATCCAAGACTCAGCTTCTTACTATGTGTTAAGATATATTTAAAATAGTGTAGTTAACTGTATTATTCCTAATTCACATCAATATGCTTTACTAAATTCAAAGGGCATCTTTATAACTTTATCTGTTTTTGTTACATAGTTATTAGCTTTCCCTACATCTCCTGATAAGCCCTGAGAAGGCAGAGCATCCTGCCAATTTCTAATCGATTCTGTTTAACCTTATGATTCATTACTCATTGAATGAGCTATTTATCAACAAGCAGTGTGACCTTCACTTTTACACTTGGAAAATTAAAATATTCTTAAAAGTTATCAAGATTGTTCAACAAACAACAAAGTTATGAATTTTATTCAGGAAAAATCAGGTCTTGAAGACCCAAGTAAAACAAGCCAACTTTCCTGTAAAAAGTATTTTTAGCATGACTATGTGTTATTAAAATGAAAGAATGAGGCAGATTATATATATATATGTATATATGTATTATTGTGTTTTAGAGGAAAGTAGCAAGTGTTTAGTTCTTTAATTTTACAAAGTTAATATTTCATTTATAAATAATAAATATTTCATTTATTTTATTTTATTTTTTACTGTCGGGGTAATGTATACATGGGTTACAGTATATTTGCCACATAGTAGGTGCATTACTTCTCACACATTGATAGCCCTTCTCACGTTTTTGTCCCCATTCCCCTCCCACTCGCCCCTCCCAATCATCTTTTTTTATTTTAAAAAAGAAAAAGGTTTAATTTTTAAAAAATCCTCCCAAACATCTTGTTTTCCCCCTTCCCTTTCCTATTTCAAATAAACAAATAAAGGTATATACAATATAACAAACAACAAAATCAGACACAATAACAATATGAGATTAACCAAAGGGCAACAAAAGAGAAGAGAAATAATAGTACATTAAGAACAACAATCACAAGAAAAAGCTCTTGTTTCCACATCCTAGAGATCCTTTCATTTAGTCTCATCCTATATGACCCTATGTATCTAGGTTTTGAACTATTGTAATCCTCTGCTAGGAGAGCCCTAGATGTGTACTAATTATTACAAATGAGGGAAACCATTGAGCCTATGTTCCTTTGGGTCTGGCTTACTTCACTTAATATGATTTTTTTCCAAGTCTTTCCATTTCCTTACAAATGAGATGATGTCATTCTTTCTAATGGCAGCATAGAATTCCATTTTGTATAAATACCACATCTTGTTGATCTACTCATCAACTGAGGGGCATCTGGGTTGGTTCCATATGTTTGCTATGGTAAATAGTGCTGCAGTGGACATCATTGTGCTGGTGGCTTTAGTATGTCCTTGTTTCTGGATGATTGGGTAAATGCCAGGGAGTGGAATTGCTGGGTCATAGGGGAGCTCTATGTTTAGTCTTTTGAGGAATCACCATACTGCTTTCCATAGTGATTGAATGAGTTTAAACTCCCACCAATAGCTCTCATATCTAAAATATATCTACAGCTAAAAAATTGAATCTCTCCAAAATAAATATTCAAACAACCATCCCATTAAATGATGGGCTAAAGACTTCAAGAGAGACTTCTCTGAAAAAAAAATCAGAATCTTCTCTGAAGAGGAAATAAGAATGGCCTATAGACACATGAAGAAATGCACGACATTTCTGGCCATAAAAGGAATGTAAATCAAAATAGCTTTGAGATTCAACCACTCCAGTTAGAATAACCATGATTAAGAAATCTAATAACAACATGCTGTTTGGGGATGTGGCCAGGGGGATCACCACTACACTGTTGGTGGGAGTTAATGTTTTGAAACTATGAAAAAATACTGAAAGTAAAAATGACTCATTCTTCCATTTAAATGCATATGAATGATAAAAAAGGAAAACTTAAAATACGTAGGTGGTTCAAAGACAAAATTTACATTTTGTTGGACCTGGAATAAGATGAAATTGTCCGAATCAAATTCCACTCTTGGCTCTGTGTTGAAAAGCCCATAAGTATCACTCAAGATCTTATCTCCAGAGGGCTGTCCATGATATAGAGCATGAGTAGTAAGTCAGTTCTTCTAAATTGAGTTCCAGATCCATAAGATATCAAACAGAAATTAATTTTATTCAGATATGAAAGGCTGATTCAACATCAGAAAAAATAATGTAATTGACCCTACTAATAAAATAACAAAAACAGAAAGAATAGATTTAGAAAACACTTAAGTCCAAATCCCACTCATGTTTTAGGTTAGTTTAATAGAGAATTATGAATACAGCTGTAGTATCTTCACTTCTTAAAAGGTATCTATTAAAACCTGCAGTACATATAATAATGGTATAATTTTAATATTTTCCTTAATGTCAGAACAAAGAAACACACATATCTCTTCTATTTAAAATTTCAAAATCATTGTGTAGGGCCAAGTAATAATATTACAAGTGTGCCAGTTTCAATAATGGAAAAAATTAGACAAAATTATCATTAATTACAAATAATATAGGTATCTAAATAGAAAAACTCAAGAATGAGTTCAAACTATTTTATCTAACAAGAAATTTCTTTAATGTTACTGGCAGAAAAATTAAAATACTAAAATCAGTAACAAATCCATTTTGGTAATAATCAATTAGATTATTCAATAGAATAAAAAATTAAAGATAACAAGGTAAAATACTGTAACCATATGAGATAACCAAGGGACAGCAAAAGAGATGAGAGATAACATAGTATATTAAGGAAAACAATCACTTAGTATATGGCTTTTGTTTCTATATCCTGGAGGTCCTTTCATTTAGCCTCATCCTATATGGCCTTATGTATCTAGGTTTTGCACTATCATTGTATGTTCCTTTGAGTCTGGCTTAATGATTTTTTCTAAGTCTTTTCATTCCTTACAAATGGGGCGATGTTGTTTTCTGACAGTAGCATAGAATTCCATTGTGTATAAATACCACATCTTGTTGATCCACTCATCAACTGAAGGGCATCTGGGTTGGTTCCATATCTTTGCTATGGTAAATAGTGCTGCAGTGAACATCATTGTGCTAGTGGATTTAGTATGTCCTTATTTCTGGGTGAGTGGGTAAATACCAAGTGAAATTGCTGGGTCATAGGGGAGCTTTATGTTTAGTTTTTTAAGGAACAACCATACTTCATTCCATCATGGTTGAATGAGTTTGCACTCCCACCAAGAATGTAGTAGTGATTCCTCCTGGCCATATCCCCACCAGCATCTGTTGTTATTAGATTTCTTGATCATAGCCATTCTAACTGGAGTGAGGTAGAATCTTGGAGTTGTTTTGATTTGCATTTCTTTTATGGGCAGAGATGTTGAGAATTTCTTCATGTGTCAATAGGTTACATTATTTTACCTTGTTAACAATATGTATTATGTAGGATGCCAAGGGAAAGCTGATGGTATTGTACTTAAACTATAATATTCATGGTAAATGGGCAAAACAACAATTATTGTAGTTAATGTGGTAGAAGTCAGTTAACCAGGATGGGTCTCGGGTGAGAATTTAGAACCAACTGCGTAGGAAAGCTTTGATGTTACAATAAAGAGATTATCGTCCTGCCCATTTTTTTTCTGGCACAAATAGAACAAAGACTTTTGTGTACAGATAAGGTTTGTCAGTTGTACTTGCTAAGTGATTGAGGTTGGTAAGTGAATATGTCTTTTACTATATTAATATTTCAAAGCATTTCCAATAAATCCACTTAGAAATCAATTAGTTAATGAAATTAATGTTTTGAGATCTCTCACACAGTAAGAAACCTTTGTTCTGCTTTCAAAGGGAGAATTACAACTGGCTAAACATCATCCAAGTTCAACCCTGAAAGAGCTACTGAAAGCTGACATTTAAGAACCAAGAATCTTTTTTTTTCTTGCCAGTCCTGGGCTTGAGCTCAGTCCCGAGAACTGTCCTTGGACTTTCTGCCTACTAGAAAGCTTTATATGAAAAATACTATCGTTGATATCATTGCCAAGTTAAAAAGTCACTGTTAAAATTTTCTCTAGTTTTAAATCACCACAAAATTTAAATATCATCTAGGATTTTTTCATTTGATATTTCCTTAACTCTTGGTAGTGGTCAAGGTTATCCCTTCTTGCCCCAGAATAATTTTCAAGCTACATATGACCTGAAGAATCCAATAAATG
Organism: Megascapheus bottae; assembly: GCF_031878675.1. Lineage (NCBI taxonomy): Eukaryota > Metazoa > Chordata > Mammalia > Rodentia > Geomyidae > Megascapheus > Megascapheus bottae. The sequence continues at coordinate 84,693,286 of NC_143547.1, forward strand.
TTTTGCTTAATAGTTATTTTTGGCAATTCAATATCTGAAAACATATTTTGAACTATTAATTGTATTAGCAAATCATGAATCACTTAAAAGAAAGCATTTAAACTTTACATATTTTAATTAATTCAATCACTGCATTACTTTGTTCTAACAATTATACTTTCAAATGGCTAAGTGATATTAGCAGCAGTCTCAACACATGAGTACAAATGAATAAATGGAAACCAGTATTTTGATTGCATATAAATTGTTGGTTTGTTTAATGTTTGCAAAGTGTAGTTCTATAAAACTTTCTCTAGCTAGATTAAAAATTTATATTACCATATTTGATTATATAAATGATTAATTATTTTGTATTGTTTTGTGAACTCTATTGCCTGCATTCTGGTCATCTTAGTAAATCCCAGTTGTTATGAGAAATAAGAATAAGCATTTTCCCCCCTTGAGCCACTTCCAACTGAAATTTAAAGTACTGACAACTGAAAAAAATGAATGCATAGAAAGCCACGAATTAATTTTCCTCAATTAATCATCAGATTTTTCTCTACAAACATTTATTCATCATTCACAACTTCCATATTTAGAGTGAAGTGTTCCTTATGTTCTCCTACTTCTAGAAGCACAATAGATTAATTATTCAGTTGATTCTATTTTCACCTTCTGCATAGTCTTAAAGTTTCATAAACTGCTCTAATGGACAGAAGATAAAACTACATAGATATTCTAAAATTATAAAGCTAGAATATAATATAGCATATTTTAGAATAGAATATGTTCTATTGACATTGGATATGCATGATACATTAAATAAGGTATTAAATTTAGGTTTGAAAATATACAAAAACCTAAAGATAAAAAAATCAGTTTAATTTCTATATCTTAGAGGTTCTTTCATTTAGCATCATACTATATTGTGTATCTAGGTTATGTTCTTTTGTAAATATTTGCTAGCAGAGTCCACCTCCAGGATATTGAAACAAAAGCCATATAACCAATAATTGTTGTCCTTAAAGTACTATGTTATCTCTCATTTCTTTTGATGTCCCTTCATTATTTCATATTGTTAAAGTATTTCACCTTGTTATCTGATATATTGGATATATGTGTATTTGGTTATTTGAAATTGGATAGGGAAGGGGGGAAAACAAGATGAGAGGTAGGGGTGGGGATAGGGAAATGGGGACTAAGACATGAGAAAGGATATCAATGTATGTGAAGTAATATACTGTCTATCTGGTGAATATAATGTAACCCTTCTATTAATTACAACAAAGTATATGGAAAAAATCAGTTTAAGAAAAAATATCAAAGTGGGAAAATTAACAAGGGATGAGAGAGAGAACTTAATGGTTTTTACAATTAGATTATTAGACTAATGACCTAATTAGTTTTCAGTATTTACCATTCTAAATTCATCTTGTGCTCTTGAAATATGGTAACTGAGTCACAGCCATACCAGCACCTGACTAGGTAGAGGACAGTCCATCCAGTGCTGGAAAGGCCTGGAGGTGAGGAAGGCTATTTATTTATTTTTTTCATATTTTTTATTGTAATTAATAGAAGGGTTACATATTTGCCAGATAGGAGATGCATTAATTCACATGCATTGATACCCTTACACCTGTCTTGATCCCCATTTCCCTCCCCCCCACTCCCACTCCTCGTCTTGTTTTCCCCCTTCCCTATCCAATTTCAAATAACCAAATACAAATATATCTGATATATCAGGTAACAAAGTGAGATACTGTAACAACATGAGATAACCAAGGAACAGTAAAAGAGATGAGAGATAACATAGTACATTAAGGACAGCAATAATTCATTATATGGATTTTGTTTCTATATCCTAGAGGTCCTTTCATTTAGCATCATACTATATGGCCTTATGTAACAAGGTTTTGCTCTATTGCAAATCTCTGCTAGGAGAACCCAAGGTTTCTACTGATTATGACAAATGAGGGAAACCATTGAGTCTAAGTTCCTTTGAGTCTGGCTTACTTCACTTAATACGATTTTTTCTAAGTCTTTCCATTTCCTAACAAATGGGTCGATGTCGTTTTTTTCTGACAGCAGCATAGAATTCCATTGTGTACAAATACCACATATTGTTGATCCATTCATCAACTGAGGGACATCTAGGTTGGTTCCATATCTTTGCTATGGTAAATAGTGCTGCAATGAACATTGTTGTGCTAGTGGATTTAGTATGTCCTTGTTTCTGGATGATTGGGTAAAATGCCTAGTAGTGGAATTGCTGTGTCATAGGGGAGCTCTATGTTTAGTCTTTTGAGGAACTGCTTTCCATAGTGGTTGAACGAGTTTGTACTCCCACCAACAGTGTAGTAGTGATCCCTCTTGGCCACATCCCCTCCAGCATCTGCTGTTATTAGTTTTCTCGATATTGGCCATTCTAACTGTAGTGAGGTGGAATCTTAGAGTTGTTTTGATTTGCATTTCTTTTATGACCAGAGATGTTGAGCATTTCTTCATGTGTCTATAGGCCACTTTTGTTTCTTCTTCAGAGAAGACTCTCTTTAAGTCTTTGGCCCATCTTTTAATGAGATGGTTGTTACTTTGGAGATTAGTTTGGGGGAGATTTAATTTTTTGAGCTGTAGATATATTTTAGATATGAGGCCTTTGTCTAAATGCAGATGAGGCATCTGCTAGCCTCAGGAAAGCTTTGCATATGGAAATTGAAGTTGGTGGGAGGAGGTGAAGCCCTCTCCCTCAGATAATGGATATACCTGAGTCCTTGGAGACAGGGGTGGGTACTTGACTGATAAGTTACCAGATCTCTCAGTGGAGTACTGGGGAGAGGGAGTTTCCTTTGACCATGCCCCATGACCAAAATCTATTTAAGCCTGAACCAGTTGAGGCACCATTGTGCCATGCCATGGTCCTATGTCCTTCCTATCTCATGGCTCTTCTCTTCTGAATTGGCCTCCCAATTCAGCTCTCCATGCAAGCTGGAGAGATTTTGTTTTTTGTATTTGTTTCTGTTTGCTCTGGCCTGTTTCCTAACTATTGAGTGCATTTTCTGGCTGCTGGGCTTTGAGGCAGAAGCCACTGGTCTTTTAATAAAGACTCTAAGATTTGAACCCTCAAAGAATGGCTTCTAAGTTTTCTATGTATGCTCGCTTTATTACACTCTAAAGCCAATTTTGTTTTCATGAAGTGAAACATCCAAGTTTTTATAACCTTGTATCAAAATCATTGTAAAAATTGGTTTATAAACTCAAATTTTACTGCCTATTAGCATGCCAACTATTATCTATTCAAATATCTTTTCTGCTATCCACCCATGCGGCCTTCCAGTCAACCAGCATGGGTCCTTCCAAATGTTATTATTTAATTTTTGTAACCTTCTTTTACAGGGGTTACTGCTTTTCAATTCCCTTTTTAAAGCCAATCTACCTATTAACGCACAATTCAACAAAGTAACATATTGTTTACTGAACAATCTCATTTCCTACTGACCTAGATTTTGTTCTAAAGACTCATATATGATTGCATGCTCTACTGAAGTATTCTTCACTTGCTATCTTTCATTAAATAATTCTTCAGAATATATTGCTGGAGTTCCTATCATGGACCAGACAACATCTATGATGCTGTAAAACTTTATTTCAGTTAAGAAAGCAGTTTTCTTAAATTTTGGAAAGGTATTGCAAGTTTTGAGTTTTTAAAGGAAGCACCTGACATTTACTGTATAGGGACAATGATCATTATGGTAGTATATGACAGTCTCCTATGTGAAAAATTCTCAATTTCAAAATCCCTTAAAGACCCAGAGATGAATCATAGTTCATGGCCCCTAAGTGCCTATAGGCTTAAAGTAGAGATGAAATGTATGTCATGCACAGAAATTTTTTTCCAGACATAAAGTCTGAGTTGGTTATTTTCTATTGGTCCCTTGTGGTTTCAAGTACTAGTATTGGTATGGGTTAGCTGCCAGGAAAAAACTTATTCACTTGACCCATATGAATGAGACAATAAAACTCAATGTACAATGCACTACAGCTTGTCATGGCACCCTTCCTGAGAAGAAATCAATGGAGAATGTAAAGCTCTGACAATAAGGTGTGCTAAATCTCCCAAGAGGAAGCTGTGAAATTCTTATAGTGAAAAAATGCTACTGACAATAAGAACCAAGAAAACAAAAAGGAGTTGGTAAAATATTAGAAGTTGCAATCCCTGTTCTTGAGCCATGGGTTTGCTATAGAAAATTATACCTTACACAGATTGGTGCTGAAGAGCTGTAGCTTTGCTTTCTTTTTTAATATCCTCTTCCTGACTATAACAATCATAAACTGCATATTTTGCAGAAGAAAAATTTACTCAGCTCATCTACACAATATTCTTCCTTCGTCTATAACCAAATTTTATTCAACCATATCTCTTGTTGGGCCTCAGCAGTTAAATAAAATGACAAATAGTTGTCATTATACATGTCAACAATGAGAGTGCACATGCATATACATCCACAAACACTACTTTAGACGTACATTATGCCTTTCTAATGGTAACATAACCTTACTGCACTTGTCTTTACAATAGCACTTTGAGCTAGATATTTTATTTCTGAAGAAATCCTAGCCCTGAGAGATAAAGTCACTTGCCAGAACTCACATAGCTTGTATTAAAGCCTGAATTTGAAGCTACAGCTCTTGATTCCATAGGAAATATATTACTCAAAAGGCTGTCTTATTGCTTCATAGAAAGGAAGTGTCCTTGAAGGAAAGCAACAAATCTACATACCATTCGAGATGCTAGACTTCTGCAGTCTGAATGTGTAGGGTTTTCTTTGTCACAGAGATTTTAGTTAACTCTACACCAGAGGAGGCAGGGAACCAAAAAATTGACACTTGCAAAAGTTGGCATTAGTCTGCACTGCTCATTGAATTTTTGTTTCAGTGTTTGATTTATTAGAGAAAAAGAAAAAAAAGAAAAGAAAAAGACTTCCCTATATCTGAAACTCCCAGGGGAAACAGTAAAAATTTTGATCTCAGGTCAAATTAGGAGAGTAACAACAAATTCATAAAGTCCAACAGGATTGTATTTTTTTAACGAACAATAAAGAGGCTATCACATAGAACGGTTTTGAATATAAAGCATAAAAACAAATGATCTAAGGAAGATTATATTTTTGCTCATATGTTGCTATTCATAATCTTGATGAGTCCTTAAAATTAGATTATAAAGGGCCGGGAGTTTGGCCTAGTGGTAGAGTGCTTGCCTAGCATGCACAAAGACCCAGGTTCGATTCCTCGGTACCACGTATATAGAAAAGCCAGAACTAGTGCTATGACTCAAGTGGTAGTACACTAACCTTGAGGAAAGCCCAAGGGCAGTGCTCAAGCCCTGTGTTCAGTCCCCAGGACTGGGAAAAAATTAGATTATAAAGTTTATCGTCAGAGAGATCTATCTGTATTAACAGAAATTCTATGTTCATCAGTGTGTAAAAAAAGAAAGAAATGCTGTTATATTAAATAAATGGATAGTAAATATCTAGCACATTTTGGATAAAATGCTTTATTCCTTTCAGGCTTTTCTAAAGAAATTACAATTATAACCTTTTTGATTTATGACTTCAAATTGACTATAGACTAAGAGTTTGAGGTATACCCTATTAGCCCATTGTTAGGAACAATGAGATAACTCAAATAATTTGACTCTGCATCACATATAATAATGGGTCATATGAAACATTGTTTCTATATATTTTCATTCACTAATTGTGCAAGCACTGTATTATATATAATATACTACTAGATTACAAAGCATACACTTTTTAGATCAGAACACTTTAAATTCCTTATCATGAAATAATGCATGTAACTGTATTATGTGGGGAGTAGCAGAAACAAGCATGGATAGCTTATCTTTAACAAAATCCCAGATTGTTTCTGTAGAGTTCATAGGAGCAGCAAAAATACATTAAGATTGTGTTGGTCAGCCAGGCACGATGCTGTTCCACTTTAGTGAGGCCTATTAGATACATGCCCAAGAGTGGAACTATTGAGTCATAGGGAAACTCTTTAGTCTTTTTTTTTGCCAGCCATGGGGCTTGAACTCAGGGCCTGAGCACTGTCCTTGGGCTTTTCTCAATACTAGAGCTCTACCACTTGAGCCACAGCACCACTTCCAGGTTTTTCTATGTATATGGTACTGAGGAATCAAATCCAGGTCTTTATGCATGCTAGGCAATCACTCTACCACTAGCCCAAACTCCCAGCCTCTCTTTAGTCTTTTGAAGAACTTCCATACTACTTTCCACAGTGGTTGAACAAGTTTACGTTCCCATCAACAGTTGGCCACATCCAACTAGCATCTGTTATTTGTTAGTTTTCTTGATAATGGCTATTCCAATTGGAGTGTGGTCAATCTCAAATTTTTATGTGTATTTCTCTTATGAATAGACATGTTGAACAGCTCTTCATGTGTCAACTATCCATTTTTACTTCTTCTGAGAAATCTCTTTAAGTCTTCAGCCTTCTTATTAATTTCCTAGTTGTTTCTTTGATGATTTAGTTTTGAGAGGAGTTAATTTTTTGAGTTGTAAGTATATTTCAGATATGTGGCCCTTGTCTGATGCATAGTTAGTAAACATCTTCTCTGATTCTGTGGTCTTTCTATTTTATATTTCTATTTATCTAGGTATATCCTTTACTACACAGAAATGCTTCAGTTTGATGCAATCCCATTTATTCAGTCTTTCTTTGATTTTTTTGATTCTTGGTCTTTCATTACAGCATTGCTTATCATAGCCATGATATGGGCTCAACCCAGATGCCCCTCAAAGGACAAGTAAATTAAGTGTGGTATATATACACAGTGGATTTCTATGCTTCCCTCAGGAAGGATGATATTATACTATTTGTAATAGAAAGACTTGGAAAATTTTATATCAAGCCAAGTAATCCAGATACATAGAAACTCAAGTTGAATGCTTTCCCTCATTTCTTAGGACTAGAATGTACCTACATATCTATAAGTAGACATACTGGATAGCAAAAGACAATAAATACACTTGGACATGATAACTTATACAGCTCTAGACATTCACACCATGTGACCAAAGAAGGAGATTTTTCAAGAGAGGATCACAAAAGGTCAATAGCTATGGGGTGAGTTCTTTCTTTATTATCATTATTTTTTTTGTGTGTGTGTGTCAAGGAGTTTGAACTTGGCCTGGGCTCTGGCCCTGAGCTCTTCAGCTCAAGGCTACTACCCTACCCTTAAGTCAAGCCCCAGTTCCTGTTTTCTGTGAGTCTTTTTTTTTTGCCAGTTCTGGGCTGGAGCTCAGGGCCTGAGCACTGTCCTTGGACTTTCTCAAGGCTAGAGCTCTACCACTTGAGCCTCAGCATTACTTCCAGCTTTTTTGTATGTATGTGGTACCAAGGAATTGAACCCGGGTCTTCATGCATGCTAGGCAAGCACTTTAACCACTAGGCCAAACTCCCGGCCCCTCTGTGAGTCTTTTTTTTTTGCCAGTCCTGGGGCTTGAACTCAGGGCGTGAGCACTGTCTGTGGCCTTTCTCAAGGCTAGAGCTCTACCACTTGAGCCACAGCACCACTTCCAGCTTTTCCTATGTATGTGGTACAGAGGAATTGAACTTGGGTCTTCGTGCATGATAGGCAAACACTATACCACTAGGACAAACTCCTGGCCCCACTTCCTGTTTCCTAGAGGTTAATTGAGATTAGAGTCTCAGATCCTTTTGTGCCAGGGCTGGCTTCGAACCTTGAGCCTCAGATCTCAACCTACTGAGTAGCTAGGATTACAGGTGAGAGCCACCACGCCTGGCTGTTTGGTGAGTTTTTGAATCACAAAAACTTGATGTATACCATTTTATACTTATAGGGATATATTCTAGAATTTAAGTAATAATAGCTATAGTTAACTTTATTTCTATGTGAAAAATGGCTCTACAAAGAAAAACAATTGCTAGTATTATACTGCCAGTGAAAAGAAACTGCCATTTCTTATCCAGAAAAATGGCTTTGTAAATGACTTTAGTCTTGTATTTATAGAATCATTAATGATCTGAAAAGGGTCTGTTAAATTTTTCAGTTATACTTTACTACATTTTATTAGGGGAATTATATGCTGGAGTGATATTTGAGGATGTAAGGAGTCAAGGAGGTCAGGGAGCATATCCCTTGTGAATGGAGAAGGTGTGCTATGCTCCCATTACAGTGTTCTATTAGGAATAACAATATTTTCCTCTCCATGGATTAGTATTCTATAAAATATTATGGGGACTAGTCTGTGTGTTATTTTTTTAGGCTACTATGGAGATTGAGAGTTAGTAATTCAGTTACAAGGACAATCAAATCATTATTAAAAGTCCACAGAAATAATTAAAATGTATATTCTCTCCAATAGAAAAACATAGGTTCTTATTAACTGATTTTCCACAGACATACCTTTAATCTTCACTAAATAAATGTCAATTTATTCTTGAAGTCATTGAAACCTTATGTAGTGGTTAGCACCTGGTCAGATTTTTCTATTTTCACCTGATTTATCTTTAAGTATAATTTATGCTTCGAAAGGCTTTTGTTTTGGTCATTTCAAAGATACATTTAATGCAAACTCAAGCACCATCCATTTAAAAAAATTTTTTTCCTTCAAATACTGCTGCATGCTTTTGTAACATATTTGTGCTAGTTTTTAAGAGCTGAAAACTTAAAAGCCATTTAAGTTAAAATACTTATGAGTCAGTGTCAAAATGTGCCAGGAATTGAAGAGGGAAAGAATGAAGAGAAAAATCTATGTAGAGTTCAGCTATAACACTGGGTTCTGGGAAAAGGTTAGGTTCCAGTACATTTGTAATACCATTCAACACTTAAGAGTAGCAATGAGACTATTACAAAGGCTAAATGGAATTTTCAGGTTTTGGTTTTGGAACATGGATGGTTTGTACTAACACAATCAGGACGATAGAAATCTTTGACAAGGTATGTCATAAAATAATCTTTGTACCTTCGACAGATTGAGGCTGAAAAAATTTGTATTTTTTTTCTTTTCTTCTTTTATTTTTGTGTGTGTGCCAATTCTGAGTCTTGAACTCAAGGCCTGTGCTCTAGCCCTGATTTTTTTTTTATTAAAGCTAGTGGGCTGGTATGTAGTTCAGTGGCAAAGCACTTGCCTAGCAAGTGCAGCATCCTGGGTTCAATCCCCAGTGCAAAAAAAAACACAAAAAAAAACAAAAAACAAAAACAAAAACAAAAAACAAAATAAACAAACAAACAACAAAAAAAAACAAGAAAAGAAAGAAAAGTTTAAAGTAAGTGGTCTATCACTTGAGCCACAGATTCATTTTTACCTTTTTGGTATTTAATTGAAGACAAGAGTTCCGTGGTTGTTTTGTTGTTTTTGTTGTTGTTGGGTTTTTTTTTGGCCTGGGCTAGTTTTGAACCACAATCTTCACCTCTTGAGTGGCTAGAATTGCATCAGGATACAGTGAAACATGGTAATTTATTTTCAATTTCAGCAGCACCATTCAATTTCTATTATATGCAAAATTACTTGATCTGCAAAAGGGAATAATTTATACTGACACATTCTAGACTTATTACTTCCTCCAAATAGTCAGACTATGTTTCTAATGAAATAGACTTAGTAAGGGATGTAAAAGCAAGGAGAAGTCAATAGAAATCATATCATAATTTACAAGTACACTGAATATAAAATAATAATACCCCATATACTAAACATATGCTTTTGTTAGATTTTAAATATATTCAATAGCTTAAAAATAAGATAGTTTAAAATCAGGCACAAAAATACTTCATATGCCACCAACAGTATGATCCAAAACGTAACTTTAACTATTAAGACATAATCCCAAACTAATTTTTCCTTAACTTAGGATCTACCTTCTTAATGTTTATAATTGATTGTACTCCAAGAGTCTGATGTTTTTAAAGGTCATACTGGGGCCCATTGAGCTGTGTCCTAAAGCAGGAGTCAATTGTGTTCATTCATCACTCATAAAGCATAAGGATAATTGTGTTTTAGTAATTATATAGGTTGATTTTTAAATTAACTTTCCAACAAATAAGAGAAAAACAAGCTTAGGGAAATCTTAATTTAATAGAGTACAGGTATATGTACAAACACTCTGAGGGTGAAGATAATTATATGCTATTTTTTGGTTCTCAACTCAGACAAAAGAGTATAATGTCTAAAACTACAGTAATTCTAAATTCAATTGCAGTTTATATCACGAATTAAGAAAATGAATCATTACTTGATTCCTAGTTTTCATCTTACATATTATAAAGACCATCTGTTTAGAGGACATTTATAAAAATGTTGAGCATTTTCTTATTAACCTTGATCAGATTGAATATATTTCTTGGTAATTTCCATTTATGTGGTACAAAATGTACTATCAGTAATTTCAAATAATTGTAAAAAAATTTCTCAAGATGCATTGCATAATGACATACCAGATTGTCACAGCACTGTTTAATTGATATACTTTAGATCTCATATTATAAAACTGTACATTATAATTTTTTCTTTTTTTTTGTCTGTCATGAGACTTGGACTCTGGGCCTGGGCATTATCCCTGAGCACTTCTGCTCAGAGGCTACCACCCTACCCCTTGAGCCACAGCAACACTTCCAGTTACTGGTGGTTAATTGAGGATAAGAGTCTCACTGATTTTAGTTCCCAGGCTGGCTTTAAACCTCGATACTCTGATCTCAGCCGCCTGAGTAGTTAGGATTACAGGCATGAGCCTCTGTGCCCAGCTTATAATTTTTTCTTTATGGACCAAATGATTATAATATTATCACTTGTATTTATTCATGTCATTAAAATATCAAAATCTCCTGATATCACAGGGTTGTGGCTTCATAAAAGTTCCTTCTCCTTCCCTGGTCAATTCCTTAATAATTTAGTTATGTGTTTAGCAAGCAGAAGTAGATTTACCTTGAAACTTCACCCTCAGGACAACTTAACAGCACAAACTCCTTCCACATATTAAATTTGATACCTAATTGACATTTGTGACTGTTTTTTTTTCTTACAGAAGGGTTCCAGAAGGGTTCCTAATAGGTATAAATTTCAGACCCTTATGAAACCAAATCTTCAACTATACTTGTGACTTCCAAAAAGAGAAACTTTTTGAAAGAAAAAATATGATAAATTAGCACAACAAATATCAAAGAATGGAAAGTCTATGTAAGTTAGGACCATAAAATGTCATGAAATGATATTGTTTTTCTTCCTAATTGTCAGTACTACTCTTAACACTCAGCTTGCATTTCACAGAAACTGGCAAATTGAACTGAAGTTGGATCCTTCTATGTCACCCTCCACCAGGAATAATTCCAAATGGATCAAAGACCTTGAGGTAAAAGCAGACACCCTGAAAACTTTACAAGAAGGAATAGGAGACAGACTAGGCCTCCTTGGCACAAATAGAAAGTTTCTTAATAAAGACGCAGAAACACAACGAATTAAAGAAAGTTTGGACAAATGGGACTGCATTAAACTGTAGTTTCTGTATGGCAAAGAACACAACTAGCAAATTAAATAGAAAGCCCACAGAGTGGGAGAAGATCTTCACTAACCATACAACGGACAATGGACTCATATCTAAAATATACCTACAGCTAAAAAAAACTGAATCTCTCCAAAACAAATCTTCAAAGAAACAACCATCCCATTAAAAGATGGGGCAAAGACATAAAGAGAGACTTCTCTGAAGAAAAAATAAGAATGGCCTATAGATGCATGAAGAAATGCTCAAGATCTCTGGCCATAAAAGAAATATAAATCAAAATAACCCTGAGATTCTACCTCACTCCAGTTAGAATGATCATTATCAAGAAAACTAATAACAACAGATGCAGACAGGGATGTGGCCAGGAAGGATCACAACTACACTATTGGTGGGAGTGCAAACTCGTTCAACCACTATGGAAAGCAGAATGGCAGTTCCTCAAAAGACTAAGCAATTCCACTCCTTGGCATTTACCCCATTTTCCAGAAACAAGGACATACTAAAGCCACAAGCACAACTGCAGCACTATTTACCATAGCAAAGATATGGAACCAACCCAGATGCCCCTCAGTTGATGTTTGGCTCAACAAGATGTGGTATTTATACACAATGGAATTCTATGCTGCCATCAGAAAGAATGACAAAGTCGCATTTGTAAGGAAACAGAAAGGCTTGGAAAAAATCATATTAAGTGAAGTAAGCCAGATCCAAAGGAACATAGTATCAATGGTTTCCTTCATTTGTAATAATTAGTACCAACCCAGGACTCTCCTAGAAGAGGACTACAATAGCTCAAACCCTAGATACATAAGGCCATATTAGGATGAGGTTAAATGAAAGGATCTTCAAGATGTGGAAACAAGAACTTTGTATTGTGTGATTATTGTTCTTAATGTACTATGTTATTTCTCTTCTCTTTTTTGGCCTTTTGTTAATCTCACATTGTTACAATATCTGACTTAGTTACCTGGTATATTATATATACCTTTATTTGTTTATGTGAAATAGGAAAGGGAAAACAAGATGATTGGGGGGTGGGGGTAGGGAAATGGGGACAAAAACATAAGGGGGGGTGTCAATGTGTGAGAAGTGATGTACCCTCTGATTGGAGAATGTAACCATGATCCCTCTATACATTACAATAAAAAAGCAGCCAGTAGTAATAACTGATCAGTAATACCAGAGATCAATAGAGCTAGGATATGCCTAGCCTCTTCACTTGCAACTCTCTATATATAGGCATTAGAAAGTTTTCATGTGTCTGAAGATACTGGGATATGTTAATTGTGCTTTATAACAGCTAAGCCTTATCCTGAGACTTGGTATATAATATTTTTATTGTCTCCATTTTGCAAATAAAAAGTGAAGATAAAAAGAAACCTGAAAACTGCAAAAACTCAGACATAAGCACAGTAAAAGAGACTTCAATCAGTTTAAAGGATTTGAAAACATCACTAGATGTACACTGTGTGGGCAAATGTCTTCTTAATTAATTTCATATATTCTATTTAATAAACTTCCATTTGGGTCCAAATTTTCACTACACATAACAAATTTTGTTTGGATTCACTGATATGTCTATTTTGCCATGTACAACATTCTTTCCTTTGATGCTAAAAATAGGAGCAAATGTAAAAAAAAAATGATACCATTCATCATTTGGAACATTGCAATATAATTTAGGCTCTTGACCTCAATAAACCTGTCTTTGTCAGATATTGCTATTTGTTTTCAGAAAGTAATCTTCTGGAGTTGGGAGAATCTAACCTACAATTCATCCCCCTTTCTATTAAAGGCCACTTTACTGGGATATTGCTTTAATGTCAGTTGGAGAGTTATTAAAACAAAAATTATCAATAATATAACACCTCTGCCCAATCTTTATACTTGGCTATACTTCAGAGATTCTCTTAGAAACTGTAGCTCCTGCCAAGAGGATTCAGTTTGAGAATCATACTTTCTTCTTTTCTTTTGTATTATTTACCTCATGGTCATAACTTCACTATTTGATTGTTCCAGTATTAAAGCAAAATCATGCTTACAAGAATATTTCTAGAACACAAAATATTTTGGCAAAGCATTTAGAAAAATAACCATGGGGCCAGTGCAATTGATGGAAAGAGCTTTGGACTGGGAATCATAATACTGGGCCAATGGTTACACTTTCTTCATAAAATAGCTCTGAGACTATGAGCTCATTTCAAAGGCCATGGAACCCCTAAGCTTCCACAGAACCAATAATGAGAATGAGCAAAGAATGTGAGCTTTAATGTTCTTCCATTCACATTGAACTTTCATGTCAAATATTATTTAAAGAAAGGACTCTGAAGCAAATCAAATGAAACAATCCCAATTTAATTAAAAACTGAAGATGACCTCAAAGATCCTTTCCAACTATAACATGCTAGGTTATATAAGTCTTAAAGAAATGTAATGATTCTATTCTCCATATCTTCTAGGGGATAAATGTGAGTATACTTTCTTTGGATCCTGGCATTATAATTCATTCATTCTCTCCTCTCTCTCTCTCTCTCTCTCTCTCTCTCTCTCTCTCTCTCTCTCTCTCTCTCTCTCTCTCTCTCTCTCTCTCTCTCGCTCTCTCTCTCTCTCTCTGTCTCTCTCTCTGTCTCTCTCTCTCTCACTCTCCTCTCTCTCTCTCTCACCATTCTAGTGCCTCAACACAAACCAATACATATTGTGACAGACTTTCAAATGGTACCACTCATGGGATTATACATTATTTCCTTATCTGAGTAATGTTGAGGATATCTGAAGGAAAGTGTGGATAAACAGTACAAAGGTAAAGAGGAAGAAAAGTAGGAGAAAAAAAAAACTGAAAAGGATATAATCGCAGAATAAATGCTTGCAAAGTTTATGTAAATATAACAGGTCAAGTAGAATCCATGTTTTAATGACTTTTAAATATTATATTATTCATTGTACTTTTCACCAAATAATAAAACCTCTCATGTCTGGATATATCCTATACTTCAATTAATGGGCACTTTTTATTCAACTGCTTTAAGTATGATTTCAGTGCTCTCAGAGAAAAAATAACTACTTGAAATCTGAGCTTGTTCATTAATTTCTCTTCATCACTGTTCTAGAGTTTAAGTTTAAAAGCAGCAATATACCTTGAAGTGGATGCCAGCAATGAGCTGAATTAATTCTAAACCTTTAAATCTGGTATTTGAGAATAGCAAAGAAGAGAAATTTGTGGTTCTCCTTTTCCTTTTGGAGTCATCTTTCTCCATTTCCATATTTATCACCTTGTTTATTTTATTGTGAAATACTCATTTGTTGGAGACATTCTCCCCCTCCCTGAATTCTTAGTGTAAGAATGTGCCTGCATCTTGTAATTAGGTCACTAACACGTGCCTGCTTGCATTGATATGCAAACATCCTACCACCTGGCCTCTACCCAGAGCAGGAGCAAACATCCTACTACTTGATCCCCTACCCAGAGCAGTTCCTATACCATAACCCCCTCCTGCCTCTCCTGAAGAGGCATATAAACCCCAGTGTAAAAAATAAAATTTGCAGCTTGATCAGGATGCTGGTCTTGCTGCCTTCTTCATGTCTCCTGTCCCTTTCATTCCTCCCTCTAGGTTCTTGGCCCTAGTTGATGTCCCACTGGACGGGACACTCATTATCTCATACAATCATCTGAATTAATACTAGAATGAACCATAATATTATTTTCACACTTCCCCCTCCTCTGCCCCTTCTTTCTTATTCCCAAGCCAAGGCCTACTTCAATTCCCTTTAGGAACTTTTACTGAAATTTGAAAATGAACTAGATAAACTAATGAACCAAAATGAATCAATGAAGCTAATTTCATTTTAATATGGCAATCTTATGTAATAAAGCCTTAACTTTAGAAAAAAAATTAAGTACCATAGTGCCAGAATGAGAGCTGTTTTGTAGGCAGGGCAGAATCATGACAAATAAATAGGTAATACAGGAAAGGGCACAGAATTGCTTCTCTTTTGCAACACAGTGCATACCAAGGTACCTTGAGAAAAGTGATAAGTTGATAGAAAATAGCATAGGCAAGGCACAGATAGTGTTATGTATCAAAGATTGAGGGTCTTCCTAGACATTAAAATGATTTCTAATATCCAAATTGATAATAGACATCAAAAGTCAGCTTTAGGCCTAGAATTAAGTCTGAGGATTCAGATTGGGCAGACAAACAGAGGAGACTCTGAAACTACAATTAATCAGTGAAATGCCAGAAGTAGAGGCATGGCTCAATTTTCATTCCTATTTATTTTTCACTCATAAAAAGTGCCAGCCCTGAGAATATGAAGCTCTGAGTTCAGGATCCAGTACACACACACACACACACACACACACACACACACACACACACACACACACAGTTATACAGAAACCAAAAAAAAAATTATGAGAACTAAGAGACAACCCACAGAAAGAAAAAAAACTCTTTCACCATCTAATCCACAGAGACAGTATTAATATCCAGAAGAGACAAAAAGCTAAAAAAAAAGAATAAAATTACAGACCAATTAATAAATAGGAAAATGAATGAGAAGAAATACAAATAGCTAGTAAATTCACAAAGAAATATACCTGTAAAGAAAATGCAAATTTATAGCTGGGCACAGTGGCTCATAACTGTAATACTAGTTACTCAGGAGGCTGAGATCTGAGGATCAAGGTTCAAAGCTAACCAGAGCACAAAAAGACCGAGACACATCTCCAGTTAGCCTCTAGAAAAGGGGAAGTGGGGCTTGGCTCAAGGGTAGAGTGGTAGTCTTGATCTAAAGAGCTCAGGGACAATGCCCAGGTAGAGTTCAAGTCCCATGACCCACAAAAAAAATTACACCAAGATTCAATCTTGCCAGAATGGTAATCTTCAAGAAAACAAAAAAAACAAAAGCTAGCAATAATTTCTGGAAAAAGAAGTTCCCCTACATTGCTGGGTAGGAATGTAATTAAATGCAAACCTTCTTGAAATCAATATGGAGGGGCCTTAAAAAATAAAAATACATCTATCTTTTGATCTTGTCAAACCAGTCCTGAACATATAACCAAAGGGGAACATATAACCATAGTAAATAAATACAAAAGAGAGATATAAGCCTGGCGCAGTGGTTCACACCTGTAATCCTAGCTACTCAGGAGGCTGAGATCTGAGGATCAAGGTTCAAAGCCAGCCCAGGCACAAAAGGACCTGAGACTCTTATCTCCAATTAACCTCTAGAAAAATAGGAAGTAGGACTTGGCTCAAGGGTAGGGTGATAGCCTTGAGCTGAAGAGCTCAGGGACAGAGCCCAGGCCTAGTTCAAGCCCCATGACCCATACAAGAAAAGGGAGCTACAAACACGCCAATGATTATCATAGCACAGTGTAAAGTAGCCAATATATGGAATCAACCTAGGTGTCTAATTGGTTAATGAATAAAAAAATTGGTATAGATACACAATGGGGTTTGAAGTTTTAAAGAAGAACTTATGCTATTTGCATGAGAATGGGTGGAGTTGGGGATAAGCATAAGTTACACAACACAGACTTAAATGTTTTTTTCATATGGAGAATATATAACTCAAATAAAAAATCATTGATATAAAAAGGAAACTTGAAAATGGGACTAGGCATAGGGCTAGAAGGTGAAAGGAGAATGTGATGATAGTTGAATATGGTTGAAATATACTACATTCATATATGTAAATAGAATAATTAAATCTATTAAAATTATAATCATAAAAACATGCACAAAAAAATGACTAAAGAATGGTATCCTCAGGAGAGGTTTCTAATGATGTGACTTCTATGAACAACTAATGAATAGTTTACCCAAATGAATACTGGAATGCAGATTTTTTCATATATTTTTATTGTAATTAATAGAAGGGTTACATTATATTCACCATATTGACACCCTTTCTCATGTCATGGTCCCCATTTCCCTCCCCCCTCCCCACACAACTTGATTTCCCCCCTAATGGAATACTATGCTGCTGTCAGAAAAAACCATATTGCCCCATTTGTAAGGAAATGGAAAGACTTAGAAAAAAATCATATTAAGTGAAGTAAGCCAGACTCAAAGGAACATAGGCTCAATGGTTTCCCTCATCTGAAATAATCAGTAGAAACCTTGGGCTCTCCTAGTAGAGATTCACAATAGAACAAAATCTAGATAAAAAGGCCATATAGTATGATGCTAAATGTAAGGACACCCAGGATAAAGAAATAAAAGCCATATAATGAGTGATTGTTGTCCTTAACATACTATGTTATCCCTCATCTCTTTTACTGTCCCTTGGTTATCTCATATTACAGAAATGTTTTGTCACAAGTGTCCAAGGAAAGAGGGTCATATGATTGGTGAGAGGAAAAGCATATTTGAAAAATGAGCAGTGTAACTTAATGTAGTTAAAACAGATGGGGAAGGGAAACTATTGATAAAGATGTATTGCATTTATAAACTGATTTGTTGAATTGAAACCCCTTTGTAGAACTATATAAAGATGATAATTTTTAAAGGAAAATAATTTTAAACAAAGACAAGTTCAGTATCTATTCACATCACAGTCTTAAAAGTATTTGTTAAATCATTACTTTTCTTGGACTCTTCCATAAATAAACCAAATGAAAATAGAAATCCATTAGTTTGTCAAAAGTATTATTAATCAGTAAACATAATACAGTGTAAGTTTAGTTGTAACATATTGTCAGCCTAGAAAGCATTCACTTTTATTAGTCCAAGTCTTGTATAAATACATTCTTTAATGAACTGTAAACATGTGAGAATAAACCTAATAAAATACTAAATACTGAATTCTGATTAATGATTTCTAGTTTGTTACAAACATGAAAACCATTTTTTGTAGTTTAACACTATATTTGTATTTAACTAGTAAATATTTCTTAAGGGTTATATCTTTGAATTATTTTGAAATATATCCAAAATTAATGAAATGCTGAAAAGTCAAATTGGGAAAAATTAAAAATTAAATTGGGTAAAAGCAAAGCTGGATTTTTAGATAAAGACATAATCTATGCATATGTATGTAACTGTTAGAAAAGTTGGAACTATGTTTGTTTTTCTTCCTATACAATTTACTTTTTACAGATGTAGTTTATTTCTATTAAATTCCAGACAAATTTCAAAATGTGCATTGAGGATCCAGAAAAGGCATATCTTACTAAGTCATCTAAATAATCATAATATTTTCCATGGATATTATAACCGTCATTGTACAGGTATAAAATAATCTGTTCCCAACAATGAAGACAGTGAATTGTCATAAGAAGTCAATTCCAAATCTCCTTTTCTGTTAAATTCGTCATTTATTATGAGTGATTATGTGAGTGATTCATTCAGTTCAAGCCAAAAAAATCAAGGATTAATTTCCATCAAAAGACTCCCTACATATAAATTAGTATGCCATTTTTCATTTCCAAAACACTAGAAATATACTCTACCATCTTTCTCTTGAAGAAATAGAACTCTTTGTCTTGTATATAAGTTTATCTGATTTGGGAAACTGAAGGAAATCTCAGAAATGGTGGGACAAAGGGTGAAACAATGAAATAGCTATACTCACTAGACACTATGTTGGGAAGGAACTTTACAACTTGATGGGGGAGGGAAGTTGAGGGAGAGAAAATGGTTGAAAATGAGGGAGGGGGTAACCGTGTTCAAAAAGTGTACTTATTACCTTATGTAACTGTAACCTCGCTGTACATCACCATTACGATGAAAAAGAGAAAAAGAAACAGAACCAGTTTTTATGCTTCCACTCCTTCTAAGAGGTTATTCAGAAAAAAAACCCAGAATATTGAAATAGCAATATTCAAATTTCCAGTCCATTTGTGGAAAAATAAATTATATTGAAATTTGAGAAGCAGTTTAATATGGAGCCAAATATATTCACATTTTACAGATATATTTAATAATAAAGGAAATAACCAAAAATATTGCCTATTAGTTTTACCCAAATGTATTCATTTTCATTGCTATTCAGTAATGAAAACTCCTTAGCCCAAAATGCTGCAGTTTGCTTACATATTAAGCTTAGACATGATGGCTTAAGAATTGAAGTATTTGACCCTTTGCAAGCATTTCTAATGAGAAAGAAAATATCCCTGATTCCAACACTAAATTTATGCTAAAAGCCATAATATTATTAGTGGTCTTTTGTTGCTTGGTCTTTTCAATGTAATCCCATTAACTGTTGGTCAAAACCTAGCATCAGTGAGATCATGGTTGGGCATCAAGCCTGCAGTGGGTCAGTTACTTTTTCTCTATTCCTCAATACAGAATACATCAACCAACTGATGCAGAAATACAGGCCACAGGTCACCAAGGACCTGGCAAGACCATCTGGATTTTTACACAACTTAAAGGACATGTTCTGCTGACTGTAGGTCAGTATGATGATTACTGGTTCATCCTTCACCCTTAACTTTTCTCCATATCACCAAATGAATTCAACTTCCATAAAGGACAGACAACTAACAGAAGGATAACAAAGGAAGCAACAGCAGATTTGCTCATCTATGTTTGTGTGTGTGTGTGTATGCACATTAGGGGATAGTAAGGAAAATACAATGAATCAAGAAAATAAGGCTTATTACTGCCCAAACACCATCTCAAAGAAATACTAGAAGGGAGTATATGCACAAGAGTGAGAAAAATTCAGCCTTTAGTATTCTAAATGTATCAGAATTTCCTGTGTAGTAGGTATTGACATTTTCATACTTTTACTTCTAGAATACACAAATTGATGAAATAGGATTCTAAATGAAAACTGATAGGGATAACTTGAACCTTACTGCTTTTGGAACCAGTTGGCAGAAATATTTAATACAAAGATTAGCAGATCTAAATTATTAAATATTTTAAGCATCCATCATGCTTTGAAAAATAGCTTGTACAACATACATGTTTGAGGTTTGTATAGTAAGAGCAATAACACTATTGTTTCTCATTTTGAGCTCAGAACTGACAAGCTGTAGACATCCATTATGAGTAATACATATGGGTTAGAATTTACTACTAGGCTATAAGAGTTTACAATCCATCATTTTTAGAGACCCTAGCTACTTTTTATTATGCTTCCTTTAAAAATAAATCATCAAGGAAATTTCTCATGGAACTATGATACTGCCAAATATCTGACCAAGTTAAATGAGAAAGCACTAATTCTTAACTCAAATAATATTTGAATTAAGCATATTTCAGAAATTAGTACTAATTGAAGCTGAAGGACATTATTATGTGTGCTGTGAGTAAGTGGTTGAGAAAAAGGCTCCTGGAAAGAATTTTTCTACTCATTTTACATTAGCCACTAATCACACTAAACTACACTGTATATATCCTCTCTGAAACACCTTGCTTGCTGCATAGTCAAGTACGGTCAGTTTCATTAATTCAAAGGTGACTTTGTAAATCTAACTCCAATTCAGAAGCTCCCTTTTATGTTTTTGTTATACTTAATGAGGATTTTAAACTCCACCTTTTAATTTTCAGGTTAATTGTAACCCAAGGGACACTAGTTACCTTTTGACACTCCCCCAAATTGCTTGTTAACTGGAAGACATACACTCAGACTGGAGTCAAGAGGGTCAGGAGGAAAAGCAGCAGCTTCAGGACAAGGCGGGGACAAAAGGTTTCTAGTAAAGCCACTTAGCAAAGCCATTTAGCTAGAGGCCGTTGTGTCAATTTTCAAGGCGAAGAAAGTTCCTGACAATTTCTACAGTCTTTCACAAAAGTAAAATATACTTTCTGCAATTGCAATTTCTATCTAGGAAGACTAAAAGTTCCTAAATAAAATAAAGCAATTGCCAACCAGGACAAATCCAAATCTATTTAGTTACTTGTGCTGTTTTCTAACACCAGCTGTTTCCATGCCTCTTTAAAAAGGAAAACTCTTATCTTCAATTCTTTGGTTCTCTCTATACTAACATTGTTGTAAAAGAATAAAATGATGGAGATCAGAAAAATCTACTAACAATAGATGCTGGAGGGAATGCAGCCAGGAGGGATCACTACTAAACTGTTGTTGGCAGTGCAAAACTCGTTCAACCACTATGGAAATCAGTATGGCAGTTCCTCAAAAGACTAAACATAGAGCTCCCCTATGACCCAGGAATTCCACTACTTGGCATTTACCCAATCATTCAGAAACAAGGACATAGTAAATGCAAGTAATTTGAGTACCATTCCATTTCTCATCTCTAAAATGGAGAAATACTAGCACAGATGAATATACAATTGTTATAAACATTGAATATAATTTGGAATGCAAATGTGTTTAGTCTGAAATCTGGAAACCAATATGTGATGGGTATTGGCCATTTTACCCGCCCACTTTTTGTATGCCTCAGCTTTATTGAAATATAATTCATATGTCATAAATTCACCTCGAAAAGGTACAGATGAGTCCCAGCTTTATAAAAGAAATTGTGTATTCACATGCACTCTTTCCCCCAGTAACAATTAGTAATCTACTCTCTGTATCTGCAATTTGATTCTTATAGTATTTCAAGTAAGGTAAATTATGTAGTCATTTGACTGTGGCTTCAGTTAATCTCATGTTTCAAGATTTATTTTCCTTCCTTCCTTCCTTCCTTCCTTCCTTCCTTCCTTCCTTCCTTCCTTCCTTCCTTCCTTCCTTCCTTTCCTTCCTTCCTTCCTTCCTTCCTTCTTTCCTTCTTAATTCCTTTTCTGGTGCTACAGGATGTAAATTCGATGTCTCATATTTTGTAGGAAGATTCTGTCTCCAAAGTCATACCTCTAGTCTTTTGCATTATTTTTTAAAAAGGTCATTGCATTTATGCTTGGGACAGACTAGACCATGATCATCCTATTCATGCTTCCTGTGTAACTGAGATGATAGCTGCTGGCCATTCGGCTCATTTATTGGTAAATTTGGGGTCTTGTTTCAAACTTCTATCCTCCTAATCTAAGCATCGTGAGTAGTTAGGATTATATGTGTGAGACAATATAACCATTTTCAAGGTTTTTTTCATAAGGAAATCAATGTAAAATTATTTGTTTTGTTCTTACAGCTAAGTTCCAATTACATGAGTATTTCATTGGCTTCCATTTCTTTGCTATTATAAACAAATGCTCCTATAAATGCATGAGTGTATAATTTGTGGATATATGTTTTCAGCTGGATATATATTTATGAGTGGAAATGGTAGGCTATATATTAAGTGTTTAATTTCAAATTTGTGATGAACTGATAAACTTACTTTTCTAGCAGTTACACAAATATCCTTTTTAAAAATATATAACCACTATGTATATGGGCTCAAATTTCTCCACATTATCATCAACACTTTTCATTTACTCCATTTTTTTTTTGCCAGTCCTGGGGCTTGTCTTGAACTCAGGGCCTGAGCACTGTTCTCAACCTTTCTCAAGGCTAGTGCTCTACCACTTGAGCCACAGCATTGTCTTCAAGCTTTCTCAGGGCTAGTGCTCCACCATTTGAGCCATTGCACCACTTCTGCTTTTTTTTTCTGTGCGTGGTACCAAGGAAGCAAACCAAGGGTTTTGTAAATGCTTAGGCATTCACTCTACTCCTAGGCCACACTTCTAGCCCTACTCCATTTTTTTATTGTAGCTATTCTGTGATTCTGAACTGAATATCCTTCATGAGTAATCATACTTATTTCACATACTTACTGATAATTTATATGATTAAGATACTTTTTGACTATTTTTATCACATTTACTTTCTCATTATTAACATTTAAGGGCTCTTTATACAATTTGGCTATAAACTCCCTTATAGGGTTTCCATATATTTTTTTCTCCTATGAGTTATTTTACTTTTCTGAGGTTGCCAAGTCCTTGTCCTTCCCTTTTGATATTATTTTATTATCATTATTACTATTATTATAATTACTATTACTTACAGAAAATAAAACGTATTCATTAGATATATCAATGCAGTTGTATTTTCATTTCTATTTTCCTGTAATTTCTCAATAGTTCTGATGTAGTCAACACAAGAAAAAATTACTCTATAACTTGAGAGCTGGAGAAGTAATGAATCTTAATAGTGAGGGCAGAAACACCAACTATCAGCCAGAAAGTAGGATCTCAAGGGATAATTAATGTGCTGTTGAAAATAACCAGTGAAGCTAACAAACCATGCTTAGGGAGAAGGACCAAAGTCACAGAAAATCTGGAAGTCTCAAATGGACTAGGCCATATAGGCATAGTACCAAATGGTTCTTTAGAGCCTTGTCTTTTGCATCACTTTACTTTTTATGGTTCCATAAATTAAAAGAAATGCAGAAACAAGAACATATAATTAAAGTGGAATGCTGTCCTTTTCAATTAACACAGTAATTGAATGCAGTGAAGAAAGTTAATTCATTTATTTTTAACTGAAGACCTTTTATACTAGGAGGATCCCAACCCATATCACACAAACATCGCTTTCTCTCATTTAAGAATAAAGTGGACTTTTACCAGACAGCTATGCTATCAAAGAGCCAATTAAAGGAAATGAATGCATTTCTTACCCCTTTTGAAGATGAAATAATAGTAATGTGGAAAGGATACTTAGTTTATGTTGCACAGGAATAATTCTATTTTTAAAATACTAAAAAGAACTTCAATCCAATGAACAGATCCCTCCAATAAAACGATAGTACAATACCCATGCCTTTGTTTATCCACAGTAAGGACTTTTAAGAGAATGACAAATATTTCAAGCTTTGCCAATGGAAATAAAAGTAGAGAATTATTTCCTTCTTCAAGCTCATTTTCCTAAAGTGTCATAACTTCATTTTATTGCTTTGTTGTGTTTTACTTAGTTGTATTTTTGACAAACAAAAACCTTACATTCAATACATGTGTATGTGTAACATGATGCTTTTGATACACTACATATTTTAAATTATTACTACAATCAAGATAATCATTCTAATCAGTCAGTGT
Source organism: Megascapheus bottae (assembly GCF_031878675.1). Taxonomy (NCBI): domain Eukaryota; kingdom Metazoa; phylum Chordata; class Mammalia; order Rodentia; family Geomyidae; genus Megascapheus; species Megascapheus bottae. Next base: position 84,717,747 of record NC_143547.1, read on the forward strand.
TTCAACTTTTAATTTGTAATTTTTAAGATCAAATATTGCTATGAAAGTTTATATGACTATAACCCAAAGACAAAAGAGACTGAAATATTTAGAGAATAGTGACTTAAACATCACTCCATTTTAATTTACTATGCCGTCACTTAATTGAAATTCATTAAAATTAACAAGTCATTCAAACATCACGTAACTAGTTTGTGGTTGCCACAGGCCTCTTTGGGAAAATATTGCTATGATTTTTTTTCAGTTGTTATGTATGGAAGCCAAATTGTTCAAATATTTTTACCCTTTCCCTAACTAGTTTTCTTTGTTGTTTCAAATTCCATCTCTGTAGAACATGAAAATAGGTATTACTATACCATCAATTTTTCAGATGAGAAAGCTGAAAGGCTAGGTTACTCATCCAAGTTTTTAAGGCAAATAAATAAAGGGCTTAATATGAACCCAAGCATTGTGGAGCTCCACTATTCATGCAAGTAACTACTGATCTATAGCACTAACTCCAAAAACAATACTCTTCTTTTGCTTCAAAAATAAAAGATTGAGTTGTAACGGCTATCAAATTATGTGACATCTTTTGTTTTAAATTTTCATAGTTCAATAATAAGTTCAGTAAATTAATTTCAAAGTTTAGTAGCTGAGCATACACAAGAACAAGTCAATAAAACCATCATGGGGCCCTGGCAACACAATTTCAGAGGGACAATATTACATACCCCCAATCTGAAAATGTTTTAGAGATACCCAGTCATGAATTGATATTTCTACACTTGTTCAATTGCTAGCAGAAGGTATGCAAGAGGTACTGGTTAAAAGAAGTGTTACACAAATTAATTGATATTAACAGGTACTGATAGTGTTGATAATGTGTCATCCCCTAATTGAAAATATGTTAATTGATTATATGTTTATATATTATATGTGTCTGTATGTATATATAATATATAAATCATATGAGAAGGAAATAAAAGCTTTAAGTTTCATTTGAAGTATAAGAAGCCTGTCTGTATTCAAATCCTTGATGTTAAGTACAGAGCACTTTGAGAAATAGCAATGGAGCTTTCAATAAAATACTAAATGTGTACTTGCAAAAAAAAATGTTTCAAAGTTTTAGGACTTGTGCTGAAAATGTCCTTATTAACAACGACTCATGTTGAGTCTGCTGAATTATCCTAAGTACAGTTTGTATCCATTAATTAAAAGTAACTGATATTTTTTTTGCTGACTTAACTCTTCACCTGCTTTCAAACATCCAGCTCCATTTTCTGGGCTTCAGATAATGACAATATCACATTTTAGAGAACCCAATGTTAGCTCTTGTCTGTAAGTACACCTACTGACAGGATGAGAATTTCAGAGCCCAATAAGTCTATTCTATGTCCATCTTGACTAGGATGTAGCCCAAAATTCCATACTCAAAATATTTATATAGAATTCAAGATTGCAAATGGACCCTCTGGAATTAGCCTGTTCACAATAACAATATGTCATTCACTGTTTTCTGTTTCTACAATGCAATTTTATCTCCTTACTTTATTGCTAATTTTCTATGGATAAACTTTCCTGCATTAAATATTCTAGAAGTTCCAATAATATTTATCCCTATTCATATTTTGCAATCCATTGAAACATCTTATCTGTAAGGAGCTTTCTATGACTTGCTCAGGATATATTAGCTTATTGTATTCAATGCTGTTTCAGCATTGAATGATTATTTTTATAACTTATTGTACCATTCCCAGAGTTTACTTATGTCTTCCTTCCTAACTTGTGCTTGTTAGGTAGAGTGATCTTTTTCCTCAAATTCAAAGAAGGAAGAGTTTATCTTTGTTAATTTTATTGATATACTATTTAAAGTTTGTGTTGTAACACCATAATGATGCACAAAATATTACTTGAATTACTGAAAGATAATTAATTGTCCTAGCTTGTGTGTTTATATTACAAACACTCATTAAATTTCTATAGTAATTTTCTGCTCACACTATTATGCTTTCTCAGGAAGAAGGAGAAATCATTTTGTCACTGGAGTTAATAAGCACCACAATAGCAAGCACAATTATAGGCTCATGATCTTTTTTTGTTTTTTTTGATTTGTCTGTCATGGGGCTCGGACTCTGGGCCTAGGCACTGTCCCGGAGTTATTCAGCTCAAGGCTATCACTCTACCCCTTGAGTCACAGTGCCACTTCCGGTTTTCTAGTGGTTAATTGAAGATAAGAGTCTAAAGGACTTTAGTGTCTGGGCTGGCTCTGAACTGGGATCCTCAGATCTCAGCCTCCTGAGTAGCTTATAGTGAGTCCCCACACGTGGCTTGTGATTCTTATAGTAATCTTAGGATTACTATACACTTAACAGAAAATGAGTTTGACATTATAGACCCAAGCCAATTCCTATCTCTATATATCATAGGTAAAAAAACTTCTAGAAGTTCAGTTAATTGTAAAATTTATCTATTTTAATTGGTAATTTCCAAATGATTGAATTTTTCAACATTAGGCAAAAAAAGAATGAAACCTACAACCCGAAGGACAGAAGTAAGTTTTCACCATATAACAGGGTGAAGTATTTTTGTTTCATTATTCAGCTTATCAATTTATGTCTTAAAACGAGTCCACTATTGAGGTTTCAATTTTACAGGAAGAATAGCAGAGGACAGAAAGGACATGTGTGTGAGAGAGAGAAGGAAATACCTTTTTTCTATGCACCATCTTTGCTTAGCATGACCCTTGCAAAGGAAATATGAAGGGAAAATTTGTGAGATAGGAAGTTAAGTGGCAAGTAAAATTATTGTGTTTTACAAAAACATAATCTGCATGCCACGCTGGACAGATACAAAATGTATCATCATAAAAACATGTTTAGTGTTTTCTGTAAGTGCTTATACAGCTTTGTAGAAATACTGTCATTTTCTTCTCCACTCTGTCACTGTTTAAAATGTAAAAATCCTATTTAGAGAAAGAATAAGAAGAAAAATAAAAACTCTGTTGTATACTATGCAATTCATGTAAGCAAATTATATATACAAAATATCCTTCAAACTGTCATTTGTTGAGTATTGAAAAGCAGTCTTGATATATGATTAGATAAAAAGCGTACTCAAACTCTGTAATTATTATTATCCTAGATTTACAAAGAGAAAACTGAAGCCCAAAGAATTAAAAAAAACTCTTTGGAGGTTTTATAGTAAGTAAGTAGCTGGCAGGGCTAGAGGTTAGAATACATACATGTTTGCAGTCATTTCTTCTAATGGAAGAAAACATTGAAAAAGACTTTAGAATTCCTTTCCTTCACATTTACCCAAAAGATTATAAACCAGGTTACAGTAAAGCCACCAGCATAACCATGTTTACTGTAGTACTGTTCACCACAGACAAGGTGAAGTTAGCCCAGATGCCCTTCAGTGGATGACTAAATCAAGAAAATGTGGTTGGTAAACACAGTGGAACTTACTCATCTGTTAGAAAAACTGATATTATTTGTAAAGAAATGGAAAAACTTTCAAAAATTAACTAAGTTAGGTCCAGAAAACAATGGTTCCCTGTTTTTTCTCCTATGTGAAAGTTAGATTTAGCTTGTAAACATCAAAGTAGATATGTTGGGTAGTATGCAAGTATGTGTAAATGTATTAACTGAAATATTATAAGGTCACAGGAGATGAGTATATTGCTTCTCTGAAACAATAAGCTGTATTGAAAAGTATATTTGTTCCAGAAAGACTTCTTAGATGTCTGCTTATAATGATAGGCAGGAAAGAAGGGGAAAATGTAGAAGGAAAGGAGAGGAGTGGAGAGGAAAGGAATGGAAAGGAAAGGTAAGGAAAGAAGTCATTGTTCAATTCTTGCATAGGTAATAAGTATTGAAAAATTCAGGGGCTCTACCTCAACTCTGAAATTGTCATTATATCCCTCCAGGCTACTATCCAAGCCAACCTCACTGCTGAATACACTATACTGCTGATGTAGAATGATGTTTCTTATGCTCTTAGAGAGGGGAACTACAGTGAATTTTGTAACCAGGACAGCAGAATTCTGACATCAAACAAAAAAACCACCATAGCACAAGGGAATGTATACATTCAAATGAACTTCAGCTCCTTAATTTATTCTTTCAATGTGTGATACAATTAGGAGACCAATATATTATCATATCCAAAATGCTTTTGGAAGATCTCATTGACACGTGTGTAATGATTGTTTATGAGCTTGACACAGTCAGCTTTTCTACGCTCGTGTTTTTGAACAAAATTATCCTAGGTACATTGAATATCTACTATTCAACAGACTTATCTCTAAATAATATTTGGCTGTTCTCCTAACTGAAAGCCATTCTCAAAGAAAACTATGTCCATCAGAAATAATATGCAATGATAAATCTTATAAACTGAAAGCCATACTAATATGTTTTCACATACATGTTAGTACAGATAGCATTGGAATCAGTTTATACACTGATTATTTGTAAGAAGTGCATGCTTTAAGTTTACTTTATACACATCATTTGTAAGTATATATATGACCATATGCTTCCATGTACACATATGTTCTTTCTGGTAGAAGGTATCGTTTTAATCATATCAAGGAAGGAGAGAAGAAAAAATAGAAGTAAAAATAAAAACAAATTAAGAAAAGTAAAAAAGAGAAGAAAAGAAAAGGAAAACAAGCAATAAATTATCCCCAATAGCTAATTATCTAATGCCAAATATTTTATAATTGTAGTTTTACAGTTAACCATTTTATGTGTCATTTTGTCCCCATGTACATATTATGTGGATGAAAAACCTCTATGTGATATGTGAGAGAAGAATAACACATTTAAATCAGCAAATACTTGAAGCACTGTGACAGCTGTTACACTGAATGAAGTGAGATTGCCCTAGAAAAGGAAAAATGACTTGAAATCTGTTCATTGTCATGTTTTTATTGATCAATCTGTGAATAAAGTAAATAAAAATTAGATTCAGTGGAAAATTCAGAAATGAGAGTTGATAATTGATAATTGTGGTAAATAAAGGTGTGAGTAGTGAGACACTGACATTTTTTTAAAGTTGTTTCCAGAGAGACCTTCCAGATCTTATTGAAAAAGGAAGACACATAAAGTGTAATTTCAACTGTTACATGCAGTGTATTATCTGTTTGAAAGAAATGAGATAAACACCTCAAAATACCCACCCCAAAATGTAGCATATAAACATTAAACAACAAAAAAGGCAAAATATATGAGAGACAAAGCTCAATTCCTTACTATTCAAAAAAGTCTTTTAAATCAATAGTAAAAAGTCGAGTAATCCAACTGAGAAGTGAGCAAAGAATATAGTAAGTTGATGTAAAAGTGTACTGACAAAAGTAGATATTCAGCCTCACCACACAATTATAGGTACAATTAAAAACTGAATTATGAAATTGGTTTTTACCTATTATATTCACAATGATTAAAGAGTTTGATAACAGGCAGCATTAATTTAGAGAAACAAGTGCTTTCTCACAAAGTAGAAAGAGAATAAATGTATCCAACTACTGTATAAGCCAATGTAGCAATATTTATGAAAATCACAAATGTACATTTGTTTTTAACTATGTAGTTTCATACGTAAGAATTTATCCCAACAGTCATTTTGTATCTTTTGGTCCACAATTTCAAAGACTATCCATGCAGGGTTTTGCAAAAACTAGAAACAACAAATTCCTCAGGAAGAAAATGCTTAAATAGATTTTAATGCATTCATAGAAAAGACTAGATAATTGTTCAAAATACTGTTATATGTGTGAATTTGTATGTATTAGGTATGTTTGTATACACACAGTGTGTATATATAGAATGTTTCTGAAAACACCACTAAGTAAAATATGCAAGAGATAAGTTTTGGAGGAAAGCATGAAACATTGACAGTTGATCCTAACAAAGAGCATGATAGGGTAATGTTCGTAAAGACTGGGGTGGAAATGAAGGAGAACTGAATTTTCCAATATATACTACTCAATGTTATTTTAGTGTTTTCTATGAATGCATTATTTTAAGACAGTTACTTAGATATATTCTAGTAAACTGTAGATTTTAAGGATCTATATCACATGAAACTACCATCTGTCTATTAAAGATTGTAAAATTCAATCATCACAAATTTAAAATGTTTTGTTACTTTAAAATGAGGCCTGTACTCATTAGCATTCACTTCCCATTTCTTGTTGTTTTTGTCTCTAAAACACAAATCTAATTTTTGTTCTATGGACTCACCTACTCTACTTTTTTTCAAGTGAATTCTTTTTAAGTAACAGACAAATTGATATGTTTATGATATACAACATGATGTTTTGAAAGATACAGAGCTTATAGAATATTTAAATTGGGCAATCACCACATGCATTATCTCCTGTTATTAATTTATAAAATACTTCACATTCACTGTTTTAGGACTTTCTTCATTTGATCAACATTTCAGCCTTTAGTAACCCCATTCTCTCTCAACTTGAGCAAGATCAACCTCCTTAGTTTCAACAGGGTGGATCACGAGATATTTGTCTTTGTATGCTTAGTTTATTTCATATTCTTCATACTTTAAATGATATCATATTAATATGTAGTCTTTTATGAGTTTTATATTTCAGTAAGTATAATGATTTCTAACACTACTCCATGTTGTAATATATATCAGAAGTTAATTTTGTGGCTAATATTCCACTGTATTTTTTTATATTCACTCAGTAGATTTTGGATATTTCAGGTTTTTGTTTTGCTTCTACAAATAGTGCTGCTATGATCAGCTATGTATGTACGTAAATATTACACTTAACAAAATTAGTCCACTAGCTGCTCAGGAAAAACTTGCCTAATGGGTTAAAATGAAATATAAGTAAATACAGAAGATTCTCTATGAAGAGTTATTATACAGTAGAATGGAGAGCTTACTTATAATGTACAGATAACAATATTAATTATATCGAAGATTCAAGGCTAAAATTTCACCTTCCTCCAAATAGGACCTACATGTCTATTCTGTAGATTTCAGGTTTGTCAGCCCCACAAATACATGCTTATTTTTTCCCTCTCTCACCTGTTTGTTCTCTTTCTATACACACACACACACACATACACACACACACACAAAACACACATATATGCATGCACAACCATTATGTGAAGAATCCTGACTAATGCAAGATTCAATGGGCAACATTATTAAAAAAGTATTTCTCAAGCGATTTAAATAAAGTGTAATAATGTTATAGTTGAGAAAAGAGTTGTTTATATATATACAGACAGCTGACAATAAAGGGAGTATAATTGAATGACTTCCTAGGATAATAATTACTTTCCAAAATTTTGAAAAGGAAATTATAATAAGGACACAATGGTGTCCTTAAACCTGTGTGGTTATAAAAGGTGAATGACAAAATGATAACTTCATCATTTTAAACATATACAATGTGTTGAAAAACATTCAGTTTCCTGGTTCTCCCAAACTTCTTTTAATATAATTATATGGTTCCTGGAGGCTAGTTATAATTGAATTACAGGGTGTCTTGTTCACATTCTAGCTGATGAAAAAAATTGCTCAGCTCTGCTTTGCGGTTCTCTAAATACCAGCAAGAATACTCGTGAGGCAGCTTATAATTCAATTATAACTCCCCTCTGGGAACCATATAATTATATATAAAAGACCTAAGCCATCATATGTTCTCCATTTATTTTGTGTTATGAAAGGATTTGTCTAAAGTCTAATATTAAATTTGAATAGGTCTACGTCAATTTGTGCTTCAAGATTTACCTAGATACGTATATAATAAATTCAGCTACCAGAAGGATACTCATATCCTTGTTTACTCACATAAAAATCATAAAATATAATATCTATATTTGAATATCTACATAGAGTTATACATATATATGTGTACATAAAGAGTTCTCTATATTTTTGTATTTACCCAACTATAGACCAAAATAGTCTAAAAATGGTGTCTATATTGAAAATGATATTAGACACACGCAGATCATGTCATTTCCAAATAATACAGTATAGTAACTAATATTGTAAAACTTGCATTCTATTTGACATATAAATCCAAAGCTCCCCTATGACCCAGCAATCCTACTCCTTGGCATTCACCCAAGGGCATAATAAAGCTTCTAGGAAAATGATGTTCATTGCAACATTATTTGCCATAGCTAAGATATAGAAGCAACCCGGATGCCCCTCAGTAGATAAATGGATCAAGAACGCGGGACTGCATTAAACTGCAGAGCTTCTGTAAGGCAAAGGACATAGCTAGTAAATTAATTAGGAAGCCTACAGAATGGGAGAAGATCTTCACTAACCATACAATGGACAAAGCCCTCATATCTAAAATAAATAAACAGCTAAAAAATTGAATTACTCCAAAACTAATGTCCAAGTAACAACCATCCCATTAAAAGATGGGCAAAGACTTAAAGAGAGTGTTCTCTGAAGAAGAAATAAAAATGGCCTATAGACACATGAAGAAATGTTCGACATTTCTGGTCATAAAAGAAATGCAAATCAAAACAACTCTAAGATTCCACCTCACTCCAGTTAGAATGGCCAGGATCAAGAAAACTAATAACAACAGATGCTGGAGGGGATATGGCCAGGAGGGATCCTTACTACACTGTTGGTGGGAGTGCAAACTCATTCAACCACTATGGAAAGCAATATGGCAGTTCCTCAAAAGATTAAAAATAGAGCTCCCCTATGATCCAGCAATTCTACTACTTGGCATTTACCCAACCGTCCAGAAACAAGGGCATACTAAATCTATTAGCACAGTGATGTTCATTGCAGCACTATTTACCATAGCAAAGATTTGGAACCAACCCAGATGTCCCTCAGTTGATGAGTGGATCAACAAGATGTGGTATTTATACACAATGGAATTCTATGCTGCTGTCACAAAGAATGACATGCCCCATTTGTAAGGAATTGGAAAGTCTTAGAAACAATCATATTAAGTGAAGTAAGCCAGACTCAAAGGAACATAGGCCCCAGAGTCTCCCTCATTTGTTATAATCAGTAGAAACCTTGGGATCTCCTAGCAGAGATTTACCATAGAACAAAATCTAGAGACATAAGGCCAAATAGTATGACACTAAATGTAAGGACCTCCAGGATAAAGAAACAAAAACCATATAATGAGTGATTGTTGTCCTTAATGTACTATGTTATCTCTTATCTCTTTTACTATCCCTTGGTTATATCATATTGTTACAATATTTCACCTTGTGATCTGATATAATTTATATGTGCTTAATTGGTTATTTGAAATTGGATAGGGAAGGGGGTAAATCAAAATGAGTGGGGGGAAGGAGGAGGGAAATGGGTACCATGTCATGAGAAAGGGTATCAATGTTTGTGAAGTAATGCACCTTCTATCTGGTGAATATAATGTAACCCTTCTATTAATTACAATTTAAAAATAAAACAGAAAAAAGAACAATGGAATTCTATGTTGTCATCAGACAGAATGACATCTCCCCATTCATAAGGGAAGACTTGGAAAAAATCATAATAAGTGAAGTAAGCCAGACCCAAAGGAGCATAGGCTCAATGGTTTCCCTCATTTGTAATAATTATACACCTACTATTCTCCTAGCAGAGGATCACAATTCCTCAAAATATATGTCATAGAGGATGAGACTAAACAAAATGAACTCTAGGTCATGGATACAAGAGGTTTATCTTTGTGATTTTTGTTCTTAATGTACTATGAGAAGATATTTCTTTTTCTTTCCAGTTATGGTTAATCTCAAGTGGTTACTGTATCTGACCTTGCTACTTGGTATTCTGTATATACACTTATTTATTTGAAATAGGAAATGGAAGAGGGAAAAAATGACTGGAGGGTGGGGGAGGGAAAGGGGAGAAAAACATGAGAAGGGGTATCAAGGTTCAAGATGAACGTAGCTGTAAACCCTCTATACATTATCCTGACAATAAAATACAATAAAAACTCCAAAGATAATTTTAAATATTTAAGTGGATTACATGTAAGTTATATGCGAATACTGTACCATTTAATATAAGGGCTTTGTTCTGGACAATTAATCACTTATTTATATCAATATAGAGTTGCTTATATGCTGTGTTTACTCTTTTAAAAAAAATTTTTGGCAGTCCTGGTCTTGGGCTCAGGGCCTGAGCACCGTCCTTGGGTTTTCTCAAAGCTAGAGCTCTACCACTTGAGCCACAGCAACACTTCTGGCTTTTTTTTTCTATGTATGTGGTACCAAGGAATTGAACCCGGGTCTTATGCATGCTAGGTAAGCACTCTACCACTAGGCCAATGTCCTGGGGACATGCTGTGTATATTCTTAGTAGGATTATCAAACCTGCTGCATGATATACTTATATATGTGTATATACACATGTATGTGAATATTCATTTATGTACCACAGACACACTTTTAAAATTTTAATTGAACTTTAATGAAATAGTTGAACATTTCTGCCACAAATACTATGTCTCAGATCAGAAAAAAAGATTAGTATGTTTTATCAACTATTTAATGCTCCAAAATTATATAACTCATTTTGATCATATTCCATAGCAACACCTATTGCACTTAGCCTCAGTTATTCATTTACCAAAAAAATAACAGGACTGATGCTCTGTGACAAGCATTGTGCTTTCCATCACTGTTCGCAGCTCATTTATGAATACATTTAGGCTCATAAAGGTTCATGTCTATTTACACATACATGCATGCATCCACACGTACACACACAGACCTTCTATAGGAGAACAGAAGTTAAGATTGTTGCCTATTTAATTCCATAAAGATTTCATGTATGTCCAATATTTAGTACTGCACTTGGCTATCGAATGTAGGAAATAAAGGATTAGCTACAACATAGATCATATTCTCTAGAACTTTCCAGTTTAGCTGAAGTGCTAAGGATAGCATGCAAGTACAGGAAACCAGAGATTGCCAACAAGAAGCATTGAATATAGTTAATGTGCTGAAGTAGATATGATGTATGCCAAAAATAAATTCTCCATACTCTACAGGATTGCTAGTGAGATATCCTGCAGTTGAAACACAATTATCCTAACAATTCCATTTTAGTTACTAACATGTGACCCCAAATAATAAAGTGAAAGGGGTACATGCCAGGCTATGAAATCAGAATACAGAGCTTCTAGTTTTAAAACTAAAAAGTTTTGGACAAATTACTTAGCCTGTTCATTTGTTCATATGCTTGTATACATGTACAAAATAAGATGGTTTTGTTTTTACAAAATGATGATTTGGTAAAAATTAAAAGAATTAATATAGGAAAATAACTTTGACTAGGTTTTGGCCAATAGTAAGTCGTCAATAATTATTCAGTATTATTAAAACTTTGTTACTATTGTGGCATTCTCTGTCCTCATCATCATCATCCACCATCCTCCATCATTTTTGCCATTGACCTTGCAATCAGTACTGACAAGAGATGAAGGACAAATTTTCACTAGATTAAGAGCCAGATGCAACTAGATTTTTATAACAAAGCCATGTTTTTAAAGGTTAGAAAAGACTTAAAAAGTTTAAAGAGTTGAAAAGATATAATCAAGTTAATATAACTAAGAAAAAGATCTGATCACCTAAAGCCTACTACAATCTATAAAAGATTCGGAGGCCAAAAAACCTCAAAATTGTCGGCTTTCTTAGGTGCATCTAGGGCAAGATTCAAAATGGATGAATAAGTACCCTGCTAGACCAGTGATGTAGTGAGAGTTGTCAAACAAATCCTCAAATCAATAAATAGACAACTTCTATTTTGCATCTGTTGTTTTTGACTAGGAAGAATAACAGAATCTTCTGTAAGAGTACACGGAAGGCCAGGATTTACAAAGAGACACTCTTTTTTTTAAAATTGATGTTTCTGAGCTTTTATCAAAGATTTCCTAGAATAATGTCTTAGCTCTGAGAAAAAGAAACAACAAATACCAGATGGCAACATAGAAATACTCCATCCAAATGTATCTTGACAGACTAAGTTACTGTCTTTGATGTAGGCAAAATAATACAGAGGACAGAGAAAAGGGTAGATATGTTGCACATTTACCAAGACATTTTTCAAGTCCTTTGTGATGTGTTATTTTATGGTTTTAAATATAAATTTAGGGAATTGATGATGGTACAAATAGGTTGTCACATAAAAGAATGAACCAACCGTAGAAAAATAAGTGATTCATTTGGCTTGACATCTTCAATCCTTTGTTGTAGTTAACATTTTTATTCATATTGTAGGAAAGGGAATACAGTTTGCCTATAATCTAGAATAAATTACGTATATCCAGCTTGTTAAATGACAAATCATGGCATCATAAATATATAGTAGGATGAAACTATGAGCCAAACATAGTTATGATTTCAAAGACAGATGTTTCTGAGCTCTTCATCTGTGTTAAAACACTTTAAGTATATGGTAGGAGAAATTAGCTTAATATAGCTGTGTATAAAGACTACAAAATTTTAGTTATCTCTAAGCACAGTCAGTTGGCAGGAGGATGAGCTGATGTGAGCTTAGGATGTGTTAAGTGAAAATGTAGACAATACAGAAAAAGAGTGATTCTGTTTTATTTACGTTATTGCTTTACATCTGTGTCTTCTGTTTAATTGTGGGCTCTTCATGTTAGAAAATCAAAGTCCAAATAAGTAGAAAATACTTAGGTATATCATCCCTCCATGTACTTAATGGAAAATAAAATCATAGGGTTAGACAATTAACTCATAAGGATGCTACTCATGGTGAATATATATCTAAAATATGACAACTAAGAGTGTGAGTAGGTAAAAAGCTGTGGAGATAAAGAATACAAGATTGCCACAAGATTTAGGACATTTAAAGAATGATTTGGTGATGCCAGAGGCCTGTTTTAGCTTTTTTATTTATCTCCAAACTGAATTCCATAAATGTGGTAATAGTGTGTATTCCCATCAATAGTGGGTGATAGTTCCTCTTTCCTTTAATCCTTGCTAGCATTTGTTGTTGGGCCTTTTCGTAATGATGATCTTTCTGACTTTTCTGCCACTTTGGGCATATATATGACAGGATAAATCAACATACTAAAGTATACTTACATACTCATGTTCATAACTTAAACAAGTATCAGAATCAGACTAGTTATTCCACAACTGATAAATTATACACACACATACACTTAACTAAAAAAAGGAGAATACATTTTTCATTAGGGGAAGGAACGAAGGGGTCAGTAGGAGAGGGAAAGGAATTGAAAAAGAATGAGGAAACTGAAGATAGAAAATATTACATATTTTGCACAATGGTAGAATAAAATAACCCACAAAAGGTTGTTTTTAAATGGAAGTTAGGGTGGAGAGGGGTTAAGAGTATATAATAGAGGAAATGAACTTTCTCCAAATGCACAATATATATGCATATATATAGCACATGTATATATCCATATATATGTATATATATAAATTTATATGAATCCCATTTATACTATCAGTGAACCGTGAAAACAAAAAAAGGAAATCACAGAAAAGATTAAGAGTATTCCATGGGATATCTTCTATCAGAAGGTCCATTTTTCTTGAACTGTATACCCCATGTATCATTTCCTATTGGTTTCTATCCCAGAGTACATTCCTACACTAAGAAGGACCGAAACACAGAAAATACACAGCATTTTTTAACTTCTGTCATTGCTATATTCTTCTTATAATCACTGAAGTACTGGTTTCACAGTACTTCATCAAGGAGAAGTGGCAAGTTACTTTATCTGAGAGAATATCAAGGTTATATCAAAATTGTATTTTCTCTAGATCTAAGTAATGTCATCTGAAAAAGGAGGGAGTCAGATTAAATGACCACTAAGGTCATGTTTCTGGTGTAAACTGCATTTTAATTGTATTGTCATTCAGTTAGTTTTGAAAATTTTATAACTTCTTCATGAAAATTAATTATTTCACTTAGTGAATTAAACAGTGAAATATTGGCATTTTACATATCAATTTATCACAATGTTGAAAATTTTAAGTTTATACTTCCAGACAGATGGGTTGTGCCCTAAATGAAAATTATAAAAACTCATTGAAAGAGATTTTTACTTGTTTATTTCAAATAGGAGGGGAAAAATGAGGGGAAGGGGTATGGGGAGGGAAATGGAGCAAAAACATAAGAAGGGATATCAATGTGTGAGAAGTAATGCACCCTCTATCTGGTGAATATAACTGTAACCCCTCTATATACTGAAATAAAAAAATAAAAAGTAAATTAAAATACAACATCGAGGACTCAATATTTGCATACCCAATGCTATGGATGTGGTATTGGATATATAAACACAACTACATAGACATACAAATTTATGACTCTACAGGCATAATGCTCTATTGCATAGATTAATATATATCTATGACATACAAACCCTCAGCCTAATTTTATGTTCTAAAATCTAAGTGCCAGTGATTATATATAGAGATTCCTTCTTGAATTCTTGTTTGTTAAACATGTCATGTAAAAATCAATGTTAATAAATTCTTTAATTAAAAAAAAACTTACTGAAAGCTGTTGAACAATAGAAGGATGGTGTCAGTGAAAAGGAGGGAAGGGGTTAATCTGATTAAAGTTCTATGTATGCATGTGTGAAACACCATAATGAAACTACTTTGCCAATTAACATATACTTAAAAATGAATGAGGAATTTAAGACAGGTGTGATCTGGGGAGTGGTACTACTAGAAAGAGGGAAAGGTAAATGTAGTTAAAATAATTTATATACATATATGAATATGTAACAGTGAAGCTTGTCACAATTAGTCTGGGAAGGAGGTTGGAAGAAGGAGGGAGAATGACAGAAGTGGTGAGTGTGATAAAGGTACATAGTGTGCATATATGGACAAATCAAAATAAAAAACCATAGAATGATTAACAAATGGTGATTTAAAAATATGGGGAAAACATAGCTTTGTTTCCAGTTCCCATGTTCTTGTTTGTAATTTGACTGGTTTATTTCAACATGGGCACACTAAAAAAATTAAAATAAAAGCATGAGTTCTATTTGGTGGGAACCATGCAGTTATTGTTCTTTAATCAGCTGCTTCTTTCCAGATGTATTTAGGAGAAAATATTCTATATTAGACTGGAGATGGACTAAGGCTGAGACCCTTGATATGAATTTCTCCCAGCAAGATTTCTTTAAATTATAACTCTTAGTTTTTTACTTGATTTCCATATTGGAGTTGAAATGTGTCATTCACTTAAAAGCATTAAAACTTGGCATAAAAAATCGAAGGCCAAATAAATTATTTATAAACATAAGGAATCATGGGATAAATACTTCATTTTCAGTGCTTTTTCAAACGTAATTTTTTAAGAAACAGAAATGGCAGCTCAAAGTGTCAATGTTTATTTCTAGCCATCTGAGTACAGTGGTTTGTGGAGATGCATAGCCAATACAATGAGTTCATTTTTATCACCACACCCCAAGGAAAGGGTTAATTTTCCTTAGCATATAACTGAAAGCATCTTGGCAAAAAATCCTATCTTATCAAACATTCAATGACAGGAGTAGCTTCCTAAGTAATTCACACCACTTATTCCCAAAGTAACATTGGTGCTCAGATTTCATTTTATTATATTGGAGCCTTGTGGGTAAGGAAAATTTGGCCAGAAAGATGAAGTGAACGAACTCGAAGTGTTGTTGGCAGAAAAGGGGAGGGTCCATACTTTATTCAATAAAAGGCTTTCATATGGTTCCCCCTCTATTTTAAAAAGCAGTAATCTTCATTTATGTATTATTGAGTTCCAGCTGATCTATTATCTCTGGGCTTTTCATAATGGAAGTTGAGTCATCAAAGCCAATACTCATTCAGAGACTATTGGTGAGGCAGGAAGCAGGCCATGGCCTTCATAGTGTTGCTGAAGCCTAAAGTGGCTTCTTTAAGTGGTGGCTACTTCTTGATTTTGTTTCAGAAGTAGGTTGTTTGGGTTTGCAAATATGTACCTAAAAAAATGACTTTGAGCTCTTATTCAATGCTTTATATTTTCCTTCACATCCTTCACATCCTTCTGCTTTATGTTCTCGTCTGGGAGCTTGAAGTCAGTCTGGACACAATCCCTGAGATTTTATGTTCAGTGCTGGAACTCTACAAGTTGAGCAACAGTTCCACTTCCTCCTTTTTGATGGCTAATTGGACATGAGTCTCATGGACTTTGCTGCCTACATTAGCTTTGAACCATGATCCTCAAATCTCAGTTTCCTGAGTAAGTAGGTACTAGCACAACAGTGTTCATTGCAGAATTATTTTCCATAGCTAAGATATGGAACAAACCCAGATGGCTTTCAGTAGATGAATGAATCAAGATGTACTACTTATACAAAATTGAATTCTACACTGCCATTTGAAAGATTTGAAAGTCTTGGAAAAATTCATATTAAGGACTGGGAGATTGGCCTAGTGGTAGAGTGCTTGCCTAGCATGCACCAAGACCCAGGTTCAATTCCTTGGTACCACATACATAGAAAAAGCAGGAAGTGGTGCTGAGGCTCAAATGGTAGAGCTCTAGCCTTGAGAAAACCCAAGGACATTGCTCAGGCCCTGAGCTGAAGCCCAGGACCAGCAAAAAAAAATTCAGATTAAGTAAGCCAGACACAAAGGAGCATAGAATCCATTGGGTCCCTTATTTGCAATAATTAGTACACATCTATAATTCTCCTAGCAGAGGATCATAATATCTCAAAACCTATGTACATATGATCATACAGGATGAGACTAAATGAAATGAACTCTAGGTTATGAACCCAAGAGGTTTATCTTTGTGATTGTTATTCTTAATGTACTATGTGAAGTTATTTCTTTTCTCTCTTTTCCAGTTATTGTTAATCTCATGTGGTTACTGTATCTGACTTTGTTACCTGGTATACTGTATATATAGGGAAGGAAAGGGGAAAAACAAGTTTATTGGGGAGGAAGGGGGGAAAACATGAACAAAACATGAGGAGTATCAACATTTGAGAAGTATGTACCCACTACATGACAAACACAAATGTAACCCCTCTATACATTAACCTGACAATAAAGTACAATAAAAATATCTAAAGAGCTGTGGTATAGAAGAAATATACCTTGTTTGGCTCTTTACAGTGGGTAATAATTATTTTCATTTAAAATGAATAAAATGCTAACCAAAGTCATGAGTGGAATGGCAGCCTCTGGTGTTCTCCATATAATGCTAGTCACCAAAAGGAATGTTGAAAGGATTGGATGCTATACAGATATGCCTAAAATTGGGAGGATTGAACAAAGCATTCTACTCATTTTTCCACCAGAAAGCTCATCAGTTATATGTTTTCTTCATCATTTCTTCATCATTTTTCATCATTTCTTCATCAGATTTCTATGTTATTAGTTAAGGTTTTATGTAGAGTAAAACTTTAATTAACCCAAGCTCAACTAATGAAACATGTTATTTCATGTTGGACACTCAAGTTTTATGAGAAATGGCAACATGGTAACTAAGCAAACAAATACCTTGGATTTATTAAAAGAAACAAGTACTCATCACCTGAGAAATGGGGCCAATAGAGAACCAATAAGGACTGATTTCAGCATGAGAACTTGATACCATCACAGAAAACCATCTGGATGTTAAAGTAAGATGCAATTATGGTCCCTAAGCTGTACTTATTCGCGTCATAAGCGGGCTACAATTTTATAAAATGTTTTAGTGACAAAGTGGAATAAAAGATATGTCACTTAATTTAAAAAAGTTTCAATTAAGCTGGCACCAGTGACTCATGCCTGTAATCCTAGATACCCAAGAGGCTGAGATCTGAGAATCAGAGTTTGAAGCCAGACCCAGCAGCAAAGTCTATGGGTTTCTTATCTTCAATTAATCAGTGCAAAGCCTGAAGAGTTAAGAGTGCTAGCTTTGAGCAAAGTGCTAGACATAGCATCCAAACCCTGCGTTCAAGCCCCAGGACAGCACACATCCCCACACAAGAAGCCTGAACTAAAACAATTTCCCTGTGATAATTGTAACATTTTTATGTTACACATCCATATTAGTCATTATTATGCATGAAGGAAAATAAATATGATATGGTACCAAGTTGTTCTGAATTATTTTTGCTTCAATTTATAAAACATAGTAGTTTATGTTATTTCCTATCTCATTAGCTACATTATTTTTTTGCCAGTCCTGGGCTTAAGCTCAGGGCCTGAGGACTGTCCTTGAATTTTTCTCAAGGCTAGAACTCTACCACTTGAGCCTCAGCACCATTTCTGGCTTTTTCTAAGTATGTGGTACCAAGGAATGGAACCCGGATCTTCATGCATGTTAGGCAAGCACTTTACCACTAGGCCAAACTCCCAGCCCCGTAGCTACATTATTTTTATATCAAAATTTGACTGGTTTTTCATTTATATTTTCTCATTATATAAGATATGTGATTATAAATAATGTAGATAAGTTATTAAGTGCAATTATCTTGTTAAATGATACAATATTAAATTAAAGTGATCTTATTAAAGTGATCTTATAGGTCACTCAATTGAAATATTAATTTTTCAAAGGTTAAAACTAAGACACAGGAAACTTGGGTGATTTGTTTAAGGTCATATAGCTTGTTAATGGTTCTGTAAATTTTCTTGAACAACAAACTAGCTCAATATTCTTTAAATCAACTTGGAAACACAGATAATTTGGAAAACGTAGATAATTGTGGAAAACAAGACAACACTCTGAAATATTGTTCCCATTTGATGGTAGAATTCTAAAGTACAAAATCTGGCTTTCCTCACCCTTATTAAAAAGGTACCTTGTGTATTTATTTTATATCCTTGATACTCTAAAATCAATTTGATGATGTTTTAAGAGACAATAAAAGCCTACATAACATGGAATAGATTTATCTGTCATTGGTAGCAGGGCAGGAATTGCGATTAGCAATTTGGTAGTAATTTATAAGAGTACCTGTTGGGGATCAACATATGAAGCATTTCTTTGTGTTACCCAGCTCATAACTTGTAACTTGTAAGAAGTTGCTATTCTTCATAAATGACTTGCTTTCACGCAAAGTTTGGAAATTTTGTATTCACAGTTTTCAGGGATGAATAGGCAGGAAATGTTCAGAAGTTTAGGGAAGAAATAGTAACGAAACCTTTATAAAATGTTAAGGTCTAATGGAATCTGTGACATTGCCTTGGTTTTTATACCGTATTTGGGTTGGGGTTTAATGAATGTAGCATAGCATTCTTTTCTGGTTGCTGTTTATTGGGACAATATTATGTAACTTGTTTAACTTTACATTAAAGATTATCTAAAGAAACTTCAGCCAGGAGTGGATGGCTCACACCTTTACTTGTAGATACGCAGGAAGCTAAGATCTGAGGACTACGATCCGAAGAGAACCTGAGCATGTAATACCATGAGATGCTGATCTCAAACTACTCAAAAACCCAGAACTGGCCCTGTACCTCATGTGTTTTTACCTAGATCAAAAGATGCTCAGGGACAGCGCCCATGCCCAGAGTTCAAGCCCCAGAACAGGCAATAAATAAATAAATAAATAAATAGCACAAAAAAAAAGAAACTGAAGTTGGAATGATGAACTAAATTTTAGCTGCAGCAATAAAATAAGCATATGTATGGCAAAGAAGACTCAATGGACATATAGGAACTGTCAGTCTCTAATACCACTGAATATTTTGTGTCTAACTTTGTGCATTACATTAAGGCACACAAACAGAGGAAAAGAAGATGAATTTGCTGTATGCTGTCAATCTTTAAGCATTCAAGATCCACTGTGGACAGGGATTTTACTAGGAATAAACATCACATTATATGAAAATATTAAATGAAACAATAAGAAGAAAATATTATTTCTTCAGTTTGTGAACTGCAGTATCTGTGGTCTTTACAGAATTGGGACACATTGATGAAGAAGAGATTAAATACTCTAAAACTTAATGGATAATCAACTAAAAATATCACATACTTACTTTGTTGTAACGGCCAACCATAAAATGTACCTGAAAAAACAAAAATGAAATTTCAATTTCCTTGGTCTTTTATGTTTATATTATCCAAAATGATAGCCTACTTTTTAAATTTAACATCAGAAAGTCCACATGAGGAAAAAAATCTTTATGATTATTTTCAGTTTTATAATGGTAATTAAAAGTCAAAACAGGACTTACCCGAAATATTGTTTTATTTGTTTGTATTGTCAACACTTTTTTCTCCTATGCCATTGTAGGTATGCAGGCAAGAAAATGAGCAGTCATCATTCTCAAAATAAATCATATCTTGATAGTGGGCAGGAGGCACTAATGTCTGCCAAGGCTCCTGTCCAGTTTATCACTTCAAGGTCTACCTAGTGCATTTTTACTTCATTAATCAGTGGTCTAACACTCATTAAATTCCTTCCAAGTCAACTACATCATTCACCAGAGCCTATCACTACAGAGTTGAGATGAAGCAGATTATTGCCACAATAGATTACTGAGACGCTTGACAAATGAGTTTATAATGTTTCATTCTTATGCTGTCAAGTAAAATTTAGTAGGATTACGATTGACATCAAAGGCATTTCTGAAAAGGTCATGATCTTATCACAGCACATAGATTAAACACCATAAGGATTTCCTTCTTTAAGTTTGCTGGGAAATGTTTAAAATGCTAGACAACTTGGAGAAGGTATTTGGGGATTCTTGCTCCTCTACCCCAGTGACCTCACTGAATTTGTTGAAAAGCTGCAGGGCATAATGTTGACACAGTGTTTACTGAAATAACCCATAAGACTAAAAGGAAGGTAGTCTAGTCCTTACGTTTCCATAATCACTGGAAAAAGATAGTTGGATTACAATATGTACAATATTACCTTATTCTCTGGATTCCCAAACTTGTCACTCTGTGCCTAGCCCCTCAGGCAGGCCCATTTGGCTTTTTTGCTCAGATGTACAAATAAAACTATGGTAAACCATCTTAGCAGACCACATAACTTCACTACCATACCATTTTCTAGCAGATAAACTCCTCCCAAATTAGCTGCTAAATTATTTTGATCAGTACCAGCCAGCTGTAACCAGACTAGCTGTTCCCAACATCAGTGAAGCCCAATATTTCTTTTCTGTCACTGATGATTTCAGTACTCAAATGTTTTCATTTTCTAGCAACACTTTACTAGCACAAGTCAAACCATGATCTATCAGTCCTTTTCTAGTCTCAGGTATGATTCCATTAATTTCTTATTTGCTGATATCCCAACTCTCCCTAATACACAGTTATTCTAGTTTCCTGTAGAATAAGGTTAATTAACATCAGGCTTATCTCTCATTCCAAACCATTGTTCATATATTTTCTCCTTCCTTTCTATAGTTCTTCATCTTCTAGCCAAGTTCTACACATCTTTAATCATTAATGGTCAAATTCCTTTAGGGGCTTTGTCGGATTGTTTCAACACAATCAAAAGCTACCGTTTAATAATCATATATTACTTGATATTTGAATTCAGTATACCTTTGTACTTCAGTTGACATACTATAAAATTCACTTATTTAAAAATAAAAATCTTTTTAAAAATTTTTTATTTAATTGCCAGGGTGATGTATAGAGGGGTTAGAGTTACATTTGTTTTTTTGGTATTTTTCTCCATATATTTTATTGTAATTAATAGGAGGGTTACCTTATATTCACCAGATAGAAGGTGCATTACTTCACATACATTGATACCCTTTCTCGTGTCTTGGTCCCCATTTCCCTCCCCACTACCCCCAAAACTCATCTTGTTTTCCCTCCTTCCCTATCCAATTTCAAATAACCAAATACGCATTTATCCAATATATCAGATAACAAAGTGAAATACTGTAACAATATGAGTGAACCAAGGGACAGCAAAAGAGATGAGAGATAACATAGTACATTAAGGACAACAATCACTCATTATATGGCTTTTGTTTTTATATCCTAGAGGTCCTTTCATTTAACGTCACACTGTATGGCCTTATGTATCTAGGTTTTTCTCTGTTGTAAATCTGTGCTAGGAGAGCCCAAGCTTTCTACTGATTATGACAAATGAGGGAAACCATTGAGCCTATGTTTCTTTGAGTCTGGCTTACTTCACTTAATATGATTTTTTCCAAGTATTTCCATTTCCTTACAAAGACTTACAGAGAGTCTTCTCTGAAGAAGAAATAAAAATGGCCTATAGACACATGAAGAAATGCTTGACACCTCTGGCCATAAAAGAAATGCAAATAAAAACAACTCTATGAATCCACCTCATTCCAGTTAGAATGGCCAGGATAAAGAAATCTACTAACAACATATGCTAGAAGGGATGTGGCCAGAAGGGATCACTACTACACTGTTGGAGGGAGTGCAAACTCGTTCAACAACTATGGAAAGCAGTATGGCAGTTCCTCAAAAGACTAAACATAGAACTCCCCTTTGACCCAGCAATCCCACTACTTGGCATTTACCCAATTATCCATAAACAAGGTCATACTAAATCCACTAGCACAATGATGCTCATTGCAGCACTATTTACCATAATAAAAATAAATTTAAAAAATAATATAAAAAATAAAGAAACAAATAAATAAATAAGTAAAAAAAAATCCAGGAGGGATCTCTATTACACTGTGGGTGGGAGCGCAAACTCGTTCAACCACTATGGAAAGCAGTATGGCAGTTCCTCAAGACTAAACATAGAGCTCCCCTATGATTCAGCAATTCCAGTACTTGGCATTTACCCAACCGTCCAGAAACAAGGGCATACTAAATCCATTAGCACAGTGATGTTCATTTACCATAGCAAAGATATGGAACCAACCCAGACACCTCTCAGCAGATGATTGGATCATGAAGATGTGGCATTTATACACAATGAATTCTCTGTTGCTGTCAGAAAGAATGACATTGTCCCATTTATAAGGAAATGGAAAGACTTAGAAAAACTCATAGTAAGTGTAGTAAGCCAGACTCAAATGAACATAGGCTCAATGGTTTGACTCATTTGTAATAATTAGTACACATCTAGGACTATCCCAGCAGAGGATTACAATAGTGCAAAACCTAGATACATAAGGCCATATAGGATGAGGCTAAATAAAAGGATCTCCAGGATATGGAAACAAGAGCTATATCTTGCATAGTTGTTGTTCTTAATGTACTATGTTATTTCTCTTCTTGTTTTGTTGCCATTTGGTTAATCTCATATTGTTACAGTATCTGACTAGGTTACCTGGTATATGTACATATGTTTATTTGTTTATTAGGAAAGGGAAGAGGGGAAAACAAGATGATTGGGTAGGGGTAGGGGAAGGGAAATGGGGACTAAAACATGAGAAGGTGTATCAATGTGTGAGAAGTAATGCACCTACTATCTGATGAATATAACTGTAACCCCTCTATACATTACAATGAAATAATAAAATAAAAATAAATTAAAAATTCACCTCTTTACAAATCCACAAGCTAATAATTGTAAATCACTTATTCAGTTGTGTTACTATCACCACAAACTTATTTTATAATACGATCGCTACAACTTTTAATGTGCAGTCATTCCCTATTCCCAGCCTGATTCCTGCAAACACCAGAAAATTTTCCACATCTATAATTTGTTTTTTTTCAAAAATATTTACGTGAATGGGATCATAAAATCCTCTTTTGTATCTGATTTCTTTCATTTGACATAATGTTTTGGGGACTCATTCACTTTGTAGCATGCATTAGAACTTCTTTGTTTATATGATGGAACAATATTCCCTTGCATGAATATACTGCAATTTATTCACTTATCAATTGATCCATGTATGAATTTGCTTACAATTTTAATACACCCTTGTACTGAAAACATGTTTCCCAATTTGTGGCACTGTCTTGGAGAAATTAGAAACTTTACAAGGTGGGAGATACATGGAGAATATAGGTAACTGGGGTGATGGTTCTTGGGGGAACATCATTCCTTGGTCCCTTTCTTAACTTTCTGCTTTCTGCTTCCTGAGTGTCAAGTGAACAACTTTCCCACCATACTTTTCTGTCATGATGGATCTCATCACAGACCCAGAAACAATGGATCTAGTTAGCCTGGATTGAAGCCCCTGAAACTGTGAGCCAAATAAATCTTTCGTGCCTTGTAAGTTATTTTCTTACTTGTCACAGCAATGAAAAAAATGAGCACAGAGCTTTAGCTATTAGAAATAATGCTGATATGAACCTTTGAGTTTAAGTTTCTGTTTGCACAGAAGTTTGTATTTCCTCTGTAAATGCATAAGAATGAGATACTTGATCATATTATATATGTCATGTTAATTATATTACCATTTTGATAGCAAAACCCCACACCTGGTAAGTATCCAAGTCTGATATTATTTGAACCCAATCTATTTTACTCTATAGCCTGGTCTATTTCCACAACATCATACTGTCATTCATCCTCAGAATCATTACTCTATAAGACCTTTCCCGAAATCTCACTTAGCTACTTTATCTCTAACTTACATCACAAAAATTAAGTAATTTTGCTTTACAACTAAATAATACACAGCAAAAGGTGTGCCTTTCCTTAGACTTTAAACAAATGTACAGTAAACCATTGAGTCAATATATTTTATTATTGTCAAAACATTTTCTCCCTGGGTGTGGTGGCTCACATCTATAATCCTAGATACTCAGGAGGCTGAGATCTGAGGATCAAGGTTAAAAGCCAGCCCTGCAATAAAAGGACCTGAGAAGCTTATCTCCAATGAACATCTAGAAAAGAAGGGGGGTTTGGCTCAATGGTAGGGCAGTAGCCTTGAGCTGAAGAGCTCCAGGACAGTATCTAGGCCCAGTTCAACCCCCATGACCCACAAAAAAAATTCTCATGTTTAAACTAAAACACGTATTTTTAGGTTGGGAATTTATATGCTCTTCTAATATCAAGAAAGCATCAGCAGATGGATCTCTGCGAAGCTCTAGAATCACCTAATCATATAACAATCTGTCCTTTTCTTTAAGTAGTTCCATCAACATGTGCATAGTCTGCATGATGGCATGTTTTACTTTTGTATTTTTTAATTAATTAAATAATTTTTGTTGGTCACGGGCATTGATCTGTCTTCAGATCAAGACTACCACCCTACGCCTTTGGCCACAGCGCCACTTCTGGGTTTCTAAGTGGTTAACTGCTGGCTTTGAACTGAGAGCTAGTCTGCTTAAGAGCTAGGATTACAGGCATGAGCCACTGTGCCCAGCCCAGCGAGGGTGTCTTTTAGATCCTTCTATTTTACCTGAAGTTAGCCTTGCCCATTAGGTTTTAATGTAAACATGTAAGATCTTGCTTTCCTGAGCTGGTGAAAACCAACTTATCAGGGGCAATTTTTTCATCTTTCTATTTTGGTTTGTGGGGTAACTAACACAATTACAACGATACTTCTAATAAACATATTTTCCATCATTGTGAAGTGTTTCAAGATATTTTCTTGCTCTGGGAGCACTGAAGAGTAGAATTTAGAATTCTTTTTTTCATTTCTTAATTATTATTGTAAAGGTGATGTATAGAGGGGTTACATTTGCATAAGTCAAGTAATGAGCACATTTCTTCTTGAACTGTGAGCTTCACATTCTTCTGTGGGCAGAGGCTGGTATGACTGTATATAGTGTTATTATACAACTGCTGTATATATTCTGCTGTATGACTGTCACTATTGTTGCTAAACTTGGGTCTCTGTAATCTTCTCTATTTGGATAAGAAAATCAGAGCATTGCTTCCCACTCTGAATCATGACAAGTTCTAAATCATCTAGTAATTTTAATATTCAATTACTTTTGCCTAATGACATTTGTAGTAAAAACTCACTATTCTAGATTCATTTTTAGCCTGTGTTAGTTTCTGCATTTTGTGACAACCAAGTGTGCAATATCTTTTATTCATCCTGAGATTCCCTTGTCATCTTAGACTACCTAAAAATTGCAAACATGGCACTATATTCTCATGCCTGTAATACTAGCTAGTCAGAAGTTGACACCTGGTGAATACTTGTTCTCAGTCAGTCCTGGCAGAAAAGCCTATGAGACACTTGTCTTCCAAATAAAAATTAAAGTCTAGCTGAAGGTATTACACAAGTGGTAAAGGGCCAGAATGAGCAAGAAAGATGGGTCTTGAGTTCAAATCGTTTTACTACAACAGGAGTAACAACACAAAAATAACAAAAAATTCTTCTATCTACTTCCTTCATATGGCTTTGTTAGTTTTCTTACTTAGGCTCTGTCCTACATTAGCTTTCCCACTTCATTAAGTCTGTGCTCGAATTTTTCTTTGCTGCTAGCCTCTAGGTTGTTCTTTTGTAGGTGCTGTTGCTTATTTGTTTTTTGAAAAAGTAAGAAATACAACTTATGGGCATTAAGTGCTGCTGTGTTTCGAAGGCAATGGAGCATGTTCTCATTAACTGATAGAAAACTGAGCATGAATTTGATAAGATATAAAAAAATTGAAAGAATTAGAAGGGTTCATAATTATCCAGAAAAACTATTCAAACAAATTATTCTAAATAGCATATTACCTTATATATCTATATATACTTTTAAACTACCTAAACTTGCATGCAGATTTTTAAATGTTATTAGATAACATTTATACATTTAATAATAGATCTTGTTGCCATGGAACCTTAACTGGATTTTCTAATTCCAAGACTTGATTTCAGCAATTAAGCTCTTAGCTCTAATGTTTCATTAACAGATTTTTTATATGAATGTAATTATTTGGATGAGGATATTGAAAATATTTTTTAGTTTGTCAATGATACTTGAGTTGGAAGAAAAGCAAAGTATGAAGAAACTGTAATTAAGTTTCTAAAGATGCATATGATCCAAGCACTAAATCAATACAAGGTAAAAATACTAAGAATGCTTGGACTAAGAATAAGAAATTGCATGCACAGAACCTGTGATTAAAAGCATCACAATTAATACCTTTAACTAACTCCTCCCAATACACACTCCATGAGGAAAGGAAAAGCAAAAAAGTAATCAGAGAAAGGGAGAAATGTTTTCATGTTATTTTCCACCCTTGGAAAATATATTATTAGTGGCTTCATAATCTGCCAATTCTATGAGTATAAATCAAGTACTGTAATCCTGTTTATATACAAGTTGCTCATTACAGTGTTCCTGGACTTGAACCAGCAGTATTGATCATTTTATTTCTGTTCTGTTCCACTGATTCAGAGTAGTACTTACTTACTAATTACAATGTGTTAGCTAGCCTGAGTGTTGAAACAGATGGAGAAAGACAATGTTTTCATATTTGAATTATTCTCATGGAATAGAAAATCAAAAATTCAGCATCATAAATCATACCTATAAAGGAAGACAAATCTGGGCCAGAATAAAAGAGGATGCATGCAGCATTTAGTTGGAAGTGACTAGGGATGTGTGAAGGAATGATCGCCTCATGTTGTCTGGAGGCAGGAGTAGCAGTCTGGCATGGAAATGGTAGAATATAAATTCTTTTACAAGGAAGCTTCAGATTTTTAGTGTCTTTCATCACAAACATGAAATTCCAAGTAGTCATATGATAAGAAGCAAAAGTGCTATGTGATTCCAATTCAGTAATTTTAAATTAGAATCTCTTTAAGGGGTTTAAAGGGGAAGAGATAATTGCAGCATTTTCTGCTGGAGAACAATTCATCTGAATTACCTAGCTTAGTGACCTGCAACTCTTTATTAGTCCTTATGAGTGTCAGTTTCCAAATTCATAGAATTATTAGGTAATAAAAGTGATAACCTAAAATATCTTACAGTAAAAATGATACTTGATAAATAGGTGTCATTATAAGCAGCATTACTTATTAGTAAAGGTATATGTGCTACTTATCCTACCTTATTACCTACAGCTTATTGGTGGCAGGTTTCTTTCTTTTTTCTTTGTAATTTCAGCATACATTTCATTTTTAATGCATTTGTAAACTATTCCTGTAGTAATGATGGTAAACATTAAAAAATAGAAAATTCTTGAAAGATACAGAGAAATAAATACATTGTTCTCATGTTTAAAATGTGTTGTATACTGGCTGAGAGACTAAATCATGAGCATGGACATGAAATGGCTTGCCATTCATGATTAGTAAGGCTATCCAATATATTTTGAAAACTTAGCTACTATTTCCCCACTACGCTAGTCAGTTTTAGCTGTCTTGCATGTGGTAACAATATTTAGATACCACAACAACTCCATAAGTAAGTAGTACTATTACTACTATTTCACAGATGAAGAAACTAACACCAGGAACTTCAGTAGATCCTTCAAAGGCACACAAGTAATTAGTGACAGTACTAGAACTGAAGTCTGGCTCTCTAGCTGATGCCCTTAAAACACCTTGGAACAATGTTTATCCTATCAGCCAATCAATTAATCAATTAAATATAGACAAAATAACTTAAGGTCCTGTGGATTGAATGCCAAATTAACTGAAATTGCAATAAAAGACTGAATATGATATAAAGATAATATAATCTTGAATAAATGAAAGTGAATGTTTCATTCATAAAGAAGGAGGATCCTGGTGAAAAGACAAATGACAAACCCTGTCACTATCAATTTATGTTCTCCTTGCTGAGAAGCAACTTATCTGAGGATATTCAGGAGCCTCTGCATGCACTGTCTGTTTTAATCTCTATTTATCAAAGACTAGAAGAAAAGGCTGTTTTGTAATAAAATATGCCAGTCATATTGGAGCAATATATTTAAAAGGTGCATTTTTAATCTCAATTATCACAATGATGATTTTACTGCATATCAAGAGTATTTTTGATAAACAATGCACAATTTACATTGAGTGATTTTTCATCATGCAATACTTCCTAATGTTCTGCCACAAGTAAGTTTTCTTTATAGTTAGGGGGAACACTTTCTTGACTACATTAGTTCTCCATTGTCCTATCCATTCAAACAGGCTAGAAGCCTTCTCATTCTATTCCCTTTCAAGACAACAGCATATCTGGATTATTATTATTATTATTATTAATATTTCATAAACCCAACATCTCCTAGAGTCTTTCCAGAAATATTCAATTTCAAATTAAATACATTATTGACTTCTTGGCTTACTTTTCCTAGTAAATTCATATATATATATATGTAATTCACCTGAATAGTCAGGGAACTTCCACCTATTTTATTTAGGTTTTCATTTTTTTTCAGATTCCAACCAGAAAAAGCAAAATACAATTGGAAACTCGTTATACATTAGTTTTACTCCAAAGGAGTAGGACCATTCAGATTTACTCCATAAAAGTATGCAACCCATAAAGCAAAGCGTTTCTTTATTTAAAAGGAGAAAAAAAGGAAAAGAAAACTATACAGTAGTCTTTCTTTATGTTCATTGTACAAAATGAGTTCTGCTTTTAGAACTTTTGACACTCTGGTTATTTTTACAATTTAAGATCCCACTTTTATAACTTGTTCTATACCAAAAAAAACCTCCCCTTTTCCTTTAGGATGTTGTAGAAACAAGTATTTCTGCACAATTTACTGAATTTTTTTGTAATTAAATTCTCTTTAACACCAAAAAAAACTAAAACAAAAGAATGTAAAGTCCTCTACCTATCATGGTTTCTGCAGCTACGAATGTATTTCTTAGTTTTATAGCTGCTTTGGCTACTTCAGATTCCAGATCTGCTTTAGAGTGCATACATACATCCACTTAGCAGAATACTTTCAAAAATTCTTAATCTTTCTTTCTAGTGCTGTTTTCATTCGTGAATTTCTAGAGCCTAGACTTTATTTTGTACAATTATCAGTCTAGCCTATTGTCCCCATATTACATAGAACACATTACATTTACCACCCTTGAGATTGTACCTGCCATTTCATTCTCTACCTGGATTTCTTTATCCTACCAATGACAATGAAAAAAACCTAACAATATAAAATCCTAGTAGGAATTCCTACAATTACTCTGTGT
The DNA here is from genome assembly GCF_031878675.1 of Megascapheus bottae. Lineage (NCBI taxonomy): Eukaryota > Metazoa > Chordata > Mammalia > Rodentia > Geomyidae > Megascapheus > Megascapheus bottae. The sequence continues at coordinate 84,747,671 of NC_143547.1, forward strand.
ATGAGTATGTGCACATTAGTAATTGGTAAGATTATTGAATTTTTAAAACAAAAAAAATCCTTATATTTAAAAAGTTAACAAAAATAGCATGCTAATCATGTTTCCAGTTTTTATAAAAGCTGAAATTTCAGAGGATGCTATTATATTCAATAATGATAAATCATTTAAAGGGAATGTAATGTGTATATCTTTTGAGAATATTAACATGAATTATCCATATATCAGGAAAAAACTTATCCAATGATGCGTCCCAATTTAGGACTCAAAAATAGGTCATTATAGCCATGGTCCTATTGCCCCATTAGCCTAGTTCTGGATCTCCACAGGGTTCAGAAATAGCTCCCTGGAGTAGTCTTTTCTTTGTTATCTTGTCACTAATTTTCATGAGAAAGTGTAGAGATGAGCGAGGATAGTGTCAAGCCCATCAGAAAGACAATAATTTTCTTCTTTTACTTTTTGGTGATACAGACCTTTGAACTAAGGCCTCACACTTGGGAGACTGTTGCTCTATTTACCTCTGCATAATTCTGCTAGCTCAAGGAGTTTTCATGTCTGTTATATTTTCTTAGCTGTTTTAGATAGGTGTGAAAATAGGGTTTCAAACAATATGGAGGATAACAAGGATCGCAGTTCAAAAGCAGGGAGATATATTTTAAAGATCTTCCCATCTCCCTTTGTCTTATCTTTCATTTTTCGATCTACATACTCATATCCTCTCTTCTGATGCACATATAGCAGATTCCTTTCCATTACCCATGAGTGCCAGGAGCTTGACTATGGTCATTCAACAAATCTTCACTGAGCACCACTACTGGCTGTGAACTGTGCTAGGAACTATGGTATGTTAAAAGGATAGAGAAATGAATAAAGCTTAGTCTCTCTGTGTGAGCTCCTTAGAGTGTCTCCTGAAAACTCCTTATTTTGTATCATATACATACTTACATGGCAGCATAGCAGTTGTTATTTCCCTCTGGTAGTATCAGTTGTTAAAGCACTTTTTCTTAAAAAAACAAGTTCTTTCTTTATAAATTCATTGGTCTCTCATTGTCCCCAATATTAAATGGTAATAAAGATGATAGCTATCCCTTTAATAGCTTATTATGTTATAAGCAATGGCTTAACTGTTTGTATCTATTTCAGCAGTTGCTCCATAACAAATAAGGCTCAAAGAACTGAATGAAGTCACTTGTCCAGAGACAGTCAACAAACTAGTAGCAGAAATGGAGTAGTTCCCAAGTCCTACAATCACTACAGTGTTTAGTGATATGTTGTCTTAATCAAAAGCCTAACCATTTTGGATGATTAGGTTTGCTTGAGGGTCCTATATACTACCTATCCCGTCAAACTAGAGACAGCAAAGAAACAATTATACATATAAGGCAAGAGCAAGGGCACAGTAGTTGCACAGAATTCAAAGAAAGAGATTTTCAGAAAAGTTAGAGTCCATTTTTATATGGATAATTAGGAGTAAATGCTGTCTTAACTGGACATAGATTTTTAAGGTATTTATAGGGCTGGACCCTCTGTCAATAGCAAGTATAATTTGATATGCATCAAAAACATCTCATGCTCCCCCCAAGCCAACAAAACAAATGGGAAAGAAATAGTAATATTCCAAAATTTTGGAAATTCCGTGAAGTTACATCGAGAAAAATGTCAATCTTTTATTAATTTCAATAAGCTCAAGGGTAATGTGGAGACTAAAATAGTTAACTACTCAAAGGCTCACTGAAATTCTGCATATACTATGATGATAAACACTTGCACATTATTCTCTAGTAAGAGAAATGTCATAATAATTTCAGTGTTTCCATATTGTTGACATTTAGGTTGTTCTTTGTTAGAAATGATGAAAATGTGCTTTTTGTATATGGATAGTTATTCATTTTCTGCCTATTTCTTCTTGAATTTTTATCTTATTTCCCTTTATAAAATTCTTGGTTAAGTTTAGTAGCAGTTTAGGCAGTTTAGGCAGGCATAAATAGCTCTTACTTGTTATGCTAGCTGGAGGGCATCAATCCCCTAATCATCAAGATCCTGTCTCAGAAAAGAATCCACACATGGTCATTCATGCCTGTAATTCCAGTGATGTGAGAGTATACACAAAGGAAGGTTACCCTGTACAAAAAGGTAAAACTGTATCCTAATAAATAGAAAAGGTCTGAGTGTCTGCCTAAAGTGGTAGAGCACCTGCCTAGTAACTGCAAGTTAAATATTGTCAAAGATTTTAATAGCTTTGCAGGCTCTTCTTACATATTCCTGTTTACTTTCCAGAAATATTATACCAATTTACACTCCTCCAGAAGTCTAATCATGAGCATCCTTGTCTCATAGCACCTTCACAGGAACTTAATTTATTTTTAATCTTTCTGAATATGATTGGCTAAAAAACTGCCTTTAATTTTGGTTGTGAAATAGTTTCTCTGAACATTTATTTCCAATTTACTAGTTATATATTGGCATTTTCTTACAAAGATATCCAATGTGTATTTATTTATAAGAGATATGTATATATCCTAGACACAGTCTTCAATTGTATAAAATCATGTATGTTTTCTCTTTATAATTCACTTGTACATTCTGCTAATAATTTTTCTAAGAAAAAGTATTGGTTTCAAGTTAAAATTCAGCATGTTTATCTTTTTAGATTTCTTCTGATACTTAAGAAACACTTTCCCGCCCTGAACAATCAACTCGTTTCTCTTTTCAAACATTCAAGTTTTAATTTTTATCTTTTTGTAAGGAATGTACCTAAGGCTTTAATGGGGCTTTGTTTCTTTACTGGAATGAGTGAAGAAGCAGCCACCATCTTTATTTAAAGCAGCGCATATGTTATACAAAGGAGTTTCAGTGTGTCATGAGATACATACTTATATTGTGTTTTGATCCAATTAGTCTCCTCTTTTGCTGTCTGTCTTCTCCTTCATTCCTCTGTCACCTTTCAACAGCTTTTAGAGGGTTACTTTGTATCATCCTTATAATTGACACAGTAATGCTCAGTTACCATCATTCTAAGTTTTTAATCAGCTACATAAAAAATTAAGGGTCTAAACTGGAATTTTATGATTTAATCTTACTTCACAGACAAGATCAGTTTTTCTAGAAGTATTTATTATGTTAGATTTTCCTATAGTCCATCATGTTTCCTTTTCCTTGAAGAATATCTGGCTGATTTTACATCTCTTTATTTTTACAAACAGACAACATCATCAAATAGTATAAATTTTTAATATTTTGTATTAAAACTACTAAATCTTATTATTGCTATTAAATATGCTTATTCTTCTAAAGTGAACTTCGAAAACATTGTAAAATAGCAAAATATTGAATTTATATTAAGCCTATACAGTTTGAATGTCAAATGTGTATAACTCAATTAAATTGAAAAGCATAGCAACCTTATATATCTAAAAAGGACAACTTAATCAAGTAAACAATTCATCTCTCTTTTAACCTTTGAGTAGCTGTACAAAGGAATTGCCATTCAACAGAGTAGTATTTGAATACAATAAATCTTGATCAATGTCACCCTTTTTATCATTCTCCATCTTTCCTCACCCCATCTACAATTTTCTTAATTTTGCAGACTTTACATTGAATTTTATGAGAGCTTTCTCCTTTTCTCTCTTCTTTAAGTTACTGAAGGAAATTTGCTGGTTTTCAAGAAAAATGTAAGTCTTATGGTTTTCTTGCTAAAATGTCTCTTATAATGAAATACTTAAAATACTGTTCATAATTATTTCCCATATTTATAAGTTCTAGCTAGTTGTTGCTGGCATATCAACTGAAAAATATAACACAAGCAAAAAGGACTGCATTAATAGGCCATTAAAGGAAAAAGAAAAAATACTATTTTTTAACCACGGAGGAAACATAGTTTCTTCTGGAAGTTGCTTCTCATAGAATCAAAGAATTATGATATTATAACATTACTCATCAAACTCATAATTTAAGGGCATGTTCTCATTCCAAAGTCATCATTCCCAAATGATAGAGAAACCATTTATCAAGACATACAAAGAAAGAAAGCAACTATCATGAGAATCAAAGCCTTGGGACAAAAGCAATTTTGATCAAATTTTTCAAAAGAAAGTTACAATCTACAATTGTGTTTAGTAACCATAAACTACAAATAAAATTTTAGAAGAGACATTATATGTACTTGAAATATAGGTTAATAATGAAAATGCTGTCAGACCTTGTGAGAGGATACTTTAATATCATACACCCTTCTAATGTCACTTAAATATAAAATGCGCACATAGGTAAAATATGTAAAGGAGTAATTTTATTTTCTAAAATTTTCTGATCATTTTAACATTTCTTGCTTACTTAGGTTATTTTTGGGCTACAGTCTACATAACTTTTCAATTATTTAATAGTAAATCATACTTTTAGTAAATGGGAAACAAATTCCATACTTTACTGCTTCAATAAATCTATTTATTCCTGGGCTATTCCGACATAAACATATTAGTTACAGTCTTATAATGATAAGTGTGAACTCAGTAGACTTAAATTTTTTTGAAAGCTTTGTAAAATTTTTAAAATAATTAGTAAAAAATTTCACTTTTCTAATATAACAGAGTTTAATTTGAAGGGCATCAACATAAACCACAAGAATTCTGTTAACTACAGTCAGAAGTCATGGATGATAAGAATAAGAAAACCATGTGATCACACTAGTTTCCTAAGTCATTAACCAGCTTTGTCTGCTCAATGGTAATCTAAAATTATCCAGAAAGATCATGGGGATTAAGAGCAAGAAAAGGTCCATACAAAATGATATTGGAACATTAATTAAAATAGAAAGTAAATACTGAAATAAAAATGTCATTGTTAAACAGTGATAGACATGTTTCCATACAGGTTCACACCTATAGGCCTAGTTACTTAGGAGGCTGATACCTGGAGAATTATTGTTCAACGCTCTCTAAGTGAATAAGTACATGAGGTTCATATCCAGTTAACCAGAAAAAAACAAAGCTGAAATTATGGTTTAAGGGCTTCAGCACCCATCTGAGCAAACAAGTCCAGCAAGAGTGACAATCATTGACTTTATATATATATATATATATATACATTTATGTTTTTATATATTTATTTCTTTACAACCACATAAGTAAATATGATTAAACTGAATTAAGATGAAAATTCATAACTCAATAATTAATACAAATGAATACATGGTAGGTAAATAGGGAAGAGATAAATCATATACTTTTCGGAAGGTGGGATATAAAAGACCTTCTTACTAAATGTAGTTATTATTGACTTTCATAAATTTCTGTATAGAAAGGTAGCAGAAGAATAAGTTAGGCTTCCTTGGAAAATTCTGACAAACTCTAACTCAGCCAAGTGTCCCAAAGCTAACACCAATAATATTTTTGGGGGGAGGTTCCTCAAAAGACTGAATATAGAGCTACCCTGTGACCCAGCAATCACACTCCTGGACATTTACCCAAATGACCTCAAACTAGACCTCACCAAAGGCACCAGTACCAGCAGAATTATTTACCTTAGCTAAGATATGAATCAACTCAAATGCCTCTCAGTGGATGAATGGATCAAGAAAATGGGGGTGTATATGCACAATTCTATGCTTCCATCAGAAAGAATGACATTGCCCTATTCATAAGGAAATGAAAACTCTTAGAAAACATTGTACTAAGCACCAGTTCCACAAAAACCATCTCCATAGTTTCATTTGTAATAAATAGAATATTTCTAGGACATTCTTAGGAGAGGATAGCTCAATAGCTATATTCATGACCATATGAAATGATGCTTATTAAAAGGAACTCCAAGAAATTGAAACAAGAGGGTTTTGAAAATTGTATTGTTTGAAGTCATTTCTTTTTCTCTTTCTTCTTTATTTCTTTGGTGTATTCCCTATTGTCCCTGTTTTTTAAAATTTCTGTACGCTTTGTCTTATACATAAATTAATCTGATTGTGGGGAGGAAGTGGAATCACAGAAATGGTGGGACAAAGTGTAAACCAATTCACTACTGATAGTCACTTGACACTATGTTCGAAATTAACTTTACAACATGGGGTGGACAGGTTCAGGAGGGGAAAAAGTGGGAGGAAATTAGGGAGTGGTAATACTATTCAAAAAGAAATGTACTCATTATTTAACTTATGTAACTCCAACCGCTCTATACATCATTTTTATAATAAATTTAAATTTAAAAAATTATTTTGGGCTGGGAGTGTTTGTCTAGCATGTATGAAACCCTGGGTTCGATTTCTCAGTGCCATATACACAGAAAAGTCAGAAGTGGTCCTGTGGCTAAAGTGATACAGCACTAGCCTTGAGGAAGCTCCAAGACAATGCCCAGGCCCTGAGTTCAAGCCCAAGGACTGGCAAAACATAACTTTATGATAATATGATATGAAGTATTTCATATTCTTCTGTGATTTTCCACCCCAAAGCCAAAACACCTTCATAAGAAAAGCATGGAACAAAATCAATTGAGGGGAATTCTTCAAAACACCTCACCAAGGCCGGGAGTTTGGACTAGTGGTAAAGTGCTTGCCTAGCATGCACAAAGACTTAGGTTCGATTGCTCGATACCACATACATAGAAAAAAAGCCAGAAATGGTGCTGTGGCTCGAGTGGTAGAGCCCTAGCCTTGAGAAAGCCCATGGACAGTGCCCAGTCCTTGGGTTCAAGGCCCAGGACTGTCAAAACATAAAAAATAAATCAAATATTTTAACAAAGGCCTCCCCAATCCTCTTCAAAACTGCCACAGCCATCAAAATAAAAACAAAAAAGAAATTGTAGCAAACAAATTGTAGCAAACAAGAAGAATTTAAAGAGATGCCATTATAGTGTTGTGTGTCCTGGGTGTGTTGCTGCCACAGAAAAAGTATATTGAATAAGGAAACGGAATAAAATATCTCCACCTACTAATTAAATATATTATTGCAGCATCTTACCTTGTTACCTGATATATTATATATATGTTTATTGGGTTATTTGAAATAGGATAGGGAAGGGGGGAAAACAAGATGAGGGGCAGGGTGGGGGGAGGGAAATGGGGACCAAGACATGAGAAAGGGTATCAATGCTTGTGACGTAATGCACCTTCTATCTGGCGAATATAATGTAACCCTTCTATTAATTACAACACCAATTAATTAATTAATTAAAAAGAAATATCAATAGAGATTTGTTAACTATAAAAACATACCATGTCCATAAAAGATGCTAATACCAAAAGAAATACTACAAAGTGTATGTTAATCTTCATAGTGTTTAAATTTTCTGTACATTTAAAGCTTAAACTTTTTTCAGAAAAGTTTTACTTTGGAAAATAACAAAAAAGTTCAAAAATAAGTGTTACTCAGAGTAAAATACAACGTTTGAACCCTTACATATCTAATGTCAGACAAATATTTCATGATATTTAATTCATTGTATATAAATGTCAGTGTTGTATCAGAGTTCAACATAATAGTAAAGGAGATATCTCAAATCAAACTCTGGCTTCAGTAATATCTATCTATCTATCTATCTGTCTATATATACATACTAAAATACTGCTGTAATGCCGTTTTTCCCGATCACTAGTGATTTAAAGAGAATTCACACTCACTGTTATTCCAAATTAGACTACCCATGTACGTTACTTCATTTTCTTAAAAGCATGCTGAAAAAGAAACCAGAGCTCTGAATAATGGTTTGCCTTTGAATCTGTGATATAAGAAAGGGTTTTTAGGCATATGATTTTTATGCACAAAGGACCCTAAGAAAACAACCAATCCAAATCTGATTGTCCATAAGAATTCAAAGGAGTGTTGGTTTCTTATAAGGACTTTAGGGAAGATTCATGCATTTTCAGAGTCACAGTTAAATTCCCTATATTATGACTTTTTCAAGTTGGTTGTTAGATTATTTTTAATACATTATTTTGTCAAAATTTCCTAGATGTACCTACAATCATATCATTTTTTTGTTTTTTTAAGTCTGAATCAAGTTTATTCCAATTACATATAATTGTAAAAGAATGATGTTGATTAATATATTTTATATATTTTTCCCATATATTTTTATTGTAATTAATAGAAGGATTATATTGTATTCACCAGATCGAGGGTACATTCCTTCACAAATATTGATACCCTTTTTCATGTCTTGGTCCCTATTTCCCTCCCCACACTCCCACCTCTCATCTTGTTCCCCCCCTCCTATGCTATTTCAAATAACCAAATATGTATATATACAATATATAAGATAACAAGGTAAAACTGTAACAATATTAGATAACTAAGGGACAGCAAGAGAGATGAGAGATAACAGTACATTAAGGACAACAATCACTCATTATATGACTTTTGTTACTATATCTTAGAGGTCTTTTCATTTAGCATCATACAATATGGCCTTATGTATCTAGGTTTTGTTCTATTGTAAATCTCTTCTAGGAGAGCCCAAGGTTTCTACTGATTATGACAAATGAGGGAAATCATTGAGCCTATGTTCCTTTGAGTCTGGCTTACTTCACTTAAGATGATTTTTTCTAAGTCTTTCCATTTCCTTACAAAAGGGGTGATGTTCTTTCTGACAGCAGCATAGAATTCCATTGTGTACAAATACCACTCATCAACTGAGGGGCATCTGGGTTGGTTCCATATCTTTGCTGTGGTAAATAGTGCTGCAATGAACATTGTTGTGTTAGTGGATTTAGTATGTCTTTGTTCCTGGACGATGTATTTCTTCTTCAGAGAAGACTCTAAGTCTTTGGCCCATCTTTTAGTGGGATGGTTGTTTCTTTGGAGATTAGTTTGGGAGTGATTCAATTTTTTAGCTGTTGATGTATTTTTAATTTTTTAATGAAGAGACTTCAAGCAGATATACCTGGGCACAATTTAGTAATAACTAATGGCTTGAATAGAATGCAGTGGAGAGGAGAACCCATTGCAGTAAGATGTTTCTCATCTTCTCTAGTTGGAAGAGGAGCCACAGACTTTTTTTTAAAGCAAAGAAGTGTAGAACAGATTTATGACTTGTGAAAACCTCTGATATTGCGGATGGCTTAGGTATGAGGAGAATCAGGTAAACGGTTAAGCAGTCCACTCATGAATCAGATTAGTAACTGGATTAGTAACCTCTTATCTAATACTCTAGCAGTTTCATTCAAAACTTTCTGTGGAACCAGCCTCCCTGCCAGTGTCAAGTACCAATGAACAAGAAACTGCTGCCTAGAAAAATGGAAACTCGGACTCAAGTTAAAAAGACAAAACCACAGGTATTTTCTTTTAACTAGTGAAAACACCAGAAATTGCAAATACCCACAGTTTTTCAGGAAGCAAAAATTGCTTTGCATAGAGGTTTCTGGCCAAAGTTTTCTTCCCACCTACACTTCTTAAAAGAGAGTTTTTGGGGATCCCCAAAACTGCGCACAGTCAGAAGTTAAACAATTGCTAGCTGTAAGTCTTCTAAAAGTGGGTTTGTGAATTTTCTTCATAAAAAAGATGTAGGTTAATAAAGTCAGAAAACTGGGAAATGAATGTGATATAAAGATATTCAAAAGATAGAAAAAAGAATCTTTATAAGCACTGGTAAAACTGAAACAAAGAAATGATGAAGTTAGCATATTATATATCCAGTAGAACAGAAAATCACTTGAGTAATTATTAAAATGTTCTATACAAAAACATTTTTTCAATTACATTTTAAGACATAAGAGAAATGAGAAAGGGAAGTATACACTAGTTAAAAATCAGAAAGAAGCCAGATTTGATCAAGTTCTAATTTCCTTCTTCACTGCAGCCCAAGATAAGTAAACAATGTTTTTTTTTAAATTTTTTATTGTAATTAATAAAAGGGTTACATGATATTTGCCAGATAGAAGGTGCATTAATTCACCTACATTGATACCCTTTCACATGTCTTGGTACCCATTACCTGCCCCCCCAACCCTCCCTGTCTTGGTTTTCCCCCCTTCCCTATCAAATTTCAAATAACCAAATAGAAATAAATTCAATATATCAGATAACAAAGTGAGGTACTGTAGCAATATGAGATACCCAAGGGACAGCAAAGGACATGAGAGATAACATAGTACATTAAGGACAATCATATCATTTTAAGATTTTTTGCTTAAGATTAAATCAAGATTTAGAATACACAAAAAACCTTTAATGGCTTAAAAACTAAATAGCAGAAGAAATGAATCATTTCACTTGTTATAGAAGAGGAAATTGTCAATTGAAGTTATGATAGATGAATTTCTGAGTATTGTGTGCCACACAATAGGCCTATAGAATGTCATGATTATGTTTTTTTCATATATTTTTATTGTAATTATTAGAAGGGTTACATTATATTCACCAGATAGAAGGTATATTACTTCACAAACATTGATACCCTTTCTCATGTTTTGGTCCCCATTTCCCTCCCCCCACCCCACCTCTCATCTTGTTTGCCTCCCTTTCCTATCCTTTTTCAAATAACCAAATAAGCATATATACAATATATCAATTAACCAGGTGAAATACTGTAAACATATGAGACAGCAAAAGAGATGAGAGATAACATAGTACATTAAGGACAACAATCACTCATTATATGGTTTTTGTTTCTATATCCTGAAGGTCCTTCCATTTAGCCTCATCCTTTATGGCCTTCTGTATCTAGGTTGTGCTCTATTGTAAATCTCTGCTAGGTTTCTACTGATTATGACAAATGAGGGAAACCATTGAGCTTATGTTCCTTTGAGTCTGGCTTACTTCACTTAATATGATTTCTAAGTCTTTCCATTTCCTTACAAATGGGGAGATGTCGTTCTTTCTGACAGCAGCATAGAATTCCACTGTGTATAAATACCACATCTTGTTGATCCACTCATCAACTGAGGGGCATCTGGGTTGGTTCCATATTTTTGCTATGGCAAATAGTGCTGCAATGAACATGTAATGATTATGTTTATAAATAAATAGTTAAGTATAAGTCTGTCACCAGATCTTTTTAAAGGTTCATAATTTAAATAAATATCAAATGCTGTCTATCCTTACCAGTATCGAGAATGTGATGCTCCAAGCCAAGTTTCATTATCCAAAATGAAACATTTACTGCTCATTTGTTTTCCCTTTAGTATTCAAAAACATGTATAGAGTGTCCACTCTATGCCAACCACTACGTTACAAATCTGAGAAATAAAATTGATTATTACAGTGTTCACTGAGCTAGTAAGGACAGAAAAGAAGTGAAGCAATGTGGAGATAATAGAAAGTATGCAGTAGGAGTTTTGCTACACAGAGCTTTCTCCCTGGAAATGTTGTACATAAACAATATTCAAATTTATTATTCAGACTTCACTAAGATGAGAGGTCATTAAAATATTCTACATGAAGGAATTGAGAACGTTACATAACGAATGAAATCCATGTATAAAAGTACATGGTTTTCTCTCATAGTTGGAAGTTATTTCTAAATTGTAAATGTATACGAACACATATACACATGACCATCTACATATACATATACATCTATATACACAGAAATACACATTTACTAAAGTATGGGAAGACATAAGGCAGGTTTCCAGTGGTATAATTCCTTTGAAGAACTTACAGTTTAACAAAATTAATACCAAGAAGTTGAAACATGTTTTGTTGGCAGGGAGCAGACATATGGAGAGAGGAAAGGTAGGCCAAAATAGTTGTAATATTCATTGTACGTATATAAAAAAATGAAGCCAGGCAACTTGATGGGATGGATGGGGCTGGCAGAAATGGGGGGACCAACAAAAGGGTTACATTAATAAAGATGCATCGTACTCATAATCTGACATGTTGAATTGAAACCCATTTGTATAACCACTTAAAGATAATTATTTATTTTAAAAAGTACAGTACATGAGTATTACCTACACAGTCCTCTCATATACTTTATTGTTTTTTCATTCATTTTTTATTGTAATTAGTAAAAGGGTTACATGATATTTGCCAGATAGAAGGTGCATAAATTCACATACATTGATACCTTTTCACATGTCTTGGTACCCATTTCCCTCCCCCCCCAGACCCCCCATCCGTCTTGGTTTTCCCCCTTCCCTATCAAATTTCAAATATCCAAATACAAATAAATTCAATATATCAGATAACAAAGTGAGATACTATACCAATATGAGATAACCAAGGGACAGCAAAGGAGATGAGAGACAACATAGTACATTAAGGACAACAATCATTCATTATATGGCTTTTGTTTCAATACAATTTAGAAATAACTTCCAACTATGAGAGAAAACATGAATCTATGTATCTCTTGTCTCTCTGAGCCTGAATGACTTCACTTAACCTAATATTTTCCAAGTCCATCTATTTTCCTGTAAATGATAAAATATTACTTCTGATGGACAGATGAGTAAAATCTCACTGTGTATGTTTGTGTATGTGTGGCTATATCACACTTTCTTGATCCACCCATTTATTGCTAGGCAACCATACCACTTATATGAAGGACTTTAGCATCTACAGATTTTGATATTTGTGGGTCCAGGAATGAGTCCCTCTAGTGAATGTTGAGTGGTAATTGTTTACTACGCTGTCCACTGCCACTACCCTCCTTTTCTAACATTTTGTCTGAATTACTCTTTTCTGCTATGAAATAGGGGGAAAGTTGATAAAGCCATAATTATGGACCTTGTTTCTTTGCTCGGCCTGTGATCTTCTTTCCTTGAATAAAATTGTACTTGATGTCCCCCCCCAAAAAAAGAAAAAATCATATTAAATGAAGTAAGCCAGACTCAAAGGAACTTAGGCTCAATGGTTTCCCTCATTTGTCATAATCAGTAGAAACCTTGGGCTCTACTAGCAGAGATCTGCAATAGAGCAAAACCTTGATACATAAGGCCATATAGTATGAAGCTAATTGAAAAGACCTCCAGGATATAGAAACAAAAGCTATATAATGAATGATTGTTGTCCTTAATGTACTATGTTATCTCTCATCTCTTTTACTGTCCCTTGGTTATCTCATATTGTTACAGTATCTCACTTTGTTATCTGATATATTGGATTTATTTGTATTTGGTTATATGAAATTGGATAGGGAAGGGGGGAAAACCAAGATGGGGAGGGGTGGAGGGGAGGGTAATGGGGACCAAGACATGTGAAAGGGTATCAATATATGTGAATTAATGCACCTTCTATCTGGCAAATATCATATAACCCTTTTATTAATTACAATAAAAAATATATAAAGAAAGAAAAAAAATAAAAAAATAAAAGTACATGGTATGGCAAAGAAACAGCAAGTGCATCAGGGGAATGGGATTATGGCATGCCTGATTAGGAAGGAACTTGCTTACTTTGTAAAGTAGTTTATACTTTAATATTCAGATAAGTAGATGAGTAACATAGTTCCAATTTGTGAAGAATGGACTGATAGAGTGAGAGACAATACTGGAGACAATGATAGTTAAAAGATGACAGATTGTGGCTGTCTTTGCTAAAGGAACAGTGACAGGAAGATGATGTTCAGAGTGGGTACAGTTACATATATAAGGTAATGACTACATCTCTTTTTGAATCTATTGAAAATGGAGATGAGAAATTTGAAGATTATCATGTGGGATGATTTGTACTCTCCATGAAATTAAGAAGCCATGTACTATGAAGGAGTAAGATACAGTCAGGCATTTCTTAAGGTAACTGGGAAAGAAGTGACTCTGACCAAATAAAATAATTAAAACCAAGAGCCCATATCATTTGCATACCTTAAGTTGTAGTATAGCCATGTATCAGGAAACCAGGTAAGCTGGAATGTATTAATTAACAGCAATTTTAACAAAGTCTTACATCAGCTGTAGTTGCTTGGAGGAGATATAGGTAAATATAGGACCATACCATTTGCAAGTAGATATACTATTACATCTCCTTTTTCAGGACCCATTTTTTATATTTCTCTTGCTGAATTTCTCTTGCTAGGAATTCCATTATTATATTCAAAAGGAATGGGGACAGAGACATTCTTATGTCATTCCTGATTTTAGCAGAAATAGATTTAGCCTTTTACTATTAATAAACAGCCTTTTTTGAGTAATGTTTCATATATTCCTATCTTCTCTAGAATTTTAATCATAAAATGACCCTATATACTCCTCCCTGAAAGGTACTTGAGCTGATTAAAAACTTTGGTAGTGTAGCAGAGTATAAAATCGAACCACAAAAATCAGAAGTTTTTCTGTATGCCAACTATGAGAAGAGTGAAATTGAAATCAGGAAAGAAACTTCATTTGCAATGGTCTCAAAAAAAGATCTAGGAATTAATATAACCAACAATGTGAAGAACCTCTGCAGTACAACTATAAAATCTGAAGAACAATATCCAAGACATAAAAGACCTTCCATAATAATAGAATGACAGAATATTGTAAAAATTGTAATACTTCCCAAAGCAATCCGCAAATTCAATGCAATACACATCACATACTAAAATTATTTTTCAGTGAGATAAAGAAAACAATCCTCAAATTCATATGGAATCACAAAAGGCCCTGAATTGCAAAATCATTCCTGAGCAGAAAATGTAGGTGGTAGAGCTATAGCAATATCAAACCAAACTCTCTTTCAGAGAGATAGTAATGAGAACAGGTTGATATTTGCACACAGATAGACCAAGGACCAAAGGAAGAGGAAAGAAAACACAGAGATGAACCCATAGATTCCAGCCATGTAATATAAAATAGGGGAGCCAAAATCATGAGTTGGACAAAGACAGCCCTTTCAACAGCTTGTTCAATATAAGACCTAAATCCATGGTACTATTACAGGAAAGAGTAGGAGAAATACTGGATCTCTTTGGCACAAATAAGAGATTGTAAGGATCATGTTTTAAGGCAACCCCAAGAAAAACTTTAGTGAGTTGTCATTTGAACAAATTGAGCGTGGTGGTACATACCTATCATCCTAGCCATGTAAGAGGAACAGATAAGATTCAGTGTAGACACTGTCTGGAAGAAAAAACTAAAGCAAGAAGAGCTAGAAGCATGGGGGAGGGTAATGGGGACCAAGACATGTGAAAGTGTATCAATGTATGTGAATTAATGCACCTTCTATCTGGCAAATATCATGTAACCCTTTTATTAATTACAATAAAAAATCAAGAGAAGAAATAAAGGGAGGTTTTCTTATTTTTTACGTATTTATTAACACCAGTTAGTTGTACAAAGGGATTATATTTTGACTTTCCTATATAGGCACACAATGTACCTTAATTAAAGTGACCCCTCCACCATTCTCTCTGATTCTTTCTCCCACAATTTTCAGTTTTTAGGACAATGGATTGCTAAATACATTTTGTTTGTGGTTTCAGAAAAAAAATTATATCACTATCTGCCAAAATGAGATTATGACTACAAAGATACTCTGAGAAAGCTGAAACTTATCGCTACTAATTGCTGAAACATAAATTTCTATATATAAAATTATTTTAACTACAGCACACATTACAGCAGAACTTTCAGAATATAACAACACAATCTACTAAACATAGTCCTTGTTAACTAGTTTGCCAGTGTAAGCATCCCAACAGAAAGGAAGCTACTCAATCAAAGAAAGGTGGAAGAAAGGGCATGGTAAATTTATTGTTTTATGCATTCCAAAATTATTATTAGTAGTAGTACTACTAAGAATAGTAGCAGCAGCAGTAGTAGTGGTAGTAGTATCATTATTTTGTAGCTAGAGCTTTGTAGATTTTATAGCAGCCAAAAAGTTGTAGAATTTAACAGTAGTCCTCAAAAATGCAATCAATGGAAGTCAAAAACAAAGAGTCACAGATAAAATTATCAAAATGGCTAGCAGACAACATGAGGATATCCTCTGTCTTTCAATGTTATTTGCTAAAAGTGTTTATAATAAAAAGAAAAGCATTTCCTAGAGGACATATTACTTGATTATGTAGCTGATAAAAGTTATAAGGACATAAAGATATAATTTGATCAATGTCACTCCTTTCAGCATCCTCACCATCCTTCCCAAACCACATCTTCCCTAACTTTTCTTCAATATACACTGAATTCTCCTCTGTATTTCTCCCCCATTCTCATTTAGGAGTTTTACTTACAGAAAGAACTTACGAGCTTGATGTTCATATATCCAAGTCAATCAGCTTAATGTGTTTAAGGCAATAGTGTAAACACATAAACATTTTACATTACAACTCCTTATGTAATCTGTGTGTGTGTGTGTGTGTGTCTGTGTGTCTGTGTGTCTGTGTGTGTGTAATGGAGATTGAATTCTGGGCCTGGGCACTGTACCTTTGCTTTGTCGCTCAAAGCTGGTACTCTACCACTCGAACCACAGTTCCATTTAGAGCTTTTAGGTGGCTAATTGGAGATGAGAATCTTGACAGGTGCCTGTGGCTCACACTTTTAATCCTAACTACTCAGAAGGCTGAGATCTGAGGATCGTGGTTCAAATCCTATGCAGGAAAATCATTGAGACTCTTATCACAAACTTCTCAGAAACAGCCAAAATAGTACTGTGGCTCAGGGGTAGAGAGTTAGCCTTCAGCAAAAGAAGCTCAGGGATAGTGCCTTGGACCTGAGTTCAAGCCCTAGGACTGGAAAGTAACAAAAGAGTCTCATCTCTGCCTGGACAGACTCCAAATGGCCCTCCTCAAATCTTGGCTTCTTGATTACAGGTTCTCATGTTACCTGTAAAGTGATCCTGTGATAGAGGTATCTGTCATTATCTAATGTCCATTTTGTAAATGATAAACTAAGCTTTACACACATGAAATTATTCAAGATGTCTCAGACAGAAAGTGCCACAATGTCACTCATGAACCGAGAGATAATCTGTCTCAGAATATCAGCTTTCTTGTGCTTTTGACAAATTATTTTCTGAAGTTGAGGTTAACAATAAAAATTCAAAAATAATCTGATGTGGAAAAGTAAATTCAACACCCCAATTTTACAATACCAGTGATTGGAAAACAAAGCAAAATTTACTCTTTAGGATTTGACTTAATGGTTATAAATATTTAGGAATGATAATTTGCAAATGTATACAAATAAATATAAAAAAGATGACATTAAAAAATAGAAGTTTGGGGAAAGTTTGAGTAACACATTGGAGATTAATTAACAATTGGCCACTTCAAACCTGTTACAATAAAAAATAATTAATATACATTTTAATTGAAATGTTTAAACATAATTATATTTAAATGATTCATTTAAAAACCTGACTCCCACACATTCAAAACTATCAGTTTAAAACTGCATTAATTAATCTACACAATTTCATAGGACTATTCGTTAAGCTTAAAAACCATAATACAAATATACTAAAACTATACACATTAAATTATCTAAGCACTGTTAGACACTACTGGTATTTAGCATTTCAGAAATATGATTTTGCAAATGTAAGGCAGGACTTTTACCAAATTTATTTCCTCAAACAAGATGACAGTGATATGAAGAGTTGATGATCTACTGTATTTAGAAGTCATATTATCATAACCTTGGTATTAAAATTTTGGGAGAGCAACAAATACAAAAGGATGATTTATTTGCCTCTAAAATGAAAGGTTTTTAAACCATAATGTGTAGAAAGCATGGATTGTTTGTGACTCACTTCTGAATGACTCGTTACTAATTAGGGAGATTAGTAGTATGAACGAGAGTGATTTTTTAATAGAGTAATACCAATTTTGTCTTTCCATCGCCACTTAAAAAGTTGTATAATGACTGAGAATAAGCTGAGGTCATGCTTACAATATTAAGCTACACAGGATAGAGATTCAAAACCAGCCTGGTCAGATAAATTCCAATAAACAAAAACCCTTAAGCAAAAATGTGAAGCAAGAGTATAAGGCCCTGAATTAAACCTCTAATACCAGCACCAAAAAGAAAAGCAGGGGAGGGGGAGAAGAGACAGAGACAGAGAATGAAGAGAATAGGAGGAAAAAGAACAGAAGAAATAGAAGTGTTCATCATATCAATCAATAGTACATATCTCACACAGATGATGAATGTATAATATGAAATAACCAGGATCTCAGAGATAAGTTGGAGAAATGGGCTGGGTCCATTAAGATAATATTAAAGAAGGAAAGAACAAGAAAGGGAAGAGGAGGAGAAAGGAAAAGGCAAAAGTAGAAAATGAAAAGGTAAAAAATAAGATGGAAATAGAAAAGAAAGAAGAAGTAGAAGAGGAGATGGCCAATACTTAAGTTCAAGATTAAGAGAAACAAAACATGAAAATGTGCTTAAACAGTAACATATTAAAATAAGAAGACATTTATGTACAATTAAAAGGACAATGGAGGGGGCGGGAGTTTAGCCTAGAGGTAGAGTGCTTGCCTACCATGCACAAAGACCCAGGATCGATGATTCCTCAATACCACATACATAGAAAAAAAAAAAGAAACAGAAGTGGTTCTGGTGCTCAAGACATGAGAAAGCACAAAGACAGTGCCTAGGCCTTGAGTTCAAGGCCCAGGGCTGGCAAAAAAATTAAAAAAGGACAATGGAATTTAACATTGTTTAAAAATTATCTGTTATATGGGAAAAGGTACACAAAACCATTTTCAGTGGACTAGAATATACTGAGGCATTATATGTAGAAGCAAGTTTTCATGATCAAATCAGTTGGAGAAACTCCAGGTTAATTTAGTTCAGTTCTTATTCTAGAGGAATACTTAAAGAGTTTATGAACGCAAACTAATTTGTCATTTGGAACACTTCTTTTGGTAGACTACCACTTGGGCCTGTCATTAAAGAGAAAATTATGGAAAAAGCACTGAATAAGAGCTGTTGTGAGAGGAAATGACTTTCTATAAGTGGGACTGTTCAAAAACAGAAAAGATCCAAACAGAAGATGACCATTGGCCTATATAGTCACTAGATTTTTGTACTTTGGCAGGTGTAATAATAACTGCTTACCTAATTCCATATAACACCTGGAGTAGAGTTTCTGACGAGTAACGCTTCTCTAGAGAATGAGCACAGTGCTATTAGAATAATAGGAAAAACAGCTCCTTCTAGAAATACATACTCTAAAAGGGATGGCTTTTCAACTATTTTAATCTTGAGTGATGGCTATTACCTTAGTCCTAAGAATAAATTTAAACAGGTTGTATCTGTTCTTTTTTTCCTTAGAGAATAATGTACATTAATTCACAGTACAGAATCTTTTGCTGATCCATCCCCTACAAGCCAAGCAGGAAAGTAATATTTGAGTCAGAAAACAAGACTCATGTTGCATCTACTAGTTCTGAATAGAATTAATGGTTTGTGTGTATGTTTATGTGTCTACATATGAATGTAAAAACATTAAAAACAGTTACAAAATGTATTTCTAAATATCTAAGCAATGCTTTAATGTCAAACAAATTATTTTAATCTTGTTTATGATGTAAAGAGCCATGACCAAAAATTCTACATTTAAAATAACATTTCTCACTACTCAAGTCTCACCATTAGCAAAAAAAATCTTGCAATAAAATTGGATAGGGAAGGGGGGAAAACCAATATAGGAGGTTGGGGGGGAGGGTAATGGGGACCAAGACATGTGAAAGGGTATCAATGTATAGGAATTAATGTACCTTCTATCTGGCAAATATCATGTAACCCTTTTATTAATTACAATAAAAATATTAAAAAAATTACTAAATCTGTCAAAACTGGGGTATGTGACAAACAGATATTAAAGTATTTATTTTGATCCCAAGATAATGTTCTTGCAATGAAGTAAGCTAACCAATGTGAATGACATGGTGGTATGGATCATTAAAGCAAAGTTAGCCATGATTTTTAAAATCAATTTAAACTTCTGAAAATTCTCAAGCTCAGCAAATACTTTAATGTTGTTCCCATCAGTTGCTATTATAGTTATGAAAATGTCTTATATTTACTGATATTTCATCATTAATTTGGATTCATTCTGGTAACATCTGGTATATTAAATTTTTAGATTTTTGATTAGCATAAAAAA
Source organism: Megascapheus bottae (assembly GCF_031878675.1). Taxonomy (NCBI): domain Eukaryota; kingdom Metazoa; phylum Chordata; class Mammalia; order Rodentia; family Geomyidae; genus Megascapheus; species Megascapheus bottae. The sequence continues at coordinate 84,767,632 of NC_143547.1, forward strand.
GTTGTTTCATTGTGATATTTACATCTATCCATCTAATGTGCTTTTAAGCAAATTTACTGTTATTCTTTTTTAATACCCACCCTGTCAGCATCACTCTATTTTAATAATTTCCTTGAATTACATTACATTATCTTCATATGCAAATATAATATGTTTATATAATATTCACCCACCCCATTCATTTTGTCTTTTTGCTTTGCTTCTCCAGTGGCTTGATATTTAAAATTTTAATTCAAGCCATATCAAATTGTCTTGGTCATCCTATGTCCTCAAACACCATAGGGTCCATTTAAGCACAACATTCTTAATATTGTAGGCATGCATAAGTATTTATTGAGTGACAATAAATAAATGAACAGTTAAACTCCAAAGTGAAATTGGCTGAGAAACTAATTGCTGAATATGATTGTTCCTGGTGATTTTTGAGGAAGAACAAAATAAGCAATTATTGGATTAAACTACAATAAAATTATCTTATTTATTCTTAAATGTGCAAGTTAGATGTTTTAATCATAAAGACAACATCAGTGGAATGAAAACATTATCAGAGCAATAATGACAATCACTATCCTGATAGCCTTAAAATGGGATATGGACAACTTTTGCTTAGCAAGCTGATGCTAGGGTGTTTTTTTTATTTTTGCAGTCTTGTGGATCAGAGACTGTGATTAGGCACTATATTTTGTCCAGGAAACAAGCTAATGAAATTTACCGTCCAATTCATGCACAGAGTACCAGCAATTGCTGATTAGGGACTAAAAAGTACTTGCAACAACATTTTAATTACATTTCAATGTAGGACTATAAATTAATTTATCCAGATGAAATACTGTACTGTATTGGCTTACAAAATGGCTAATTAGCCCATACAGACCTGAAGGAGACCAAAGGACTTCCTACTTAATGTATAAAGACAATAATGAATGAACAACCACCAACAAATTATTTCAAGGACATAAACATTTATTCTGGGCCAGAATCAATATTAAAATAGATCCAGTTTCAGCCTCAGTTATTCCAAAGTCACTACTTAACAGCAGAAGGCTGGATATTTAATAAGTGTTAAACAGTATTTCTGATAGCTGCTTCACCTATTGAACTACACAAAGAGCAAAGGGTTTTTGAAAGGACTGGAGGAGGGTTTTTTTGTTCATTTGTCTGTTTGTTTTTATTGCCTACTCCATTCAGTCTCCTAAGCTCCACTGAGAGGAATCTAGACAGAAGCATTAATCCACCCAAGGAGTTGCTGTTAAAGAACTGCTTTTGTCAGAGTGCAAACTCATTTAGGCTATGCACAGAATGCATGGCAATTACCTTTTCCTATATATTAAAACCATTCTTTAAATACTGGCATTATTTTTCTTCTATTCTTTACAGTAAAAAGATGAATACACATCTTTCAAGAAATGGCCATTATCAGAGAATGAAGCTTGTAATTTAGGGCTGTAACAAAGGCACTGGAAAGTTATCACATCAGAGACAGTTATGTCCTTCTAGTACATCAAACATTACACCTCTGAGACTGAGTGGCCAAAGAAAGCAGCTTGCTGTGAATGTCGATGCTATCAGTTCCATCTCTTCTTTTCTTTGGATGCATTCTGTATATCTAGAAACCAGAGGTGACTATAATGCCTAACCATATCAGAAACTTTTTAAAGGTTAATGAATTCTGGTGTGAAAATAATGTCAGAGTCATAAGCAACTCATAAATACAAAATCGAGGAAAACCACAGAAATACTCATCACACTTCTGAGAGTGGATAAGAAAACCACTATGGGCTTCTAAATTATTCCTTTAATAAACTTGGTGGATTATACTATATATCAATATTTATGATATCAACTAATGACAGTACAGGGATACAGAATGCAAATTGTAGCCTGTCTCAGTTCAGTTGTACACTGCCTAAGTAATTACTTCTAGATTGAAAATGGGATTCAGTTCAACTTGGGTAACAAGAAAATCAGTTTACACTTTGGCAAGGTAGATGTCTAATTAGCAGTCTTCTTTCCTTTTGTCACACACTCCTCTCCACCTTCAGCCTGAAAGGCAAGATAAGCCTAGAGAGAGCTATATTTAGTATCGATTATATATTATGTTGTTTATTTATAGAATTTAGCAGTGGAACAATTTTTAAACTCTCTCAAGATTAGCAAGAAATATCTCAGCATCAAAATAAAAATATGCTTATTAAGGGGTAAAGATTATTTTCCCTCTTGTAGCAAATTTGACAAGCTAAGACATTCAAAGGAGTCATAAGAATCATGATGGTTAGTAGACTAGCACTACTAGCACTTATGCAGTGCTGACTTACTGTGTGATACAAAAATAAAAATGCAGAAGGCTAATCTTTAGGCTAAAAGCCATAGAGACAAGGAAGCTACAGTTAACAATTAATGCTCAATGTCCAGTCATAATCTATTTCTACTCAACATTTTACAACAGCCTTAAGACTGTATTACCCAATTTGGTCTGTTCATGAATCTACAGGTTTGACTACACAGAAGTGTATGGTACTCGTAAATGAATATGTATTGGTTCTGGTGACCATCTTAGGCAGCTAAAACTATATCATTATTAGCTTCTTTAGTTCTTCTAAGTCTACCACTTAGCATAATACATTTCAAGTGAATATGTTATTTGTTAGAATAGTTTTGCCCTCCACCTCCTTCTAATTTTTGAAAATGCTACATGTATAATTCCTTTCCCCCAAATACAATAATATAAATTCAACTGATTTGATTTTAAACCTATCTTACTATGTAAATGTGACTAAAGCAAAAATTAAGATAGGTTTGATTTATCTGTCCAATAGGGTTCTTCACAGATAATTAGTGGCAAAGCTGACATAAAAATGAACTACACAAAACTCTGTCACTATGTAGACCATATCCTTATCATAGAATAACCTCAATCTTTCATATTCAAATATAAGAAATAATATATAACTTAGACTTACCATATAGATTTGATAGGCTAATGTATGCTTAGCACAGAAAACCCACTAAACATGATTTCTCTTCATAAGGTCAAATATGTTTGCTCAATGCCAGGTTAAATATATTAAATATACTTCTCTACTTCAGGTCTCCTTGTAGCCTATATTACTCCATATCCCTACCCAGGAGGCAAACAAAGTATATAACATTCCTTGGAAAGACTAAGCATCCTATTATTTTTTCCAAGAAGCACTTATTTGTATACTTGGGAACCCTGCTTCAGACTAATGATTCAGGGGGACACAAGAATAGGGTTTTGGGCTATAACTGATAAATAACTGCTGTAAAGAACTCATTTACATAATGATCATAATAACACATTTGAGGTGACTCAAGATATTTAATATATAGGAAACATCTTTTTGGAAATAGAACCTCAAATTAAGACACTAGCGTGGGTCCATTTAATTGAAGGTCTGTGTGATGTTTGGGCACATTTGATTATGATTAGGGTTTCTAAACTCAAAAAATGGATGTTTTTTTGAAAGAAGGAGGATTGTTAATGACTAGATTCCCTTTAATTTCCTATACTAACTTTTCTGTTATTTGCTACTATGTGGATCACATCTCAAGGACAGTAAAGATGAAAGGGAACAACAAGCAGTTCATTTTTATTTTTCTGTTTTGAGCTAGACTCTATTATGCCACAATATATGAATTCTATGCACTCAGTAGTATACTGACCATTACATATGTAATGTAACAACTGTATGGTAACTGTGACCTAAATACCTGTTATCAAGCCTCTACATTGCTATTAAATGCTGATCCTGTATCACTCAAGGAAGAAAGAAATGTATTTCAGCAATACGTACCTTGTAGGTGAGACAAGACATACCGAAAAGCAGAAGCCCAGAGAAATGACAGAAGAGTTCAATCTCAAGTGTAAGACATGATTGTTATTTGAACACAGAGAAAGATCATTGAGCATCATGGCATTTGAGTTAGAACTTGAAAGCCTGTAAGCGATTGCTAGGAGCCTACTATAAGCAAAGCCAGTTCCATCACCCCCTAATGTGCACCAACTGTCAGGGGAGCATGAGGGCTACCCTTCGTTTTTAATGGAAATAGAAGGACTGAAGAGAATTTTTGCTTCTTTGCTTCTCCTTTCTAAAATATGGGTGGATAAATATGTTTAAAATCCTCAAATCCAACACTATTCCTGTCCTCTGAGGCATTGTGAAGATTTCCCTGCTTAGCTACCTAATAAATAAACAGGAAAAAATACTAATCACAACAGTTTAAGAACAGTGCTGCAATAAGAGAATCTACACGAGTTTGTGTTGAAAGACAAGTGCTATTTTCTGCTTGAGTCTGTGACTGGAAGAGATTCACTCAACCCTATGATTGTATTATTTATACAGAACTCACTGAGGCACCATCTGGTGCTAAGTAAACCACAAAAACAGAAAAATCAAACCAAAAGCCAATTGTCTTTATTGGAGTTTTCGCTAATGACCTGTTCTCCACCAGTATATTCCAACTGATCACATTGTACTTTGAAACAGGAAAGGACATTTAATGCTTTAGGGGGATGTCTAAAAGGCAATTCAGTTAGGCATACCTTTGAAAAGATTCTGCAGCCATCTAGATCTTCTCAGTTGAAAGGGCATTGCCCCTATTTCAGGTCTTATTACATCTTATTAAGTTGTCAGATCAAGTTCATAATGTCCCATCTCAGCATCCAGTCACCAAGAGACAAAGGTGAGAGGTGAGCGTGCAAGATTATGTCCAGAAAATGGAAACTTCAGTCAAAACTGTGAGGAAAATTCTTTTGATATATAAAAAAGAAACTAACAAATATCTATGATAAAAATAATTCCTATCCCAAAAGTATTTTGAATCTCAATGTTGTCATATTAAACAAAAGATTTGACCTTGTAAATAAATTTCATTTTGTAATAAAGAATCTTTAACAAATATAATGCAATGATAGGCATACTCTGAATTGATATACTTCTGGGGGAATTTTGTTGTTGTTTTCTGCTGGTATGAAGTCTTGAACTCAAGACCTTGAGCTCAGATGTATGCTCTCATTCTTTTGTTTTGTTCATTGCTGGCACTTTGCCACTGGAGCCACACTTCTAATTCTGACTTCTGCACATTAATTGGAGATGAGTTGCTCACATTTTTCTGCCCAGGCTAGTTTTAAACAAAAACCCTCAGATCTTAGTCTCCTGTAGGTGTGAGCTACTGATACCCAATATGTGTTAATGCTCAGTGTGTGATCAGGGGTCTTGGTTACAAGGCTGAGTGCTTGCAGTTCTTTTTGACCTATTATATATAAATTCCTTTAGCTTTCTGACAACTTCTCTTAAAATATCGAATCAAATAGTTACTATATTAGGAGGGATTCGTAGACAAACAGAAGGATTTATTATATGAGCAGGTTACATAAACTGTCTTCCCAGAATTAAAACTTTTGATTTACAGAAATAAGGAAGTCAGTCTTGCTTGCTTAATGTAAAATTAAGACTTAATTACAATCAAAAGCTAGTTTATGGTGCACATTTAAAAGTACAAATAAATAAGCAATTACAATTAAGAAAATCCATTCATCGTATTGCAAAGGCTGTAACAGAAGAAAATACACTCTGAAGTCACTTGGGTTTGAATCTTGAATCAAGCTTTATTTCTTTAGCAAAGTATTAAACTCCTTTATGGCTCATTGATATCCTTTCATCTATAAATGGATTTAGCACTTTTACTCAGTGGTGTGTGTGTGTGCATGTGTGTGTGTGTGTGTGTGTGTGTGTGTGTGTGTGTGTGTGTGTGTGTGAAGTAAGTAGGGAAGGATTCAAAAAATCCTGTTGCAGTTTGTTATATATTGTAGAAAGTCTATAAATATGAGTTCAATTTCTCTCTCATAGTTACTTCTCAAACTCCTCCTTAGGACCAAAATCTCTCTGAAAAGGACATGATTTACACACAGTATACCAGTAAGTACAAATGCCGGGGAAAACAGACTTGCTTTAACTTCATGTATCAAAATAAGACATTGTCAAATATTCCTCATACATCTCCAGGCCTCCTATGTTTCTCCAAATTATAATTGTATAAAAATTGTGTTCATCATTAGTAAATGTTTCTCCTCCCATTTAAAGTATACAGTTCCCTGTATCCTCAATCACATTTTCTGATCCACTAAAGGAATCAGACAGACTTTTCACAATGGAAATAGAAATATTTTTATATCAAACAATGATCTTACTAATGTACAATTGAGTAGTCACAATACTATTATTTAATCTAGCACTGTGATGAAGTAACTGGGAAGAAAAAAGTAATAAGATGAGGAAAAGACTTCCTTGAAAACATTTTTATTTTAGCTGCAATAAATCTAAACAAAATAATTAGAAAAATTAATAGCACTGGTAAAAGCAATTGTATACTAACCTTATACTAAATCTATTTTTGTATCTGCAACAATGACAAAGAATTAATATTAGTCATTATCCACGACTAAACTTTAAAACATCCTATTCACTGCATTTCCAAACTATTTGCACATTTGTTCAGTGCTCTACATTTTATGTATATATCACTTACTTTCCTTGGGGCCTTCCCTACATGTGACAATTTCATAATTTTTTAACATGAAATGAAACATACCTTTTAGAGACAATTTGAAAATGGAATTAGATCTCATGTGAAAATGTTTCTGAAGTGAAAAAATAGTACAATTTGAAGTGGATACTTCTGATGATAAGCAGGTCATTTGGTACACACAGAACCTGAAAAAAGAGGGAAACTAGAGAGTTCTGTGTGTAATCTTACTCCTCTCTGAGGGAATCTCACGTGATAACTAAGATTGCTTTTTGATGAACTTAAAGCCATCACACAGTTTCACTCCCATGGACCAATCTGAGGATGTGAAGCAATCCCAGATCTGTAGCTTAGATTTTTTAGCCATCAAAAGCTTCCATCATCCTGACATTTTCTCATGTAATTGATAAAGGTTGAAATTGCTGATACTGTAGCTTTTGCCTACGATTCTTTCCAATATGAATGATTTCTGGGGGACATTTTCCCACCTTAGCAGCTACACCTTCCCAAATCATTCTGTGAAGGGAGAAGAGCAGGAGACTGAACTCATCTGTACTAGGAGGATTCACGTTGCCTTTCAGCCCAGGTAATATTCATTTCTGGCCAGATTTCCAAATTGTGGACAGGCCTCTATGTTAAGAATAATGAGGAGTTCCCTCCCACTCACAGCCTGAGGAAGGAGGGAATTTGTGGAATAGAGAGTGACAGCACACACACAAAAAAGGATGACTCTAAACCCTTAGAGATCTAACCACTCCTCTGGGGCACTAAGCACCATATTTACCTTTAGGAAGCATCAGGGATTGAGACAAGGGGGATCCTAAAGCAAATTTCAGAAACCAGAATAGCAAATCTAACAGGAGTCCCAGTACCTTTCACATTAGAGTCAACAGAATGATAGTACTGAATAACGTGGCATCCACTTGCTTTTCTGACTTCAAATTAGATGTCCCTCCCTTCCCTCCACAGCATTTCACTCCATTCTCATTTGCCTCCTTTTCTTATTTACATCTAATCAACTCATTCCAAGCTTGTTGCCCTTGGTCTTGCTGCAACTTTTGTCTGGGAATCTCCTCTTCCTTATTCTTTTCTGGTCAAGTCCTGTCTACCACTCAAGCATCAGGTAAAATGATGCCTCCTCAGAAAGGTCTTCTCTGATGAACACCTTGATTTATGTTTCCTGGATAATTGACTTCACCAACTAAACACTTTATTCCATTAGCTTGATTGTCATCATTATTTCACATCACCTGCTGATTTAGGCATCTATTTGTATATTACCTGCCTCTAGTATTACGAATGAATAGGTGAATAGATGAATAGATTTCTTGGTAATTTTGTCAGTCACTACAGTTCCAATGCCTAGTTTATTACCTGATACAGACCAGGTATTCAGTACTTCATACCTAAAATTTTCAATGATTTCATGAACACTTTATTACATGAAACATGACAGTTTGTTCATGATGTTTATTATTAGCAAAGGAAATAGACTTTGTTATTGTTAACTACCACTGAGGGTAGGTAGGACTGTGTTCTAAAATAAGTAGTAGAAGGAGGAGAAACAAAGCACTAATCAGTTAGAAGCACTAATCAGTTAAAATTGGGCTGAAATAATCCCACAGCTAGCTGAAACAGAATGATACTTAGAAAACCAGCTCGGGCAGCAGTTAAACACCATGCTGTACAAATAGGCTCTGCACCAGTTAATTCTCCATTTCTAAATGTTATTGTTGTGGGTTGGGTCATGGTCCTACATTTAGTTAATCTGAGGTTAAAGATTTGCATGGCTGGATATACTAATTCACAGTAATCAAGTATTGATTTTGTCTTTTAGCAACAATGAAATAACAATACTAGGCTTTTATTCACTGCTCTGTGACTATGGAAATCCCAGACTAATCAGTGAATAGTTCATTTATACAGTTGCAATTGTGATACATAGTTGAAATATTACTTTTAAATTTTAAACTGATTTTTTAAAGAAAAGTTTAGTTGTTTTTTTTTTTTTACTAGAATAGGAAGTTTACTTCCAAATGCGGAAGCTCAAGCTGAAGCGCTTCTCACCGGCTTCAGGATGTTGTGACAAACATCAAGCCTAAGAACAGAACACAGAAATTTTATTTCTTGATATAACTATATTATCACATTTAAATGGGGCCAATAAGTGAGTCCTTGGTGAGACTGAAGCAGTAGTAGTCACCTTCTTCTCACTTCCTGTATTCCACATTTTTGCTCTGTTTCTTAGCTAACAATCCAAAGCTTCTTATAGGTTCCTCATAGCCCCATTTCTAACACCATTCCATGCACTGTGTGCCCTCACAATAAAGTGAATTTACACATCCCACAAAACTTTCTGCCAAATCTAGGTACTTTGTGGAATTTATGAGAATAGTCCCCATCTGTAACTATGTAATAGAAGAGGTTAAAAACCCATATAGCACCAGAAATATTATTCTATTTAGTAATGAAATGCAAAAAGATTTCAGATGAAGTAATATTCAATCCCTGATGTTTTTCTCTTTTTCCTTTAGTCATTTTCTCTGGGTAAATCTCATCCATGATAACACTTCTAGCTACATGATGATGGTTTCAGGTGTGTGTCCAATTCAGGCCATTTTGACCAATATTTATAACGTCTATTGACTATTTTCCATTCAATATTGAGTTCTACAAAACTTTGCTACTCTTCTTCTAAATTCCTATTTATTAAATTGGAGCAACATACTGTTCTCTTAAATTCTGCATCTTTGCTAATAGAATTAGTGAAGATTTCAAATCATATCTCTCAATAGTAAAACTTTAGAATCATCTCATTGGGCTTAGATATCTAACATTACCAAACAAGTTACCATACTACATTAATGTCATCTATATCTCAGAGGCTGTCTCGTTCTAGTCTCTGTGATTGGTCTTTATCTTAACCAAGTAGTACTCCATGCACCCATCTTTATGGCCTATATGGTCCTAAACAAGTAAGCCTGACTCTTCTCTGTATTCCCAGATAATGTACTTCAGAAATTAATCCTTGCCTCAGTTTTCATCTATAAAATTGAAGAATTATGCTCCTTAGACCTCATATAATTTATAGAACTATTTGGAAATAGTAAGACAAATTTGTATTTTACATAGTGCCTAGAACACAGTAGGTCATTATCAAATAATAAATATGTAGTGAAATCCCCCATTGGTTCTGACCTATCCTCAAAACCTCATTTCTCATTGCTTAATATTCTCTCCCTTTTTCAATATGATGGTAAAACTCCCTGAACTCACCAAACCCTTTCACAGCTCTATTTCACTGCATCTTCTACACCTCAGTGTGGGGTGTCCCTTCACTATATACTCAGTTTTTCTATTATCCTTTAAATTTCAAAAACTTCAAGGACACAATCAACTGTTATCTTTCTATAAAATTATATATATATCCTTTTGTCAAACTTGCCTTTGTGTTTCTATATGACATCTGCACACACATATAATGTATATACATGTATCTAAAAACAGTATCATATTACATTCCAAATACTTGATTTTATGTATTTCTTCTCTTTGTGATGAATTCCCAAGTTGTGACGCTCTCATCACAGAGGATGATACTACCATTATCTTGTCACTAGGATGATGAGAACACCACTACAGTCCTCACTCCCAGGATAATGAATTGCACAGAATAAGTGCCCCATAACTGGACTTTGAAGTACATATTTCCTGGTTAAAACAATCTAGGAAAATTTCCTAAAAATAATTGTTCCTTATTCTGCCCTTCTTTATCTGCAATGTTATCAGCATCCCTACAGTCATATCACCAACCCTTCCCCCCAGTCATAGTCTTCTTTGTCATTAAATAAGAATTTTTAGACCTATTAGATAGAGGCTAGTGTTGATTAATCAGGCTTGAGTAAAATTTTCATGTATTCTCTCCTCCAAGGAAGAATAAGTAGATTGTGAATAACTGAATTGTCAGGCTGGAACATGATTCAAAAGTACTTTTAAGAGTACTATATTTTCAGCCTATAGAATATTTTGGACTGGAGAAGGATGAGATGCATTGGTGTTTTGGTTTTTGTTGTTGTTGTTGTTTTTGTTTTTTAGTAACAGGTTAATTTTTAGTATACTGAAAGACAATAAAAGAACTAGCATCTACAAGGATATTGTATGTGACAGTCACCTTTATAAGAGTTTTAGATTAAAAAATACTTATAAGTATTTATCTCATTTACTCATAGAAATAAGTATGCCCATAGGTGATTTGATGGAATCTAAATGAAAGATATAAGAATTTCTGTTTGAATGACCAGTCAAAAGTGGAACTCAATAAAATAGACAAATTGGGATTCAAAACCTAGCCTGTGTGTATGTTTGATGTTAAAGTCTGTTTAATTTTATATATATATATATATATATATATATATATATATATATATATATATCAGGATCCCTGAACCATTTGAGGACAAAAATATCTTCCTTCACTAGTATTTATGACTGAGACTTCACTTTTTCCTTCTCATCCTGGATGGCTTTAATCTTATTACCATGCCTATGAGATTATCTTCTTGAGTTTTTAATGGAAGTATTCCATCAAAGGGTCTATGCTGGCAAAACTGACGGTGATAAGGGGCAAGAGAAAGAGAGAGTAGATAAATTCCCCAACAGCTGTTATCATGAGCAATGTCCTAGCCACATTTCCCTAACCACAGTTTTCTCCTTTCCTTTCTCCATTTTTTTCCAACCCACAAAGACTCACAAAAATTCTGTAGAAAAAAATGGCTTTTATAGATCAAAAATTTTCCCCTCCACTCCACTAAGAAGCTAAAACAAAAACTTCATTCTGAATAGGCAAAGACCTAGTGTTAGCTTTTCTGTGTCAACTTCCTTCTCTAGAGGCAAAGTTAAAGAAGAAATCAAAATATGGAAGAGACTACCTTTGATTCTTTCTTTTGTTTCTCACTGTTTTTCTGTGAAAACTCCTTAGGATCATCCAAAGAGCAGTGTGCCAACTTTAAGTATGCAAAATGGGGACAAAATCTTTAGGATTGTTGAAAAAAATTACTCTTTGCCTCTAGAATATTTGCTCTTCAACTGCATGGACGGATATAGTCTAAGCATCTAATCGTGTCTGACACAGTAAGCACACAAGGAATATTAGTTGAATAATTGAGTTATATAAAAAGAGTGATATTGTGTATATCCTAGTAATGCATTTTTTTAAAAAAATCTATGACTTTTCTGAGCTGATAGTAATTCCATCATAAGTTACAATATTCCTTCTAACACAAAGTGATATACCAAATGATAAGCATAACTATGAATTTACAAATACAATTCAGCAATATACTAGTGAAGGCACAAGGGTGAGTAGTATAGTTTAAAGAGAGCCATAAGGAAAGAAAAATACTTGTGATATTACAATGGAAATACTAGTTATTGTAAACATTCTTTGAATTACTTTACTATGTGATTAGCACTGAGATGGTGATTCACTGCCTTTATCTTCATAATAAACACACATAGTAGGTATTGTTATAGCTACATTATAAAGATAAGAAAACTTCCCCAGAGACATTAATTAACTGGCCCAAAGAGAAAACTAGTAAAGGATGACAATTTGTTTCAAAGCCAAGCTCGCTGTAGATGTAGCATTATTAATGACTGTGCTACACTACATAAAAGTTATATGTAGTCACTGAATTCCAGGTGCATGAGAAAAAAAGGAATGCAGAATGATTGGATATTCAAACTTGGAATGAACTAATAATGCTATGATTTTCCTATGTGATTGACAAGTTGGATTAAAGAAGTTCTAGTTTAGACATAATATTCTTATAAGTTCCGGAATCTACCCATCACAGTTGAGTATACTTCATAATAACCTCTTCCATCGTATAATTTACCAATCTATACAATTTGCATGTTTACATTTTGCATTAAACTATAAGCATATCTTTGTATAGTCAATGTTAGAATGATGTTTATTTAGTGATACTTGTGTATACCTGTCTTTCACAATGCTATGTGTGTATATGTGTGTTTGTGTGTGTGTATGTGTCCGTGTGTGTAAAGGATGAGTTCCTTGGTCTCGCATATACTTAAATTTACAAATCCTTACATGTGGAAATAACATGGGGAAAAGTATGTAATTTAAGTTACAACTTGCAAAACTATTTGGCTAGACATGTATACTTGTGAGTTTTCAAAATTGAAATCATAACAGAAGGCATTAAAGTGAAAAAGATGTGTAAAGAGTATAAAAATATGCTTACAGTCTTACTTCAATAGGACAGTGGATATAACATATATAAGGCAGAAGCCAAATATAAGTAAACCATATTTAAGAGAAAATAGCTCATTTGAACATTCCTAAGGAGAATATACACCCAGAAAATAGAAAGCTCATTTGAACATTCCTAAGGAGAATATACACCCAGAATCTTTAAAATCATTTTTTTAAAAAACCCAAAAAGAGGTTTATGTAAATTAAGTTGTTCATGAAAACATCTAAAATTTCAGATCAGGAATGTTTTTGGTTTTAACCCAAACTTTTAAGAATAGATTATACTCCTGTATAAACTCACTTTATCTCTGCCTATATTATCTGTCATTTCTTTTAATGCATAGATAAAACTAACTGAATGAATTAAACCAGGCACTGGTAGTTCACACTGGTAATCCTAGCTACTCAGAAGAGTGAAATCTGAGATCATGGTTCAAAGCCACACTTAAGAGAATTGTTTTTAATACTACAAAACTACAAAAATCAAGGCAGTGGGTTATTGGCATGATCACACACACATAGAATCAATGACATAAATAGAAATATATATATGATATATAAATAAAAAGTGTAGATAAAATTCAGTGTGGAAAGTTTGCTTCACAAAATGATACTATAATACATGGATGAGCCATGTGCAGTGGCTCACACCTGTAATCCTAGCTATTCAGGAAGCTGAGATCTGAGGATCATCGTTGAAAGGCAGTCCAAGCACTAAAAAGTCCATGAGATTCTGTTTTTTAAAATTGTAATTAATAAAAGGGTTACATGATATTTGCCAGATAGAAGGTGCATTAATTCACATACATTGATACCCTTTCACATGTCTTGGTACCCATTACCCGCCCCCCCACTCCCCCTGTCTTGGTTTTCCCCCCTTCCCTATCCAATTTCAAATAACCAAATACAAATAAATTCAATATATCAGATAACAAAGTGAGATACTGTAACAATATGAGATACCCAAGGGACAGCAAAGGAGATGAGAGATAACATAGTACATTAAGGACAACAATCATTCGTTATATGGCCCCACAACTGACAAAAGAAATAAAAACAAACAAATAAACAAAAAGGGAAATAACAAACTGAGTATGTTGTTGTATATGTGTATATACCTAGTCCATGTAATAGTCCATTATATAAGTCTCTTTCTCTTCATATATATATATATATATATACACACACACACACACACATATATATGTATATCAACATATGGATGTATCCATCAATATATATATATGGGAAACAGTTGTGTATAAAATAATAATGGACTCAAAACATGACAGTAAGAAGTCAAATAACATAATGGTTAAAATATTAGAATATTTGAAGCAACACATCATTAAAATGATATATGAATAGCCAATAAACATGAGAAAGATGCTCCATATTACCTGAACATTATGGTGTTTGCCTGATGAGATGATGAAATGGCTGAGGCAGGAGAATCCTGAGTTTTAAGTCAAAGCCTGCAAGTAATTTCTTCACAATGAAGTTATAGCTCAATAAAGATGATCATCATTATTAGCAAAATAAAAATTATACTGAAATAACAATGTTGATCCATTAGAATGCTTAACATTAAGAGTAATAACACCAACTGTTACAAGGACATGGAAACAAACAAATTCTTCTTTTAAATGATGGCAGTCATATAGAAAAGAATGAGATTGTATTGTTCTACCAGCATGAAATTCTCAAAAAGGTAAATCTAGTATGTAGCTGTAGGAATTCACTGAAGCTGAAAAGAATGAGAACTAAGAATAGAAGGGAATTTGAAGGATTTATAGGAAGATCGTATGCCGTGAATAGTGGTCATGTTTTGGATGATGTATACATTTGTCTAAACTGTTCAGTGTAGAAAAGACACTGAAAAGTTTGGTTATAAGTGAGAACATAATACCTGCTTGGAAACACTGTGATTTTTTCTAAATGTATACTTATTTGGGACTTCACATTCAGTAATTTTTATCATTTAAAGTTCTTATAGTAATGGACATACCTTCCATTCATTTTTATTATAATTTATTTTTTTCAGATCATAAAGAATATCTGACCTAAAACAGGTTTTCTAATCTAATTGTCCAATGTGCTTGTGAGAGGTGCTTTGATTTTAAAATAAGAAATGAAGAATGCTTTCCAAGCTTGTTAATTAATAGCATCCCTAGACAAATATCTTCTTACTGCTGTGCCTGATTACTAAATCTCTCTGCTTCAAGGCAACAGATGGCTTAACTTTTCCCAGAATTAAAAATGAAATAATCTAGAATTCCTTATGATTCAAAGGACTAAATTTAATCAGGTTACCCTGTTCTATAAGCCACAAATATCCAAGAAAAATGAAGATGATCAAAATGCAAATAAATGGTTGTTATATTCTAATTGTGTGGGCAGTGCATTAAAGTCATTTAAGTTCTTATTTATGACATAGTACTACCATAATAGCAAGTACTAAATTTGACCAGATCTTCATCATCCTTTATGAACTTTTCTCTTATGACAATGTTCTTCCTCTCTAGATATAGAATAAAATAAAAATAACAGGGTTCTTTCAACAGTCCTTAATACT
This sequence comes from Megascapheus bottae, assembly GCF_031878675.1. Classification (NCBI taxonomy): domain Eukaryota; kingdom Metazoa; phylum Chordata; class Mammalia; order Rodentia; family Geomyidae; genus Megascapheus; species Megascapheus bottae. The sequence goes on from NC_143547.1 coordinate 84,783,030, forward strand.
TCTGCTTATAAAAAATAAGAATATAAATAACATAATCCTAATCTCAAGTGTTTTATCCTAAAATTCACTTGGGTTATAAAACTTTCCAGATTAATCTCATCTACAATCATTCTATGAAATGACAATATTTAAATAAGTGCCTACTGCATTTTCTACAATCAGTATATCATTATGCTCTCTGGTCTGGAGAATTCTAAAGGTAGACATTAAAATTTCAATAGGCATTATTTTAAAATAAGAACTAATAAAACACTGCTCACCAATACTCAGCAAATGCTTATTTTCTGACTACCATATCATTTGAGTGTTGTGTGGGATATGTTATGGCAAATATGGCTTTATGATCTGTATGGTCAGTCGATCTTATATTGGTACCTTCTTTCATTATTCTGTTCACATAAATAGCCTATCTACTACATGCATATTCAAGCAAGTCTCTTGAAAAAAAGTAATGCCTGTTTTACACATACTATGATCTTTCTGAATTCATCACATAATGGCAGGAGTAAATTGTATCTTTTACAGATGTTCTTGCTTTTTCATTCAAGTGCCCAAATTATCGTTCAATTATGACTAATATTTAGTAATTAAGGGACATTTTAACAGATACCATTAAGAAAATACTTTATAACAAAAATGTAAGGAACATGGAAAAGAATCGAGGAAAGTAATATACAGTTTCATCCCAACTGTCCATCTAACTCCCACCCACCAATATATACACAGACACTTAAAAAATACCCTGAGGTTGGAAGCATGGGCCAGGTGGTAGAGCACGTGTCAATAAGCAAAAATGTTATATGTTATATGTTCAAATTCCATTCTCAAACAAAATATGTACCCCGATCTACTATACACTCTTCTACAACTTGATATTTTGTTAGATAGAGCATATAAGCATACTGAATCTGAAGGAATGAGATATTCAATAGTTGTCTAATGTGATAAAGTTTGTGTTTAGCTCATTTTAAATCAAGTAGTATGTAAAGAAATATCCTCATCTTATCTTTGAACTTTGTCATGTCCCTCTTCTATATGCCAGAAGAACATGGGATGACAAGAAGCTCAGGAATGGTAAACATGAGGATGGGATTAGGAACCATCTGGTATCCGCATGACGTAAAATTAGGATTCACATGCTAATTACATATGATTTTCTCACAAAGGAATATCAGCCATTATTCATTTTGCTTCCTGAATGGTTATTATTTTGAATTAACTGTTGTCTAAAAGTTACAATTGCCATACTTATTTAATTTCCACAGAAATGAAATTTAGCAATTTTAAAATTATTGGCTCCAAAGCATTTCAATATTGAACTAGGACAGTAGGGATCTAGCATGAGAATACATCCTATAACAACTTCTGGAGTAGGATTTATGTCTTACAAGTTCTGACTATAAAACTAGTATGCTTAGTGAAAAAATCAGAAAATAGTATGAATAAAGAGAAAGATGTACGGCAGCTATCTTGATGTGATATTGTCAATGAATCTGTCAAAACAATTGTTTTAAACAGTCATATCAAGATACTCTACTTTCAGTGGTAAACAAGTGGAACACAGACAGTGTAGATGGTAAGATTTAGCAAAGGAAGACAGCTCTTGAGAGGTCTGTCTCATTTCCATCAATGTTGGGAAAGCCTTCAAAAGAGTCTGATAACCAGCTGTGCTGTAATTGAGATTTCATTCATTTTTAAAATCAATTTCTTGGCTAGATTATAAAATGCTCCTAAAATCCTATTTCAAAAAACTCTGAATTATATGCTGAACATACTTTTTCAAGAAGTAGCAATTTGATACTTACTCATTGCCTGCCACACACTGTTCATGCCCCTTGCCATATTTTATGTTATTTTATTGTTATAGTAACCCAGGGAAATAATCATCATATTTCATAGACAAGCAAGCTATGGATTTCTGGAGGTTCCGGAAGTAAAAGGGCATATGGACTTAAAGGGTTATGCTAAGTATTTAGTTCCAACTCACTTGTTAAAAAATAAGAACTCATTTTTCTTCACTTTCTAGAAAAGGTGCTCTTTATAGTAAATAATATCATCGCTTCTAGGCATATCTTTTACATCATTCTGAAAAACAGAAAAGGTACCAGGATTGAAAGTGAATGTAATAAAATACCTTAAATAGTCACAATTAAGTAGTAGCAAAATAAGATGCAATGATATGACAGTGTTTCTACATATGTAGAATCACACCATTGCTTGCCACAGTGATTGGGCTTTTTCTGTAGGAGAAATGTGTTGATATTGAATCACAGTGAAATAATGGATTGCATTATACCCCAAAGCCCAAGCTATATTATAGAAGTGAACATACTTAATTTGAAGCACTCCTTTTTTTTTTGTCAGTCCTGGGCTTGGGCTCAGGGCCTGAACACTGTCCTTGGGCTTTTTCAAGGCCAGTCCTCTACCACTTGAGCCTCAGCACCACTTCTGGCTTTGTTCTATGTATGTGGTACTGAGAAATCAAACCAGGATCTTCTTGCATGCTAGGCAAGCACTCTACCACTAGGCCGAACTCCAGGCCTTAAGCACACTTTTTTTAAAATATTTTTTATTGTAATTAATAGAAGGTTTACATGATATTTGCCAGATAGATGGTGCATTAATTCCCATACACTGATACCCTTTCACATGTCTTGGTCCCCATTTCCCTCTCCCCCCACCCTCCCCTCATCTTGTTTTCCCTCATTCCCTATTTGAAATTAAGCACACTTTTTAAGGAGTAATTTGCACCAGCATATCTGATAGCTCTCAAACATAGCAACATATAGTGTAGAAATGACGTAATATCATTTTTCAATTTTGGTAGCTACCTTATTTATGTATAATATTGCTTAAGAAAAGAAAAACGGAGTTTGGGTAGAGGGCTTGCCTAGCATGAACAACACTCGCTCTTCATTCGATTCCTTGGTACCGCATACACTGAAAAAGCCTGAAGTGGTAGTGTGGCTATTGTGGTCGAGCACTAGCCTTGAGAAAAGCCCTAGCACAGTGACCACGCCCCAGGACTGGCAAAATAAAAAGAAAAGAAAACAGAAATGCTAGCTCTAAGACAGTAATTTTATAAATATGTAAGCACGAAAACTTTCACTTTGTATTTTGTATTAGATAATTGTATAAGTTGTTTTAGATGAAATCTTTATAAAATTTGCAAAGAAATATTAATACAATGAATACATTTCTCTAGATTCTCAGATCACTCATGCATTTAATCTATTCTAGAGTTTGGATATTAATAACAAATCAAATTCATCTTTATGCCTCAAAGAAAAGTATTACACAAATTTATTCACATGTCCTTTGATTTAGCTATTATTATCAAATGTATTTTCTCTTTTATTGAAAAACTATGTAATATAGTATGCAAAGTAGTCAGCTGTATATTTGAATCTTTACTACTTAGATGGCTTGACACTGGAGAAGTCGCTTACTTGTTTGGAGGTTGTATTTCTTCCTCTATAAAAATAGAGATAAAAATATATAGTGTACAATATTTTTGTGAGGTTGCTGTTAAGTGTTTGGCTCACAGAGGTGCTCAGTTCAGGAAACTCTCATCTTCAATATGACATTTCTAGCTTGGAATCTTGGTGGTTCTAGGTATTCAATTTCAATTGTGTCTCTAGCAATTTTTATGTACCACATACAATCCACCAATTCTGAAAGTTGTTTACAACCACAAGAGACTGGTGGTGGTAGTTCATGCCTAAAATTCCAATTACATGGGAAGAATAGGTATTAGTATCATGGTCGGAGTGTAGAGATTGGCAAATTGAGAGATCTGAACTGAAAAAAAAAAAACTAATAGCACTAGAGGTGTAACTTAAGTGGTAGAGTGCCTACCTACCAAACACAAGGACTTGAGCTCAAAAACCCATACCAACTCCCACAATAAAATAACAATTAAAACCAAGGATACACTTGCTATTATTTAAGAATTTTTAGAAGATATGAGAACTTAGTAATATGCTTTTGATATATGGAAAAACATCAGGATTTTCTTTTAAAATGAGTTCAATGTGCAAGTAGTTAGAGAATGGTAATAATAAAAATGAATACTGGGTCATTAGGTTCATCTGGCTTTTCCATTCTTTAAAAAGACAGATAAAACAATAATTACACAAATCACTTGGGTGCTATGATGAGGGAATGAGATTAGGAAGGAGCTTTATTACCAATCTATAAATGTGTCATAAAAGTACAAAGTCATTTTATTGCTTTTCTATTTCAAGCAGCTGTCAGATTAGTCATGTGTGTTTTTATGCAACCTATGATGTGCAAGTTTGTATTTTAAGTACTTCCAACCAATTAACAAGACAGGTAAGTAAAAGACAATGTTTTTCCCGGTTGAACTCAAAGTTTGTAAATTGATAAAGGCAATTTCCTGGAAAACCCATTTTTAAAAGACAACTTATTTGATTTGTGCATGTCCTTTCTTTTACCTAACCTAGTGAATTGTAGATACTATAGAGCGGAAATACCTTCTCAGCTTCTTTGACAGTTGGTGAATATTTCTGTCTGCTGCCTACAAATTAACAAAGTGTTACTTGTTTTAAAGAACTAGGTCAAAATAGACTTTCAATTTTGTTTCTAAAAGACACTTTGACTTCCTCGAAGTAAACATCTGTGTTAATGATGGTCTGTACCATATGCAACAATTTCTAAGTCACTTGATCATGTCACTGAAAATAGTAGTCAAGAAATGCAAAAGTAAATGTCATAATAATATTTTAAAGTAGTAAGTAATGGTTGCTGAATTTCACTGAGCAATACTTAGAGAATGTGGGTGTGAAACAATGTATATTTTTACCTTAAATACGTGTGTTCTTTTGATCTTGCCAAGAAATGAACACATAACTTCATCAGGTTTGGTTAATAATTGGTTTGCAAAAAAAAACAACTAAATGAATGTGCAGTAGAGCTCTGATCATTTTACATCTAACCAAAACATTATTTCAAAAAATACATATTGGAGTGTGGCCTAGTGCTGGTTTCATTCCTTTGTACCACATACACAGAAAAAGCTGGAAGTGGTGCCGAGGCTTAAGTGGTAGAGCACTTGCCTTGAGAAAGCTCAAGGTCAGTGCCTAGTTCCTGGTTTCAAGCCTTAGGACTTGCAAAAGGGTACATATTAAATACCTCTTCAAGAGATCCAATCTCTTGCTACATCTGAAGTAGTATTCTTCTCATCTATCTTCTGTTCAGATTTCAGAGAAACATAAAAGCAGTACTTAACACATTCAAAATGACAATCTGCACATTACCTTTTCCACAGGAAAGCAGTAGAAGGTTTTAGATTTTCCACACATCCAAAATGTTCACAATTATCACTATTAATGTTATGTCATGAATATTTGACGGTGCATGCTGGAGTTCTTTAATCTTGCCCAACTGCTCCAGTTAGTACCATATCTTAAATTTCCCCTTCATAGTGACCTTGATGTGTCAGTCTAATGTACAGCTGCATTCCCTTGAGTAGGCAGGTTCCACCCACAACAGAGTTAGTAACTTAGTGGTGTACAATCAATACCTCAGAAGAATCATTTGACTCACTTTGGAGGCAGGGAGTTAAACTTGGCATCTGTATTCACAATTCTTTTCTCTCTCCCTCTCCCCCTCTCCCCCTCTCCACCTCTCCCCGTCTCCCCCCTCTCTCCCCCTCCCCCCCTCTCTCTCTTTCTTTCTCTGTCTGTTGTGGGGTTTGGACTCTGGGCCAGGGCATTTTCCCTGAGCTCTTCAGCTCAATACTACCCAATACTACCACCCTACTCTTTGAACGTTAGCTCCACTTCCGGTTTTATAGTGGTTAACTGCAGATAAGAGTCTCACGTTCTTTAGTACCCAGGCTGGCTTTGAACTGCGATCCTCAGATCTCAGAACTCAGACTCCTGAGTAGCTAAGATTACAGGCATGAGCCACCGTGCCCAGCTCACAATTCTTTACTTTGCCAACAATAACCTTTAAAGCATATCAAAAGGTGCCATTCAAATACTTTTGCTACAAATAAATAAATCCCTTTCTGGCTGTATTTCTCAGTCCCGAGACTTTTCTTTTTCTCCCTTCCTCAACCAAAATATTTTTTTAAAGCTTCAAACTGGCTGTTTCTAACCTTTAACTTCAATGCCCACTAAGCCTTTAGAAATAATTATTCATAGCAAACTAATTTATGTGTAATGTGAGTCTAGGAGATTATCACACTTATCTTACTATTTATTTGAAAATACTTTATTCCAGGAAGACTTCTTCTGTGTCACATTTAATTGCCTTTGAAGCTCCTGCCATTTGAATCTGTCTTCTGGAACATGCATTTCATCATTATTTTTTAGCCTTGTTACATCAATCACCACAACTGCTATAGAAGATTTCTAGGCTGTGAAGTGATAATTTGTTCCAGTGGTATTAATGAGGCAAGCAGTGGTCTTGAGGGAGGTGACAGCCCATTGCTTTACAGACAGCACCAGATTAAGGTGCTGGACGATATATGTGGCTTTAAGCATATACTCTAGAGTCTTTGGAGCATTTTTGAACTTCCCTTATCAAACATAACATAGAAGAGTTACCTCCAATAGCTTATGTACAATGGGCGAGGCATATCTAACCACCAAAGGAGAGAACGTTAATAGTGCTACTCAACTTATCTTGAGTTACAGACACATCAGAGAAACTTTGTACTGCTCCCAATTTGAAGGCTCCCTGCTGTCTTATAAGCTCTGAATTGGTCTATTTCCGTTACCATGGTTGTAATGGCGTATCCCTAGCCACCGAAGAGTCTAATTCCCTGACGTGCAGCCAATGACAACTTGTATGTCTGAGAATTAAGTCCCAGAACTAGGAATGCCGATGTGTTGGTGTTATAATACCAAGCCCATGAAAATGGCTCTAGGAAGCAGTGCAGCTGGCAACAACAGATGGTACATGTGGAAATGGGTTAGATGGAGTATTTTAATACCCACACATCTCTAATTCAGTTCTACAAGTCTGATTTCAATGTTTTCTCTGATTATAGGATGGGTCTGATAAGTAACACAGACTTGATCCACATTATTGTTACTATCAACAATGATAGATGAAAGGTGCCTTTGTTAATGTATATTATAATCACAAAAAATAATCTTGACTTTTCATGCTGGAACCAGTCAGTAAAGTGGGTATTTCTATCCCTTTACCTACTACACAGAATGCAAATATATGTCAAGATGAAACCATCACTCCCAAATATAGGAAAGAAACATTTAAGCTCTTTTACACTCTGTCAAAACATTCTGTACCTTCTGACCATCACCTTGAAAAGCCACCAGAACTATAACAATATTGGAGGAAATTGACTTAATATAAAAGGATAACAGCTTTGCTAGAGAATGAATTTTTCCCTATACTCTAGAAGAGCTGAATTAAATAGTCTCTAGGGTATGTTGGCATTTTATGGAACACACCATCTGAATGGTAGGAAGATAACTTTTAGAAGCATAAAAATTCATATTCTATAATTTGTTACTGAAACTTAGCTAGAATTACTGTAGAATTGTACTGTCAATCAAAAATGAATTTTCAACTAACATATAAGACTAAAGAAAAACAGTTATATGTTGAACTTTCCAAGTACATAACTTTCTGTGGTACAATGGAAATGTAACCTGATCCAGGTGACAATAAGACAATCCAAGTGTCAACAAACATATGACAGCACTGGCTTTTTTTCAACTATAAATATTTAGGGGGCCAGGAGTTTAACCTAATGGTAAACTGCTTGACTAGCATGCACAAAGAACTGGGTTAGATTCCCTGGTAATACATACACAGAAAAAGTGAGAAGTGGTGCTGTGGCTCAAGTGGTAGTGTGCCCAAGGACAGTGCTCAGGCCCTGAGATCCAAGCCCCAGGATTGGCAAAAAATAGAAAGATCAACTGTAAATATATTGATAAAAGAAAGGGGTATCTCTCATTCCTCTTGTTTAGGATTACTTTAGGAATCCCATGTTTTTGTCCTTTCAAATTTCAGCAAAATAGATCAATATATTTAAATTTGAGGTATATTTGTATGATTTTTCTTGTAAAGTTGTTGTGATAACACAAAGGACTTCATATACTTTGAAATCACAATAATATCATAAAAACACTCAAAGTATTTTTTATAATCTATGACAATGAAGAAATAGTCTGTAATTATATTCAAACTAGTATTAACAAGTGTACATGAAAGCACATAAACCAAAAAGTATTGAGCCCTCCTACACAAAACATATTTTCCTACTTCCCTCCCTCTCTCCCTCATTCCTTCCTTCCTACCTTCTTTGCATCCCTTCCCTTGTTTCTCTAGCTTTCCTTCCCTTTTTTCCTTCCCATTTTTTCTTGTTGTAATAATGAAACAAAAATCCTAATCTATTTCTTAGCTCAAAGGTGTGCTTTGAGAAAACATTTTTGAGAACTTGTTGACAATCTTAAAATTTCATAATAATAAGGAAATAATAATTATGCTCCTAGTTGTGAAAGAACAGGACACTGACTAAAATTTAACATCTAAAGTTGGTTGAGTTCAATTTCATTTTACAGGGAGTGTGACCACTGAAGATAGTATCCTGTCTTCATTGATAAAACAGAAGTTGTGATGGTACCTAACTCTTGAGGTTGCAGTGAAAATTAAATTAATTGAATAGAAGACTGTTAATGCTAACTGATGTTGGTATTTTCCAGTTCCCTTCAACAAACATACAGGTTGGCTCTATTTTAGCTATTCAGTAGACCCATATAATTAAATTCTTCCCAATGAAAAGTGGCTTTTCAGACGCACATAACAAAGAAAACTTCCTATGTGCAGTCCTCAACTTGTATATCCTCCCACTATTTAAATGGAAGGGGGTTCTTGAATTTACATGATGCTATAAATAAAAAAAGGTATTAAATAAGAACAGGGAGAAGAGCCCCTGTCAGTTACAATCATGGTATTGTAATAAATTGAATCCATGGAAATATTTCACTAACATATACTCACAGAAATGATCAATTAAAGGCCATTATTCTGCTTTCCAGAGTGTTTGAACAAGTTTACACGGCCAACAACAGTGTAATAGTGATCTCTCCTGGCCACATCCCTGCCAGCATCTGTTGTTTGGATTTCTTGATTATGGCCATTCTGACTGGAGTGAGGTGGAATCTTACAGTTGTTTTGATTTGCATTTCTCTTATGGAGAGAGATGTCAAGCATTTTTTCATGTGTATATGGGCCATTCTTTTTTTGTGGGTCATGGGGCTGGAACTCTACCTGGGAATTGACCCTGAGCTCTTCAGCTCAAGGCTACCACCCTACCCTTGAGCCAAGCCCCACTTGCCAGTTTTCTAGAGGTTAATTGGAGAAGAGTCCTTTTGTGCCCGGGCTAGCTTTGAACCTTGATTCTCAGATCTCAGCATCCAGAGGAGATAGGATGTGGGACTTATACACAATGGAATTCTATGCTGCCATCAGAAAGAATGACATCACCCCATTTGTAAGGAAATGGAAAGACTTGGAAAAAAATCATAGTAAGTGAAGTAAGCCAGACCCAAAGAAACATAGGCTCAATGGTTTCCCTCATATGTAATAATTAGTACACATCTAGGACTCTCCTACCAGAGGATTACAATAGCTCAAAACCTAGGTATATAAGGTCATATACAATAAGACTAAATTAAAGAATCTCTAATATATGGAAACAAGAGCTATATCTTGTGTGATTGTTGTTCTTAATGAACTATGTTATTTCTCTTCTCTTTTATTGTCCTTTGATCAATTTCATATTGTTACTGTATCTGACTTACCTTGTATATTTTATATGTTTATTTGTCTATTTGAAATATGAAAGGGAAAAGGGGGAACAAGATGATTCTGAGGGGTTGGGGAGAGAAATGGGGACAAAAAGATGATAGGGGGTATCAATGTGTGAGAAGTAGTGCATCTACTATCTGGCGAATGTACTGTAACCCCTCTATACATTAACCTAACACTAAAAAATAAAATTAAATTAAAAAAATAAGTAATGCACCTTCTATCTAGTGAATATCTAGCAATTACAATAAAAATATATGGGGAAAAATAAAAAAGAAAGGCCATTATAATGAACAAAATTGTGGTTATTGTTTTATTGCCTATTATAGATGGAAATATTTGTTTCTATCTACCCAAATTCATGCTGCAGTTGTGACTCCTGATGTGGATGTATTTGAACGTAGGGCCTCTAAAGAAGTGAAAGAAGGTTAAATAAAATCATAGGTGGGGCATCTTCTGATGAGATTATGAGAGGAGTTACCACAGACCTTCTTTTTCTTCTTATATACAGTGTCCCCCCAAGGAAAGAAAAAGCCAGTTTAAAAAATAGAAATGGGAATTAAGGGAGAAAGGGTGAACAAATACAGTCATTACATTCAATCTATACTATGTAAAAAATGAACTGTGTAACATAGATATAAGAACTGGAGGGGGAAATAGTGGACAATAAAGGAAGTTGTGGCGTTGACCAAGAAGCCTTTTATTCATAACCTGACTTATAGGAGTGTAATCACTTTGCACAACTACTTAATAATAGTAACAAAAATAAACATCTTAAGAAATAAAAAAGAGAAGGCAATTGCTCATAATATAGAAAGACTTTTGTCTCTAGAAGCTGAATTTACCAGAGCTTGATCTGTACTCTGGAATTGTGAAAAAAGTAAAGTCAACTTCTGTTGCTGAAGTGATCTAGTGCATAGTATTTTGTTCTGGCAGCCTGAATGAACTAAGCCAAGTTTTGCTTTCAAAGTCCTACTAGAAAGTATAAGAAAGAAAGTACTGAGAGATTTTATATTTCATATATTTGTTTATTATTTTATTGAGAAATTTTAGCAATTTCCTTCTAAGCTGAATGTTCAGTAATAAGTTTGAAATGCTTTTCAAAGAGTTTGCTATTGTGTATATTACTCCTTTGTCATTTGAAAAATTCTTCCATAATCAAGATGGAAGAGCCAGGAGCTTATACCTCTAATACTAGCTATGCAGGACATTGAGATCTGAAGGATCATAATTCAAAGCTAGTAGAGGTAGCAAAGTTCACAAAACTGCATCTCCAAAATAACCATCAAAAACCCAGTCCGAAAACATGACTCAAATGGTAGAGCACCAGCCATGATCACACAAGCCTTGTAAGCATAAGGCTCAGACTTAAATCCCAGAATCAGCATAAACCAAAGGTTTTTGTAAAACTGAGATCCATCTTCATATTTGTTGTATATCTACCATTGTTTAGCCATTTGAAAAGAGATGCTCATAGCTAACATTAGTTCAGTTAAAAGAACAGCAACTCTATATGCTGAGGTATCCTGAAATCATGAAGCTAGTATATGGTACCACCATGATTTTCCCAACGTTCTCTTAACTTATTGATTAATAACCTTGTCTTCTCGTCTTTTGTTCTAATTAAAAATCTATTTTCTTAGACTTCTGATTTTGACATCCCACTAGTATTACATTTATCCCATTCTCCATCTTGCCTTAGAAATTTTCATAAACATACACGAGGCATTTTAAAACTTGTTTGAAATTATACTAAGGTGATGAATGTACTCTACCACATTAGCTGTGCCCTCAGTCTTGTTTAGCTTTGTTTTTTTTCAGCTAGGTATTTCTTTTGCTAGGGTTGGCATATAATATAATTCTCCTATCACCTCCCAAGCATCTGGGATTCCAGGCACAAGCTTCCATACCCAGCTACATGAGGACATTTTTTGTAACAGGAGTCTTTCATAGCTGATTCAGAAGTTTCTCTACCCCATCTCATTCATTCAGCTTGAGATTGCCAAATTTGTCCAGACTTCTTGAGCAAGTATTAGACTTCTTATCCTATAATAACCACAGATTAAAGTACTTTTGTGCTTGCTTCTCTATTACTTATCTTTGACCTCCTGAAATTCCAGTTTCCTGTGCCACAATGCTGAAATCAGTGACCTCCCTAAAGACAGTGTATTTTCAACTTTCACCATTCCTTACCTATTTCTAAAGAAATTGTCACTGATGGCCACATTCTTAGAAAACAGAAAATCTGCAGATATTGTCATTTCATGCAACATTAACATACTACTTTCCTCATTTTTCATTAACAGCAATCATTTGAATATATTCCACATTTGCAAGCAGAAACTCTAAAGGTAACATCATTAGACAAAATTATTTAGCATAATATGGCTCCTTATATTTAAATTGGACTTGATATTTCATGAAGTTTTGGGATCTATTTCAATAATCCAATAAATGAGGACAATAGAAATTATTATGTCCTTATATAGTGGACATATTTCTATGTGTGTATATATATATACATATGGAAGTGGAGTCTTGGTTTATGTAAAGTCGACTTGCTGATAAGAATCTCTTTACCAATCTTCAATTAAAAATTTCAACATCCTGTATGACTCAGAAATTCCACTCCTTGAATTTATCCACATGTCCAGAAACAAGGACATACTAAAGCTACTAACACAACGACATTCATTGCAGCATTATTTACCATAGTGAAGATATGGAACCAACCCAGATGCCCTTCAGTAGATGACTGGATCAAGAAGATGTGGTACTTATACACAATGGAATTCCATGCTGCCATCAGAAAGAATGACATCTAGCCATTTGTAAGGAAATGGAATGACTTGAAAAAAATAATAGTAAGTGAAGTAAGCCAGACCCAAAGAAACATGGGCTCAATGGTTTCCCTCATTTGTAATAATTAGTACACATCTAAGACTCTCCAAGCAGAAGATTACAATAGCTCAGAACTATGTATATAAGGACACATAGAATGAAACTAAATGAAAGGATCTCTAGGATATGGAAATAAGAGCTTTACCTTGTGTGATTGTTGTTCTTAATGTACTGCTTTTTCTCTTCTCTTTTTTTATCCTTATGCTTAATCTCATATTGTTACTGTATCTGTATCTGACTTTATCACCTAGGTTATTGTGTATACATTTATTAGTTTATTTGAAATAGGAAAGGAAAGGGGAAAACAGGATGTTTGTTAAGGGGTGGGGGAGAGATCTGGGAACAAAAACATGATAGGGGGTATCAATGTGTGAGAAGTAGTGCACATACTCCCTGATGAATATACCTGTAACCCCTCTATACATTATCTCAACAATTAAAAAAACATTCCAGATGTGCTTCAGAGGCAGTTTGGAATATTAAAAATAACAATATATGTGCTTTAAGTTCACCTCTTTAATCTTACCACCCTTTTATCACTCAGTTTTCTAAAATACTGTATAACTTCTCCAAACAGAAATAAAAACTGAAATAAAAGAGCAAAAGGCTAGTAAATTGTAGTATTATCAATGACAAGGCTCATTATCTTGATTGATGATATGCAAATAGCAACTAAATTTGGCAAAATTACTTAAAAATTAATTATGTTAGATATCATCAAGTATTAACATGAAGACTTGTCCCTGTAGGTGATAGTATTTTACATTTTTTATAGTCTGGAAAAGAAAGATTAGAACATGTATACTATATAATTTTTACTTTGACTCCTCTTAATTTTTAGTTGCACTTAACTGAAATTATTTGTTTTTGAAAGATAATTTTAAATTCAGCTTTTGAGTCAGCTGAATTAGACCCCACTACGTTATGATTATTCATTCACTTACTCAGTAAACATATTTTGGGCACTAATTATGTTTCAGTCCCTATTCTAGGAACTGAGCACACAATAACAAAGATGATATTTTCAGGAAAATGTTATCCTGGAGGAGAGCATAACTGCATATTTTCTCAAATAAAGATATTTCTTTTTTATAACATGTATTTATAAATTTATTTGAATATAGAAATATGCAACAATGGGGGCTAGTGGCTCACACCTATAATCTTAAATACTCAAGAGGCTGACCTCTGAAGATCAAGGTTCAAAGCCAGCCCAGGAAGACAAACTAGAAAGACTCTTAACTCCAGTTAACTAGCAAAAAGCACCTGGTGGCTCATGGCTGTAATCCTAGCTACCCAAGAGGCCAAGATCTGAGGATCAAGGCTCAAAAGCAAGCCCTGGCACAAAGGGAGACTCTTATCTCCAGTTAACCAGTAGAAACTGGGAAGTGTGGCTTGGCTCAAGGGTAGGGTGGTAGCCTTGAGCTGAAGAACTCAGGGACAGTACTCAGGCCGAGTTCAAACCACATGACCCACCAAAAAAACAGCCATAAGTGGAGCTATGGCTCAAATGATTGAACAATAGCCTTGAGTGAAGAAGCTAGTCAAGAGCACAAAGCCCTAAGTTCAAAGCCCAGTATCAGAATGAAAAAATAATTAAGCCACAAAAATATGACATTTGGATTCAGTAATAGCTATGAACAGAAACAAAGTGCATCAGAGGACCAGGGCATAACAGAAAATGTAAGTTTCTTCTAATAAAAATGACGTTTTTGCAGAGACATGAAGATAGTAAACACCAAAATCCCTAATTTGGTTTATTAATTCTCCATTTGGGCTAATCTACTACAGATATTTCTTCAAAATGGCATCTTTTAAAAGAACAATTATCTTCTAGTACTATTAAATCTTAAATTGCTGTGCTTAACTTAGAGGATTCCTTTCCTCATAAGTTTTATTTTAATATTTCATAGACTCACATTTTTATGCTGTCTTTGTCTAAAGGTAGCTTTGCTAATACATAGATACACAGCCTTACACATAATGAATGAATAAAGACATCAATGTTTTGGTTAACCTATTAGCTGCCTAACTATGTCACAAGGCTAAAACTCCCAGAACTGTTCATTTTAGTTTCAAAAGACTTAAATCTTTATTATCAACTATTAATTTAATACTATTGAGCACTGGACTTCAATACCTAGGGTAACTCAAGCCTCAAACTATAGTGTTCACAGATGGGCGCAAGCCAATGCTTTCACACAGCACTTGCCTAGTGTGGCAGACATGATATCCATGAAGCAAGATATGCTTGAGCACTGGGGTGATTTAGGGGCTTAATATATTT
The DNA here is from genome assembly GCF_031878675.1 of Megascapheus bottae. Taxonomy (NCBI): domain Eukaryota; kingdom Metazoa; phylum Chordata; class Mammalia; order Rodentia; family Geomyidae; genus Megascapheus; species Megascapheus bottae. Next base: position 84,798,031 of record NC_143547.1, read on the forward strand.
AATTGATTATATTGAATGTTTTCTTAAAGTGAATAAACATTGTATTGACCATGTTTTCCATTGCATGTTCAGTGGTTTTCTTTTTCACAGCTTTATGAAAGATTGTCCATCACCCTCACTGATTGCCCAAAGAGATTTTTTTTTCTCCCCAGTATGGAGACTTTGGTAATACAGAGAAGCAAAGACTGTCTAGTATACAAATATTGATAACTTTGCTGGCAGTGATCTTCTAGTGATCATACTTCAAATGATTAATGTCCTCTTTATCATTATTTACAGGTTTACCTTTCTTCTTTTTCCTTATGGTCCTGGTCTTTTCATATTGCAACACATTGACTTTCTCTGGTTCCATTATTCTTACTACCACTAGGAGGCACTATGACTTTGTAGAAAGAGCATGAGCTATAAGTACTGCTGCTCATGAAGATGATGGTGATGATAAGCACAAAACAAAAGGATGAGAAAAAGGACAAAGGATGAACCAATGAAACTGCTATATTCACAAGACAGTATGTTGGAAATGAACTCTACAACTTGGGAGGGGGGTTGGGAGGAGTGAATGTGAGAAAAACATGGGAAGAGGTAACAATGTTTAAGAAGTAATGTGCTCAATAGCTTATGAATGTAACTGTAACCCCTCTATACATCACCATGACAATAATTTTTTTAAATGTTTTTATGCATCTGGAGTGCTCAGGCCCTGAGATCACGCCCCAGGACTGGCAAATTTTTTTTTAAAGAATAATGATGACTAGTGAATTATCCTTTAAGGTCCTTGTCTTCTCCTTTCTCACATACCCAAAGCTTATATATTTCAGAAAGGTTAATAGTATCTGTTTATCAGGTCACTGTTGATTCTACACTGAAACAGTGTTCTTGTTCCCAACGAAGTCAGTGTCATAAAACTTAATGGTCATAAGAACTGCTATGAGAATACTTGTAGTTAATGGGATGGCCACCTTGCTTCTAGAAAAATAAAAAAAATGAAAATTGAAAATATTTATAAATTAACAGGAACTATTGTTAGTTTCCACAGAACTGACTATTGGAATCTGCCACATCTCAAATTCCTTTCTGGAAATTATATCGTCCTTAGTGACAAGAAATTAGGAAAAAGTTGTATCAAGATAAGAATTAGTTTCTCAGCTGCAAGTGTTAAAAGTTGTTGTAAAGATGATCCTGTTTTCTGCTGGGGTCCAGTGGCTCACACCTGTAATCCTAGCTACTCAGGAGGCCGAGATCTGAGGATCATCACAGTTCAAAGCCTGCCTGGGCATGAAAATCCATGAGACTCTTATCTCCAATAAACCACTAGAAAACTGGGAGTGACCCTTTGGCTCAAGTGGTAAGGGGATATCTTTGAGTTGAAGCACTCAGAGACAGTGGCCAAACCCAGAGTTCAAACCCCATAACCAACAATAAAGGAAAGAAATGAAATGATCCTGTATTCTGTAATCTATCTCTAACAAAAATTCCAGATACATTGCAATCTTGAGACCCTATGTAGCATTTCACCTTGGTATTTTGTTCCAAAGCAAGATTAAAAGAGTTCATTCCAGGATCTCAGTCTCTGTAGCTTCACCTGAAAAAGTCATCCAAACTGATATTCCAAAGTAAGACACATGAGAAAAGATGTTTAAAATTAGCAACAAAGGAAGGAATATAGATTCTCAATATTACTGTGTAAGTAGAGGAACAAACATTTTGAATCTACATTAAGAATATTCCAATTCTTGCCATTCAAGAACCATCACCAATTTGCTGTGTACTTGTATTCCACTACTGCCTGTGGCATCTTATCGTGCTTGAACTGTTAGATGCAATTTTCAAGTCTAGATGCACTTTTCCAATTGCAGTTCTATTTGTGCCTGCAGCATTGGCTACACATTTCCAAATTCTCTGAAATTTCCAGTTGTGACTCAAGATCTTTGTATTGGCCTGATACCCTAACCCCAAGTTCACTGTCTTACATCATGTATTATTCTACCCTTCACAGTGATCCATATAACCTGGTATTCACTCTTAAACATGCAGAGGGCAGAAAATGTGTCTTTGTAATCTCTTGGCACAGCACGCATGTAGTTAAGTGCTTTTTGATTATGATAACTGAGTGTGCTCAAAAGTCCTCATAATGGAAACAAATTAAGTCCTTTCACAATGAAATTTATGAAGGTCTAGCAGATTAATACTATCTCATCATGGTAGATGAAAATACTTTCTCATCACCAGTAGAAATAAATCACCCTTGACTAACAAGGCAATTTCTTTAAGACAAGGTACAAGAAGAAATTAGATGGGGAGGTAAAGCTAAGAGGCCTCTAAATAACAAAAATCACACAGATAAATGTAGAATCCTATAAGGAATCTTATTAACACCCACTACTTTAAACCTTCTTTAGAATCACTTCAGAAGTACAATTTCTTTTTTTAAAAAATCAGAGAAAAAATGTAGTGGATGTATAGTGTATAAACAATGATTGTGTAATATATTTCTGAAATTTATCATCAAAAGTTGTTGGAACTCTCCTTTATCATACTCTTTTCCAAAGTTAAAATTATAAGAGGCCCAAATTTAAAGGAAAACCATTTTATATATGTGGTCAGCTGCCAGGGCCAACCGGCAGCAAACCAGGGTTCGCAAATTGGGGTTCCTGAAATAGGGGGCAAGGACTAGGAAGAAATAGAAGAGAGACAGACACACTGGGTCCGGGATGTCCGCAGTCCCGGTAAAGACTGCCGCATTTATTTTTCACTCCCGCTTCTTCCCTCCTTCAGACCCAGGGTACTTCCAGGTGTTCCATTCATATGGTAAATCTCAGGTCATTTAAACAGAATAAGGCCAGAAAACAATAAGACAATAAAGCCATTGTCTGATGCAAATCAAGGTATAGTTTGATTCCACTCTGGCTCCCAACAGTCAGCTATAAGTTTAACTACCTGGTTATGCAACCATTTCTAACAAATGCTTCTAATGCATCTTCTACATTACTGGTTTTCAATATTTTACAGCCATGACTGAAAGGAAGTTTAAAACAATTTCTCATTACAATGGTAACTAGTTAGGTGTAGGATTTTATGATTAATACAATAATTACCAAATGATATCTATCCATTACTGGGGCTAATTATTATTTCCCCCTTTGAGTACACATTTCTCCTGTGTACACCCGAAATTACATAGACATATGTATCTGTAAGCTTACCTTCCCATTAATAAGAGTTCTATAATCAATGTTAACTGACAGAACCAGAGAAAATTCTAGATTAAAGTTATTAATAAGGCAATAGATGTTAATATTCCTCTATGTTAACAATTTTCAAGTATATTCAAAGGAATAATGGCATGTTTTTACAAAAAAGGGGAGGATATTCTTAGAAGAGGATCTCAAAGACTCAATAGATTTAAAATGATATTTATTGCAATGAACTCCAAGAAAGAGAAGCAAGAGGTTTATTGTTAATTTTCTTTTTGTCCTTTGTTCTCCTCTTTTGCTAAATTTGATTTCTGTACCTTTTTGTCTTGTATGTAAGTTTATCTGCTTTGAAGAGAATAAGGGGTAACATAGAAATGGAAAAACAAATGGTGAACAATATATAGCAGTGATACTCATTAAACATTGTGTTGCAAATGAACTATAGTACACAACTTGTGAGGGGGGGTGGTCGGGCGGGAAAAAAATTGGGAGAAAATGAGAAAAAGAGATGACACTGTTAGAAAAGAAATGTACTTATTTCCTGACATGCAACTGTAATCCCTCTGTATATCACATTTTCAATAAAAATAAACAAAATGGGGAAAAAGAATTATAATGTAATGTATGTCCCTCATCTTTAGAAGAGTTCATCACTATTCATCACAATGGTGATTTATAAAATGTATAGCTAACTAAAATTTCATTTTATGCTTCTATATGTATTGTCCTGTAAGTCATGAAAACAATAAATAAATTATGTATTGGACCAGATTTCATACTTTGTTTTGGAATATGTGAGAATTATAAGACTAGGTTAATGGACATGTGTTCTATTACGACATTTTAATGATTTGAGCTGTTAGGATATACATGTGTTAAGATTATTTTAATTAGAATTAGGTGTTATTTTTGTGGTTATTCCTTAGATCTTAGAGATGGAATTTCTGGCTGTTGAAAATGTAAGTATAAGAATAAAGGGTCTTACAGATTCTCTGAATATTCAAGTAGAAGGCTTAAACTCTGGAAAGGGAATCTTTTCTGGTCCTGCCTGATTTGTTTCTAGAAAATAACTGAGTTAATTACTGAACACGGAAAGAGACAATGATAAGGTACTAAAGAATTTTAAAAATCCTGTTAACATTGCTACTCATTTTCAAAACATTTATTATATACTAACATACTCTCTATTACCTTCAAAAACATCTCTGCAAAGCTGTCGTAGTTTTAAGTATGAAATACCCCTCATATTCTCAGGTATAAAAGGCTTGTATCCAGCTAAAGGCACTGTTTTGGGAAGTAGAGAAAACTTTTTGAGGTGGGACTCATTTGGAGGAAGGAGGTAGTAACAAGAGGAATGTACCTTTGAAGTGTATATCTGGAAGAAATGAAAGCTCACTTAAAGTAATAAAGAATGTAGAGACACCTAAATGGATTGGCAGAGTATAACTGCCATTGTAGGAAATTATGTGGTTATTTCCAAATCTATAATAGTACATAAATTTACTTAATTTTACTTTCTACAGTCTTCTCTTTACAGACATGTTCTCAGTTCCTCTCACCTTTTCTTTCTCTCTGTTTCTTGGGTGCCATGAAATTAGAATTTAGCATGCCCTTCTTCCCATGATGAATTGTCTTACAATGGCTCAGAAACAATGGTGAAAACCAATCCTAGACTGGCCCTACTAAAACCATGAACCAAAATAAATCTCTTTTAAGCTGTTTCTCCCAAATGTTTGATAAAGTGATGAAAATTCAGACCAACCCGAACTTGAACTACAGGGAAATTAGACAATTTGACACTGGTCGTGTAGGTGGTCAGTAGCAAAGACAAAGTTCAAACCTAGAGATACACAATTCAGAAACCTAACATGACTAGGCAACAAACTGGATGAAACTAAGAATATATTCAAATGAAAAGGTATGCCTGTTTCAGAGTCTTATTTGAAACAGTTTGGGCTCTCAAAGTATTTCAAAAGAATACAGTATAAAAAGAACATGAGACTTGGAAACTTGAGTTCACAATTCAGTGATTAGTCAAGTAGCTAAGAGATTGAGGTATAGTTGTGTACGTTTGCAAACACTCACTGGTATTATGTGATGATAGTGATATTGGCCATGCCAGATCATTGAGAGAATTAAATGAGATAATCTATATAAAGTGCTTACCAGTTCCCGGCATGTAGTATGTATCTACTAGTCTAAGTGGTATTGATTATTGTTGTGTATGGAGCCACAGTGGCCTGTGAGGACCTTTCAAATGGTGCCTGGACTGGTTCAATATGCAGGTCACACAAGATTGTGGGTTTTAAGTGTCATTTTGACCACTTTAAAAAGCAATAAAAATATTTTTAAATGAGGCCTAGTAAATAATTGCTCTTTACTAAACAATAGCACATCTTTGTCCTCTCCCTTCCCCTTTCTCGCTCTCTCACTCCCTTCACTCCCTCAATATTTCTCTCATTGCAATGTAAGCAGTGAAACAGTATCTTTTGCCTCCAAGCAATCTCTGGCATGAAGTCTGAAAATACTTGAGAGAGATAGACATCACAGAAGACAAAGAAACATCTTCTTTTAATTTTCAAGTTTGAAGGGATTTTTAGGCATTAAGAATACTGATAATCATGCAATGAAAAATGAAATATATTTCTCTTTTTAAAGATCCTATTATCCAGTCCCCTGGTTGAGGCATACTTGCATGAGAACCTTGCTGACCAGATGGGCATTGATTCCCCAGCTTCTTTAGTAATTTGTGCAAGTACTTGGCAATTTTCTCTGTCAGGAACTGTCTCCTCATTATTTAGAACTATAGAAGAGTTACCCATGCCTCCCATAGATTACTAGATGCCACATTTATTTTTAAAAAGGGATTTGCAAAGGGAAGATTATTAAGGCACACTTAATTAAAGCTTCTCCTGTTCAGTAACAAAAAATGCATAACCCATGATTAATAATGTGAAAAGATTTCCCCATACTGAAGGTCTGTCCTTGTCAATTCTAAATCAGGCATATAAGCTATTTTTATCTGTTTCTTACCAATGTCCAGAAACTTAATCAGTTTTATTCAATCTCTCTATGCTGTCTTCCCATAGCTTTATGCACTAGGATGGAAAGAACAATATCCTTAAACTCAGTTTAATAAACACCTTCAGGACATATGCATGAAGAATCAATAATTAAATGCTGCCCCTGGTTTAAAAAAGAAAAAGAAAATGGCACTATAGATGCACCTCAGGGAGACAGCAGAGGCTCAACAGATATTTTTTCTCAGTAGCAGAGATGGATTTTCAGTGGATCAGTGTTTTCCCAAGGGCAGATATTTGTAAGCTGCATGTTTAGGATTTGAGAAGCAAGACTAAGGAAAGAAAAGGCAAAGTAAATTTAATAGGACTTGGATAACTTCAACATATAATCTTCATTCATCACTTCATATGACCAGCCTTCTTTTCCTACAACATTGTCTTCTTTTCATCTTGGTATTCACTTTTATTTGTTTAAAAATAATACATGTGGGAAACTGTAATCATATGGATGATGGATAAATCCCAAAGACATGTTTGAAATAGTGCAAACTCTATGATTCCATGTACACAAAGTAAAAATGGTTGAAACTAGTGCACACTGTCAGAAGACAGAATAGTGATAAGGGAAAAATGACTAGAAGCAAGCAACAATGAGAAAGCCTCTAGGGTCTACCTATGTGGGTGTACTCATTGTGTGGAAAATTGCCACTCACAGAATAATGTAGTTATACAAATAAACACTGAAATTGTTCTTTTTTGTCAGTTGTGGTGCTTGAAATTTGGGTCTGGGTACTATCCCAGATCTCTTCAGCTCAAGGCTAGCACTTTACCACTTCTGCCACAGGTCCACATGAAATTCTTCTTTTTAGAAGATAAATGTAGTAATAAGATATGCCCAAATCTTCTATTTCTTTCTCCATGGATCACAGTAATATTGACTGAGTGAAAGTGAGAGACATAGCCAACATGACAGGATGTTTAAGGCATTTACTAAAGAGAAATATTGTTTTATGTGGCTCTTTGGTACTCATAGATAATAATGTTTTGTTGTTTTTTTCTCATTCTCTCTCAAATATTTATGGAGCACTTTTTATGAGCTACACACTATAAGAGGCACAAGGGACACAAATGAAGATTGACAGAGTCCTTATTCTCTCAAAGCTTACAGCCTAATGATAATGACATTCAGTAACAAAAATAAATAAAAAATTCAAATTGTGCTAAGTATAGAAATGGAGAATAAAGTGAGAGAATGGAAGAAGTGGGTCTATTTGAAATAGAATAATCAGGGATGGCCTCTGTCAAGTAAGAAGTCATTATCTATGAAGTTTTAGTGAACCATAATAAGCGAAAAGCCTAAACTAGAAAGCTTAAGTAACCAACGAGTGGCTAATCCCCTCTAAGCTACCACCAACTGTGCTAACATTGTGGAGGCAGGCAGATACTTGAGTCTAGAAGCATTTCTAGAAACACAAATAAATCATATTTTGAGTTTGAAAATGAGATGCTAACATATTTGGAGACTTGTTGGAAATGAATCCATTTTTTTATTCACTTAGTTAAATGTTCAAAATGAGAGGTGGCTGAAGAGTTCTAAAGAAAGCTCGACTATTACACAGGTGAGAAAATTTCAGCAAGGTGGCCAGCGTTCACAGTTCTTTACAAATATCTAAGCAATTGTGCCATATGGTAAAGAGTTTTCATATTGTTCATTTTTTTGTCATGGACTTGCACTCTGAGCTTGGGTGCTGTCCCTGAGCTCTTCAGTTCAAGGCTAGTGCTCTACTACATGAGGCTCAGTGCCACTTGAGGTTTTCTGGTGGTTTAGTTAGAGATAAAAGGTTCACAGACTTTCATGCCCGGGCTGTCTTTGTACCACGATCTGCAGATTTCAGCCTCCTGATTAGCTAGGTCATATTGTTCATTGCATATAAAAAGCTTCTATTTTTTTTTAATTTTTTTATTGTAATTAGTAAAAGGGTTACATGATATTTGCCAGATAGAAGGTGCATTAATTCACATACATTGATACCCTTTCACATGTCTTGGTACCCATTTCCCTCCCCCCCCACACCCCCCACCCGTCTTGGTTTTTCCCCCTTCCCTATCAAATTTCAAATATCCAAATACAAATAAATTCAATATATCAGATAACAAAGTGAGATACTATACCAATATGAGATAACCAAGGGACAGCAAAGGAGATGAGAGACAACATAGTACATTAAGGACAACAATCATTCATTATATGGCTTTGAGTGAATTCATATAAAAGTAATTACCAAATAAAATTGTGTACACTTTGTAAGGGCTATTGAGCCAAATATGTTTAGTATCAGACTGTAGAAATATGACTTCTTTTGTAAAATTCCCCTAGCCATAAGGACCTCTTCCTTCTTTTCCTGGAGTAATTGGGGAAGGGAGAAATAAAGCATATCTACAAATAAAATCCATTATTATGGAAAATTATATATTAGAGCTATCTTATGATTAGCTTCTGAATGTAATCTGTACCAAAGGGACCATATTTGAATCATTGACTTGCCAGACCAGTACAGCTGACTACATTAGGATTGAGCATCTAGAGGCATATCTTTTGTGAGATGGACTGTACCAATTCTATGTTTACTGTAACTTAAAGTAGAAATGTGGGTAAAAGCTCCAAGTAGTAGATCTGAAAGCTAGTTTAAAATTAGGGACAGGTCATCCATACTGAACAACTCTGGCGATGACCAACAAAATCAATTAAGTAAAGTAGGGCCATGAGAAGGGAAAGAGAGAGGGACTCAGAACATTTCTGTAAAGAGAAGCCTATGGAGAAGTAAAATTACATAAATCCACATAGAATTAGATATTTGGAAATAACCACATAATTTCTTACACTGGCTGTTATATTCTGCCCTTACATTTTGTGAGGCGTCTCTACATTCCTTTAATTCTACCTTATTTAAGTGATGTTTCACTTCTTCCAGAGAAAGGATTGACTATTAGAGGAAGGAGCTAACTCCCTCAAGACTGTGAATATGACAGTAGAGAAACAAGAGAAAACAGAGAGAAAGAGGCATAGGAGGAGAGACAATGTGCAAAATAAATTTCACAAAATAAAAGGAAGACACATAGACACAGTAGTATATAGCTCTTAGAAAAGAGAATGGAAAAACACTGCCCACTAACAAATTTATGATCAAAGATATCACTCTTCATATTTCACAGAACAACCTTGAATTTCCCTTTCATATCTTTGTCTACTCTTACTATATTATTTTAAAGAACAAAGCACTGGAACAGTGTTGAGCATTGAAACCAGCTACATTAGGATTTAACCATCCTCATCCTCCACTTCCTAGCTTTAGAAATTCAGTTAATTGTCTCTATATTCACTAGCAAAATATATCTTATGAAAGAAATGGAAGTAACCCTAAAGTTCCTAAGACTGTTGTAGGAATTCCTAAGAATGTTGTAGGAATTAAACAATACAACACACATGGCAGGGGACCTATCTGACAGATAGTACATATTCTTCAAATACAAGTTCCCTTTGTGTATACAGTGGATATGGGGATGTGGTATGGAATCTGACTTTCAGAGAACTTAAAATTGCATCGATTTCATGTTTAATTGTTGTTGAGATGATAAAGCCTAATAGATTTTATCCTTTTTTCTTGATTTTAGTTTACATAGTAATTTTATTTGACCTTTATTTGCCTAAATAATATTTGAGTTTTAAGTTGTAAAAATAAAGCACAAAATAATCTAAATCAATCATTAAGGATATTTTGACAATATTAATGGTTCTATTTTATTATACAGGATTCTTGGGCTTCACTGAATTCCTTGAAGGTGTCGGGTTTGTGATGAAAAAGAAGCCAAGCAGAAGGAGGATCTCATGAAAATTGCACTTGAGCTTTCTAATCCAGAAAACTATATTTTATTATTCCATATACCATTTTGCTGCACAATATTTTAATTAAAATATGATTGCATACCTTTAAGTAAAACTCAGAAAAGCCCTGATGTTGTATTGTGTGGCCTCTTTCCATTAGCATAGTCTGAGAAAACAACTGCAATTTTTAAGTCTGAATTTTTTTTTGTGGGTCATGGGGCTTGAACTCTGGGCCTGGGCACTGTCCTGGAGCTCAAAGCTACCACTCTACCCCTGGACCTGGGCATTGTCCATAAGTTCTTTAATTCAAGGCTACCAATGACCTACCCTAAAGAGTCTCAAGTTCTTTAGTGCCTGGGCTGGCTTTGAAACGGAATCCTCAGATCTCAGCCTCCTGAGTAGCTAAGATTACAGGCATGAACCACCATGCCTGGCTAAGTCTCACATTTTCATACCTCTCGTCAAAATCATCTTATTCTAGTGCAGCTAAAACTATAAAATTTCAGATTATTCTAACATGGATCCAAATTTACATTTGGACCAATGATAGTGGCTTTTGAGTATATCATTATGCTCCATCCTGTTCATACACAATCATGAAAAACAAACATCCAAAATCAATACCTTTGGGAGTGTGCAGGAACCCTTTTGAAATAAATACTTTCCCCTCAGGAGAATACCTGTTAATGATCAGTAGTACTTTACAGACTCTATCACAAGGAAAATGAGTACAAGAACATGAACAACAAGATACATATATATGCAAAAGTAAAAAAAACCAGAATTGCCATAAAATGATGGAGTTAAATTAAAAATTTCCAGGCAAGAGAAGGTATCTCAGAGGGTCCTCCTGAAACTAAACTGATTGTATTTCAAGTTTTCCAGGGTGAGTATGTCTATCAATAATAGGATTAGTCTCAGAGTCAGAAATAAATGGGATCTCAACAGAGCAAGAGTATATATCTCTACTATATACAGTTTTCCAATACAATTTTATACAGTCTCAAACAAATCGCATCTAATTTTAAGTGAGAGGTTGTTATTCTTGAATGTGTAATGATTTTAGGGCAGAGAAAATTTCCTGATAGAGATTCAGTTGGGATTATACACTAATAGTATTAACCTAAATGAAAACTTTCTGGAGCAAATCTGATCTACTCCTATATTGTGAAGACTGATAACACTTTATACAACTTGTGCCATAGAGACTGATGTTTGTATGTTACTAGTTCATAGTTGTGTAAACACTTGTCACTTTCTTTCAATGCAATCTATCACTAAATAATTAATTGCTAACACAGAAATATTAAAATTTAGAAATCTTTGTATAAAGGAATTATCTATTCCTTATATAAAGCAAAAGCACACAAACTTGATTGTGAAACAAGAGTTTTTATTTTTCAATAATGAAAGACACCTAAAGAACAGCTAGCCTTGATTTCTTTCAAGGGACTATAAGCATTTCACTACAGCTATTACAAGTGGCTCCCCTATGGAGCCCATAATAATGACACTTGCTTGTATTATATCAAAAAACATTATGCTTCTCCATTATCATTAGTTCTCATTGTTGCAACTATAATGATTGTGTTATCACTGTAAACACGAGAATTCATAAAGGTTGTTATGAAATTTCCTCATAATTATTTCAAATAAATCCAACACATTCTCCTATTGAAAAAATGTCTTAAAAATTAAAATGTACTTTAAAAATTACAACTTGTTCTTAAACTCTGCAATTGCTATGGATATTTAATTGTAAAGTTTGCAAAATGTAACCCTATATTTACTTAGCAAAGCTACATTATGTGCAACATTAATATTAATAAAACAAGTCATCTCATTTATCTTTATTAACAAGGCTGTCACTTCATAAATTTTCAACTAATATCCAATGACTTTTTATATTTGAATGCAAAAAAAGACAAATTAAAATTCTTCATCCATTTATCTTCAAATGAAGGAAATCAAGCAGAAAACACAATAAGGACCAATGCCTCTTTGGTGCTGAGAAATTATTAGGTTTGGTTGAGCTTGGGTTCAATGGCATAGGACAAATTTAAATTTTTACAATTTGCTTTTTAACTTTCTTAATCATGCAAACCATTTTGATTCAGAAAATGATAGTAAAACTTACTCAGACATTAGGACCAATCGAAAGACCTCTATACTCTGAGCACTGATTCCGATCATCACAAATGGTCCACATATTTTTATTAAGCAATGTATGTAAATTAAATACAAATACAAGGTCAGTTCTACATATAAGAATCAGAAGCAGGAATATAATAAAAGTTTAGAGTCATTAGAGAACCTTTCTTAGGTTACCTTTCTAATGTTATCCATATATTTTCATGTCAGAGGACATAATTATCTGTACTCTTTCTTTCTTTCCTTTTTCTTTTTGCCAGTCTGGGTCTTGGGTTTAGGGCCTGAGCACTGTCCTTGGGTTTTCCTCAAGGCTAGAGCGCTACCACTTGAAACACAGCACCACTTCTGGCTTTTTATTCTAGGTATGTGGTTTCAAGAAATCAAACCTGGGTCTTTGTGCATGCTAGGTAAGCACTCTACCACTAGGCCAAACTCCTGACCCTATCTGTGCTCTTTCTTTGGACTGCAATGTTTTTCAGAATATTCCGTCAATAAGTCAAAGTATTATCTCATTGTTATCAATCATTTTACCA